>NC_045612.1:43495033-44108099 GCF_009762305.2 Zalophus californianus | reverse complement strand
GGTGGTGATGGTGGAGCACTTGGTGGAGCGGGCCAGGCGAGAGGCTTCGTCGGCGATGCGCTCGAAGATGTCCTTAACGAACGAATCCAAGATGCTCACGGTCTTCTGCGAGAGGCTCAGGCCCTCGTGAACCTGCTTCAGAACCCTGGGGAAGTAGGCGGCGAAACTGTTGGGGCAGCGGCGGCGGCGGCGGTGGCGGCGGCGGCGGCGGCGGCATTGGCGGCTTGGCTGCTCGTGCTTCGGGCTCTTCGTGTCCGCTGCTGTGGGTTCCTCCGTGCCCGGGCATTCCCCAGAAGGGGTCTCACAGCCAGGCTCAGCCATGTGGGGTTCGCCTTCACGACAGCCTGGAAGGAAGAACAATGGCGGCTGCCGAGGGGGCGCTGGCCCATTTACAGTCGCTGCATTTCCTGACGTCACGGGCAACCTCCATATCTGATTGGACAAAATGCAACGCAGGGGAGCGGGACTCTATGCCAGGCTGTGTCCCCTGTGACGGCATACCCTCGAGCTTCACCTCACATCGGACAATCGGAGAAGGAAATCCAGTGCCCACTTATCTTGTTGGGACTTCGGTCAGAAGATCTTTCAAACATTCCATTTCATTGTGTATTTTGTCTGCTCATTTTCAACATCAAAACAGTAACAGATCTTAGGAGAGTCCTGTTTTCATTGGAATACTTTATATTGCACATCATTACCTTATTTCTGATAAGCAGTAAGTGCCATTGGATCAGGACATACTAGAAACCAGGATGCTCTGGAGACCCAGAGTCAATGTGTCCATCTCTTAAAATGACACCAAAGGTAAAGTGGTGGTGATGGAAACACATGAGTACATACGGAGAGAGGAAGAAAATGATGCCTGGGTTTAAACTGGCATGTGTAACAGGAGGTAGCAATATTGGAGCACCTTTACTTTCTATTCAATTGCTTGGTGTGTGGGGGGCGCAAATTTTTTGCCAGGTCGGGAGCAGCACA
This sequence comes from Zalophus californianus, assembly GCF_009762305.2. Classification (NCBI taxonomy): domain Eukaryota; kingdom Metazoa; phylum Chordata; class Mammalia; order Carnivora; family Otariidae; genus Zalophus; species Zalophus californianus. The sequence continues at coordinate 44,107,121 of NC_045612.1, read as the reverse complement.
CAAGAAAGAGAGATAGAAATTGGACAAGTCCATTTTCATTTATCTACCCAAAGACAGTATATTAAGAAGTTACCATTAAGAGGTGGGGGGGGATTTCAACTGGTTATAAGTAATTACACATCTCATAATAGCGCCTGGTGGTATTAGTTTGTAAACGCTGTAAGGAAGGGCCAGCAGAATGGGATACACCAGAGCTGAAACTTATTTCCCAATGTTTTCTGCACAAAGCGAGAGGTGAGGATATGAGATTGGGGTGGCTGTCTGTCGAAATGCTGAAATGCCTGGGGCCCTGTGATCCTTCAGGTGTGTCCACAAGAGATAACCGGAGATCCCAGAAATTATCAAGCAGAGCTCTCCTGTGTGTGCCTGGCATGCCCCGGTGGGGCAAGACCAGAGTAGTGCCCAGCAGTGCCCAGAGTAGAATGGAGAGAAAGTCAAGCAGCCACGAATCCGCAGCGAGCCTCCATTCTGTCACAGTCACTGTCACACCCTATCTTTTTTCTTGCCAAGCAACCAGATTGTGATCATCACAGATGGCAAAACCACTACTCACAAATAAATCAGAACAGGCCTGGGCACACAGGCCAGTTTGTCAGGACTGGTTTACTTACCTTTCCAAGTCACTACTATCATTGTCAGCTGCTCAGCCTAACCCAGCAGGTGCCAGTACAGGAGAGGAGAGGGAGAAAGACAAGTCCCAGAGGGCGCATTCCCAGTGTACCGCAAAGTCCTCTTCCTCCTGACAGCCTGGAACCTGCAGCTAGCACAGATGGGTCCCCCTGAAGATCCTTTCCCCTCTTCTGCCTTTCCAGGCATTGTACCAACTAATCAGAGTTGGTACTAAGCTTCCTGTTGCCTCTCTCAGAAGTACCACAAAAGCACGCCAGTGAGAAGAAAGGTCAACCAACAACACTTGTTTCCTGATGCCCCAGCAGGGGAGCTTCGGGAAGACTTCACCAGAAGCACCAAAATTGTAGGCTTTTCAGCTTTGGCTTACTGAGAGAGTCTGACCTCCATATCCCAGGCCCCTAGTTCCAGAGGAATGACTGGCCAATTTGGGGCCATTTCTCCTACTACTCAGAATGGACTGTTGTCCTGGGCTAAGTCACCATGGCTTGGGCAGGAACTCTCCCATGGCCAGCAGAGTGCTGGTGCAAATCAAGAGACATAGCTGACGAGCCCCTGCCCCGAGTTCTGACGGAGACCCTCAGGAGAAACGGCAAAGACCATAGTCTCCAAACACAGCACACAAAGACGTAGTCATACAGATAAAAACACCAGAAAGGTTTTTAGTGATTTTATCAGCATTTGCCAAGTTTAAAATTGTTTTCTTAACAGTAGTTAGGTTGTAAAAAAAATACCCGCACACTAGAATTGCTGACCAAATATAAGTGTTGTTGGCTGGAAAACAAAACAAAACAAAAGAAAACAAAGCACCAATTTACCCAAATTGTCTAGGAAACCACCAGAGGGACCTATATTACTCAACTCTTATTGATCAGACATTGGATGTGGCCAGCAGGGGGAAGTCCCAGAGCTCGGACAAGGCAGCTCTCTGTAGTGGAGGGAGCGCCTAAAAGGGCTAGTGGCCGAGGACTGCCAGCTGAATGCACTCTCAGCAGCTGAAGCAGAGTCCTGTCCTTTTGAGGAGAGTTTCTGGTTGGAAACATCTTCATGTCTATGATAGCCTCATTATCAAATGATACTCTGGCCACCCAGGCAACCGTAGTTTGACAGTGGTTTTCTCTCAGCACTAGCTTTGGCTTCCATTTCTTGGTGAAAAGAGGTATGTAATCACATTATTTGGTATTCCATTTTTAGGCACCGTGCCCTGTTGTCTGCTATCTTGCTCTCTATGCTTATATCCTGGCTTTACTACAATGCATCCACGTGTGCTTCCTGAATCCGGGATGTCATGGCTGCCTTAAATTTGGGGAAATTACTAGACATTTGTCTTTGAATATTATTCTTCCAAACTTCATCCAAGTTTCTGCTTCCGGAATGCCACTGAGATGCACTTAATAACTACTTACCCCATTCCTTAAGTCTCTTTTCCTCACTTCCATCCCATTTTTGTCTTTATCCTTCTATGAGGCGTTCTGTCTTATTTCTTTCACCTCTCTTCTAGCTCACCCATTCTCTCTATCTGGTATGTGTCCTTTGTTGTGTAAACTTTGGTGGATCTTTTAATCTAGCGCTTAGTATTTTCAAGACTAGACAACCATTTAAGACATTTTTGATAAGGAGTCGCTTCGTACTCACATTTTACATGTCTTGTAATTATTTTTTCAACATGTTACTTATTCATGTGTCAGAGAGAGCGCACAGGCAGGGGGAGTGGGAGGCAGAGGGTGAAGCAGGCTCCCCGCTGAGCAGGGAGCCTGATATGGGACTCGATCCCAGGACTCTGGTATCATGACCGGAGCTGAAGGCAGATGCTTAACCGACGGAGCCACCCAGGCGTCCCTCTTCTAATTATTTATATGAACGTTTTAACCGTGTTTGGAAGTTGGCATTTGGTAATGATACTTTGGAACTTTCCAGTTTGTTTTCCTGTTTGATTTTGAGAGGGGCGGCTTGTTTTGGGATTGTGTGCTTGTGTAGGAGGACTTTATCTGCAGGAATCCTGTAACAGCCTCAATTAAGGTTACTCCTCCAGGAAGGATTAGAAGTGCATTTGCCATGTGTCTGGGTTTCTGACTAGGAACTGTTGGCATCATGCTGGCAGTGCTAACCCGAACCCCAGAGCTACACCAGGACACTCGTGTGAATGCACATTCTCAGGGAATTTTCTTTCCCCCTCTCTCAGAACTAAGGACCGGGAATAGAATTTTCCTTGGCATCTCCTTTTCCCAGTAGGAAAGAGTCCAGTTTTCTCAAAGTCTGTAGTAATTCAAGCACCACTTCACGCAAAGCCGAGTATGTAATGCGATGGTTCTTACTTGCTCAGGCCCATGTAGCAAGAGGTAAACAACAACAACAACAACAACAACAACAAAGGGTACATTCAAATAGCCTGAGTTCAGATACATGGTCGGCATCAAGGGAAATCGTTTTACTACTATTAATCTGAGCAATTCTCCTCTGACCTGATGCAAGTGGTGAGAGAGACGTTCACGCATGGGCCTGGATTCATATCCTTCTCCTCATGGTTAAAAGCATACAACTAGTCAAACAAAGAAACAAACAGCAGGAAAAGTATAATTCCAATTTCCCACTCAATCGCAGAGGCTGAGTACCCAGTAAGACTCTTACTGGTTCAGCCTGAGACACCTGACCACACCCTAGGCCCAATGCTGTGGGACAGTGACTCCACATCTCTGATTGGCTAACTCACAGCTGACTGAGGCTTGAGTTGCCTTGAGTAGAAGCCTCCATCATCCTCATGAAGCCGATCTGCAAGTCCTGAAGGTTTGTGATTTCCACAAGAAAAGATTACAGGCTTGGGAAGAATAGAATCAGTTAAATCTGGCCTAATTAAAGTGTTAGCTCCAGTTTCTAGGGAGCCTGGGATAGGAATTCTTTCCTGAACTTTTTGATTTAGCAATTTCTGTACTGAGTTTGGGTCCTGTCTTCTGTTTTTCCATGAATTCCATAACAGAAGTAATGTTGAGAAAGTTGGATTTGGGGGGGGCGTGGGGGCTGTGTTGTTTAAGCGGTTGTCTTTGGCTGAGGTCATGATCCCAGGGTCCTGGGATCGGGCCCCTCATCAGGCTCTCTGCTCAGTGGGGAGCCGGCTTGTCCTCTCCCTCTGCCTGCCGCTCTGCCTACTTGTCCTCACTCTCACACTCTCGCACACTCACTCTCCATCAAATAAATAAATAAAACCTTTAAAAAAAAAGTTTGATTAGGGATGGTCGACTTACTAGTACTAGTTTCCCAGGGTTGTTGCTTATAATTTGTTACTTAAGTGACAAATCCACTTCTCTCAATCAGTCTTTACCATTAACCACACTATTAGAGAATGAATGCTCACCAGATGCCCTGTGTCCTCAGTTGCCTTCAGAAGTGATCAGGGGTACTCATTTCCATTTTGTCTAGGCCTCAATATCCATTTTCCCTCACTGCATCTTGGAGTTTGTATCTGTCACTCACCTTCACACTCGCAGTCTTCACGGTCTATGTGGTGCATTCAGTGTTGTTTTACTCATGCTCCTATTTGGTTTCTGAAACTAAGGAGCAAAGCACCCAAAGGAGTGCCAAACTGTCCTAACGGATTCCATTTCTTAATATGACTTCTCACATAAAACGATACATATGAGACCGGTACTTAAGAGCAAGACACAAAACCTTTGTGTGTCACATGGACAAACATGGGGACGTTGAAACTCCAGCATTGAACATGACAGAAAGGAAGTGCCTCAGTGGAATGCTGTTTATGCAAAGAGGCTCACCATTGTATCTTTGAAAATGGGCATGGTGGTGAAGAGCCTTTAGCTCCCCAAATATTTTTCCCCATCTTGTGACACTACCAAGGACAATTTACTGGTTGTTGAATTCCTGATAATGTTTCCCACTGGCCTTAGAGAATAAATTCCGTATTTTCCAAATCCTTTCATTAGATTTTTCAAATATTCCAGGAAATAATAAGCAATAAACCTTACGAGAGTGGCCACTGATCCTAAATTCTTAGTGTAATGATCCCAAGGATAACTCCGGAGGTATAATGGCTCATCCGAGTTCTTCTACATTGGACCAAACAAACAACAAAACAACAACAAAAAGCCAGACTTGGCACCTAGTGATGGAAGAGGCATTGCACCCCTTCACGTCTTTGCTACACACAAAAGCCTTCTCTGGTATCCTTCGTTTTCTGGAACTGCCCACCCTATTTTTCTGGAAGTCATATTGTTCTGTCATAGCTAAATAAGTTTTGTGATGTGACACTCCAGGCGGTTCCTGGGGCGCTTCTGATGGGCTAAGGAAAGTTTTTGGATTTTTGGAGATTATTCAGATTTGTTTGGCAGGGAATGTCATCATTCACAGGGGCATTTACAAAGTATTTCAAGAGTACAAATGCCATTCTCAAAATATCGACCAAATACGGAATGCCAAAAATACCGTAATCAATTTCTAATAATTGAAATCAGAGTATATTCACTTTTGCAGAGATAGGAAGCTAGAAAATAAAAAATATGATACAATTAAGCAACATTAATACCGTCTTGATGAAAAGGGTGGTGAATGAGGTCACCTCACTTCTCTAATAGGACAACAAGTAATCGATATGATGGAAGAAGCAGTGAATATGCCCATGTACAGCTCGGGTTTCCTATCTCACATGGCTTGTTCTATCCCCCACCACACCCCCCACCTGCACCAAATCATATGAAGACATCCTTAACCCCCAGGACCTCCAATGGGATCATATTTGGAGACAGAATCATTAATGAGGCAATGAAGCTAAAATACCCTCTTTCGTACGGACACTAATCCAAAATGACTTTTGCCTGTATAAAAGGGGGGAAAGTTAACACAAAGACTTGTGCATAGAGAAGAAAATGTGGAAAAAAAACAAAACAAAACAATAGGAGAAGTCAGTTATTTAAGAGTCCGAGAGAGAGGGACCAGGATCTGATTCTTCCCTCACACATCTCAGAAGGAAGTAACGTGGCCCATAACCCTTGATTTGGACTTCTAATCTCTAGAAGTGTGAGACAATACATTTCTGTTAAGCTTCCCAGTCTGTGGTACTTTGTAAGGATAGACATAGCACACTCATGCAGATTTTGATGCCGGAAGTGGGATGAGGTTGTAACAAAGACTTAGGGAGTTGGGAGTGGCTCTGAAACTGGGTAATGTGGGGGAGGGAGAAACTGGGTAATGGGTAAGGATGGTAGCGTTTTGAGATACATGACAGAACAAGCTGAGATTGCTTTGAGGGACTGTTGGATGAAATATGGACATGAAGTGTATTTCAGGTGAGGGCTCATACAGAAAAGAGGAGAGCTATGGGGAAAGTCTTTATCATCTTAGAGAACACATAGAGCATCATGAAAATTATGTTGCTAGAAATGTGAGTGAGAAGGGTGCTTCTGCTGAGATAGCAGATGGAAATTAGAGGCATGTTATTGGAAACTTGAGAAATCACCATCCTTTTTATCAGGTGACAGAGTATTAGCCCCCACCATGTGCCAGTGTTTTGTGTTTGGTGAAGACTAGAAGGTTCACATGATGAGCTGGGACAGATAAGCTGAGGGGATTTGTAAGCACAGGGTTGAAGGCATGGCCTGGTCTCCCCTTCCTCCTCATAGTAAATGCCAGAGGAGAGACGTAAATTGAAGAAGGTAGCGTGAAATGAGAAGAAACTAACACGCTATGATTTGCAACCTTCTCAGCCTAACCAGGTAGCCTGCTTTGGAAAAAGGGCCACGGGTGTGCCTGGAAAGCCATCAGTTGGGAGCTTAGGCATGTGACACGTGGGTCCAATCGACCATCTCAGCAGGAGCCAAGAATGGAGATACTGTTATGCAAGACAAACGTGTGGAGGACCCTACTGTGCAATAGCTTGAACCCTTTGGAATGTAGGGAAAGCCAACAGGTGTCTTATTCTGAGAATTTGATGCTGGCTGAAAGGTGGCTAGCCGGAACTCAAGGGAAAGAGATGGGACAGACAACACGAAGGAAGACTGTTGGGACTGCTGGGATTCGGCAGGCGAGAAAAGGGCCCACAGCTATATCTCACTGGGAACATGGGCTATTCTTCAGGAAAGGGGGCAAATGACCCCACAGAAGGTTCAGTGGCTGGCAGGGCTGCCACTGCCACTACAGACCCAGAGGCGCAATGCCAGGATCTGTAGAGCCATCTTCTCCTTGATTCCTGAGACAAAGGCCGGCTCCTGGGTTCCAAAGGTTAGGAACACCTGGCCTTCAGAAGAAGGTACTGCAGCAGCCCTGGATGGGTGGGAGGCCGCCACTTCCCATGGCAGAGAGTGTGGGGCTGCCACCCCTTGTGGGAGCAGAGCTCAGGGCCTAGAGCCAGAGAGGATTCTTTTCCATCCTTATGATCTAATATAATGTTTCCTACTAGCACCCAAACTTGCTCTGGGCCCACGAACCCTTGTTTCCCTTTCCAATACCTTGATTTTGGAATAGTAATGACTGTCCTATGCCTGTCCGTCCATTGTGTTTTGGCAGCAGGTAACTTCTTGTCTCCTGTCACACGTTCTCAGCTGGGCAGGAATTACGCCTCAGCATTAATCAGAGGTGGAAATGCACCCTCATCTGGTGTAGAGGATATTTAGATGAAATTTGGCCTTTGCATTGATGCTGGAATGGGTGAAGACTTTTGGTGATATTCACATAGGATGAATGCATTGTGGACGTGAAGACATGAATTTGGGGGGTGAGAGGGCTGACTCTTATGGGTTGAACTTTGTGCTCCCATAATGGATATGTTGTATTCCTGATCCCTCGTTCTTCTAAATGTGACCTTATTTGATGGTAGACTACCACCCTGGCATTACCCTGGTGGTCGTGTGCAGGTGAAATCATTAAGGTAGGCCTCACCCAATAGGACTGTTGTCCTTAGGAAAAGGAGACATTTGGAGTCACAGACACTCTCAGAGGGAAGCCCATGTGAGTACATATTGTGAGAACGTGGCTATTTTAGGACAAAGAGAACGACTTATAAAAGATGCTTGCCTCATAGCTCAGAGAGTCACCCCCCCATCAGCGAATGAGTTTGGACCTCTAGTCTCCAGGACTGTGAGGCAATAAATGGACATATCATTTAAGTTGACCAGTCCCTGGTATTTGATTTAGCGGCTCTAGAAAGCTAATATAACATCCTTAAATCACCACGATTAAAACACCTATGACTAAGGCATCAAGCAAATAAGAAATAGCTGGTTAAGACTAACAGCACTTTCCCCCATCCCCATTACCACCGATCTCCAGGGTGGCACAACCAGGGAGGTCTCCTGTGGCTCACCTTGGGACAACTTCTCACACATGGGGCCAATAGCTGTGTCTCAGAGGATGTAGGTCCCCTCATTGGCTGACTCAGAAGAGTGTGGGGCTTGAGCTGCTCTGAACAGAGTCTCCCATCATCTCCATGATGAGGTGTTGCACGTCATGAAATTTTAAGTTTCTCAAATACAAAAGTGTGTAGCCTGAAAGGAACAGAGTCAGATAAGTCTGGATGTGTCAGAACAGTAACTTCAGTTTCTAGGGAGCCTGAATAGGTTTTCTTTCTTGAACTTTTAGATTTAGGTATTTCTGTACTGGGTTTGGGTCCTTGCTTCTGTTTTCCAATGAATTGCAATGAATTCCAGTGAATTCCAATGAATTGAATTAATATGAGTAGTGCTTAGAAGAAATTGACTTGGGGGGCATCTGCGTGGCTCAGTCAATTGGGTGTCTGCCTTCAGCTCAGGTCATGATCCCAGGGTCCTGGGATCGAACCCGGCATCGGGTTCCCTGCTCATTAGGGAGCCTGCTTCTCCCTCTCCCTCTGCGGCTCCTCCTGTTTGTGTGCTCCCTCCCTCTCTCTCTGTCTGTCTCTCAAATAAATAAATAAATCTTAAGAAAATAAAAGAGAAGAGATTGACTTGGATATGCTTGTCCTATTAATACTATTTTCCCGTGTTGATGCTTATGACGTATTAGCGAAGCAGGAGCCCTTCCCTTATATCGTCTTCTTGGTAACCACAGCATTAGACCATGACTGCTCACCAGGTACATTTTTCCTGACTCACCCACTGAAGGGAATAGTCAGACGTATTCACTTTCAACTCTGGACTTCAACATCGAACCCCATTTTCTTTCTCCCTTCCCAGATTTCGTGTGTGTCACTCACACTTGCATTCCCAGTCTTGCATCCACAGCCCATTTTAGGTGCATTTTAACCTTGTTTTCCTAGCGCTGCCATTTGATCCGAAATTACAAATGCAAAAGAGCCCACGTGTGCCCTCCCTCCCCGACACACATCACACATATCCTAATGGATTCCCATTCTTTTTTTTTTTAAGTTTTTGTTTTAATTCCAGTTGGTTAACACACAGTGTTAGATGAGTGCAGAGTCAGCTGACTTTCAAAGCTCCAGTCTCCAAGTCCCACTGGTTATACAAACTCACGGTATTCAGCCCTTCTGGTTTCCACAGCCAAACAGTATGGGTATTAGCTTCCCCCGTGTGAGCTCCCTGGTGCGAGGGCCCATTTCTCTGCCCTCTCCCCATGCACAGCTCCCTCCTTCCTGTGGGCACCCTCCCTCTACGTTTCTGACCTTCCTAACCTTTCAGATGCAGCTTCCTCCCTATATTTAGTTGTGGGGTTTCTTCTTCCAGTCCTTGCATTGCTCTCTGGTTTATTTAATTTTTCTGGATGATATCTAGTTTTAAATGTGGACGGGGTGAGCTCAGGCTCCTCGTACTCTGCCATCTCCCCAAGCTCCTCTGGATTCGCAGTCTTAAAATGAGTTTTTAAATAACGTGATATATATGAGACCAATGTGCATGAATAACTTTGAAAAACCACTGTAAGTCATGTGGACCAAAAGTGCCTTTTGACCCAGCAGCAATCAGCATGAGAGAAATTAAGTGACTTCGTGAAACAGGATTTTATTTTTCTAAACGATCCACAGTCTTTTCTCTGAAAAGGCATATGGCTCTGAAAAGAGCTTTTGGCTTCAAAAATTCAGTTCCCCATGTAAATGGCCATTTCTAAGGACCACCCACAGGGATTTACTGGCACTTCATTTTTTTTTCAACAAACAACAAATATTTATTTAGCGCCTATTATGTGCCAGGCACTGTTCTAGGATCCCCCCTCCAAAAAGGAAAACAAAACAAAATAAAATGAGACAGAGGCGTAAAATGCAATTCTGAGGGAGAGGACAGGGGCAGCTGAGGAAGAAGGCTGAGGGAACGGAGAAGCCTGAGGTGATGGTGCTCTGCCTTAGGCCTCCTCTTTGGCCTCCTCACCGAAATCCTCTTCTTTTTCTGCAGTGGCGTCCTGGTACTGCTGATACTCGGAGACAAGGTCGTTCATGTTGCTCTCGGCTTCAGTGAACTCCATCTCGTCCATGCTCTCGCCTGTGTACCAGTGCAGGAAGGCCTTGCGCCGGAACATGGCCGTGAACTGCTCGAGATGCGCTTGAAGAGCTCCTGGATGGCCGTGTTGTTGCCGATGAAGGTGACTGCCATCTTGAGGCCACGAGGTGGGATATCGCAGACTGCTGTCTTGACGTTGTTGGGGATCCATTCCACGAAGTAGCTGCTATTCTTGTTTTGCACGTTGCGCATCTGCTCATCTACCTCCTTTATGGACATCCGCCCATGGAAGACAGCAGCCACGGTGAGGTAACGGCCATGGCGGGGGTCACAGGTGGCCATCATGTTCTTGGCATCAAAGACCTGCTGGGTGAGTTCGGGCACAGTGAGGGCCCGATACTGCTGGCTTCCACAGCTGGTCAGAGGTGCGAAGCCGGGCAAGAAGAAGTGGAGACGTGGGAAGGGCACCATGTTGATGGCTAGCTTGCGGAGGTCAGCATTGAGCTGACCAGGGAAGTGGAGGCAGGTGGTGACACCGCTCATGGTGGCTGAGACGAGGTGGTTCAGGTCCCCGTAGGTTGGCGTGGTCAGCTTGAGAGTACAGAAGCAGATGTCGTACAGGGCCTCACTGTCAATGCAGTAGGTCTCATCCGTGTTCTCTACCAGCTGATGGATGGAGAGGGTGGCGTTGTAGGGCTCGACCACTGTGTCAAACACTTTGGGTGAGGGTACCACACTGAAGGTATTCATGATGAGGTCAGGATACTCTTCTCGGATCTTGCTGATGAGCAAGGTGCCCATTCCAGAGTCTGTGCCCCCACCCAGCGAGTGGGTCAGCTGGAAGCCCTGCAGGCAGTCACAGCTCTCAGCCTCCTTCCTCACCACATCCAGGACTGAGTCAACCAGCTCAGCCCCCTCTGTATAGTGGCCCTTGGCCCAGTTGTTGCCTGCCCCAGACTGACTGAAAACAAAGTTGTCTGGTCTGAATATCTGCCCAAAAGGACCTGAGCGAACAGAGTCCATGGTCCCGGGTTCTAGATCCACCAAGATAGCACGAGGAACATATTTGCCACCTGTAGCTTCATTGTAGTACACGGAGATGCAATCCAGCTGCGGGTCGCTGTCACCGTGGTAGGTTCTGGTGGGATCAATGCCGTGTTCATCACTGATTACCTCCCAGAACTTGGCACTGATCTGGTTGCCACACTGACCGGCCTGGATATGCACTATTTCCCTCATTGTTAAAATTTATTTTTAATTCTTTTGCTCGCCTCAAGGTATGTACAGGGCAAGAAAATGATAGGGAATTTTTTTTCTATACTGCTAACCGCAGGCTGGAAGGATGGGACGTGTCCCAGAGGCTGGAGCAGTGAGGTCCGAACGCTGGCACTTCATTTTATGGTAGCTTTCCTTGGGTATTTATCCCGCAAGTACCCCATCGCTTTCCATATCCCGTTGGCTTTATCTCTCCTCTAATGGGCTCAAGAAAAGGTTGGATTGTTGTAGTTTATCTAGCTTTTGTCTCACTCTTTGGCTCAGAGTGACACCATTCACTGGCTTCTACATTCAAATCAAAGGTCATTTAGAATTTATTTTAAGAGTTCACATGGAACACAGGGGAATCATAACGAAATAGTGGGTTTTTGTGCAACCTGGAACAAATTTCAAAGGATTGAAGCCCCCTCACCCCAGCCCTACAGTGTGTTCTCCCTTCACAGATACATAGGAAGCTGGAAATCAATTAAATGGAAAGCACTTAGATAATCACCAACCACTTTGAAATTCAGCATGTACCTATAGGAAAAGGAAACAGAGAAAGGAAAAAAGCCCATGCACCAAGAAGAAAAACACAATGAGTGTTAGAGTGCATTACCATTACCCTACGTCTTCCTCCCCATCAAATCAGTTGAGGTAGAGGAAGGAGTCACCTTAATTCCCTTAATTGCCAAGCAGCCTCCTCTTATTGTGATGCAAAATGACAGGGACAGGTCCCACTGGGACATCTGCATGTTGACACTTCAACCACCCTGGTTCAAAGGAAACCCTTCAACAGAAACCCACAGGCAGACATGTCGACGATCACACCACCTTGCCCCTCAATCTCCAGGCACAGGAAGGCTATTATTGGTTCAGCCCTGGTCACCCCACCACCCTTTGGGCCAATGGCCGTGGATCCTGCATTGCCAGTTGCTTATTGGCTGCTGCCAGCGGAGGCTGGGAGCACAGCTTCTCTCATTGGATGACCCTGTCATCCAGGCATAATTGCAGGGCAGGAAGCCTTTTGTGTCAAAGGTAAAGATGGCATGCTACCAAGGCACAGATTCAGATAAATTTTTAATGAAGTAAAGTAGGCCTTTTTAAAAATTTTTATTTATTTCTGTTAGGTTAATCACCTAAAGTAGGCCTTTCACAAGGTCGGGAACTTGACTAGGGCACAGTGCTAGATAGGTTGAGTTTTCTGCACGGTGTTTGGGTCCCCTTCTATGTATTTAACTGAATTAGGATGAGGGGATACATTGAGGGAATGTGAATGGGGTAAGGGTGAGTTTTGTATCTGCTACAGTGATTCACTTCTTGCTGTATCAACACACTCGGAAATTCTCTATAGGATACTATTCGAAACAAGTGGGAGAAGGAGAATACAAAAGGAACGTAAAATTATTGTGTACTCAGCTGTGACCGTAAAGAGTCGCGGAGACGCTGACCTGAAAGACTGGGCCACTTAGGAATGTGATGAAATGCGACATGGTCAAGGAAATCATAACTGACTGCACCACACACATATATTAAAGTGGACTTGCTCACGGTAAAGGTGTTTTAAGAGCAGGCAGAATGGCACAGGTCCAAACGCTAGAGTAGGCGGGTCTCTGGAGACTTACAGGTCTCTTGTGCCAAGTGAGGTGGCTCTGAAAAGAGCCTTTGGTTTGCGAGTTGGTCCGGCGGTCCGGAGGCAGCTCATTTGCGTCCGTAGAACCTGATGACGGCCTTCATGGCCTCGGACATGGCGTGCTTGCCAATCTCCCCAGGCAGCAGCAGGCGCACATCTGTCTGGATCTCCCTGGTGGTGATGGTGGAGCGCTTGTTGGTGCGGGCCAGGCGAGAGGCCTCCTCGGCGATGCGCTCGAAGATATCCTTGACGAACGAATCCATGACGCTCACAGCCTACTGCGAGAGGCTGAAGCCCCCGTGAACATGCTTCAGAACCCTGGCGAAGTAGGTGGCGAAACTGTCGGGGCAGCAGTGACAGACAAGGCAGTGGCAGCCGCGGCCACTGCCACGGTGGCAGCCTCCGCGCCTGGGCTGCTTCTGCTTCGGGGTCATCGGGTCCGCTGCTGTGGGGTCCTCGGTGCTGAGGCTTTCCTCAGAAGAGGTCTCACAGCCAGGTTCAGCCATGTGGGGTTCACCTTCCCGACAGCTCAGAAGGGCACTGGCGGCAGCTTGAACAGCAAGGGCCCATTTATAGTTGCTGCATTTCCTGACGTCACTGGCAAGTCCTATCTGATTGGACAACATGCAAAGCTAAGAAGCAGGTCACTGAGCCAGGTCTTGTCAGATCTGACTGCTTGCCCTCGAGCTTGACGTCTCTTCAGTCAGAGTCGGAATCAGGCGTCCTCTAATTTTCTTGTGACGGCCACTAGAAAAATGTTCAAACATTCCATGTAAAGGTGTAGTTTCCTCCAGATCTCCAATATGAAAAATGTTTTTCAAGGAGAGTCAGAGAGAGAGCGAGGGCAGTAGTGGAATGGGCAGGGGGAGAGGGAGCGACTCCCAAGTGGGGTCCAAGCTCAGCACAGAGCCTGATGTTACTCTGTATTTCACAAACCTGAGACCGTGACCCGACATCTGGAGGTAAACTACAAGTTTACATGGAATGTTTGAACGTATTTCTGGCGGCCGCCACAAGAAAATTAGAAGCCGCCTGATTTCGATGTCAAGCTTGAGGGAAGCAATCAGATCTGACAAGACTTGGCTCAGTGACTCACTTCTTGTCTTTGCATTTTGTCCAATCAGATAGGACTTGCCAGTGACGTCAGGAAATGCAGCGACTATAATGGGCTGGCACCCCTCAAGCTGCTGCCGCTGCCCTTCCTTCTGAGCTGTCGGGAAGGGGAGCCCCACATGGCTGAACCTGGCTGTGAGACCTCTTCTGAGGAAAGCCTCGGCACTGAGGAGCCCAGGGCAGCGGACCGGAAGAGCCCGAAGCAGAAGCAGCCGAGGTGCAGAGGCCGCCACGGTGGCCGCTGCTGCCGCCGCTTTCTCCGTCTCCGCCGCCGCAGCCCGGACAGTTTCGCCACCTACTTCCCCAGGGTTCTGAAGCAGGTTCACGAGGGCCTGAGCCTCTCGCAGGAGGCCATGAGCGTCATGGATTCATTCGTCAAGGACATCTTTGAGCGCATCGCCGAGGAGGCCTCTCGCCTGGCCCGCACCACCAAGCGCTCCACCATCACCACCAGGGAGATCCAACAGCTGTGCGCCTGCTGCTGCCTGGGGAGATTGGCAAGCACGCCATGTCCGAGGCCACCAAGGCCATCATCAGGTTCACCTTCCACCAATAAGCTGCCTCCGCACAGCCTGACCACCTCGGAAACCAAAGGCTCTTTTCAGAGCCACCTAACTTGGCACAAGAGACCTGTAACTCTCTAGACACCCACCTACTCTAGCGTTTTGACCTGTGCCATTCTCCCCGTTCTTAAAACACATTTACCGTGAGCAAGTCCACTTTAATATATGTTTGTGGTCTAGGCTGTTATGATTTTCCTTGACCATGTCGCATTCCATACCTTTCTTAAATGGTCCCCGTCAGCGTCTTCGGGACTCTTTACGGTCATAGCTGGGTCCACAATAATTTTACTTGCCTTTTGTATTCTCCTTCTCCCACTTGTGTCGAGTAGTGTCCTATAGAGAATTTCCGAGTGTGTTGATACAGCAACAAGTGAAGCAGTGTAGCAGATACAAAATTCAGCCTTACATCATTCACATTCCCTCAACATATCCCCTCATCCTAATTCAGTTAAATACATAAAAGAGGACCCAAACACCGTGCAGAAAACTCAAACTATCTAGAACCGTGCCCTACTCAACTGCCCGACCTTGTGAAAGGCCTACTTCAGGTGATTAACATAACACGAAGAAATAAAAATAAATAAATAAATAAATAAATAAATAAATAAAATAGTAAGGCATACTTCACTTCCTTCAAATTTATCTGATTCTGTGCCTTGGTAGCCTACCATCTTTCCCTTTTGACACAAAAGGCTTCCTGCCCTGCAATTAAGCCTGGATGACGGGTTAGTCCAATGAGAGCAGCTATGCTCCCAGCCTCCGCTGGCAGCAGCCAATAAGTAACTGGCAACGCAGGATCCACGGCCATTGGCCCAAAGGGTGGTGGGGTGACCAGGGCTGAACCGATAATAGCCTTCCTGTGCCTGGAGATTGAGGGGCAAGGTGGTGTGATCGTCGACATGTCTGCCTGTGGGTTTCTGTTGAAGCGTTTCCTTTGGACCAGGGTGGTGGAAGTGTCAACATGCAGATGTTACAGTGGGACCTGTCCGTATCCTTTTGCATCAAAATAAGAGGAGGCTGCTTGGCAATTAAGGGAACTAAGGTGACTCCTTCCTCTACCTCAACTGATTTGATGGGGAGGAGGACTTAGGGTAAAGGTAATGCACTCTAACACTCATTGCGTTTTTCTTCTTGGCACATGGGCTTTTTTCCTCTCTTTGTTTCCTTTTCCTATAGGTACATGCTGAATTTCAAAGTGGATGGTGATTATCCAAGTGCTTTCCATTTAATTGATTTCCAGCTTCCTATATATCTGTGAAGGGAGAACACACTGTAGAGCTAGGGCGGGGGGGGGGGCTTCAATCCCTTGAAATTTGTTACAGGTTGCACGAAAACAATATCTACTACATGGTCTTCCCTCTGTGAGTGTCTGTGACTCCAAATGTCTCCTTTTCCTAAGGACAACAGTCCTATTGGGTGAGGCCTACCTTAATGATTTCACCTGCACACGACCACCAGGGTAATGCCAGGGTAGTAGTCTACCATCAAATATGGTCACATTTAGAAGAACGAGGGATCAGGAATACAACATATCAATTATGGGAGCACAAAGTTCAACCCATAAGAGTCAGCCCTCTTGCCCCCCAAATTCATGTCTTCACGTCCACAATGCATTCATCCTATGTGAATATCACCAAAAGTCTTCGCCCATTCCAGTATCAATGCAAAGGCCAAATTTCATCTAAATATCCTGTACACCAAATGAAGGTGCATTTCCAGCTCTGATTAATGCTGAGGCGTAATTGTTGCCCAGCTGAGAATGTGTGACAGGAGACAAGAAGTTACCTGCTTCCAAAACACAATGGACGGACAGGCACAGGACAGTCATTACTATTCCAAAATCAAGGAATTGGAAAGGGAAACAAGGGTTTGCGGGCCCAGAGCAAGTTTGGGTCCTAGTAGGAAACATTAGATCATAAGAATGGAAAAGAATCTTCTCTGGCTCTAGGCCCCGAGCTCTGCTCCCACAAGGGGTGGCAGCCCCACACTCTCTGCCATGGGAAGTGGCGGCCTCCCACCCATCCAGGGCTGCTGCAGTACCTTCTTCTGAAGGCCAGGTGTTCCTAACCTTTGGAACCCAGGAGCCGGCCTTTGTCTCAGGAATCAAGGAGAAGATGGCTCTACAGATCCTGGCATTGCGCCTCTGGGTCTGTAGTGGCAGTGGCAGCCCTGCCAGCCACTGAACCTTCTGTGGGGTCATTTGCCCCCTTTCCTGAAGAATAGCCCATGTTCCCAGTGAGATATAGCTGTGGGCCCTTTTCTCGCCTGCCGAATCCCAGCAGTCCCAACAGTCTTCCTTCGTGTTGTCTGTCCCATCTCTTTCCCTTGAGTTCCGGCTAGCCACCTTTCAGCCAGCATCAAATTCTCAGAATAAGACACCTGTTGGCTTTCCCTACATTCCAAAGGGTTCAAGCTATTGCACAGTAGGGTCCTCCACAGGTTTGTCTTGCATAACAGTATCTCCATTCCTGGCTCCTGCTGAGATGGTCGATTGGACCCACGTGTCACATGCCTAAGCTCCCAACTGATGGCTTTCCAGGCACACCCGTGGCCCTTTTTCCAAAGCAGGCTACCTGGTTAGGCTGAGAAGGTTGCAAATCATAGCGTGTTAGTTTCTTCTCATTTCACGCTACCTTCTTCAATTTAGGTCTCTCCTCTGGCATTTACTATGAGGAGGAAGGGGAGACCAGGCCATGCCTTCAACCCGGTGCTTACAAATCCCCTCAGCTTATCTGTCCCAGTTCATCATGTGAACCTTCTAGTCTTCACCAAACACAAAACACTCGCACATGGTGTGGGCAAATGCTCTGTCACCTGATAACAAGGATGGCCATTTCTCAAGTTTCCAGTAACATGCCTCTAATTTCCATCTGCTATCTCAGCAGAAGCACCCTTCTCACTCACATTTCTAGCAACATAATTTTCATGATGCTCTATGTATTCTCTAAGATGATAAAGTCTTTCCCCATAGCTCTCCTCTTTTCTGTATGAGCCCTCACCGGAAATACACTTCATGTCCATATTTCATCCAACAGTCCCTCAAAGCAATCTCAGCTTGTTTTGTCATGTATCTCAAAACGCTACCATCCTTACCCATTACCCAGTTTCTCCCCCCCCCCCACATTACCCAGTTTCAGAGCCACTCCCAACTCCCTAAGTCTTTGTTACAACATCATACCACTTCTGGCATCAAAATCTGCATGAGTGTGCTAAGTCTATCCTTACAAAGTACCACAGACTGGGAAGCTTAACAGAAATGTATTGTCTCACAGTTCTGGAGATTAGAAGTCCAAATCAAGGGTTATGGGCCACGTTACTTCCTTCTGAGATGTGTGAGGGAAGAATCAGTTCCTGGTCCCTCTGTCTCAGGCTCTTAAATTACTGACTATTCCTATTGTTTTGTTTTGTTTGTTTTTTCCACATTTTCTTCTCTATGCGCATGTCTTTTTGTTAACATTCCCCCTTTTATACAGGCAAAAGTCAATTTGGATTAGTGTCCATACGGAAGAGGGTATTTTAGATTGATTGCCTCATTAATGATTCTATCTCCAAAAATGATCCCATTGGAGGTCCTGAGGGTTAAGGATGTCTTCATATGATTTTGGTGCAGGTGGGGGCTGGGGTGGGGGATAGAACAACCCATGTGAGATGCGAAACCCGAACTGTACATAGGCACATGCACTGCTTCTTCCATCATATCGATTACTTGTCCCGTTAGAGAAGTGAGGTTACCTCATTTAGCACCCTTTTACTCAAGACGGTATTAATGTTGCTTAATTGTATCATATTTTTTATTTTTCTAGCTTCCTATCTCTGCAAAAGTGAATATACTCTGATTTCAATTTTTTAGAAATTAATTGCAGTATTTTTGGTAATCCATATTTGGTTGATATTTTGAGAATGGCATTTGTACTCTTGAAATACTTTGTAAATGCCCATGTGAATGATGACATTCCCTGCCAAACAAATCTAGATAATCTCCAAAAATCCAAAAACTTTCCTTAGCCCATCAGAAGTGCCCCAGGAACCTCCTGGAGTGTCACATCACAAAACTTATTTAGCTATGGCAGAACAATATGACTTCCAGAAAAATAGGGTGGGCAGTTCCAGAAAACGAAGCATACCAGAGAAGGCTTTTGTGTGTAGCAAAGACGTGAAGGGGTGCAATGCCTCTTCCATCACTAGGTGCCAAGTCTGGGTTTTTTGTTGTTGTTTTGTTCTTTGTTTGTTCCAATGTAGAAGAACTCGGATGAGCCATTATACCTCCGGAGCTCTCCTTGGGATCATTACAGTAAGAATTTAGGATCAGTGGCCACCCTCGTAAGGTTTATTACTTATTGTTTCTCTGGAATATTTGAAAAATCTAATGAAAAGATTCGGAAAATTACAGAATGTATTCTCTAAAACCAGTGGGAAACATTACCGGGAAATCAACAACCTAGTAAATTGTCTTTGGTAGTGCCTTAAGATGGGAAAAATATTTGGGGAGCTAAAGGCTCTTCACCACCATGCCCGTTTTCAAAGATACAATGGTGAGTCTCTTTGCTTAAGCAGCATTCAACTGAGGCACTTCCTTTCTGTCATGCTCACTGCTGCTGTTTCAAAGTCCATGTGTTTGTCCATGTGACACACAAAGGTCTTGCGTCTTGTTCTTACGTACCAGTCTCATATGTATCGTTTTATGTGAGAAGTCATATTAAGAAATGGAATCCGTTAGTACAGTTTGGCACTCCTTTGGGTGCTTTGGTCCGTACTTTCAGAAATCAAATAGGAGCATGAGTAAAACAACACTGAATGCACCACATAGACCGTGAAGACTGCGAATGTGAAAGTGAGTGACAGATACAAACTCCAAGATGCAGTGAGGGAAAATGGATGTTGAGGCCTAGACAAAATGGAAATAAGTACCCCTGATCACTTCTGACGGCAATTCAGGACAAAGGGCATCCAGTGAGCATTCATTCTCTAATAGTGTGGTTAATGGTAAAGACTGATTGAGAGAAGTGGATTTGTCACTTAAGTAACAAATTGTAAGCAACAACCCTGGGAAACTAGTACTAGTAAGTCTACCATCCCCAATCAAACTTTTTTTTAAAGGTTTTATTTATTTATTTGTTGGAGAGCGAGAGTGCGAGAGTGAGGACAAGTAGGCAGAGCGGCAGGCAGAGGGAGAGGAGAAGCAGGCTCCCCACTGAGCAGAGACCCTGAAGAGGGGCCCGATCCCAGGAACCTGGATTCATGACCTGAGCCAAAGGCAGCCGCTTAAACAACGCAGCCCCCACGTGCCCCCCTAATCCAACTTTCTCAACATTACTTTTGTTATGGAATTCATGGAAAAACAGAAGACAGGACCCAAACTCAGTACAGAAATCGCTAAATCAAAAAGTTCAGGAAAAAATTCCTATTCCAGGCTCCCTCGTAACTGGAGCTAACACTTTAAGTAGGCCAGATTTAGCTGATTCTATTCTTCCCAAGCCTGTAATCTTTCCTTGTGGAAATCACAAACCTTCAGGACTTGCAGATCGGCTTCATGAGGATGATGGAGGCTTCTAGTCAAGGCAACTCAAGCCTCAGTCAGCTGTGAGTTAGCCAATCAGAGATGTGGAGCCGCTGACCCACAGCATTGGGCCTAGTGTGCGGTCAGGTGTCTCAGGCTGAACCAGTAAGAGTCTTACTGGGTACTCAGCCTTTGCGATTGAGTGGGAAATTGGAATTATACTTTACCTGCTGTTTGTTTCTTTGTTTGGGTAGTTGTATGCTTTTAACCATGAGGAGAAGGATATGAATCCAGGCCTGTGCGTGGACATCTCTCTCACCACTTCCATCAGGTCAGAGGAGAATTGCTCAGATTAATACCCGTAAAACGATTTCCCTTGATGCCGACCATGTATCTGAACTCAGGCTATTTGAATGTACACTTTGTTATTGTTGTTGTTGTTGTTGTTGTTGTTTACCTGTTGCTACATGGGCCTGAGCACGTAAGACCCATTGCATTACATACTTGGCTTTGCGAGAAGTGGTGCTTGAATGACTACAGACTTTGAGAAAACTGGACTGTTTCCTACTGGGAAAAGGAGATGCCAAGGAAAATTCTATTCCCAGTCCTTAGTTCTGAGTGAGGGGGAAAAAAAATTTCCTGAGAATGTGCATTCACATGAGTGTTCTGGTGTAGCTCTGGGTATCAGGTTAGCACTGCCAGCACGATGCCAACAGTTCCTGGTCAGAAACCCAGACACATGGCAAATCCACTTCTAATCCTTCCTGGAGGAGTAACCTTGATTGAGGTTTTTACAGAATTCCTGCAGATAAAGTCCTCCTACACAAGCACCCAATCCCAAAACAAGCCGCCCCTCTCAAAATCAAACAAGAAACCAAACTGGAAAGTTCCAAAGTATTATTACCAAATGCCAACTTCCAAACAGGGTAAAAACATTTATATAAATAATTACAAGAGGGATGCCTGGGTGGCTCCATCGGTTAAGCTTCTGCCTTCAGCTCCAGTCATGATCCCAGGGTCCTAGGATCCAGTCCCATATTGCGCTCCCCGCTCAGTGGGGAGTCTGCTTCTCCCTCTGCCTGCTGCTCCCCCTGCTTGTGCACTCTCTCTCTCTGACACATGAAGAAGTAACATCTTGAAAAAATAATTACAAGACATGTAAAATGTGAGTAGGAAGCGACTCGTTATCAAAAATGTCTTAAATGATTTTCTAGTCTTCAAAATATTAACTGCTAGATTAAAAGATCCACCAAAGTTTACAGAACAAAGGACACATACCAGATAGAGAGAATGGGTGAGCTAGAAGAGAGGTGAAAGAAATAAGACAAAACGCCTCATAGAAGGATAAAGACAAAAATGGGATGGACGTGAGGCAAAGAGACCTAAGGAATGGGGTAAGTAGTTATTAAGTGCATCTCAGTGGCATTCCTACCCCACAGTTTCGCTGCCTACTTCTCCAGGGTTGTGAAGCAGGTTCACCAGGGCCTGTGGCTCTTGCAGAAGACGTGAGCATCTTGGATTCATTCATTAAGGACATCTTTGAGCACATCACCGACGAAGCCTCTCACCTGGCCCGCTCCACTAAGTGCTCCACCATCACCACCGGGGAGATCCAGACAGCCGTGCGCCTGCTGTTGCCGGGGGAGATTGGCAAGAACACCGAGTCCGAGGCCACCAAAGCCATCATCAGGTACACCGTCTGCTGATGAGCTGCCTCCAGACCACCTGACCACCTTGCAAACCAAAGGCTCTTTTCAGAGCCACCTCACTTGGCGGGAAAAGGCCTGTAGGCTTTAAAAAGTGGGACAAACTCTAGAGTTTTTGTTCTCGTTGTGGCATTCTGTGGATATTTAAAGTAGTTTTACTTTGAACCAAACATGATCGGCACTGCTTTCATCTATATTTGCGTGCAGTTTTTCCCGTGGACAACTGTGGACTCTGCTTAACCATGCCGCTTTTCTTGGCTTTCCTACGCGGTCATTTCTGTTTGATATTTCTGTAGGTCCGCCTCAATGGGGGTTATTTTTGGTATAATGATGTTTACCATTTTCTCTCTCATTCTCTCATGAGCGTGTGGTGAATTTTCCAGAGGTTCGTTATGGGTGATATGGCAACAGATGAAGTGCAGAAGCTGATATCAGAATCCGTCTGACTTCTGTTAGGCGGGTTATTGAAGGGATTTTTAAGTAGCTGAAGCAACGTCAATCTCCTTTATGCTCTTATAGAAAAGATATTTTTCATATGCATTTGAAATTTATGTTATCATGATATAATGGGTTCCTATTACAATTTTTAAATGGATTCTGGAATACATATGAACATTTCTGTCTTAATATTTTGTACAGTAAATATTGGCAGATGTTATTGACAGTACAGCTTCGGTGGTTCCTCATTATTTACTTACTTGTTTTTGTTTTGTGTCGTTTTTTAATCAGGTCTTTATTTCAATAGCAGAGAAAGCAGTACTGTCCTATTTGTGATAATATCACCGTAGCACTAAACAATGTTTGTTAGTTTACAGCATAATTTTACAGGTACTATTTTATCTGGTGTTTACCACAATGCTATCATAACTAGTTTATTACAGAAGCAACTCAGATCCAGAGAGCACAGAATCACAAAACTCGTAAGTGCAAGATCAGTTCTTGAACGCAGGAGATCCACACCCTCCACCAGGGTCCATAAGAAAATGTGGAGAAAAGACATACAATTGAAGTCATTTCCCTGGTGCTGAAGAAAACTCTATTCGGTACTTCTTAGGACCTCTCATTTAAATTCGTCATCTCCTTTATCTTCTCACCCCACCCCCACCATTCTTACTACCTAAATATTGAAAATATGGCTCATTCATTCACTCAACAGAATCCTTGGTATCTACTATATCTGGAATAGACACTGCAAATATGTCTATGTGTAAACAAACAAACAAACAAACAAACATAAAAGCCTTGCCTGACTTCAGGTTGCATTTGCTTAGAGTCTGCTAAGGTTCCTGTTTCTTTCTAAGAGTGTAAAGTTTCCCAATGATAAAGCTGTCCTAGGTATTTACTCATTTGCGGTGGAATCAGATCAACTAAAACTATTTAGGTTCTCTTTTTTTTTAGCGTTTACATCTTCTTAAAATTTAATTTGCAAATATTCACAGATACCTTTCCACTGTAATGCTGATAAAGACATTTCTTGTCACTTTCTGGCTCTAATAAGAATGACAGTAGCATTTCATCGCCAAAGGTGGTATGACGATTTTGTTTGAGATCTATGAGCTCAGAAAGACAGTTTTGGTTTTCTAAGCCATTTCATGTAACTTATTAGATATCAAACATGCCCTTCCAGTAGCTTCAGCAGCCATTGCAAACACTCTTTTCTCTTAGTTTATTGAAGTAAGCTATCGATGTTCCAATATTAAAATTTCCTTAAATTTGTGGAAGGGAACCCCTTCATCGGAGGCACTTCGAAGAAGTTTGTAGCCCGGAGATGTGTATTCTATGGTTTGTTTGCTGATGTCGTTTAGGCCTACCTTCCCCAATCAGAAGTGATCTGAAAGCTGTAAGTTCATCTGAGCTCCTTCATTACAACCAATTTTATGAGCATTCACATCTATTTCTTAACCTCATTGAAATGCAAGCCCGACACTAATCGCCCTACTTCATTCTCCAACTCATTCCACTTCCTTCAAAGGAGTTGTCACAATCCCTGAATGAGTGATTTTGCATTTTCTGACAGGAAGGGCTGCAACATGCCCTAAGATTAAGAATGTCAATGTGCTGCCTGGAGCCTTCTGCTCTACCTACCTTTAGAAGGTGCGCAAACAGGTTCGCCCTGATGACAGTACCTCCTCTGAGGGTATGACCATCATGTGCCCCCCTGTTAGTGATCGTCTCCATCATCGAGTGAACTGCTTTTGAGAGCACTCAGTCAGCAGATCCAAATTTTGTTTACCGGGAAAGTGAACTTCCTGAGAAGAGACACCTTGTCTCCTTTGCTGTTATATATCAGGAGGGAGTATCATGTATGGCGCTTGGTAGGGACTCAGTAGTTGTGGAATAAATACGGGAAGACGGATGAGAGCAGATGCTCTAGAGTCCCAGAAGAGGCGGTGATGCGTTGGGAAAGAAAAAGCAAACCGCATTGGGTTGAGGAGTGAGATGAGGTAGATGAGGAATGGAGATAGAAATCGGGTACTCTTTCAAAGAAAAGGGATACCGCTCAGGAAGTAGGAAGAGAGTGTTAATGGTATCACAGAAGAGGGGTTTTATTTTAGGATTGGGAGATAGGACAATGTTTAGAGGTAGTCAGTAATAGTGGCTGAATCTCAGTTACTGGTATTGCTGTTACATTACTGTCATCATCACCATACCTCTACCATAGGAATTTCCGTCAATTACCCCTTTCATCAGAACCCCAGTGCACCAGTTCTCTATTCCTCCACTTGGGCTGTGAGTTCTGCATCAAGATAGCATTCTACCGAGCTCTGTCATTTATAGGCTGTGTGGCATTCGACGGCTTGCTTAATTTCTCTGAAACTTAATTTCCTTTTCTCTTCATTGGAATGACCCACACCTATTTTATCAAGATAAAGAAAGCTAGCTTGGGGCCTCTCTCCAACCCCACTCCTGGCAGTCCTTTAAGAAGGCCCAGCCTCCATGGCCACGGCCCTGTGTTTTGATTTTTACTGCAGAGAGTGGCTGGGCCCTGACAATTCTGCATGTGTCCTGAACAATTAATTGCTGCTTCTTAATCAAACTCTGACTGTAGATTTCTTTGTTTCAGGCGCTAGCAACACAAAGCACCAGCAGTGGTAACATTTCATGAGGACTTACTAGGAGTCAGTTATTAGGAGCATTATATGCAGGTATTTTTAATCTAAGAAACACATAATGCCTCATATATACTAGAAATATTTCTAAGCACTTCGAATGTGGTAACTCATTTAACCCTCTAAGTGTCCCATGTTGCAGACGGGGATACTAAGGCACAGAAAGATGAATAAGTTGCTCAATGTCAATGAGCTAGTCAGCAGAAGAGGTAGCATTGGAAACCAGAACACCGGCGCTAGGTTTTGGGCCGTCACACCACTACAGTGTAAAGCTCCTGGCTCAGCTTGAAAACAGTCCAGTGAAGCTGCTACTATCATTCTCCTCCATTTTCCCCTGCGGCTCAGAGTAATTAGGTTACTTTCCTGAAGTCACACAGCTGGTAAGTGGTAGACCAGGTTTGAATGAGGTTTCTCTGACTTGGAAGCTTATAACCATTTGGATGGCATGTAAATTCCTTCCTCTAACAGTTTCAAGCTTTCTGCTACATGTGCATAGCACCAATCGAATTGTTTATTGAATAGAGCTATTTTCAGGAACTTGCTTCAAGATTTTTGAAAACATTTTCCTAAGCTATAATATCTGCAACGTCACAGGATAACATGGTGTTCGTATATTTTAAATTCACACTAACTAAACTGCTTAAGTATAAGAAAAAAAAATCTGTGTGCCACTTAAAACCATCTCGTGTGCCTGCAGAGGCACCTATACCACACTTGGGATGTATTGCATTCCATAACACTTTTTACCCACGGCCCACCCTCATCCCCAAAGTTCTGTTCAGACCCCTTTTCCTAAAAACCACAGGGGATGTTGGTTTCCTTCCTGGACTCAGAGAGTCGTACATTGAGTGGAGTTCCTAGACTGCTCACAACCCACTGGTCAGAACATTACTTGCGAGGCGGAGCAAGATGGCGGAGGAGTAGGAGACCTAGATTTCGTCTGGTCTCAGGAATTCAGCTGAATAGGGATCAAACCATTCTGAACACCTACGAACTCAACAGGAGATCGAACAGGAGAGTAGCAACAACTCTCTGAACAGAGAAGCGACCACTTACTGGAAGGTAGGGCGTGTGGAGAAGTGAATCCGAGGGGATATTCGGGAGGATAGACGGCGGGGGAGGGGCCTCCGCCGGCCGCTTCTGGCAAGTGCTAGAGCCGCGGAGCACAAAATCAGACCTTTTAGAAGTTGGCTCGGCGGAGGGACGTCGCTGCAGTGGCTAAGCGGGGGGTGGAATCCTCCCGGGACAGTGTGGTCTCAGGACCCTTGGGGTCACAGAGAGACCGGGGGTGCCTGAGTGCGCCAGAGCTCCCAGGTATCGGAGCAGGGAAGCCGGCTGCAGATACGGAGCAGAGTCGCGGGCTCTCATCTCGGGGTTGCCATAAACTGTGATCTGCGGCCCAGTCGGGGCACGGCTCCCCCAGCAGGGACCCAACAAGCAGCAGATCCGGGGAGACTCCCCTTCCTTCCCGGGGAGGAGCGGTGCGGGAACGCACTGCAGGGATCTGCTGGGTTTGGAGACTCCGCGCGGGGTCGGGTGCCAGAGATAGCAGCGCTGGATCACGGGCCGGGTGAGCACGGAGTGCGGCCGGAGACCGGGGACACGGAAGTGACTGCTTTTCTCTGGGGGCACACTGAGGAGCGGGGCCCCGAGTTCTCAGCTCCTCCGAGTGGAGATTGGGAGGCCATCATTTCTGCCCTGGTCCTCCAAAGCTGTACCGAGAGCTTGCAGGGAACAAAAGCTCCTGAGAGCAAACCGGAGCAGCTTCCTTAGCCCGGACCGACAAGGGCGGGGCAATTCCGCCTCCGGCAAAGACATTTGGAAACCACAGCAACAGGCCCCTCCCCCAGAAGATCAGCACAAACAGCCAGCAAGCCAAGACCAAGTTGATCGATCAAGGAGAATAGGAGAACTCCAGCGCTAGGGGAATACTGCACATAGATTCATGACTTTTTTTTTCTTTTTTGCTTTTTTTTTTTTTACCATGATTCATTATTTCATCAAAGTTAATTTTTGTTGACTGTTTTATTTTTCTTTTTCCCTTTTTCAACCAATATCTTATAAATCCCTTTTTAAAAAAAAAAAAAACATTTTTTATTTTTCATTTGTAGAGTCATATTTTATCCCTTCATAGTAGTTACCCTTATTTTTGGCATATATATATAAGTTGTTCTCTCTTTAAAATTTTGAGGTACAGTTTCTTCTAACAGATCAAAATATACCCTAAATCACTAGTGTATGGCTTTGTTCTAGTCTCCTGCCTGATCACATTCTCTCCCTTTTTCCTTTTTTTTTTCTTTTCTTAAATCTTCTTTCTTTTTTCAAACAACTTATCTTACCAAGTCCTTTTATAAAATCTTTTATAATTTTCATCTTTACAGTCATCTTCCATCCCTTCATTGTATCAACCCTTATTTTGTACATATATGTCTTTCTTCCTTTAAAATTTTAGGAGGCACTTTTTTCTAACAGACCAAAATACGCCCAAAATCTAGTGTGTGGCACTGATCTATGCACTAGCCTGATCATATTTGATCATATTCTGCCTTTTTTGTATTGTTTTGTTTTTGTTTTTATCTTTTTTTTTCTTTTTCTCTTTCTTTTTTCTTTCTTTCCCTTTCTTTTCCCCTGGTTTCAGGTCTTTTCTGATTTGTATACAGTATATTTGCTGGGGACGTTGTAAACCTGTTAGCATTTTGTTCTCTCATTCATCTATTCTCCTCTGGACAAAATGACAAGACGAAAGAAATCACCTCAGCAAAAAGAACAAGAGGTAGTACCGTCAGCCAGGGACCTACTCAATACGGACATTAGTACAATGTCGGACCTAGAGTTCAGAATCATGACTTTAAAGATACTAGCTGGGCTTGAAAAAAGCGTGGAAGTTATTAGAGAAACCCTTTCTGGAGAAATAAAAGAACTAAAATCTAACCAAATCGAAATCAAAAAGGCTATTGATGAGGTGCAATCAAAAATGGGGGCACTAAATGCTAGGATAAATGAGGCAGAAGAGAGAATCAGCGATATAGAAGACCAAATGATGGAAAATAAAGAGGCTGAGAAAAAGAGAGAGAAACAACTACAGGATCACGAGGGCAGAATTCGAGAGATAAGTGATATGATAAGACGAAACAACATTAGAATAATTGGGATCCCAGAAGAAGAAGAGAGAGAGAGAGGGGCAGAAGGTATATTGGAGCAAATTATAGCAGAGAACTTCCCTAATGTGAGGAAGGAAACAGGCATTAAAATCCAGGAGGCACAGAGAACCCCTCTCAAAATCAATAATAATAGGTCAACACCCCGACATCTAATAGTAAAACTTACGAGTCTCAGAGACAAAGAGAAAATCCTGAAAGCAGCTCGGGAGAAGAGATATGTAACCTACAATGGTAGAAACATTAGATTGGCAACAGACCTATCCACAGAGACCTGGCAGGCCAGAAAGGACTGGCAAGATATCTTCAGAGCAATAAACGAGAAAAATATGCAGCCAAGAATACTATATCCAGCTAGGCTATCATTGAAAATAGAAGGAGAGATAAAAAGCTTCCAGAACAAACAAAAACTAAAGGAATTTGCAAACACGAAACCAGCCCTCCAAGAAATATTGAGAGGGGTCCTCTAAGCAAAGAGAGAACCTAAAAGCAGCAAAGAGCAGAAACGAACACAGACAACAGACAGTTAACAGTCACCTTACAGGTAATACAATGGCACTAAATTCATACCTTTCAATAGTTACCCTGAAAGTAAATGGGCTAAATGCCCCAATCAAAAGACACAGGCTATCAGATTGGATTAAAAAACAAGACCCATCCATATGCTGTCTGCAAGAGACTCATTTTAGACCCAAAGACACCCCCAGATTGAAAGTGAGGGGGTGGAAAACCATTTACCATGCTAATGGACACCAAAAGAAAGCTGGGGTGGCAATCCTTATATCAGACAAACTAGATTTTAAAACAAAGACTGTAATAAGAGATGAGGAAGGACACTATATCCTACTTAAAGGGTCCATCCAACAAGAAGATCTAACAATTGTAAATATCTATGCCCCGAACATGGGAGCAGCCAATTATATAAGGCAATTAATAACAAAAGCAAAGAAACACATTGACAACAATACAATAATAGTGGGGGACTTTAACACCCCTCTGACTGAAATGGACAGATCATCTAAGCAAAAGATCAACAAGGATATAAAGACTTTAAGTGACACACTGGACCAAATGGACTTCACAGACATATTCAGAACATTCCATCCCAAAGCAAAGGAATACACATTCTTCTCTAGTGCCCATGGAACATTCTCCAGAATTGATCACCTCCTAGGTCACAAATCAGGTCTCAATCGGTACCAAAAGATTGGGATCATTCCCTGCATATTTTCAGACCACAATGCTTTGAAACTAGAACTCAACCACAAGAGGAAAGTCGGAAAGAACTCAAATACATGGAGGCTAAAGAGCATCCTACTAAAGAATGAATGGGTCAACCAAGAAATTAAAGAAGAATTAAAAAAATTCATGGAAACCAATGAAAATGAAAACACAACTGTTCAAAATCTTTGGGATACAGCAAAGGCAGTCCTGAGAGGAAAGTATATAGCAATACAAGCCTTTCTCAAGAAACAAGAAAGGTCTCAAATACACAACCTAACCCTACACCTAAAGGAGCTGGAGAAAGAACAGCAAATAAAGCCTAAACCCAGCAGGAGAAGAGAAATCATAAAGATCAGAGCAGAAATCAATGAACTAGATACCAAAAGAACAGTAGAACAGATCAACGAAACTAGGAGCTGGTTCTTTGAAAGAATTAACAAGATTGATAAACCCCTGGCCAGACTGATCAAAAAGAAAAGAGAAATGACCCAAATCAACAAAATCATGAATGAAAGAGGAGAGATCACAACCAACACCAAAGAAATACAAACAATTATAAGAACATATTATGAGCAACTCTATGCCAGCAAATTAGATAACCTGGAAGAAATGGGTGCATTCCTAGAGATGTATCAACTACCAAAATTGAACCAGGAAGAAATAGAAAACCTGAACAGACCTATAACCACTAAGGAAATTGAAACAGTCATCAAAAATCTCCCAAGAAACAAAAGCCCAGGGCCAGATGGCTTCCCAGGGGAATTCTATCAGACATTTCAAGAAGAATTAATACCTATTCTCCTGAAACTGTTCCAAAAAATAGAAATGGAAGGGAAACTTCCAAACTCATTGTATGAGGCCAACATTACCTTGATCCCAAAACCAGACAAAGACCCCATCAAAAAAGAGAATTACAGACCAATATCCTTGATGAACATGGATGCAAAAATTCTCACCAAAATACTAGCCAACAGGATCCAACAGTACATTAAAAGGATTATTCACCACGACCAAGTGGGATTTATCCCTGGGCTGCAAGGCTGGTTCAACATCCGCAAATCAATCAACGTGATACAATACATTAACAAAAGAAAGAACAAGAATCATATGATCCTCTCAATAGATGCAGAAAAAGCATTTGACAAAGTACAGCATCCTTTCTTGATCAAAACTCTTCAGAGTATAGGGATAGAGGGTACATACCTCAATATCATAAAAGCCATCTATGAAAAACCTACAGCGAATATCATCCTCAATGGGGAAAGGCTGAGAGCTTTTCCCCTAAGGTCAGGAACGCGGCAGGGATGTCCACTCTCACCACTGCTATTCAACATAGTATTAGAAGTCCTAGCCACAGCAATTAGACAACAAAAAGAAATCAAAGGCATCCAAATCGGCAAAGAGGAAGTCAAACTCTCACTCTTTGCAGATGATATGATACTGTATGTGGAAAACCCAAAAGACTCCACCCCAAAACTGCTAGAACTCATACAGGAATTCAGTAAAGTAGCAGGATATAAAATCAATGCACAGAAATCAGTGGCATTCCCATACACCAACAACAAGACAGAAGAGAGACAAATCAAGGAGTCGATCCCATTTACAATTGCACCCAAAACCATTAGATACCTAGGAATAAATCTAACCAAAGAGGCAAAGGATCTGTACTCAGAAAACTATAAAATACTCATGAAAGAAATTGAAGAAGACACAAAGAAATGGAAAAACGTTCCATGCTCATGGATTGGGAGAATCAACATTGTGAAGATGTCAATGCTACCTAGAGCAATCTACACATTCAATGCAATCCCCATCAAAATACCACCCACTTTTTTCAAAGAAATGGAACAAATAATCCTAAAATTTGTATGGAACCAGAAGAGACCCAGAATAGCCAGAGGAATACTGAAAAAGAAAAGCAAAGCTGGCGGCATCACAATTCCGGACTTCCAGCTCTATTACAAAGCTGTCATCATCGAGACAGTATGGTACTGGCACAAAAACAGACACATCGATCAATGGAACAGAATCGAGAGCCCAGAAATGGACCCTCAACTCTATGGTCAACTTATCTTTGACAAAGCAGGAAAGAATGTCCAATGGAAAAGAGACAGTCTCTTCAACAAATGGTGTTGGGAAAATTGGACAGCCACATGCAGAAGAACGAAACTGGACCATTTCCTTACACCACACACAAAAATAGACTCCAAATGGTTGAAAGACCTAAACGTGAGACAGGAGTCCATCCGAATCCTAAAGGAGAACACAGGTAGCAACCTTTTCGACCTTAGCCGCAGCAACTTCTTCCTAGAAACATCGCCAAAGGCACGGGAAGCCAGGGCAAAAATGAACTATTGGGATTTCATCAAGATAAAAAGCTTTTGCACAGCAAAAGAAACAGTCCACAAAACCAAAAGACAACCGACAGAATGGGAGAAAATATTTGCAAATGACATATCAGATAAAGGGCTAGTAACCAAAATCTATAAAGAACTTATCAAACTCAACACCCAAAGAACAAATAATCCAATCAAGAAATGGGCAGAAGACATGAACAGACATTTCTCCAAAGAAGACATCCAAATGGCCAACAGGCACATGAAAAAGTGCTCAACATCGCTGGGCATCAGGGAAATCCAAATCAAAACCTCAATGAGATACCACCTCACACCCGTCAGAATGGCTAAAATTAACAAGTCAGGGAACGACAGATGTTGGCGGGGATGTGGAGAAAGGGGAACCCTCCTACACTGTTGGTGGGAATGCAAGCTGGTGCAACCCCTCTGGAAAACAGTATGGAGGTTCCTCAAACAGTTGAAATTAGAGCTACCGTTCAATCCAGCAATTGCACTACTGGGTATTTACCCCAAAGATACAAATGTAGGGACCCGAAGGGGTACGTGTACCCCAATGTTTATAGCAGCAATGTCCACCATAGCCAAACTGTGGAAAGAGCCAAGATGCCCATCGACAGATGAATGGATAAAGAAGATGTGGTATATATACACAATGGAATATTATGCAGCCATCAAAAGGAATGAGATCTTGCCATTTGCAACGACGTGGATGGAACTGGAGGGTGTTATGCTGAGTGAAATAAGTCAATCAGAGAAAGACATGTAT
Organism: Zalophus californianus; assembly: GCF_009762305.2. NCBI lineage: Eukaryota > Metazoa > Chordata > Mammalia > Carnivora > Otariidae > Zalophus > Zalophus californianus. Next base: position 44,074,748 of record NC_045612.1, on the reverse strand, counting down.
CACATGACCTCACTGATATGAGGAATTCTTAATCTCAGGAAACAAACTGAGTGTTACTGGAGTGGTTGGGGGTGGGAGGGATGGGGTGGCTGGGTGATAGACATTGGGGAGGGTATGTGCTACGGTGAGCGCTGTGAATTGTGCAAGACTGTTGAATCACAGTTCTGTACTTCTGAAACAAATAACGCAACACATTTTAAGAAAAAGGAAAAAGAAGAAGGTAACAGGAGAGGAAGAAAAGGGGAGTATGTCAGAGGGGGAGACGAACCATGAGAGATGATGGACTCTGAAAAACAAACTGAGGGTTCTAGAGGGGAGGGGGGTAGGGGGATGGGTTAGCCTGGTGATGGGTATTGAGGAGGGCACGTTCTGCATGGAGCACTGGGTGTTATGAACAAACAATGAATCATGGAACACTGCACCAAAAACTAATGATGTAATATATGGTGATTAACATAACAATAAAAAATTAAAAAAAAAAAAAGAACATTACTTGCATTGCAGTGATGTTTGGTGGGGGGAGGTGGACGGCTAGTTCCAGGGAATCATTCACCGAACACAGCAGAGCTAACGAAAACACTGATCAACTCTTTTAGAACGTTTTAGTTTTGTGGCAAAACACTGCTGTCTTAGGAAGGAGAAGAGTAGCAGAGTGGGCTCTCTATTAAAACGTGCTGAAGAACAGGAGGTGCCAACGGGTTAAGGGCCTGCCGGAGTTGGCAGGATAGCCTTGGATGGTGCTTGAAAGACATGTCAGAGATCACAACCCACCACCTTTGTCAGTAAAACACGTGTGGCGAGGAGTGCAAAAGCAAGCCATGTACACCTTTTCTGCCAAGGCTAAAACCTCACAGGAGAAGGGAGTGTGGGAGGGTGCTTAGCAGCCAACACAGCCCTTCTTATACCCCGTTCCCAGGGACCTGTTTGAAGGACACTAACCAGACTGTGGAGAGGAATGCCAGGCCTGGGTGAATGGGCTGCCTTCCTGTGCCATGTGAGAGGAAATGATACAGCCCAAATTTATTGAGTGCTCATTACCTCTCTTGGGCTAAGCATTTTTCTTCTACCATCTCATTTAATGCTCATAACCACCCTCTGAGGTGGGTACTACTTTTATTCCCTTTTTTACAGATGAGACAACACAGGCTCAAGGAACTTCCCTAGTGGCACACAACTGGTAAATAGTAAAGCTGGGATTTGTACCCAGGTCGGTCTGACTTCAAATCATGTAAAACCAGGCCATATCCTGCAGACTGAAACGGATACTTAGGATGTTTCTATATTTGGCTGTTGTAAATGATGCTGCAATGAACATGTTAGTGCCCATTCATTGTACCCGGTTTCTCCGGTAAATACCCCCAAAGTGGAATGGTTGCATAATGCGGTACTTCTAATTTTTTGAGGAACCTCCATGCTGTTTTCTACAGTGGTGCACTAATTTACATTCCATACATTACCGACAGTTCACGAGACTTCCTTTCTCCCTCCGTCCTGTTCACAAGCATTTTTTATTCCTAGTCTTTTTGGTTATAGCTATTCTAACTGCTGGGAAGTTTTACCATCTTGTGGCTTTGATTTGTCTTTCCCTGATTAGTGATATAGAAGACATTCTGACGTAACTTTTGGGCATCAGTAAGGCTTCTATGAAAAAATGTCTATTCGGATCTTTTGCCCAGTTTTTAATCAAGTTGTTTGATTTTTCTTTTTTCTGCTCTTGAGTTTTTGGACGTCATTTTGTATTTTGGATATTAACCCTTTATCAGATACATGATTTGCAAGTATTTTCTCCCATTGGCCAGGTTGCCTTTTCATTTTGTTGACAATTTCCTTTGCTGTGCAGAAGCTTTTTAGTTTGATGTAGCCCCATGTGTTTACATTTGTTGCCATTGTCCTTCCCCCAGGTGTCAGCTCCAAAAATAAATAAATGAATAAATTGCCAAGACTGGTGTCAAGAAGCTTACCACCTATGATTTCTTCCAGGTGTTTTGTGGTTTCGCGTCTTATGTTTAATCTTTAGCCCATGGTGTAAGACGGTGGTCCCATTCCATTCTTTTGCATGCGGCTGTCCAGGTTTCCCAATACCACTGAAGGGACTCTTCTTTCCCCTGTTGTATATTCTTGGCTCCTTTTGTAAATTAATTGACCGTATATGTATGGCTTTCTTTCCGAGCTCTCTATAGTCTCATCGGCTGATTTGGTTATCTGTTTTTATGCCGATAGCACACTGTTTTGATTGTTATAGCTTTGTGAAAGTGTTTGAAATCCAGGAGTGTGAGGCCTCCAGTTTTGTTCTTCTTTCTCAAGATGGCGCTGCCTATTTTCGGGTTTGTATTTGTTTGATTGATCCATTGTGGTTCCATAAAAGTTTAGGATTGTTTCTTCTATTCTTGTGAAAAATGCCATTGAATTTCGGGTGAGATTGCACTGCCTCTCTAGATTGCCTTGGGTAGGATAGACATTTAATGATACCAGCTCTTCCCATCCCCGAGGATGGAATATCTTTCCATTTATTTGTGTCTTCTTCAAATTTTTTCTTCACCGTCTTATAGTTTTCAGTGCACAGGTCTTTTGCCTCCTTGGTTAAATTTAATCCCGGTTATTTTCTTCCTTATGATACGAGTGTAAATGGATTGGTTTCTTGATTTCTTTTTCTTATAGGTCATTTGCAGTGTGCAGAAATGCAACAGATTTTTGTAGTTTGATTTTCCTGCAACTTTACTGAATGCATTTATTAGTTCTAACAGTGTTTAGGTGGAGTCTCTAGGGTTTTCTATATGTGATATTAAGTTGTCTGCAAATACTGACAGTTCTATTTCTTCCCTTACAATTTGCATGTGTTTTCATTTCTTTACTTGCCTAAATGCTCTGGCTAAAACTTTCAATATTTTGTGGAATAAAAGTGGGAAATTGGGCGTCCTGATCTTGTTTCTGATCTCGGAGAAATTGCTTTCAGCTTTTCACCATTGAGTATGACGTTGGCTGTGGGCTTGTCACACATGGCCTTTACTATGTTGAGGTGTGTCCCCTCCATCCCCACTTCCTGAGAGGTTTTATTTTTTTTTAAATCAGAAAAGGGTATTAAGATTTATCACATTCTTTTTGCTGCATCTACTAAGACGATTATATGATTCTATCCTTTGTCTCGTTAATGCTGTGTATCACAATTATTGATTTGCCTATGTTGCACCATCCTTGCATCACAGAGATAAATTCCACTTGTTCCTGGTTAATGATTTTTTTTTTTTTAATGTGCTCTTGGATTCCACTTGCTAATGGTTTTTCTTTTATTGAGGATATCTGTGTCTATATTCATCAGGGATATTAGTCTGTCATTTTCTTTCCTTATAGTGGTCTGATCCGGTTTTGGGGTCAGAGTAATGCTGGCCTTGTAAAATGAGTTTGGGAGGATTCCTTCCTCTCCAGTTGTTGGGAAGAATTTTTGAAGTGTTGGTGCTGGTTCTTTAAATATTTAGGTAGATGTCACCAGGGAAACATCTGTTCCTGGGATTTTCTGCTTTGGCAGGTTTTGAGTAATGATTCAAACTCTGTACTTGATATTGGCCTGTCACATTCTCTGTTTCTTCATGATTCAGTCTTGGTGGGTTGTGTGATTTTGGAATTTATCCATTTCTTCTAGGTGATCCATTTGTTGGCATATAAACATTTGTAGTAATCTCTCATGGTCCTTTGTATTTCCGTGGTGTCAGTTGTAATGTCTCCTCTTTGATTACTGATGTTATTCATTTGAGTCCTCTCTCTGTTTTTCAGAGTTAGCCTAGCAAAAGTTTCACCGATTTATTTCTCTTTTCAAATAAACAGCTCTTAGTTTCACTTATCTTGTCCATCCTTTCCTCTGGTCCCTGGTACATTTATTTCCTCTCGCATCTTTGTTACTTTCTCTCTTCTCTTGACTTTCTGTTTAGTTTGTTCTTCTTTTTCCTAGCTCCTTCAGGTGAAAAGTTACGTTGAGGTCATTCTTGTTTCTTAATGTAGGTGTTTGTCACTGTAAGTTTCCCTCTTAGAACGGCTTTAGGAGCAACCTATATGCTTTGATATGCTGTGATTCCATTTGCATTTGCTTCTGGATTTCCCCTTTTGATTTCCTTTTGACCCAAGTGTTATCAAGAAGCATGTTGTTTAATTTCCACATACTGGTGAATGTTCTAACTTTTTGCCTGTTAGTGATATTTCTTACGCTTGTAGTCGGAAAAGATAGTATGATTTTAATATTCTTACGTTTGCTAAGGCTTGTTTTGTGATCTACCTTGGTGAATGCTCTGTGTGCACCTGCGAAGAATGTGTGTTCTGCTGCTATTGGATGAAATGTTCCATATATGTCTTTTAAGACCGTTTTGCCTACACTATGGCTCAAGTCCAATATTTCCTTGTTGATGTTCTGTCTGGAGGACCCATCCAATATTGAGAGTGGGCTTTTGGAGGCGCCTGAGTGGCTTAGTCGGTTAAGTGTCTGTCTTAGCTCAGATCATGATCCCAGGCTCCTGAGATCGAGCCCCACGTTCGGCTCCCTATTCAGTCGGGAGCCTGCTTCTCCCTCTCCCTCTACCTGCCACTCTCCCTGCTTGTGCTCACTCTCTCTGTCCAATAAATAAACAACATCTTATGAATTGGGGTATTGGAGTCTCCTTGTATTATCGTATTATTGTCAATTCCTCTTTTGGTTTCTTAAGGATTTGCTTAATATATTTTGGTGCTCCAGTGTGGAGTGCATATTTATGATTGTTATATCTTCCTGAAGAATTGATCTCCTCGTCATTACCTAATGAACATCTCTGTCTCCTGTTACCATTTTGGCTTAAAGTCTATTTTGTCCGACATTAGTATAGCTAACCCTGCTCTCTCTGGTTTCCACCTGCATGGAATATCTTTTGCCATCCCTTCATTTTGTACCTTTGTGTGTACTTAGAGCTGAGGTGAGCCTCTTGTAGGCAGCATTTGGTTCGATCTTGCTTTTGGATCACTAAGGCACTCTACGTCTTTTGATTGAAGAATTCACTCCATTAAGAGAGTAATTATTGATAGGACTTACTAATGCCACCTTATTCTTTGTTTCTTGGCTGCTTTGTAATTCTACTTTTCGCTTCTTCCTTTCTTGTTGCCTTCCTTTGTAAATTGATCATTTTCCATACTGGTGTGCTTTGATTCCTTTCTCTTTACCTTTTGTGTATCTATGGTATATCCTTGATTTGTGGCTCATGTGAGGTTTACATACAACATCCTGTAGGTATAACATTCTCTTTTACACTGAAAACAGCTTAACTTTGGTCACAGCCCCAACTCCATCCTGTTATTGCCCACCCTTTTACTTTTCTTACATCATCGTTTACATGTGTGTCTATGTGTGTGTGTGTGTGTGTATCGATTAATACATTCCTGATACTACGGCAGATTTCAATACCTTTATCTTTTATCCTTTATTCTCTGGTTACCCTGTCAGCCCCTCTCCACATTCACAGTATTAGGGTATTCTGAATCTGACTATATGCTTACCTTTACCAGTGTGTTGTATATTTTCACATATTTGGTGTTACCAATTAGTTTCCTTTTGTTTCAGCTTGAAGAACTCCTTTCGGCATTTCTTGTGATCCAGGTTTAGTCACGAAAGTTTCCGTCAGCTATTATTTATTAGGGAAAGTCTTTATTTCACCTTCAAATCTGAAGGACAGCATTGCTGGGTCAAGTATTTTTGGTGGGCAGTTTCTTTCTTTTAGCTGTTTGAATATATCAATCATCCTATCCTCTCCCGGCCTATAAGCCTTCTGCTGAAAAATCCACCAATACCCTTATGGGGCTTCCTTTGTACGAGAGAAAAAATTTTTTTCTCTTGCTCCTTTTAAAACTCTCTCTTTGATTTTGGATTTAGACAATTTGATTGGTATGTGTCTCAGTGAAGCATGTTTTGGATTGTAATTTTGAGGTGACCTATTAGCTTTGTGAACTTGGAGGTCCACATCTCTCCCCATGTTTGGGGAGTTTTCAGTCATGATTTCTTTCAGTAAGCTTTGTACTCTTTTTCCCTCTCTTCTCCTTCTGGGGTGCCAATGATTCCTACATTATTATTTTTGATGGTATCCCATAACTCACATAGGGCTTCTTGATTTCTTTTCATTGTTTTTTTTTTCTTTTTTCATTTCTAGTTGTACAATTTTAATTGATATGTCTTCGAGCTCACTGAGTCTCCCCTTTGCTCATTCAAGTCTGCTGTTGATGTTCTCTATTGAATTATTCAGTTCATTGTGTTCTTCAGCTCCAAATTTTCAGGTTAGTTCTTTTTCTGTCTCTCTGTTGAACTTCTCCGATTTGTTCTTGAATTGTTTTCCTGATATCATTAATTTGTTTATTTGTGTTTTCTTATAGCCCTGTGAGTCTTTGTAGAAGAATCTGGGTTGAATTCTTGTCAGAGGATTCCCGGATCTCCACTTCATTGCGGCCAGTTACTGGAGTTTTATGGTATTCCTTTGGTAGACACAGGTTTCCCTCATTCTCATCACTGTTGCCTTGTGTAAGTGTCTGTGCATTTGAGGAAGCAGTCACATCTTCCAGACTTTATGGAGTGATTATGCTGTATGGATGTGCAGCATACTGGCTTGCAGATGGTTTGGATGGTTACTCATGTGGGTCTGGGCTCTGGCAGGGTGGGGTCTCTGTAGGGGTGTTGTTTGGAGAGAGGTCCGGGGCAAGGAGGGCGCAAATGCTGACGTATGGCTGGCTTTAGGACCCGAATATCACTGGGACGGTTGTCAGCATCTGTGCACCCAGCCAGTGACTCCATCAGTGGGGGAAGCTGCTGAGTTTGTCTGCACAAAATTCTCCATAAACTGCAGTCAGTCCAGCTGTGTATATGCTAATAATAGCCTCTGCTTTTATTCCTTGTCGCTAGCCAACTCTCTTTGCTGCCATGGGTGTGGTAAAACTGAAGGTAGACCTTCATGCAGTGCCAGGACAGTCTAGAGAAGCTGGTCACTCACTCCACTGTTCCTTCCCTGGTGAGAGGAATTCTTACTAGCTGGGACATTTCTTCTTGGCCCAGAACAATACTAGCTTGGGGGATGGAATGATGCAGGGAAAAGGAAGTTGACTTCCTTCACTTCTTGTGCAATTCTGCTCTGCTTGTTTGTTTGCTTGACACTATGGCTAGAGCCGCCTCAGTGGAATGGAGAGGTCTCCCAGATGGGTTTTGTTCACGAACCACCATCTAATCATTGATGCTGTCGAGGAATGGGGAAGCTGAGATCCCCATATCTTCATTTTTCTCCAATGTCTGAGATTACCCCATGTGAGGAAGAACACTGAGTTCCTAAAAGGGAAAGAATATTCATTACGCCAGTCCAATTATTTTAATCAGCACAATAATTATGCACATGATTTTCCTTAACCAAAATTCCCAGGGGTGTGTGACAATATACCCGGGTCAGCCTCAAAGCCACCCAAAGTGATATGGAAACTGTCTAACTCCATTTCCCATGAGTTAACATTTTTCACCATTGCCTCTGTAGGAATATCACGTAAGAAGAGGTAGGGACATAATTGACACCTTTCAGGATTTCAGAAGATTAAATACCTATTTAATGCCCTGCACACCTTACCCCATCTCAATTCTGGTTACCTTAAGACTTTAACTCGAAAGTAAAGACCTTTATTCAAAATGATAACTCAGAGTATTTACACCAACTGACACCAAATGAACACAAATTGTAAAGAATGTAAATGAGGACGATAGAAAAAGATGTGGGATGTAAGAAGGATTGATAATAGAATGAATTGGCAAATAGGGGTAAATGATACATTGACGGCCTAGAATAATTACACTGATTATGGCAACTTAAAGAAAAAAGTTAACAAGATAGAACTAAATGCAGGATTATGATTCACTTGGATAATGGGTTGTGTCCAAGGACAGCACCTCCTACCACTACAGGAAGCACTCTGCCATCACCTCCGGAGAGATCCAGACAGCCGTGCACCTGCTGCTGCCCAAGAAGACGGCCAAGCATGCCATGTCTGAGGCCACTGAGGCCGTCATTAGGTACACCAGAGGCCAATGAGCTCCCTCAGGAGCACCTGACCACACTGCAAACCAAAGGCTGTTTTCTGAGCCACCTCACATGGCAGAAAAAGACCTGTGGCCCTCCAAAGTGCAGTCTACTCTAGTGGTGGACCTGTGCCGTTCTGCCAAGTTTTAAAAATTCTTATTGTGAAAGAAATATTAAAAACATGATCCGCTCCACGTTATATATGTCTTTAGTGCAGTTTGCTATGATTTTTCTTAACCATACAGCATTTCATCACTTTTCTAAATGGTCATTTCTATTAGGTGTTCCCTTAGGTCAGCCTCTTCAGGGATCTCTACGGTCAAAACTATTTGCACAAGAATTTTATTTACCTCACGCATTGTCATTCTCCCACCTGTGTACAGTCGTATCATCGAGAGATTTTGTTTTCAAAATGTGTGGTATAGGAATAATCAAAGTTCAGTAGCAGCTATAACAATCAAACTTACCCCATTCACACTCCTTTAACATATCCCGTTGTCCGAATTCACATAAATGCATAAAAGAGGACCCAAACACCGTGCAGAAAACTCGTTCAAACTGTCTAGGAAAATGCCATGCTCAAGCTCCTGACCTTGTGAAAGGCCTACTTTGCTTCATTCAAATTTCTCTGATTCTGCGCCTTGGTAGCCTACCATCTTTCCCTTTGACACAAAGGGCTTCCTGCCCTGCAATTATGCCTGGATGACGGGGTCGACAGTGAGAGCAGCTGTGCTCCCAGCCTCCTCCCCTAGCAGCAGCCAATAAGCAACTGGCAGCGCAGGATCCACAGCCACTGGCCCCAAGGGTGGTCGGGTGACCAGGGCTGAACCAATAACAGCCTTCCCGTGTCATGCAGCCTGGAGGTTGAGGGGGAAGGTGGTGTGATTGCCTGCCTGTGGGTTTCTGTTGAAGCTCTTCCTTTTAACCAGGGTGGTAGAAGTGTGAACATGCAGATGTCACAGTGGGACCTGTCCCTATCGTTTTGCATCAAAATAAGAGGAGGCCCTTTGGCAATTAAGAGGACTAAGGTGACTCCTTCCTCTACCTCAAGTGATTTGATGGGTAGGAGGGCTTAGGATAATGGTAATGCACTTTAATACCCATTGTGTTTTCCTTCTTGGTGCATGGCCTTTTTTTCTTCCTTTGTTTCCTTTTCCTATAGGTACATGCTGAATTTCAAAGTAGCTGGTGATTATCCAAGAGCTTTCCATTCCAATGATTTCTAGCTTCGTATATATCTGTGAAGAGAGAACAGAGTGGCAGGGTTGGGGTGGGAACTCCAATCCTTGGAAATTTGTTACAAGTTGCACAAAAACCCACCATTTTGTTACGTTTCCTATGTGTTCCATGTGAACTTCTAAAATAAATTTATTTTTTTTATTTTTTTAAAGGTTTTACTTATTGATTTGACAGAGAGAGAGAGAGCGCGCGCGAGAGTAGGAACACAAGCAGGGGGAGTGGGAGAATGAGAAGCAGGCTTCCAGCTGAGCAGGGAGTGCGATGCAGGGCTTGATCCCAGGACCCTGGGATCATGACCTGAGCCGAAGGCAGACACTTAACGACTGAGCCACCCAGGCGCCCCTAAAATAAATCTAAATAACCTTTGATGTGATTGTAGAAACCTGTGAAAGATGTCATTCTGAGCCAATCGGTGAGACAAAATTAGGAAAATTACAGCAATCCAACCTTTTCAGGAGCCCATTAGAAGAGAGAAAAGGCCAAAGGCATTTGAGGGGGGAGAAAAAGAGCTTGCTTCATAAAAATCCTACAAAAGCCACAAGGAAATCGAGTGGAAGTAAATCCTTGTGGGTGGTACCTAGAAAATGCCATACATAGCGGGAAGAAATTTTAGAAGCCTAAGGCTCCTTGCGGAGCCCTTTGCCTTTTCAGAGAAAGAACTGTGGACCGTTTAGAAAAGGAAAACTGAATTTCACTAAGTCTCTTAAATTCAATCAAGCTAAATGCTACTGGTTCAAAATGCCCATGTTTGTCAATATGACATATGGATGTTTTTCAAAGTTACTCATGCGTATCGGTGTCATACACGTTATAGTAGGTAAAACGTTATTTTCAGAACCTGAATCCATTAGAGTATGTGTCTGTGTGCGTGTGTGTGTGTGTGTGTGTGTGTGTGTGTTGCGTTTGTAATTTCGGAAATCAAATGGGAGGACTGGGAAAACAACATTAAATGCACCATAATTGGACTGTGGATGGGACATCTGGAGTGGAAGTGTGAGAGATACACATGAAATCTGGGAAGGAGAAAGGAAAATGGGGTTTGATGTTGAAGACCAGAGTGGGAAAGGAGTACATCCGATTATTCCTATGAGTGGATGATTGAAGTAAAAGGTACCTAGTGAGCAATCATGGTGTAATGCTGTGGTTACTGAGATGAAGTAAGGGAATGACTACTGCTTCACTAACAAAGTATAAGCAACAACACGGGGGAAATAGCAGTAATAGGACAGGCATATACAAATCAAACTTTTTCAAAGCTAGTCATAGTGTGAAATTCTTTGAAAAGCATAAGAAGGACTCAAACTCAGTACGGAAATATCTAAATCCAAAAGTTCAAGAAACAACAAGTATTCAGGACCCCTCCCAACTGAGGCTGCTACTCTTAAGTCATTCAGATTTACCTGACTGTTCTTTTCAGGCTACAACCTTTTGTTCTTGAAAGGTCAAGCCGTAGTTACTTACAACCCTATGGGTATTGTGGAGCATCCGATTAGTGCAGCCCCACGCTTCTGAATCAGCCTCTGATGGACCTGCAGCCTCTGAGCCACCGCCATTGTTCCTATACGTGAGGAGGTGTCTCAAGATGAGCCAATACGTGTCTTTCTTGGTCATTCCACCTGGGAGATTGAGAGGGAAGCCTCCGAGTTTCTTTTTAAAGAGCTCAACCTGTTTATTCTTAAATTCAACATCCATAAAGCCACTCTGTCAGATTGCTGTCAAGGTTTGTAAATGCTGCTTTCAATTTTGTGTTTACGCTGTTGTGGGAAGGTAACAGTTTGTGGATCAGCACCAGCCCAGGGGTCACATTTTGAGTAGCAATGTGATGGAAGTGTCTTGCCTGAAGGATGCTAGGTGTGAGCATCTGAGGAGGGGATCAAACCCAGTCTTCTCACTCCAGGTGCTGAAAGACGTGCTCCCCCGGCAAGCCTGCCACTGCATCCACCTGAAGCCTGTCTTCCCCTGTTAGCCATGGACAGAAGGAGGTCCCTGAGGTGGGTAGCAGTCCTTCAGACACAGCAACAGAGACATCACTCCCCATTCTCCTCATCTCCCCAACTATAGGCAACCGCTATTTCTGTTTTATGTCTCTGTGGTTTTGCCTGTTCCGGACATTTCATAAGAATGGAATCATACGATATGTAGCGTTTTCTGACTGGCTCCTTTCACTTACAAAATGACTTCAGTTTCGTCCAGGTTGCAGCATGTATCAGTACTCCATTCATTTCTATGGCTGAATAATATTCCCTTCATACCACATCTGTTTATCCCTTCATCAGTTGCTGGACATTTGGGTTTCCCCCACTTTTTGGATATTATAAAAAATGCTGCTATAACTATTCTTTTATAAGATTTTATGTGGACATAGATTTTCATTTCTCCTGGGTATATATTTTGGGATGGAATTGCTGGGTTATACGTTATCTCTATGTTTAACGTTTTGAGGAACTGCCAGCCTGGTCACAAAGTGGCTGCGTGATTTTACTTTCCCACCGGCAACAAATGACAGTCCCACTTTCTCCTCATCCTTGATAACACTTTGTTATTATTATCTGTGTTTTTGATTGTAGCCATCCTGGTAGGTGTGAAGTGGTATCCCATTGTGGTTTTGATTTGTCTTTCCCCAGTGACTAATGATGTTGAATATCTTTTCATTTGCTTAGTGGACATTTGTGTATCTTCTTTGAAGAGATGTGCATTCAGATCCTTTGCCCATTTGTTAATGTGGTTATTTGTCACTTTATTACAGAGCTGTAAGTGTTCTTCCTATATTGTAGAGACAAGTCCCTTATCAGATATATGCACATATACTTGTAAATATTTTTCCCCTTCTGTGGGTTTTCACTTTCTTGGTGATGTTTTTTGAAGCATGGAATTTTTAAATTTTCATGAGGTTCACATTACCTATGTTTTTCTTTTATTGCTTGTGGTATCATATCTAAAATTCTGTTGCCAAATCTGAGGTCATGAAGATTTACCTTTATGTTTCCTCCTAATCGTTTTATATTTTAAACTCATATTTTGATCTTTGACCCATTTCTAGGTAATTTTAAATTTTTTTCTTGTTTTCTTAAAATTTTAATTCCAGTGTAGTTAACATGCCGTGTAATATTAGTTTCAGGTGTACAATATAGTGATCCAACAGTTCAATGTATTACTCAGTGCTCATCAAGATAAGTGTACTCTTAATCCCCTTCACCTATTTCACCAATCCCCCCCACCTCCCCTCTGGTAAGCATCGCTTTGTCTTCTACAGTTAAGCGTCTGTTTCTTGGATTGTCTCTGTCTCTCTCTGTCTCTGTCTCTCTCTCTCTCTCTCGCATTTTTACCCCTCTGCTCATTTGTTTTGTTTCCTAAAATCCACATGTGAGTGAAATCATATGGCATTTGTCTTTCTCTGACTGCCTTATTTTGCTTTTCATACATTCTCTAGCTCCATCCGTGTTGTTGCAAATGGCAAGATTTTGTTATATTTTATGGCTGAATAATATTCCATTATCTATATCTGTACCTCACTTCTTTTTTAAAGATTTACTTATTTGAGACACACACACACACACACACACACACACACACACACGAGACACAAGTGTGCACGAGCATGTGGGGGCTGTCAGAGGGAGAGGGAGAGAGGATCCTAAGCAGGCTCTGCGCTGAGCACATAGCCCCACGTAGGGCTCCATCCTACGACACTGAAATCAGAACCTGTACCGAAACCAAGAGTTGGATACTTAACCAACTGCACCATCCAGGTGCCCCCATATCACATCTTCTTTATCCATTCATCTCCTGATGGACTTTTGGGCTGCCTCCACAGTTTGGCAATTGTAAATAATGTTGCAATAAACATAGGGTTGCACACATCTTTTGAAATTAGTGGTTTTGGGTTTCTTTGGGTAAATACCCAGTAGTGAAATTACTGGATCATATGATAGTTCTACTTCTTAATTTTTTGAGGAACCTCCATACTGTTTTCCACGGTGTTTGTGCCAAGTCTTATTCCTACCAACAGTGCATGAGGTCTCCCTTTTCATTATATCCTCATCAACACTTGTATTTTCTGGACTTTTTGATACTAGCCCTTCTGATTGGTGTGAGGTGATATCACATTGTGGTTTGATTTGCATTTCTCTGATGAGTAATGAGGTTGAGCATCCATTCATGGGTCTGTTGGTCATCTGTATGTGTTCTTTGGAAAAATGTCTCCTTAGGTCCTCTATCCATTCTTTAATCAGATTGTGTTTTTCCTTTTTAGTTGTTTGAGTTCTTTATATATTTTGGATATTAACCACTTACCGAATATATCATTTGCAAATATCCTCTCCCATTCACTAGTTAGACTTTTTCTTGTGTTAATGGTTTCCTTTGCAGTGCAAAAGCTTTTTATTTTTGCTTTTGTTTTCCCTGCCCAAGGAGACATATCCATAAATATGTTGCTAAGGCCTATGTCCAAGAGATTATTGCTTACGTTTTCTTTTAGGAGTTCTATGATTTAAAGTCTCACACTGAGCTCTTCAATTAATTTTGAGTTTATTTCTGTGCATGGTATAAGAAAGTGGTCCAGTTTCATTCTTTTGCCTGTAGCTGTCCAGTTTTCCCAATAGCATTTACTGAAAATAGTGGAATATCATTTATACTGTTATAACATTGTTATGAAATACTGTTATGATATTGGGAGGAAAGAAAATGGTCCAGTAGTGGGCCATGATAGAGTCATTCTCATGGCAGTGAGAACTCTAGTTATGGGACTCACACTCTCTCTGGGACCTGAAAATGAAATCAGTACAATTTGGTTGCTTTGGTGACATCTTAAGGTGAAAATGGTGTAGGCATAAATCAGCCAATGTGACGGATGACCTTTATGTGTATGACCTTTTCCAAAATTCACCCAGTGTGTTGCTTCTGGGATGCCTAGGACATGTACTTTATAACTTCTTAGTCCATTTCATAAGTCTCTTGGGCTCTCTTTAAAATTTTCTTTCTCTTTGTCTCTCTATAAGGTGTTCTGCACAATCTCTTCCACCTGTTTTAATTCACTAATTCTCTATCCAGCTGTGTCCTATATGCTGTCCAGAATTTCTTCAATCTTTTATTCCAGTGGTTATGAGGTTCTGTTCTAGAACATAAATGTTTCTTCAAAATACTTTGCTCTCGTAAGTAATTAGATATTTCTTCCTCATATTTTAGGTATCTTATCGCTGACTCATATAGGTTAAACATATTTTAATATATTTATATCTGATAATAAGCTTTTACTAGATATAGTTTGGCTTACTGATACTACTGACAGTGGCCTGCCTTTGGATTATGTCCTTGTTTAGGAGGACTTAATCTGTAGGTATATTGTTAAAGCCTCAATTAATGTTCAGCCACTCTAAAAAGAGGTAGAATTTGTTGTTCCATATGGCAGGCATGAATCAGTTTGTGGTCCAGATGACCTATAACTCTATGTGGCATGTTTCTGATAGAGGCAACACGAAGTTTAGAAGATGCCAGAATCCCACTGTGATTGGTGGATGGGACGCAGAAGGGTGTGCAATCAAATGCACATGTGACGTGGCCTGACATAGCGACGTGTTCCCTGCATTGAACTTTGTCCATTCAGATGTGGAGGTTGCCCATGACGACAGGAAATGCAGCGACTATAAATGGGCCAGTGCCCCCAGCCGCCGCCATTGTCCTTCCTTTCGAGCTGTCGGGAAGGTGAGTCCCACATGGCTGAGCCTGGCTGTGAGACCTCTTCTTAGGAAAGCCTGGGCACAGACGGAGGATCCCACGGCAGCCGACCCGAAGAGCCCGAAGCAGAAAGAGCCAACGTGCCAGTGCTGCCGCCACTGCTGCCACCACCACCCTCTCAACAACACTGCCCCCCACCCCCGCTACAGTTTCACCACCTATTCCCCAGGGTTCTGAGGCATGTTCACAAGGGCCTGAGCCCCTCGCAGAAGACCGTGAGCGTCATGGATTCGTTCGTCAAGGACATCTTCGAGCACATCGCCGACGAGGCCTCTCGCCTGGCCCGCTCCACCAAGCGCGCCACCATCACCTCCAGGGAGATCCAGACAGCCGTGCGCCTGCTGCTGCCCGGGGAGATTGGCAAGCACGCCGTGTCCGGGGCCACCAAGGCCATCATCAGGTACACCTTCCGCCAGTGAGCTGCCTCCGGACCGCCTGACCACCTCGCAAACCAAAGGCTCTTTTCAGAGCCACCTCACTTGGCACAAAAAGACCTGTAACTCTCCAGAGACCCACCTACTCTAGCGTTTGGACCTGTGCCATTCTGCCCATCCTTATAACACCTTTGTCGTTTATGAAACATTACCAATTGTATCAACCCCACCTTATTGTATGTCTTTAGTGCAATTTGTTCCAAGCAAAATCATCAATTTCCTTTGACCACGTTGCAATCATTTCTTTGCGTAGAGTGCCATTTCTGTAAGTTATTGGACCTGTGCCATTCTGCCGATTTTTATCTCATTTGTGCCATGAATGAAACAGTATGAAACATCACAGCTCGACTTTAATATATGACTGTAGTGCAGTTTGTTCCAAGGAAAATCAGAATTTTCCTTAACCATAATGATTTTCATGGCTTTCCTAAATGGTCATTTCTCTTAATTATTTCTCCAAGTCAACCTTATGGGGATATTTTCTTAATGGTCTTTACCCTTTCCCTTTTATTCTCTCACTAGTGCATGGTGGAATTTTTGAGAAGTTCATTATGTCTGATATGGCAACAGATAAAATGCAGAAGTAGACGTAAAAATACATCTGAGTTCTTTAGGCTAGATATTAAGGAGATTTTCAGATATCTGAAACGATGTCAGTCTCCACTCTACTTTTTTAGAAAACATATTTTTCACATGCACTTATATCATCATGATGTCATGGGTTTTTAAAAATTATTTTAAAATAAATTGACTAAAATTTCTATTCTAATGTTTTGTTAAAGTAAACACTGTCAGATACAACTGGCGCAAAAGTTCTTTGGCTTCCTATTAATTTTGAGACGTGTAAAGTTGTCCTGAGCCCAGAAATGGTTCTAGAGATTTACTCATTCTGGTGCAATCAGGTCAACTGAAAATAGCCTCTTTTCGGTGGTCAACTTTCAAAAACAATTCAATGCCTAATATCCATCAAAACTTCCAAATCATATTGCTAACTTAAACGTACTTTATAGAATCTTCAGTTGACTTTGGCTCCTTGGACTAATGCAAAATGAAGGGAATTAGTAATCTTAGTTTATCTGGAGACTTCTGTTGAATTAAATCTCACAAGTACACCCAACACAAAGTTGGGGGGGGTGAGGGACATTCAAATCATGATGTTGACAGAAACTTTCTTGTCACCTTCCTGACTGAAATAGGAACGACAGTAGCATTTCATCCGCAAACATGATATTAGGCTTTCGCTTGAGGTCTATGTGTTCACAATAACATCTTTGGTTTTCAAAGTGTTTTAGGTAACAGAATGGATCTAAAACATTCGCACGAGCTGTTTTACCACCTATCGAGATTAACATTTTTTTATATCGTTTGGCTTATTCCCATAAATCATATTATAAATTTTCCAATAGTAAATCCTGCTAGCATTCTTGGAAGTAAATCCCGCTAGCATTCTTGGAAGTAAATCCCTTCCTCCTGGATGGCTTTTTCTCGACATTATTTGGGTCCTTTCCTGTGCTTGTTCCTGTGTGTAGTCAGCAACAGACTATAGAGCTCGGATTTCTCATGACTTCTGCACCCTTGGCCACTTGCTTTTCTCAACTGTCCCCAAGGTCTTACTGTGTCCTGGGGGCTTCAATTTCCCAGAAGCAGCCCGGACCCAAGGCTTAGTTGGGCTCCCTCTGCAGCAAGAGCGTGGACTGTGATAGAAGGTAAACCGGGGGCTAGTGGAGTGGGCTTGACCCCTTAGTCTTTCCTTCACCTGTTTATGTCTGGGTGTCCAACTCTCCATGCTCCTCATATGTGAGGCACAGCTGTGCTTGAGAGAGCCAGCTGTGCTCAGCCCTTCCTGCCCCCAACTAGGGCAAGTTCTGCATTCCAGGCCTTCCCCTACCTCTGTTCCTTGACCCTCCAGCCCCAAGAAGCTGGATTGTACTAGGAATCCCCTGAAAGCCACATTCTTAGTTTGTTTATCCCTTATTTCCTCTTCAAAGAGAGGCTGGCTACTCCTCCCAGGTCGGACCCCACCCTCACGCAGCAGATCATTGTCCAGCACATGTGTCAGGGTTGCCAACGGGCCTGAGGTGTGAGGTAGGGTGACCGTATAATTTCATGTCCAATTAATGCAGATGGTTTTGAGAGTAAAAGGGGTGCTCTACATAATTGTGCTGGGACAGCAGGCAAAATCAGGACACGAGGACCTCCTTCTAGGGAAATGTTCTGGAGACAGAATAAGGGCATCTCTTGGGGCTTAGGGATTTGCAGAGCACAAAGTTTCGTAGGAAGATGAGAGTGCATCACCTTTTCCATAATCTGTTCTCTTTGAAGTGCTGGTGCCTTTGTTTTCTGGGGAAAAGTAGTGTGTTACGAGGCTGCACTGACAGGGAAAGGAGACACAACATGGTCAGCACAGCTGTTTGAATCCTACAGCTGCTGGGAACTAGTGGGACTGGGCTCTACAGCAAGAGTGATTAAGGGCACAGGTTCTGGAGTCAGATTAGACCTGGGTTCAAACCCCAGCTGTGCCTCTTACTAGCTGTGGTGTCTTGGGTAAGTGACTTGACCTCTTTGAACCTCAGTTTCCTCCTCTGGACAATAGGGTCTACAAGATAGTTGAGAGGATTCAGTGGGATAATGCAGACAGAGGGCTCAGTGAATGGTGGCTATACTTATTCTCAGTCCTGAGAGGCATGCCCTGAGGCAGTTGGAGGGGTGGGGGGCGATGTGATTTGATGCCAGGCAGCTGTAGGGACTTGCTCTCCTGGCTACCTTGGTTCCATCTGTTTGCTTAAGGCTGATGGTGAGATAAGGGAGGACGACTCTTGCTTTCCTGAGCCTCTGTTAGTAAAGTTGCAGAGATAATGCTGCTCTGAGTTGCAAGGGGAAGTTGCTAGGGAGCAGTTGGAAAGTGTGCCTTGTTACCTTGCTAGCTTTGGGCATTGCTGACTCAGGCTTTTGTTGGCAAGCTGTTCCTCCTCACTCCCACTCACCCTCTCCCACTCACCCTCTCCCTATCCAAGTGCCATTCACCTTGCAAGTCTTGGCTCAGATCCTACCTCCTCTGTGAAGACGACCTGACCATCCCAGCCTACAGTGACTTCTCCCTCCCTGAGCCTCAGTACCTCCAACTGCAAAAGCGGGTGTATTCTTTATAATGCCCCTCCGGAAGGGCCATGATTAGGGCTGAACGAGGGAACAGATGTCGCATGCCAGGTGCAGTGTCTGGTACAGGCCTATGGTGAGTTCCCTGCTCCTTCTCTTCATACGCGTTGAACCCCCCACAATGTGTGCATCCTGGTCTTGATCAGATGCAGCTTTCTATTGGTAGTCATTTGGGAGTATGCCTGTGGTAGGTCTCTGTTCAATTGCAATGTCGCAGAAGTTAGGGGGCCGCATCCTACCCTTCCTCACCTTCCAGGATCTAGCACTACACAAATCTCCATAAGAACCTTTTTATTTTTTTTTTAAATTGAGCTCTGGAAGACTCTACGCGGCAGGCACTCTCCTGTGTCTGTTTTACACACAGGTCCAGTCTTTACCCTTTGCCCCCATATTTTCCTTACAGGACAGGCAGGCATAATTCCTTCTGCTGAGAAAAGGGAGCCCCAGAGAGGTTGGGTTATCCACTACCCCAGCTCACCTACCTAACGCGTGGCCTAGCCAGGAATCAAATCCAGCTTTGACTCCTGTGCTAGACTGGGTCCAGTGAATGCCTGTGAATGTGGGGACGGGAGGATGCACAGAAGTAGAGGCCAGAATAGGAGTGCCTGCACCTTTACTTTTCCTTAGTAGAGGGAGGCTTGCTTGAGAAAAGCCTATAGGTAGTAAAGATTTAGGATTCAGAGGGTCCCCAAGCCCAGGTAAGGTCCCTCTTGGACAGGAAAAAGGAGGGCGGGGAGTGATGGGTCAAGCTAAGGCACAGGGAATTCCACAGTGGCTCCAAGATCCCAAAAATTAGCAGCGGAGGAGGTGAATAAGCAGGTGTCAAATGAGCCTCCTTTGAAGAGGCTTATTAACCCAGAAAGTTTTGAATTCCCTTGGAGTCAAGGCTGAGCATTTCACTCCAATAGAATACCGATCATGGGACCTATGATTAGGTGTGGAGATAAGCTCTGCTGCACTCTGGCATCAGGGGAGAGGATGGGCAAAGCAGAGGGGATAGGCCATTTAATTCAGCAGACCTCAAATCTGGTAGGACTTCAGACTGACCTGGGAACCCGTGGCTATGACCTCTCACAGCAGGCTCGGAGGCTGGTAATCTGAGGCTAAAACACAGTCTGAGTCCTAAACCTCCAGCCCGCGGCCTGAGCACTTCAGGGCCATGGGACTGTGCTCAGCCAGGCTTCACCTAGATCTAGTAGAGCTAGGCCTCCTACGGGTAAGTGCCTCAGGGGTCCACGAGCTGTGTCTTTGGTCCCGTCACATCTTCCAGAGGCCTCACTCGGGTCAGAGGGAAAAGCCCTTCTCTGGCTGAGCTCCAGGATTTCCAGCTCTATCCCTGCCCTGCCTCCCAGGGATTAGGATGCTGGCAGCCTCAGCGAGGGAGCCCGGGATATCCAGGCTCTCCCCCTGCCTCAACTGGTCTGCCACAGCAGCATCCAGCTACACTACCTGCTTCCATTCACAGGACCCCTCCAGCCCCCACCCCAGTCCGGGAAGCAGCAAGCTGGAAGAATCTAGGCTGCGTGTTAGGTAGAACAGAGGTCTAATCCTGGCTTACCTGCTTCCTGAACTGTGTGACACATGGCAATTGACTCAACTTTCTAATCCTAGGTTTATTCTTTGTCCATCCGGGATCTAGCCAGTCCTTACGTCATAGGGCTTTAGAGGTCCATGAGGGACATTATCATGCCCTCCCTCCCCACCTAACTTCCCAGAAGGGAGGAAAATCCACTGGCAGAAATGCAATAAAACTGTCACATCTGGGGGAGGTCATCTATCTAAACTGTACAACTTGGGATAGTAGTTTTTGTCGTTCCCTGCAACAGGATAAACATCCCCTTTTCCCTTAAGATCGGGGAAAAACAAAGGAAAACCTGGAATCGCCACTTTCAAGTAATTTTCAGCTCTCCAACCACCATAGTTTAGCCAGGCTATCCCCAAGAAGGGTCAGGAAATCTCAGGTTCGGGTTTACAACAGAGCCTGCATTCATCTATTCATTTATGCAACAAACATTTGCTGAGTACCTACTACATCAGGCACTGCTAGGTGGGGCGAATCACAGAAGGATAAGCTGAGAGCCCATAAACTGGTTAGAGTCTAGAGGGGGGAGGCAGATACTTTGGTCACAGAGATATAATATATTAAATGCTATGACAGAGACGTGCTCAGGTTATTTCGGGAACCTAGAGGAAGGGCATCGAACCCAGTCCAGGGGCTAGTTAGGAAACTCTTTCCGGAAGAGATAAAGTATAAGTTATGTGGGTTTTGTAGTGTTTTTCACGTTTCACGTCATATTTTGTTTGTTTTTTTGTTTTCAGTCCTGTTTTCAGAACGAGGAGGCAAGAGGAAAGGGAGACGTCTCAAGCGCAGAAACAGTATTTCCTCCCAATGTCATTTATCTGCAAATAGTGAAAGTTTGACGTCTTCCTTGCCAATTTGGATGCCTTTTATTTCTTTTCATGGTCTGATTGCTGTGGCTAGGACTTCCAGTACAATGTGGAGTAAAAGTGGTGAGAGTGGACATCCTTGTCTTGTTCCTGACCTTGGGGGGAAAGCTCTCAGTTGCTCTGCATTGAGGGTGATGCTAGCATGGGTTTTTCATACATGTGAGTTTTTTCATGGTAGCTGTGTGTTTTTTTTTAAGATTTTATTTATTTATTCATGAAAGACAAAGAGAGAGAGCAGGGAGAGGCAGAGGGAGAAGCAGGCTGCCTGCAGAGCAGGGAGCCCAATGCGGGACTCGATCCCAGGAGTGTGGGATCATGACCTGAGCCGAAGGCAGACTCTTAACGGAATGAGCCACCCTGGCGTCCTGAGCTCTGGGTTTTTATGGCTTTTCTTATGTTGAGGCATGTTCCCTCTAAACCTACTTTTGTTGAGGGTTTTTATCATGAGTGGATGTTGTACTTTGCCAAATGCTTCTTCTGCATCTATCGAAATGATCATAGGTTTCCTATCCTTTGTCTTTTGATGTGATGTATCATGGTGATCGATTTGCAAATATTGAGCCACCCTTGCATCTGGAGAATAAATCCCACTTGATAGTGGTGAATGATTTTTGTGCTTGTGTTGTTGGATTCGGTTTGCTAGTACGTTATGGAGGAATTTGTGCGTCTATGCTCAGCAGGGATGTGGGATACTGGCCTGGAATGCTCTTCTTTAGTGGTGTCTTTATCTGGTTTTGGTATCAGGATAATTTTGGCCGCATGGAATGAATTTGGAAGTTTTCCTTCCTTTTCTATTTTTTTGGAGTAGTTTGAGAAGAATAGGTATTAACTCTTCTTGAAATGTTTGGTAGAATTCACCTGTGAAGCCATCTGGCCCTGGACTTGTGTTTGTTGGGAGTTTTTTAATTACTGATCCGATTCCTTTGCTGGTTATTGGTCCGTTCATAGTTTCCATTTCTTCCCATTTCACCTTGGTAGTTTATATGTTTCCCTCGGAATTTAGCCATTTCTTCTAGGTCATTCAATTTGTTGGCAGAGTTCTTCATAATATTCTCTTAAAATTGTTTGTATTTCTGTGGTGTTGGTTGTTATTTCTCCTCTCTTTTGTGTGATTTTATCTATTTGGCTCCTTTCTCCTTTTCTCTTGATAAGTCTGACTAGAGTTTTCGCAATTTTACTAGTTTCCCACCACCCCAAACAACCAGCTCCTGGTTTCATTGATCGGTTTCATTGTTTTCTTCGCTTCTATATCATTTATTTCTGCTCTAATCTTTATTATGTCCTTCCTTCTGCTCGTTTTAGGTTTTGTTTGTTGTTCTTTTTCTAGCTCATTTAGGTTTTATTTGATATTTTTCTTGCTCCTTGAGGTAGGCCTGTAATTGCTATACACTTCCATCTGAAGTGCTTTTGCTGCATCCCAGAGGTATTGGACCACTAGGTTCTCATTTTCATGTGTTTCCATGTACCTTTTTAATTTCCTTTTTTATTTCCTGGAGAAGGAATTCAGGTGCACACTAAACTTGTTGGGACCTCGGTCACAATATCTTCCAAACATTTCATTTCATTCTGCATTTTGTCTGCTGATTTTCAACGTCAAAACAGTAACAGATCTTAGGAGAGTCCTGTTTTTATTGGAATACTTCATATTGCACATCATTACCTTATTTCTGATGAG
The DNA here is from genome assembly GCF_009762305.2 of Zalophus californianus. Lineage (NCBI taxonomy): Eukaryota > Metazoa > Chordata > Mammalia > Carnivora > Otariidae > Zalophus > Zalophus californianus. Next base: position 44,052,012 of record NC_045612.1, on the reverse strand, counting down.
CAGTAAGTGCCATTGGATCAGGACATGCTAGAAACCAGGATGCTCTGGAGACCCAGAGTCAATGTGTCCATCTCTTAAAATGACACCAAAGGTAAAGTGGTCGTGAAGGAAACACATGAGTACATAGGGAGAGAGGAAGAAAATGATGCCTGGGTTTAAATAGGCATGTGTAACAGGAGGTAGCAATATTGGAGCACCTTCCCTTTCTATTCAATTGATTTGTGCTGGGGGGGCAAATTTTTTTGGCAGGTCGGGAGCAGCACACAAGAAAGAGAGGCATAAATTGGACCAGTCCCTTTTCATTTATCTACCCAAAGACAGAATATTAAGAAGTTACAAATAAGAGTTGGGGGGTATTTCAACTGGTCATAAGTAATTACACATCTCATAACAGCTCCTGGTGGTGCTAGTTTGTAAACGCTGTAAGGAAGGGCCAGCAGAATGGGATAAACCAGAGCTGAATCTTATTTCCCCATGTTTTCTGCACAAAGCAAGAGGTGAGGATATGAGATTGGGGTGGTTGTCTGTGGAACTGCTGAAATGCCTGGGGCCCTGTGATCCTTCAGGTGTGTCCACAAGAGATAACCGGAGATCCCAGAAATTCGCAAGCAGAGCTCTCCTGTGCGTGCCTGGCCTGCCCCGGTGGGGCAAGAGCAGAGTACTGCCCAGTAGTGCCCAGAGTAGAATGGAGAGAACGTAAAGCAGCCACGAATCCCCAGCGAGCCTCCATTCTGTCACAGTCACTGGAATACCTTTTCTTTATTCTTGCCAAGCAACCAGATGCTGATCTTCACAGATGGCAAAACCAATACTCACAAATAAATCAGAACAGGCCTGGGCACACAAGCCAGTTTGTCAGGACCGGTTTACGTACCTTTCCAAGTCACTACTATCATTGTCAGCTGCTCAGCCTAACACAACAGGTGCCACTACAGGAGAGGCGAGGGAGAAGGACGAGTCCCAGACGGCGCATTCCCAGTGTACCGCAAAGTCCTCTTCCTCCTGACAGCCTGGAACCTGCAGCTATCACAGATGGGTCCCCCTGAAGATCCTTTCCCGTCGTCTGGCTTTCCAGGCATTGTATCAACTAATCAGAGTTGGTATTAAGCTTCCTGTTGCCTCTCTCAGAAGTACTACAAAAACACGCCAGTGAGAAGAAAGGTCAACCAACAACACGTGTTCCCTGATGCCCCAGCAGGGGAGCTTCGGGAAGACTTCACCAGAAACACCAAAGATTGTAGGCTTTTCAGCTTTGGCTTACTGAGAGAGTCTGACCTCCATATCCCAGGCCCCTAGTTCCAGAGGAATGACTGGCCAATTTGGGGCCATCTCTCCTACTACTCAGAATGGACTGTTGTCCTGGGCTAAGCCACCATGGCTTGGGCAGGAACTCTCACAAGGCCAGCAGAGTACTGGTGCAAATCAAGAGATATAATTGACGAGCCCCAGCCCCGAGTTCTGACCAAGACCCTCAGGAGAAATGGCAAAGACCATAGTCTCCAAACACAGCACACAAAGAAGTAGTCATAGAGATAAAAACACCAGAAAGGTTTTTAGTGTTTTTATCAGCATTTGCCAAGTTTAAAATTGTTTTCTTAACAGTAGTTAGGTTGTAAAAACAATACCCACACACTAGAATTGCTGACCAAATATAAGTGTTGTTGGCTGGAAAACAAAACAAAACAAAACACCAATTTACCCAAGTTGTCTAAGAAACCACCAGAGGGACCTATATTACTCAACTCTTATGATCAGACATTGGATGTGGCCATCAGGGGAAGTCCCAGAGCTCGGACAAGGCAGCTCTCTGTAGTCGAGGGAGCGCCTAAAAGGGCTAATGGCCAAGGACTGTCAGCTGACTGCACTCTCAGCAGCTGAGGCGGAGTCTGTCTTTGAGGAGAGTTCTGGTTGGAACATCTTCATATCTATGATAGCCTCATTATCAAATGATACTCTGGCCACCCAGGCAACTGTAGTTTGACAGTGGCTTTCTCTCAGCACTAGCTTTTGGCTTCCATTTCTTGGTGAAAAGAGGTATGTTATCACATTATTTGGTATTCCATTTTTAGGCACCGTGCCCTGTTGTCTGCTATCTTGCTCTCTATGCTTATATCCTGGCTTTACTACAATGCATCCACGTGTGCTTCCTGAATCCGGGATGTCATGGCTGCCTTAAATTTGGGGAAATCACCAGACATTTGTCTTTGAATATTATTCTTCCAAACTTCATCCAAGTTTCTGCTTCTGGAATGCCGCTGAGATGCACTTAATAACTACTTACCCCATTCCTTAAGTCTCTTTGCCTCACGTCCATCCCATTTTTGTCTTTATCCTTCTATGAGGTGTTCTGTCTTATTTCTTTCACCTCTCTTCTAGCTCACCCATTCTCTCTATCTGGTATGTGTCCTTTGTGTAAACTTTGGTGGATCTTTTAATCTAGCGGTTAGTATTTTCAAGACTAGAAAACCATTTAAGACATTTTTGATAACGAGTCACTTCCTACTCACATTTTACATGTCTTGTAATTATTTTTTAAAGATGTTACTTATTCATGTGTCAGAGAGAGAGAGAGCGCACAAGCAGGGGGAGCGGCAGGCAGAGGGAGAAGAAGGCTCCCCGCTGAGCAGGGAGCCTGATGTGGGACTCGATCCCAAGACCCTGGGATCATGACCGGAACTGAAGGCAGATGCTTAACCGATGGAGCCACCCAGGCGTCCCTCTTCTAATTATTTATATGAAAGTTTTAACCGTGTTTGGAAGTTGGCATTTGGTCATAATTCTTTGGAACTTTCCAGTATGGTTTCTTGTTTAATTTTGAGAGGGGCGGCTTGTTTTGGGATTGTCTGCTTGTGTAGGAGGACTTTATCTGCAGGAATCCTGAAACAGCCTCAATTAAGGTTACTCCTCCAGGAAGAATTAGAAGTGCATTTGCCATGTGTCTGGGTTTCTGACCAGGAACTGTTGGCATCATGCTGGCAGTGCTAACCTGAACCCCAGAGCTACACCAGGACACTCGTGTGAATGCACATTCTCAGGGAATTTTTTCCCCCCTCACTCAGAACTAAGGACCGGGAATAGAATTTTCCTTGGCATCTCCTTTTCCCAGTAGGAAACTGTCCAGTTTTCTCAAAGTCTGTAGTCATTCAAGCACCACTTCACGCAAAGCCGAGTATGTAATGCGATGGGTCTTACTTGCTCAGGCCCATGTAGCAAGAGGTAAACAACAACAAGAACAATAATAACAAAGTGTACATTCAAATAGCCTGAGTTCAGATACATGGTCGGCATCAAGGGAAATCGTTTTACTACTATCAATCTGAGCAATTCTCCTCTGACCTGATGGAAGTGGTGGGAGAGACGTCCACGCACGGGCCTGGATTCATATCCTTCTCCTCATGGTTAAAAGCATACAACTAATCAAACAAAGAAACAAACAGCAGGTAAAGTATAATTCCAGTTTCCCACACAATTGCAGAGGCTGAGTACCCAGTAAGACTCTTACTGGTTCAGCCTGAGACATCTGACCGCACCCTAGGCCCAATGATGTGGGTCAGTAGCTCCACATCTCTGATTGGCTAACTCACAGCTGACTGAGGCTTGAGTTGCCTTGACTAGAAGCCTCCATCATCCTCCTGAATCCGATCTGTAAGTCCTGAAAGTTTTTGACTTCCACAAGAAAAGATTACAGTCTTGGGAAGAATAGAATCAGCTAAATCTGGCCTACTTAAAGTGTTAGCTCCAGTTACCAGGGAGCCTGGAATAGGAATTGTTTCCTGAACTTTTTGATTCAGCGATTTCTGTACTGAGTTTGGGTCCTGTCTTCAGTTTTTCCATGAATTCCATAACAAAATTAATGTTGAGAAAGTTGGATTGGTGGGGCACGTGGGGGCTGCGTTGTTTAAGCGGCTGCCTTTGGCTCCCGTCATGATCCCAGGGTCCTGGGATCGGGCCCCTCATCAGGCTCTCTGCTCAGTGGGGAGCCGGCTTCTCCTCTCCCTCTGCCTGCCGCTCTGCCTATTGGCCTCACTCTCGCACTCTCGCTCTCCATCAAATAAATAAATAAAACCTTAAAAAAAAAAGTTTGATTGGGGATGGTCGACTTACTAGTACTAGTTTCCCAGGGTTGTTGCTTATAATTTGTTACTTAAGTGACAAATCCACTTCTCTCAATCAGTCCTTGCCATTAACCACACCATTAGAGAATGAATGGTCACTGGATGCCCTGTGTCCTCAGTTGCCTTCAGAAATGATCAGGGGTACTCATTTCCATTTTGGCTAAGCCTCAACATCCATTTTCCCTCACTGCATCTTGGAGTTTGTATCTGTCACTCACCTTCACACTCCCAGTCTTCACGGTCTATGTGGTGCATTCAGTGTTGTTTTACTCATACTCCTATTTGGTTTCTGCAACCCTGGAGCAAAGCACCCAAAGGAGTGCCAAGCTGTCCTAACGGATTCCATTTATTAATATGAGTTCTCACATAAAAAGCTACATATGAGACCGGTACGTAAGAGCAAGACGCAAAACCTTTGTGTGTCACATGGACAAACACGGGGACTTTGAAACACCAGCAGTGAGCATGACAGAAAGGAAGTCCCTCAGTGGAATGCTGTTTATGCAAAGAGGCTCACCGTTGTATCTCTGAAAACGGGCATGGTGGTGAAGAGCCTTTAGCTCCCCAAATATTTTTCCCCATCTTGAGGCACTACCAAGGACAATTTACTGGTTGTTGATTTCCTGATAATGTTTCCCACTGGCCTTAGAGAATAAATTCCGTACTTTTCCAAATCCTTTCATTAGATTTTTCAAATATTCCAGAGAAACAATAAGCAATAAACCTTACGAGGGTGGCCACTGATCCTAAATTCTTAGTGTAATGATCCCGAGGAGAACTCCGGAGGTATAATGGCTCATCCGTGTTCTTCTACATTGGACCAAAGAAACAACAAAACAACAACAAAAACCCAGACTTGGCACCTAGTGATGGAAGAGGCATTGCACCCCTTCACGTCTTTGCTACACACAAAAAGCTTCTCTGGTATCCTTCGTTTTCTGGAACTGCCCACCCTATTTTTCTGGAAGTCATAATGTTCTGCCATAGCTAAATAAGTTTTGTGATGTGACACTCCAGGTGGTTCCTGGGGCACTTCTGATGGGCTAAGGAAAGTTTTTGGATTTTTGGAGATTATCCAGATTTGCTTGACAGGGAATGTCATCGTTCACAGGGGCATTTACAAAGTATTTCAAGAGTACAAAAGCCATTCTCAAAATATCGACCAAATATGGATTGCCAAAAATACCGTAATCAATTTCTAAAAATTGAAATCAGAGTATATTCACTTTTGCAGAGATAGGAAGCTAGAAAAATAAAAAATACGATATTTTAAAATACAAAAAAATTCAGCAATATTAATACCGTCTTGACTAAAAGGGTGGTGAATGAGGTCACCTCACTTCTCTAACGGGGCAAAAAGTAATCGATATGATGGAAGAAGCAGAGCATGTGCCCATGTACAGCTCGACTTTCGTATCTCACATGGGTTGTTCTATCCCCCACCCTACCCTCCACCTGCACCAAAATCATATGAAGACATCCTTAACCCCCAGGACCTCCAATGGGATCATATTTGGAGATAGAATCATTAATGAGGCAATCAAGCTAAAATACCCTCTTTCGTACGGACACTAATCCAAAATGACTTTTGCCTGTATAAAAGGGGGGAATGTTAACACAAAGCCATGCGCATAGAGAAGAAAATGTGGAAAAAAAACAAAACAAAACAATAGGAGAAGTCAGTAATTTAAGAACCCGAGGGAGAGGGACCAGGATCTGATTCTTCCCTCACACATCTCAGAAGGAAGTAACATGGCCCATAACCCTTGATTTGGACCTCTAACCTCCAGAACTGTGAGACAATATATTTCTGTTAAGCTTCCCAGTCTGTGGTACTTTGTAAGGAGAGACTTAGCACACTCATGCAGATTTTGATGCCAGAAGTGGGATGATGTTGTAACAAAGACTTGAGTTGGGTGTGGCTCTGAAACTGGGTAATGTGGAGGGCGGGGAAGAAACTGGGTAGTGTGTAAGGAGCTTAGCGTTTTTGAGATACATGATAGAACAAGCTGAGATTGCTTTGAGGGACTGTTGGATGAAATATGGACATGAAGTGTATTTCAGGTGAGGGCTCCTACAGAAAAGAGGAGAGCTATGGGGAAAGACTTTATCATCTTAGAGAATGCATAGAGCATCATGAAAATTATGTTGCTAGAAATGTGAGTGAGAAGGGTGCTTCTGCTGAGATAGCAGATGGAAATTAGAGGCATGTTATTGGAAACTTGAGAAATGGCCATCCTTGTTATCAGGTGACAGAGTATTAGCCCCCACCATGTGCCAGTGTTTTGTGTTTGGTGAAGACTTGAAGGTTCACATGATGAGCTGGGACAGATAACCTGAGGGGATTTGTAAGCACCGGGTTTAAGGCATGGCCTGGTCTCGCCTTGCTGCTCATAGTAAATGCCAGAGGAGAGACGTAAATTGAAGAAGTTAGCGTGAAATGAGAAGAAACTAGCATGCGATGATTTGCAACCTTCTCAGCCTAACCAGGTAGCCTGCTTTGGAAAAAGGGCCAAGGGTGTGCCTGGAAAACCATCAGTTGGGAGCTTAAGCATGTGACACGTGGGTCCAATCGACCATCTCAGCAGGAGCCCGGAATGGAGATATGGCATTGGCGGCTTCGCTGCTTCTGCTTCGGGCTCTTCGGGTCCGCTGCTGTGGGTTCCTCCGTGCCCGGGCATTCCCCAGAAGAGGTCTCACAGCTAGGCTCAGCCCTGTGGGGCTCGCCTTCCCGACAGCCTGGAAGGGAGGACAATGGCGGCTGCCGAGGGGGCGCTGGCCCGTTTACAGTTGCTGCATTTCCTGACGTCACTGGCAACCTCCATATCTGATTGGACAAAATGCAACGCAGTGGAGCGGGCCTCTATGCCAGGCCGTTCCCCCTGTGATTGCATACCCTCGAGCTTCACATCACATCGGACAATCAGAGAAGGATCCAGTGCCCACTTAACTTGTTGGGACTTAGGTCAGAAGATCTTTCAAACTTTCCACTTCATTGTGCATTTTGTCTGCTGATTTTCAACATCAAAACAGTAACAGATCTTAGGAGAGTCCTGTTTTTATTGGAATACTTTATATTGCACATCATTACCTTATTTCTGATAAGCAGTAAGTGCCATTGGATCAGGACATGCTAGAAACCAGGATGCTCTGGAGACCCAGAGTCAATGTGTCCATCTCTTAAAATGACACCAAAGGTAAAGTGGTGGTGATGGAAACACATGAGTACATAGGGAGAGAGGAAGAAAATGATGCCTGGGTTTAAACAGGCATGTGTAACAGGAGGTAGCAATATTGGAGCACCTTCCCTTTCTTTCAAATGCTTTGTGCGAGGGGGGGTGGCAAATTTTTTGGCAACACAGGATCCACAGACATTGGCCAAAAGTGTGGTGGGGTGACCAGGGCTCAACCAAAAATAGCCTTCCTGTGTCTGTAGATTAAGGGGAAGGTGGTGTGATAGTCGACATGTCTGCCTGTGGGTTTCTGTTGAAGCATTTCCTTTGGACCAGGGTGGTTTAAGTGTCAACATGCATATGTCACAGTGGGACCTGTCCCAATCATTTTGCATCAAAATAAGAAGATCCTTGGCAATTACGAGAACTAAGGTGACTCTTTCCTCTACCTCAAGTGATTTGATGGAGAGGTGGACTTAGGGTAATGGTAATGCACACTAACACTCATTGTGTTTTTCTTCTTGGCGCATGGGCTTTTTCCTTTCTTTGTTTCCTTTTCCTATAGGTACATGCTGAATTTCAAAGTAGATGTTGATTATCCAAGTGCTTTCCATTTAATTGATTTCCAGCTTCCTATATATCTGTGAAGGGAGAACGCACTGTAGGGCTGGGGCGGGGGGGGGCTTCAATCCCTTGAAATTTGTTACAGGTTGCACGAAAACAATATCTACTCACATGGTCTTCCCTCTGTGAGTGTCTGTGACTCCAAATCTCTCCTTTTCCTAAGGACAACAGTCCTATTGGGTGAGGCCTACCCTAATGATTTCACCTGCACATGACCACCAGGGTAATGCCAGGGTAGTAGTCTACCATCAAATAAGGTCACATTTAGAAGAACGAGGGATCAGGAATACAACATATCAATTATGTGAGCACCAAGTTCAACCCATAAGAGTCAGCCCTCTCGCCCCCCAAATTCATGACTTCACGTACAAGTGCATTCATCCTATGTGAATGTCACCAAAATCTTCCCCCATTCCAGCATCAATGCAAAGGCCAGATTCATCTAAATATCCTGTACACCAGATGAGGGTGCATTTCCAGCTCTGATTAATGCTGAGGCGTAATTCCTGCCCCGCTGAGAACGTGTGACAGGAGACAAGAAGTTACCTGCTGCCAAAACACAATGGACGGACAGGCACAGGACAGTCACTACTATTCCAAAATCAAGGTATTGGAAAAGGAAACAAGGGTTCGTGGGCCCAGAGCAAGTTTGGGTCCTAGTAGGAAACATTATATTAGATCATAAGGTTGCTACTTCCATCATATCGATTACTTCTTGTCCCGTTAAAGAAGTGAGGTGACCTCATTCACCACCCTTTTCCTCAAGACGGTATTAATGTTGATTAATTTTATCATATTTTTTATTTTTCTAGCTTCCTATCTCTGCAAAAGTGAATATACTCTGATTTCAATTTTTAGAAATTGATTACGGTATTTTTGGCAATCCATATTTGGTCGATATTTTGAGAATGGCTTTTGTACTCTTGAAATACTTTGTAAATGCCCCTGTGAACGATGACATTCCCTGTCAAACAAATCTGGAGAATCTCCAAAATTCCAAAAACTTTCCTTAGCCCATCAGAAGTGCCCCAGGAACCACCTGGAGTGTCACATCACAAAACTTATTTAGCTATGGCAGAACATTATGACTTCCAGAAAAATAGGGTGGGCAGTTCCAGAAAACGAAGGATACCAGAGAAGCCTTTTGTGTGTAGCAAAGACGTGAAGGGGTGCAATGTCTCTTCCATCACTAGGTGCCAAGTCTGGGTTTTTGTTGTTGTTTTGTTGTTTCTTTGGTCCAATGTAGAAGAACACGGATGAGCCATTATAACTCCGGAGTTCTCCTCGGGATCATTACACTAAGAATTTAGGATCAGTGGCCACCCTCGTAAGGTTTATTGCTTATTGTTTCTCTGGAATATTTGAAAAATCTAATGAAAGGATTTGGAAAAGTATGGAATTTATTCTCTAAGGCCAGTGGGAAACATTATCAGGAAATCAACAACCAGTAAATTGTCCTTGGTAGTGCCACAAGATGGGGAAAAATATTTGGGGAGCTAAAGGCTCTTCACCACCATGCCCGTTTTCAGAGATACAACGGTGAGCCTCTTTGCATAAACAGCATTCCACTGAGGCACTTCCTTTCTGTCATGCTCACTGCTGGTGTTTCAAAGTCCCCGTGTTTGTCCATGTGACACACAAAGGTTTTGCGTCTTGCTCTTATGTACCGGTCTCATATGTAGCGTTTTATGTGAGAAGTCATATTAAGAAATGGAATCCGTTAGGACAGTTTGGCACTCCTTTGGGTGCTTTGCTCCGTAGTTTCAGAAACCAAATAGGAGCATGAGTAAAACAACACTTAATGCACCACATAGACCATGAAGACTGGGAGTGTGAAGGTGAGTGACAGATACAAACTCCAAGATGCATTAAGGGAAAATGGATGTTGAGGCCTAGAAAAAATGGAAATGAGTACCCCTGATCACTTCTGAAGGCAACTGAGGACAAAGGGCATCTGGTGAACATTCATTCTCTAATAGTGTGGTTTATGGTAAAGACTGATTGAGAGAAGTGGATTTGTCACGTAAGTAACAAATTATAAGCAAGAACCCTGGGAAAATGGTACTAATAAGTCGACCATCCCCAATGAAACTTTTTTTTAAAGGTTTTATTTATTTATTTGATGGAGAGAAAGAGTGCGAAAGTGAGGACAAGTAGGCAGAGCATCAGGCAGAGGGAGAGGAGAAGCAAGCTCCCCACTGAGCAGAGAGCCTGATGAGGGGCCCGATCCCAAGACCCTGAGATCATGACCTGAGCCAAGACAGCCACATAAAGAACGCCGCCCCCACGTACACACCCAATCCACCTTACTCAACATTAATTTTGTTATGGAATTCATGGAAAAACTGAAGACAGGACCCAAACTCAGTACAGAAATCGCTAAATCAAAACATTCAGGAAAGAATTCCTATTCCAGGCTCCCTAGTAACTGGAGCTAACACTTTAAGTAGGCCAGATTTAGCTGATTCTATTCTTCCTAAGCCTGAAATCTTTCCTTGTGGAAATCACAAACCTTCAGGACTTGCAGATCGGCTTCATGAGGATGATGGAGGCTTCTAGTCAAGGCAACTTAAGCCTCAGTCAGCTGTGAGTTAGCCAATCAGACATGTGGAGCCGCTGACCCACAGCATTGGGCCTAGTGTGCGGTCAGGTGTCTCAGGCTGAACCAGTAAGAGTCTTACTGGGTACTCAGCCTCTGCGATTGAGTGGGAAATTGGAATTATACTTTACCTGCTGTTTGTTTCTTTGTTTGACTAGTTGTATGCTTTTAACCGTGAGGAGAAGAATATGAATCCAGGCCCGTGCGTGGACGTCACTCTCACCACTTCCCTCAGGTCAGAGGAGAATTGCTCAGATTGATAGTAGTAAAACGATTTCCCTTGATGCCGACCATGTATCTGAACTCAGGCTATTTGAATGTACACTTTGTTGTTGTTTACCTCTTGCTACATGGGCCTGAGCAAGTAAGAACCATCGCATTACATACTCGGCTTTGCGTGAAGTGGTGCTTGAATGACTACAGACTTTGAGAAAAATGGACTGTTTCCTACTGGGAAAAGAAGATGTCAAGGAATATTCTATCCCCGTTCCTTAGTTCTGAGTGAGGGGAAAAAAAAATTCCCTGAGAATGTGTATTCACACAAGTGTCCTGATGTAGCTCTGGGGTTCATGTTAGCACTGCCAGCATGACGCCAACAGTTCCTGGTCAGAAACCCAGACACATGGCAAATGCACTTCTTTTCCTTCCTGGAGGAGTAACCTTAATTGAGGCTGTTATACGATTCCTGCAGATAAAGTCCTCCTACACAATCACACAATCCCAAAACAAGCCGCCCCTCTCAAAACCAAACAAGAAACCAAACTGGAAATTTCCAAAGTATTATTACCAAATGCCACCTTCCAAACACGGTTAAAATGTTTATATAAATAATTACAAGAGGGACGCCTGGGTGGCTCTGTCGGTTAAGCATCTGCCTTCAGCTCCAGTCATGATCCCAGGGTCCTGGGATGGAGTCCCACATTGCACTCCCTGCTCAGCAGGGAGCCTGCTTCTCCCTCTGCCTGCCACTGCCCCTGCTTGTGCGCTGTCTCTCTCTGACACATGAATAAGTAACATCTTTAAAAAATAATTACAAGACATGTAAAATGTGAGTAGGAAGCGACTCGTTATCAAAAATGTCTTAAATGGTTTTCTAGTCTTGAAAATACTAACCGCTAGATTAAAAGATCCACCAAAGTTTACACAACAAAGGACACATACCAGATAGAGAGAATGTGTGAACTAGAAGAGAGGTGAAACAAGTAAGACAGAACGCCTCATAGAAGAATAAAAACAAAAATGGAATGGAAGTGAGGAAAAGAGACTTAAGGAAAGGGGTAAATAGTTATTAAATGCATGTCAGCGGCATTCCAGAAGCAGAAACTTGGATGAAGTTTGGAAGAATAATATTCAAAGACAAATGTCTGGTAATTTCCCCAAATTTAAGGCAGCCATGACATCCCGGATTCAGGAAGCACACGTGGATCCATTGTAGTCAAGCCAGGATATAAGCATAGAGAGCAAGATAGCAGACAACAGGGCACGGTGCCTAAAAATGGAATACCGAATAATGTGATAACATACCTCTTTTCACCAAGAAATGAAAGCCAAAAATAGTGCTGAAACAAAACCACTGTCAAACTACGGTTGCCTGGGTAGCTAGTGTATCATTTGATAATGAGGCTATCATAGACATGAAGATGTTCCAACCAGAACTCTCCTCAAAGACAGACTCTGCTTCAGCTGCTGAGAGTGCAGTCAGCTGGCAGTCCTCAGCCATTAGCCCTCTTAGGCGCTCGCTCAACTACAGAGAGCTGCCTTGTCCGAGCTCTGGGACTTCCCCTGATGGCCACATCCAATGTCTGATCAACAAGAGTTGAGTAATATAGGTCCCTCTGGTGGTTTCTTAGACAACATGGGTAAATTGGTGTTTAGTTCTGTTTTGTTTTGTATTCCAGCCAACAACACTTATATTTGGTCAGCAATTCTAGTGTGTGTGTATTGTTTTTACAACCTAACTACTGTTAAGAAAACAATTTTAAACTTGGTAAATGCTGATAAAAACACTAAAAACCTTTCTGGTGTTTTTATCTCTATGACTACTTCTTTGTGTGCTGTGTTTGGAGACTATGGTCTTTGCCATTTCTCCTGAGGGTCTCGGTCAGAACTCGGGGCAGGGGCTCATCAATTATCTCAGTTGATTTGCACCAGCACTCTGCTGGCCATGGGAGAGTTCCTGCCCAAGACATGGTGGCTTAGCCCAGGACAACAGTCCATTCTGAGTCCCAATTTCTGGGATCTCTGGTTATCTCTTGTGGACACACCTAAAGGATTACAGGGCCCCAGGCATTTCAGCAGTTCCACAAACAACCACCCCAATCTCATATCCTCACCTCTCACTTTGTGCAGAAAACATGGGGAAAAAAGATTCAGCTCTGGTTTATCCCATTCTGCTGGCCCTTCCTTACAGCATTTACAAACTAGCACCACCAGGAGCTATTATGAGATATGTAATTACTTATGACCAATTGAAATACCCCCCCACCTCTTAATTGTAAATTCTTAATATACTGTCTTTGGGTAGATAAATGAAAAGGGACTTGTCCAATTTATGCCTCTCTTTCTTGTGTGCTGCTCCCCACATGCCAAAAAATTTGCCCCCCCCACACACAAAGCAATTGAATAGAAAGGGAAGGTGCTCCAATATTGCTACCTCCTGTTACACATGCCTGTTGAAACCCAGGCATCATTTTCTTCCTCTCTCCCTATGTACTCATGTGTTTCCATCACCACCACTTTACCTTTGGTGTCATTTTAAGAGATGGACACATTGACTCTGGGTCTCCAGAGCATCCTGGTTTCTAGCATGTCTTAATCCAATGGCACTTACTGCTTATCAGAAATAAGGTAATGATGTGCAATATAACGTATTCCAATAAAAACAGGACTCTCCTAAGATCTGTTACAGTTTTGATGTTGAAAATGAGCAGACAAAATGCACAATGAAATGGAATGTTTGAAAGATCTTCTGACCGAGGTCCCAACTAGTTTAGTGGGCACTGGATTTCCTTCTCCGATTGTTCGATGTGATGTGAAGCTCGAGAGTATGCCGTCGCAGGGGACACGGCCTGGCATAGAGTCCCGCTCCCCTGCGTTGCACTTTGTCCAATCAGATATGGAGGTTGCCCGTGACGTCAGGAAATGCAGCGACTGTAAATGGGCCAGCGCCCCCTCGGCAGCCGCCATTGTCCTTCCTTCCGAGTTGTCGAGAAGGCGAGCCCCACATGGCTGAGCCTGGCTGTGAGACCCCTTCTGGGGAATGCCCGGGCACGGAGGAACCCACAGCAGCGGACCCGAAGAGCCCGAAGCACGAGCAGCCAAGCCGCCAATGCCGCCGCCGCCGCCGCCACCGCCCGCCGCCCGCCGCTGCCCCAACAGTTTCGCCGCCTACTTCCCCAGGGTTCTGAAGCAGGTTCACGAGGGCCTGAGCCTCTCGCAGAAGACCGTGAGCATCTTGGATTCGTTCGTTAAGGACATCTTCGAGCGCATCGCCGACGAAGCCTCTCGCCTGGCCCGCTTCACCAAGTGCTCCACCATCACCACCAGGGAGATCCAGACAGCCGTGCGCCTGCTGCTGCCCGGGGAGATTGGCAAGCACGCCGAGTCCGAGGCCACCAAAGCCATCATCAGGTACACCGTCTGCCGATGAGCTGCCTCCAGACCACCTGACCACCTTGCAAACCAAAGGCTCTTTTCAGAGCCACCTCACTTGGCGGGAAAAGGCCTGTAGGCTTTAAAAAGTGGGACAAACTCTAGAGTTTTTGTTCTCGTTGTGGCATTCTGTGGATATTTAAAGTAGTTTTACTTTGAACCAAACATGATCGGCACTGCTTTCATCTATATTTGCGTGCAGTTTTTCCTTTGGACAACTGTGGACTCTGCTTAACCATGCCGCTTTTCTTGGCTTTCCTACGCGGTCATTTCTGTTCGATGTTTCTGTAGGTCCGCCATAATGGGGGTTATTTTTGTTATAATGATGTTTACCTTTTTCTCTCTCATTCTCTCATGAGCGTGTGGTGAATTTTCCAGAGGTTCGTTATGGGTGATATGGCAACAGATAAAGTGCAGAAGCTGAAATCAGAATCCGTCTGACTTCTGTTAGGCGGGTTATTGAAGGGATTTTTAAGTATCTGAAGCAACGTCAATATCCTTTATGCTCTTATAGAAAAGATATTTTTCATATGCATTTGAAATTTATGTTAACGTGATATAATGGGTTCCTAGTACAATTTTTAAGTGGATTCTGGAATACATGTGAACATTTCTGTCTTAATATTTTGTACAGTAAATACTGGCAGATGTTATTGACAGTACAGCTTCGGTGGTTCCTCTTTATTTATTTACTTGTTTTTTGTTTTGTGTGTTTTTTTAATCAGGTCTTTTATTTCAACAGCAGAGAAAGCAGTACTGTCCTGTTTGTGATAATATCACCGTAGCACTATACAATGTTTGTTAGTTTACAGCATAATTGTACAGGTACTATTTTATCTGGTGTTTACAACAATGCTATCATAACTAGTTTATTACAGAAGCAACTAAGATCCAGAGAGCACAGACTCCCAAGACTCGTAAGTGCAAGGTCAGTTCTTGAACACAGGAGAGCCTCACGCTCCACCAGGGTCCATAAGAAAATGTGGAGAAAAGAGATACAATTGAAGTAATTTTCCTGGTGCTGAAGAAAACTGTATTCCGTTACTTCTTACCACCTCTCATTTAAATTCGTCATCTCCTTTATCTTCTCACCCTACCCCCACCATTCTTACTACCAAAAGATTGAAAATATGGCTCATTCATTCACTCAACAGAATCCTTGGTATCTACTGTATCTGGAATAGGCACTGCAAATATGTCTATGTGTAAACAAACAAACAAACAAACATAAAAGCCATGCCTGACTTCAGGTTGCATTTGCTTAGAGTCTCCTAAGGTTCCCTGTTTCTTTCTAAGAGTGTAAAGTTTCCCAAGGTAAAGCTGTCCTAGGTGTTTACTCATTTGCAGGGCAATCAGATCAACTAAAACTATTTAGGGTCTCTTTTTTTTTTTTTAGCGTTTACATCATCTTAAAATTTAATTTGCAAATATTCACAGATACCTTTCCACTGTAATGCTGATAAAGAAATTTCTTGTCACTTTCTGGCTCTAATAAGAATGATAGTAGCATTTCATCAGCAAACGTGGTATTAAGATTTTGTTTGAGATCTATGTGCTCAGAATGACAATTTTGGTTTTCTAAGCCATTTCAGGTAACTTACTAGATATCAAACATGCCCTTCCAGTAGCTTCAGCAGCCATTGCAAACACTCTTTTCTCTTGGTTTATTTAAGTAAGTTATCGATGTTCCAATATTAAAATTTCCTTAAATTTGTGGAAGGAAACCCCTTCATCAGAGGCACTTCGAAGAAGTTTGTAGCCCGGAGATACGTATTGAGTGGTGTGTTTGCTGATGTCGTTTAGGCCTACCTTCCCCAATCAGAAGTGATCTGAAAGCTGTAAGTTCATCTGAGCTCTTTCATTACTCCCAATTTTATGAGCATTCACAACTATTTCTTAACCTCATTGAAATGCAAGCCCAACACTAATCGCCCTACTTCATTCTCCAACTCATTCCTCTTTCTTCAAAAGGAGTTGTTGTCACAATCCCTGAGTGACTGATTTTGCATTTTCTCACACGAAGGGCTCCAAGATGCCCTAAGATTAAGAATGTCAATGTGCTGCCTGGAGCTTTCTGCTCTACCTACCTTTAGAAGGTGCTCAAACAGGTTCTCCCTGATGACAGTATCTATTCTGAGGGTATGACCATCATGTGCCCCGCTGTTAGTGATCGTCTCCATCATCGAGTGAACTGCTTTTGAGAGTACTCAGTCAGGAGATCCAAGTTTTGTTTTTACCGGGAATGTGAACTTCCTGAGAAGAGAGACCTTGTCTCCTTTGCTGTCATATATCAGGAGGGAGTACCATGTATGGCTCTTGGTAGGGACTCAGTAGTTGTTGAATAAATACGGGAAGACGGATGAGAGCAGATGTTCTAGAGTCCCAGAAGAGGCGGTGATGGGTTGGGAAAGATAAGGCAAACCACAGTGCGTTGAGGAGTGAGATGAAGTAGATGAGGAATGGAGATAGAAATTGGGTTCTCTTTCAAAGAAAAGGGATACTGGTCAGGAAGTAGGAAGAGAGTGTTAATGGTATCACAGAAGAGGGGTTTTATTTTAGGATTGGGAGATAGGACAATGTCTAGAGGTAGTCAGTAATACTGGCTGAATCTCAGTTAATGGTATAGCTGTTACATTACTATCATCTTCACCATACCTCTACCATAGGAATTTCCGTAAAATACCCCTTTCATCAGAACCCCAGTGCACCAGTTCTCTATTCCTCCACTTGGGCTGTGAGTTCTGCTTCAAGATAGCATTCTACCGAGCTCTGTCATTTATAGGCTGTGTGGCATTCGGCGGCTTGCTTAATTTCGCTCAAACTTAATTTCCTTTTCTCTTCATTGGAATGACCCACACCTACTTTAACAGGATAAAGAAAGCTAGCTTGTGGCCTCTGTCCAAACCCACTCCTGGCAGTCCTTTAAGAAGGCCCACCCTCCATGGCCACGGCCCTGTGTTTTGATTTTTACTGCAGAGAGGTGCTGGGCCCTGTCCATTCTGCATGAGTCCTGGGCAATTAAATGCTGCTTCCTAATCAAACTCTGACTGTAGAGTTCTTTGTTCCAGGCGCTGGCAACACAAAGCACCACCAATGGGGAACATTTCAGGAGGACTTACTAGGAGTCAGGTGTCAGGAGCTTTATATGCAGATATTTTTAATCTAAGAAACACGTAATGCCTCATATGTACTAGAAATATTTCTAAGCACTTCAAATGTGGTAACTCATTTAACCCTCTAAGAGTCCCATCTTCCAGACAGGGAGACTAAGGCCCAGAAAGATGAAGTAAGTTGCTCAGTGTCAAGGAGCTAGTCAGCAGAAGAGCTAGGATTGGAAACCAGACCGCCTGGCTCTAGGTTTTGGGCCCTCACACTACTACAGTGTAAAGCTCCTGGCTTCAGCTTGACAACAGTCCAGTGAAGCTGCTACTATTATTCTCCTCCATTTTCCCCTGAGGTTCAGAGAAATTAGGTTCCTTTCCTAAAGTCACACAGCTGGTAAGTGGTAGACCAGGTTTGAATGAGGTTTCTCTGACTCGGAAGCTTATAACCATTTGGATGGCATGTAAAGTCCTTCCTCTAACAGTTTCAAGTTTTTTCTACATGTGCATATCACCAATCCAATTGTTTATTGAATAGAGATATTTTAAGGAACTTATTTTCAAGATTTTTGAAAATATTTTCCTAAGCCATAATATCTACAACGTCACAGGATCACATGGTGTTCGTATATTTCAAATTCACACCAACTACACTGCTTAACTGTAAGAAAAAAAATCTCTGTGCCACTTAAAACCATCTCGTGTGCCTGCAGAGGCACGTGTACCAAACGTAGGAATGTAATGCATTCCATAACACTATTCACCCACGGCCCACCCTTCATCCCCAAAATTCTGTTCAGACCCATTTTCCTAAAAAACAACAGGGGATGTTGGTTTCCTTCCTGGACTCAGGGAGATGTACATTGAGCGGAGTTCCTAGGTTGCTCACAACCCACTGGTCAGAACATTACTTGCATTGCAGTGATGTTTGGTGGGGGGAAGTGGACAGCTAGTTCCAGGGAATCATTCACCATACACAGCAGAGCTAAGGAAAACACTGATCAACTCTTTTAGATCGTTTTAGTTTTGTGGCAAAACACTGCTGTCTTAGGAAGGAGAAGAGTAGCAGAGTGGGCTATCTATTAAAACATGTGCTGAAGAACAGGAGGTGCCAACTGGTTAAAGCCTGCCGGGGTTGGCAGGATAGCATTGGATGGTGCTCGAAAAACGTCAGAGATCTCAACCCATCACAGCTGTCAGTAAAACGCGTGTGGCGAGGCGTGCAAAAGCAAGCCATGTACACCTTTTCTGCCAAGGCTAAAACCTCACAGGGGAAGGGAGTGTGGGAGGGTGCTTAGCGTCCAACAAAGCCCTCCTTATACCCACTTCCCAGGGACCTGGTTGAGGGAAATTAACCAGACTGTGAAGAGGAAGGCCAGGGCTGGGTGAATGGGCTGCCTTCCTGTGCCATGTGGGAGGAAATTATACAGGCCAAATTTATTGAGGGCTCATTACCTCTCTTGTGCTAAGCCTTTTACTTCCACCATCTCATTTAATGCTCATAACCACCCTCTGATGTGGGTACTACTTTCATTCCCTTTTTTACTGATGAGACAACACAGGCTCAGGCATCTTCCCTAGTGGCATACAACTGGTAAATAGTAAAGCTGGGATTTGTACCCAGGTCAGTCTGACTTCAAATCATGTAAAACCAGGCCATATCCTGCGGACTGAAAGAGATACTTAGGATGTTTCCATATCTTGGCTGTCATAAATGATGCTGCAATGAACATGTTAGTACCAATTCATTGTACCCGTTTTCTCCGGTAAATACCCCCAAGGTGGAATGGTTGCATCATACGGTACTTCTAATTTTTTGAGGAACCTCCATGCTGTTTTCTAGAGTGGTGCACCAATTTACATTGCATACATTACTGACAGTGCACGAGACTTCCTTTTTCCCTCCGTCCTCACAAGCATTTGTTATTCCTAGTCTTTTTGGTTATAGCTCTCCTAACTCGTAGGAAGTTTTTCCTTGTTGTTGCTTTTATTTGTCTTTCCCTGATTAGTGATATAGAAGACCTTTTCACGTACCTGTTGGGCATCTGTAAGGCTTCTGTGGAAAAATGTCTATTCGGATCTTTTGCCCAGTTTTTAAACAAGTTGTTTGATTTTTCTTTTTTCTCCTCTTGTGTTTTTGGACATCATTTTGTATTTTGGATATTAACTCTTTATCAGATACATGATTTGCAAGTATTTTCTCCTGTTGGACAGGTTGCCTTTTCATTTTGTTGACAATTTCCTTTGCTGTGCAGAAGCTTTTTAGTTTGATGTAGCCCCATTTGTTTATATTTGTTGCCGTTGTCCTTCCGCTAGGTGTCAGCTCCAAAAATAAATAAATGAATACATTGCCAACACTGGTGTCAAGAGGCTTACCACCTATGATTTCTTCCAGGCGTTTTATGGTTTCGCGTCTTATGTTTAATCTTTAGTCCATGGTGTAAGACGGTGATCCAATTCCATTCTTCTGCATGCGGCTGTCCAGGTTTCCCAATACCACTGAAGGGACTGTTCTTTCCCCTGTTGTATATTCTTGGCTCCTTTTGTAAATTAATTGACCGTATATGTATGGCTTTCTTTCTGAGCTCTCTATAGTCTCATCGGTTGATCTGGGCATCTGTTTTTATGCCGATAGCATACTGTTTTGATTGTTATAGCTTTGTAAAGTGTTTGAAATCCAGGAGTGTGAGGCCTCCAGCTTTGTTCTTCTTTCTCAAGACTGCGCTGCCTATTTCAGGTTTGTGTTGTTTGATTGAATGACTGTTTGTGGTTCCATACAAAGTTTAGGATTGTTTGTTCTATTTTTGTGAACAATGCCATTGAATTTCGGTAGAGATTGCACTGCCTTTCTAGATTGCTTTGCGTAGGATAGATATTTAACGATACCAACTCTTCCCATCCCCGAGGATGGAATATCTTTCCATTTATTTGTGTCTTCTTCAATTTTTTTCTTCACTGTCTTATAGTTTTCAGTGCACAGGTCTTTTTCCTTCTTGGTTAAATTTAATCCCAGTTATTTTCTTCCTTATTATATGAGTGTAAATGGATTGGTTTCTTGATTTCTTTTTCTTATAGGTCATTTGCAGTGTGCAGAAATGCAACAGATTTTTGCAGTTTGATTTTCCTGCAGCTTTACTGAATGCATTTATTAGTTCTAACACTGTTTTGGTGGAGTCTCTAGGGTTTTCTCTATGTGATATTAAGTCATCTGCAAATAGTGACAGTTCTATTTCTTCCATTACAATTTGGATGCCTTTTCATTTCTTTACTTGCCTAAATGCTCTGGCTAGAACTTTCAATATTTTGTAGAATAAAAGTGGCAAATTGGGCGTCCTGATCTTGTTTCTGATCTCGGAGAAATTGCTTTCAGCTTTTCACCATTGAGTATGATGTTGGCTGTGGGCTTGTCACACATGGCCTTTACTATGTTGAGGTGTGTCCCCTCCATCCCCACTTCCTGAGAGGTTTTATTTTTAGTTTTTGAAATCAGAAAATGGTACTAAGTTTTATCAAATACTTTTTGCTGCATCTACTAAGACGATTATATGATTTTATCCTTTGTCTCATTAATGCTGTGGATCACAATTATTGATTTGCTTATGTTGCACCATCCTTGCATCACAGAGATAAATTCCACTTGATAATGGTGAATGATTTTCTTTTAATTGTGCTCTTGGATTCTGTTTGCTAATTGTTTTTCTTTTATTGAGGATATTTGTGTCTATATTCATCAGGGATATTAGTCTGTCATTTTCTTTCCTTATAGTGGTCTGATCCGGTTTTGGGGTCAGAGTAATGCTGGCCTTGTAAAATGAGTTTGGGGGGAATCCTTCCTCTCCAGTTTTTGGGAAGAATTTCTGAAGTGTTGGTGCTGGTTCTTTAAAAGTTTAGGTAGAAGTCACCAGGGACACATCTGTTCCTGGGATTTTCTGCTTTGGCAGGTTTTGAGTAATGATTCAATCTCTGTACTTGATATTGGCCTGTCAGATTCTCTTTCTTCATGATTCAGTCTTGGTGGGTTGTGTGTTTTGGGAATTTATCCATTTCTTTTAGGTGATCCATTTGTTGGCATATAACCATTTGTAGTAATCTCTCATGGTCCTTTGTATTTCCGTGTGTCAGTTGTAATATCTCCTCTTTGATTATTGATTTTATTCATTTGAGTCCTCTCTCTGTTTTTCAGAATTAGCCTAGCAAATGTTTCACCGATTTTATTTCTCTTTTCAAATATCCAGCTCTTAGTTTCACTTATGTTGTCCATCTTTTCCTCTGGTCTCTGGTACATTTATTTCCTCTCGCATCTTTGTTACTTTCTCCCTTCTCCTGACTTTGTGTTTAGTTTGTTCTTCTTTATCCTAGCTCCTTGAGGTGAAAAGTTTGGTTGAGGTCATTCTTGTTTGTTAATGTAGGTGTTTGTCACTGTAAGTTTCCCTCTTAGAACCGCTTTAGCAGCACCTATATCCTTTGATATGGTGTGATTTCATTTGCATTTGCTCCTGGATTTCCCCTTTTGATTTCCTTTTGACCCAAGTGTTATCAAGAAGCATGTTGTTTTCCACATACTTGTGAATTTTCTACCTTTTTGCCTGTTAGTGATATCTCATTTCATACGCTTGTAGTCGGAAAAGATAGTATGATTTTAATATTCTTACATTTGCTAAGGCTTGTTTTGCCATCTATCTTGGTGAACGCTCTGTGTGCACCTGAGAAGAATGTGTATTCTGTTGCTCTTGGATGAAGTGTTCCATATATGTTTTTTAAGTCCTTTTTGCCTACAGTATGGCTCAATTCCAATGTTTCCTTGTTGATGTTCTGTCTGGAGGACCCATCCAATATTGAGAGTGGGCTATTGGAGGCGCCTGGGTGGCTTAGTCGGTTAACTGTCCGTCTTAGCTTAGGTCATGAACCCAGGGACCTGGGATCGAGCCCCTCGTTGGGCTCCCTACTCAGTCGAGAGCCTGCTTCTCCCTCTCCCTCTACCTGCCACTCTCCGTGCTTGTGCTTACTCTCTCTGTCCAATGAATAAATAACATCTTAAGAAATTGGGGTATTGGAGTCTCCTTGTATTATCGTATTATTGTCTATTTCTCCTTTTGGTTTTTTAAGGATTTGCTTAATATATTTCGGTGCTCAAGTGTGGAGTGCATATTTATGATTGCTATATATTCCTGAAGAATTGACCCCCTCGTCATTACCTAATGACCATCTCTGTCTCCTGTTACCATTTTGGCTTAAAGTCTATTTTGTCCGACATTAGTGTAGCTAACCCTGCTCTCTCTGGTTTCCACCTGCATGGAATATCTTTTGCCATCCCTTCACTTTGTACCTCTGTGTGTCCTTAGAGCTGAGGTGAGTCTCTTGTAGGCAGCAGTTGGTTAGATCTTGCTTTTTGATCACTAAGCCACTGTAGGTCTTTTGATTGGAGAATTCACTCCATTAAGAGAGTAATTATTGATATACTTAGTAATGCCACCTTATTATTTGTTTCTTGGCTGCTTTGTAATTCTACTTTTCACTTCTTCCTTTCTTGTTGCCTTCCTTTGTAAATTGACCATTTTCCATACTGGTGTGCTTTGATTCCTTTCTCTTTACCTTTTGTGTATCTATGGTAGATCCTTGCTTTGTGGCTCCCGTGAGGTTTACATACAACATCCTTTAGGTACAACAGTCTCTTTTACACTGACAACAGCTTAAATTTGGTCACAGCCCAACTCCGTCCTGTTATTCCCCCCCTTTTACTTTTCTTACATGATCGTTTACGTGTGTGTGTGTGTGTGTGTGTGTGTGTGTGAGTGTGTGTATCCATTAACAAATTGTTGAAACTACGGCAAATTTCAATACCTTTATCTTTTATTCTTTATTCTCAGGTTACCCGGTCAGCACCTCTCTGCATTCACAGTATTAGGGTATTCTGAATCTGACTATATGCTTAACCTTAGCAGTGTGTTGTATATTTTCAAATGTTTTGGTGTGACCAATTAGTGTCCTTTTCTTTCAGCTTGAAGAACTCTTCGGCATTTCTTGTGATCCACGTTTAGTCACGACAGGTTCCCTCAACTCTTATTTATTAGGGAAAGTCTTTATTTCACCTTCAATTCTGAAGGACAGCATTGATGGCTCAAGTATTTTTGGTGGGCATTTTCTTTCTTTTAGCTGTTTGAATATATCAATCATCCTATCCTCTCCTGGGCTTTAAGGCTTCTGCTGAAAAATCCACCGATACCCTTATGGGGCTTCCTTTGTATGAGAGAAAAAATTTTTTTCTCTTGCTGCTTTTAAAACTCTCTCTTTGATTTTGGATTTAGACAATTTGATTCTTATGTGTCTCAGTGAAGCATGTTTTGGATTGTAATTTTGAGGTGACTTATTAGCTTCATGAACTTGGATGTCCACATCTCTCCCCATGTTTGGGGACTTTTCAGTCATTATTTCTTTCAATAAGCTTTGTACTCTTTTTCCCTCTCTTCTCCTTCTGGGGTGCCAATGATTGCTACATTATTATTTTTGATGGTATCCCATAACTCACATAGGCTTTCTTCATTTCTTTTCATTGTTTTTTTTTTCTTTTGGCATTTCTAGTTGTATAATATCAATTCATATGTCTTTGGGCTCACTGAGTCTCCCCTTTGCTCAGTCAAGTCTGCTGTTGACGTTCTCTATTGAATTATTTAGTTCATTGTGTTCTTCAGCTCCAAATTTTCAGGTTAGTTCTTTTTCTGTCTCTTTGTTGAGCTTCTCAGATTTGTTCTTGAATTGTTTTCCTGATATCATTAATTTCTTTATTTGTGTTCTCTTATAGCCCTGTGAGTCTTTGTAGAACAATTTGGGTTGAATTCTTTGTCAGAGGATTCCCGGATCTCCACTTCTTTGGGGCCAGTTACTGGAGGTTTACAGTATTCCTTTGGTAGACACAGGTTTCCCTCATTCTCATCACTGTTGCCTTGTGTAAGTGTCTGTGCATTTGAGGAAGCAGTAAAGTCTTCCAGACTTTATGGAGTGATTATGCAGTATGGATGTGCAGCATACTGGCTTGTTCTATGCCCCTGCATTGACTGGTGCATGGTGCTATGTACAGGGGCACATCGCAGCAACAGGACCTAGGGGGCTGTGATGTCTCTTCAGTTCAGGGCCCTGAGGGTCCACAGTGTCAACATCTGTGTGTTTGTCGATGAGCATGGCAGAGAGAATTCAATGGCTAGAGGGGCTGTTGGGCTCCTAAGTGGTGACTCCAGGACCCATAGCTAGGGACCAGGGCAGGCAGTAATGGTGGCCAGAAACAGTGGTGTACACACACTAGGCTGTGAGGGTCTACTGCAGGTGTCACCTGCAGACACATTTGTGGTGATGGGGGCCGGGGAAGGTAGCAAAGGCCAAGGCCAACTGTGCACTCACTGGCATCTGTAGAGGGCCTGGGTGCCAGTGTACTCTCCTATGGCTTCACACTCTACCCCCAGGTATGCAGATAGCAGTGGAGTCCAGTGATGGGGTCTGGCTGAGGGTCATGCGGGTCCACACCTGGAGGGACAAGCTACCCGTCGGCATGATGATGCCAGCAAGTGACAGATGGCAGAGCCTGATCTGAGCCCACTGTCAGCTACAGGGACCCTGGATGATGGTGGGCTCTTGTACAGCTGTAGTCTCTTGCCCTGGGCCTGCATACTGAGTTGAAAGCCAGTGATGGGGGTCGGGCCGGGGGTCTATAGGTACATAGCTGCAGGGACTATCTACAGGTGTGTGTGGTATTGCTGGCCAGTAACAGATGGCAGGGCCTGATACAGACCCATGAGGACATTGGGTAGGTGGGTCATGGATGTCAATATGCTGTCCTGTGGCCACACCATCTTTCCCCTGTGCCTGTGCAGTAGAGTGAGGGCCAGTGGTGGGAGACCTGCTAGAGTGAACCTTCTAGAGGTGCTATCTGTAGGTGGGCATGGTGTTGTAGGCCAGTGACAGGATCCTGAGCATGATTCCTATCCATAAGCAGCTGTTGGAAGGGGCCTGTTTCTTAGTTTGTCTCTCTCTCTCTCTCTCTCACATTTTTTTCAATTCTGCTCATTTGTTTTGTTTCTTAAAATCCACATGTGAGTGAAATCATATGGCATTTGTCTTTCTCTGACTGGCTTATTTTGCTTAGCATTTATTCTCTGGCTCCATCTGTGTTGTTGCAAATGGCAAGATTTTGTTATATTTTATGGCTGAAAAATATTCCATTATCTATGTCTGTATCTCACATCTTATTTTTACAGATTTACTTATTTGAGAGAGAGAGACACACACACACACAAGACACAAGTGTGCATGAGCATGTGGCGTGGGTGGTCAGAGGGAGAGGGAGAGAGGATTCTAAGCAGGCTCTGTGCTGAGCACATAGCCCCACGTAGGGCTCCATCCTACGACACTGAGTTCAGAACCTGTACCGAAACCAAGAGTTGGATACTTAACCAACTGCACCATCCAGGTGCCCCCATATCACATCTTCTTTATCCATTCAACTCCTATGGACTCTT
Organism: Zalophus californianus; assembly: GCF_009762305.2. Lineage (NCBI taxonomy): Eukaryota > Metazoa > Chordata > Mammalia > Carnivora > Otariidae > Zalophus > Zalophus californianus. The sequence continues at coordinate 44,026,242 of NC_045612.1, read as the reverse complement.
GGGCTGCCTCCACAGTTTGGCAATTGTAAATAATGCTGCAATAAACATAGGGTTGCACACATCTTTTCAAATTAGTGGTTTTGGGTTTCTTTGGGTAAATACCCAGTAGTGAAATTACTGGATCATATGATAGTTCTACTTCTTAATTTTTTGAGGAACCTCCATACTGTTTTCCACGGTGTTTGTGCCAAGTATTATTCCTACCAAAAGTGCATGAGTGCTCCCTTTTCATTATATCCTCATCAACACTTGTATTTTCTGGACTTTTTGATACTCGCCGTTCTGATTGGTGTGAGGTGATATCACATTGTGTTTCTGATTTGCATTTCTCTGATGAGTAATCAGGTTGAGCATTTTTCATGGGTCTGTTGGTAATCTGTATGTGTTCTTTGGAAAAATGTCTCCTTAGATCCTCTGTCCATTCTTTAATCAGATTGTGTTTTTCCTATTCAGTTGTTTGAGTTCTTTATATATTTTGGATATTAACCACTTACCGAATATACCATTTGCAAATATCCTCTCCCATTCACTAGTTTGACTTTTTTTTGAGTAATGGTTTCCTTTGCGGTGCGACAGCTTTTTATTTTTGCTTTTGTTTTCCCTGCCCGAGGAGACATATCCATAAATATGTTGCTAAGGCCTATGTCCAAGAGATTACTGCTTATGTTTTCTTTTAGGAGTTCTATGATTTAAAGTCTCACACTTAGCTCTTCAATTAATTTTGAGTTTATTTCTGTGCATGGTATAAGAGAGTGGTCCAGTTTCATTCTTTTGCCTGGAGCTGTCCAGTTTTCCCAATAGCATTTACTGAAAAGACTGTCTTTTCCCCATTGTAGATTCTGGCCTCCTTTGTTATAGATTCATCAAGCATCAGTGATACTTTCCTTGCTATCTGTTCTTTGATTAGTTATAGGTTTTTAATCATGGAAATTGAAGGATATTATATTAGTTTCTAGTGATGTTATTTTAGTTTCCTAAGCCTGCTAAACCAAATAGCAGGGACTGGCCAAATCAAATAACGTATCATTTACGACCTCACACTCCTGGATGCTAGAATTTGAAAATCATGGGTCAGAGGGTTGGGTGAGTCTCAGCACTATGAGGCAAGCATCTTTTACATTGGCTTAAAATAGCCATGTCCTCACAATATGTGCTTAAATTAGCCATGTCCTCACAACATGTGCTCACATGGTCTTTTCTCTGTCGGTGTCTACAACTCCAGTTTTTCCCTTTCTATAAGGACACCAGTAATATTGGGATGAGGCCTACCCCAATGATTTCACTTGAACATGAATACCTCGGTAAATTCCCTATCACCAAATAATCTCACCTCCTGAAGGACTAGGGGTTAGGATTACAGCATCTATATTTTAGGAGCACAAAATTCAATCCATGATAGTCAGCCTCTGGACCCCCAAAATTCACATTCTCTACACACAGTACATTCATTCTATGCAAATATCACCAAAAGGCTTCACCCCAGTCCAGCATCAATGCTAAGGTGAAATCTCATCTAAATATGCTATACATCAGATAAGGGTGAGCTTCCAGCTAGGGTTAATGCTGAGGCAAATTTCCTCTCCAACTGAGAATGTGTGACAAAAGAACAGAAATTATCTGCTTCCAATGTACAATAACTGAACAGGCCCAGGATAGATGTCACTATTCCAAAATCAAGAAATTGGAAGGAAAAAAGGGCTCATTGGTCCAGAGAAAGTTTAAAACTAGTAGGGGAAATTATATTAGATTTTAAGGATTGGGAAGAATCCTCTTTGGCTCTAGGCTCTGACCTCTGAGCCCACAAGGGTGACAGCCCCACATTCTCTGCCCCACATTCTCCCACCCATCCAGCGCTGCTGTAGTACCTTCTACTGAACAACATAGTTGGTCCTAAACTTTGCAGTCCAGGGGGCGGCCTCAGTCTCAGGAATCACAGAGGAGATGGCTCTACAGACCTTGGCATTGTGCCTCTGGGTCTGTAATGGCAGTGGCAGCCCTGCCAACCACTGAACCTTCAGTGGGATCCTTTGCCCCCTTTCCTGAAGAATAGCACCTGTTCCCAGGGAGATATAGCTGTGGGCCCTTTTCTTGCCTGTAGAATTCCAGCACTCCAACAGTTTTCCTTCCTTTTGCCCCTTCTGTTTCCCCTTCAATCCAAGCTGGCCTTGTTTCTCCTGGCATTAAATCCACAAAATGAAACACCTGTTGGCTCCCCCTGAGCTTCAGAGATTTCAAGCCATCACACAGGAGGGTCTTCCACACATCTTTCCTGGATAACCATATCTCTATCCCTGGCTTCTGCTGAGATGTTTGATTGGACCCACGTCTCACATGCCTAAGTTGGTAATGGTTTTCCCCAGGCACACCCTTGGCCCTTTTCCCAAAGCAGGCTACCTGGATAGGCTGAGAAGGTTGCAAAGTATTATGTGATCATTTCTTTTTGTTTCATGGCACCTTCTTTAATTTATCTCCGCTGGCATTTTTATATTGCAGGAAGTAGTAACTGGGCTGCTTCTTCAACCCTGTGCTTTGAAATCTCCTCAGCTTACTGTCCTAGTTTGTCATGTAAAAGTTCTACTTTCCACGAAACACTAGAACACAATTCAGCCAAGTGGTCTGCCACTTGATAACAAGGATGGCCATTTCTCAAGTTTCCAATAACATGCTCCCAATTTCCATCTGCTATCTCACCCTTGACACTCACATTCCTAGCAACATCTTTTTCATGATGATATATGCATTCTGTAAGCTGATGGAGGGTTTCCCTACAGCTCTCCTATTTTCTGTATGAGCCCTCACCTGAAATACATTTAATGCCCCTATTTCAGCCAACAGTCCTCTAAGGCAATCTCGGCTTGTTCTATCGTGCACCTTGAAATTCTACCACCTTAAGCCATTGCCTAATTTCAGAGCCGCTCCCAATTTATTGTTTGTTACATCATCACCCCGCTTCTAGAAACAAAATCTAGTGTGCTAGAACTATCATTTTAAAGTTCCACAGACTGGGGAGCTTAAGAAGAACAGAAACATGTGATCTCACGGTTCTGGAGGTTAGAAGTCCAAACCAAGATTTGTGGGCCAGGTTGCATCCTCCTGAGTTGTGTGAGGGGAGGTTCTTTCCTTGGCCTCTCTCCTAGGCTCTCAGATGGCTGACTCCTCCCATTGTCTTGTCCCATTTTCTTCTCTATACACATGTCCCTGTGTCCACATGTCCTCTAAGGAAATGTTGTTTTAGGTTAAGGCCCATGCTAAAGAGTGTATTCTAACTTGATTGTCTTGTTAAAGACCCTGTCTCCAAATATGCTCCCACCTGAGGTACCGAGTGTTAGGACTGCATCATATGAATTTGGTGGGACAGAATGCATCCCACATGAGATAAGATACCTGAGCTGTACATGGGCCTAGGCAGTGCCTCTTCCATCATATTGATTATTTGGTGTCCCATCGGAGAACTAAGGGGACCTCATTCACCCTCTGTTTACTCAAGATGATTGCAATGTTGCTTAATTTTATTGTATGTTTTATTTTTTTTCTAGTTTCCTACCTCTCTGATGGAAGAAGATACTCTGATTTCAATTCTTAGAAATCGATTAGAATTTCTTTTAGCAACCAACATTAGGTCAACTATTTAAGAATGGCATTTGTGCAATTTAAAGAATTTGCAATTCCCCCACGAAGGATGACGTATTCAGCCAGCCAAAGAGACAAATCTGGATAATCTACAAAAATCAAAAAAACTATGCTTTAACCTATCAGACAGAAGAGGAATAGGACCCCACCCCCAGAGAGACAGATCACAAATTTTATTCAGCATCATCAGAACACAACAAGTTCATGAGAAAGATGGTGGGGAGGGAAGGATACTAGAGAGGGCTTTTCTGAGTAGCAAAGGTGTGAAGGTGTGCAATGCCTGCTCCAGTACTGAGTGGAAAGTCTGGTTTTGTTTTGTTCTCGTCCAATGTGGGTGATCGCTGATGAGCCATTAGAACTTCAGAGTTCACCTTACGATCATTAGAGTAAGGATTTAGGATAGAGAGGTACCCTCATAAGGATTATTATGTATTATTATCCTGAAATCTTTGAAAAATCTCATTAAGGATTTGAGAAGAAGGAAGTTGTATGCAGGGAAATCAGGAACAATTGTCATAAAATCAACTAGAAGTGAACGGTCCTTGGGAGGACCTCAAACTGCCATACACAAAGGAAACAAATTTGGAAAGCCAAAGGCTCTTTACAAACCATGCTTATTTTGAAAGGTAGTATTGTTGAGCAGTTTTGCATAAAGAGCACTTCACTAAGTCACTGAATTTTTATCATGCTCGTTGCTGCTGTTTCAAAATCTCAACGTTTGTCCATGTGACATACCAACGCTTTAGATATAGTTTTAAGTGAGACATCATCTATGCGTGGGATGTTTGTGTACTTTATTTGGGCTTTGCCTCTCTATTCTCAGAGATCAAATAGAAGCATGAGTGAAATAAGGTTGAAAATGCACCACATAGCCTCTAAAGCCTGGGAGTGTGAGGTAAGGGACAGATATAAAATCTAGGGTAGGGAGAAAGAAGATGGATTTGCTGTTGAAGACAGGGATAGAAAGGGAATACATCTGATTATTCACTTCAGAAGGTGATTGAGGGCAAAGAGCACTAGGTGAGCATCATTATCTATCTAACAGCGTACTTAATGGTAAAGACTACTGGAGGGAAAAGGATTCGTTGCTTAAGGAACAAAGTATAAGCCACAACCCTGGGAAAATAGTATTAATAAGTCAAACATTCCTCTAATCAAGCTTAGTCAACATTATTTTTGTTACGGAATTCATGGAGAAACAGAAGAGAAAACCCAAACTCAGTGCAGAATTCGCTAAATCAAAAAGTTCAGGAAACAACTCCTACTCCAGGCTCCCTAGTACCTGGAGCTACCACTTTAGGTAGCCCAGATTTATCTGATTCCATTGTTCCCAAGCCTGTAATCTTTTCTTGTGGAAATCGCAAACCTTCAGGACTTGCAGATCGGCTTCATGAGGATGATGGAGGCTTCTAGACAAGGCCTCAGTGAGCTGTGAGTTAGCCAGTCAGGGATGCGGAACCACTGACTCTCAGCCTTGGGCCCAGTGTGCAGTCAGGTGTCTCAGACTGAACCAGTAAGAGTCTTACCAGGTACTCAGCCTCTGCGACTGAGTGGGAAATTGGAATTATACTTTACTTGCTGTTTGTTTCTTTGTTTGACTAGTTGTATGCTTTTAACCATGAGGAGAAGGATATGAATCCAGGCCTGTGCGTGGACGTCTCTCTCAACACTTCCATCAGGTCAGAGGAGAATAGTTCGAATTAATAGTAGTAAAACGATTTCCCTTGATGCCAACCATGTATTCTAACTCAGGCCATTTGAATGTTCAGGTTTTTTTTGTTTTGTTTTTGTTGTTTTACCTCCTATGCACATGGCCCTGAGGAAATAAGAGGCATCCCCAGTACATACTCAGCTTTGCATGAAATGGTGCTTGAATGACTACAACCTTTGAGAAAAGTGGACTCTTTCCTACTGGGAAAAGGAGATGCCAAGGAAAATTCTATTCCCGGTCCTTAGTTCTGAGTGAGGGGAAAAAAAAATTTTCTCCGAGGATGTGCATTCACACGAGTGTCCTTGTGTAGCTTTGGGGTTCAGGTTAGCACTACCAGCATGATGCCAACAGTTCCTGGTCAGAAACTCAGACACATGGCAAATGCACATCTAATCCTTTCTGGAGGAGTAAACTTAATTGAGGTTTTTACAAGATTCTTGCACATAAACTCCTCTTGTATAAGTACACAATCCAAAAATAAGCCACCCTTGTCAAAATCTAACAAGAAACCAAACTGGAAAGCTCCAAAGTATTATTACAAAATGCCAAATTTAAAAAATCGTTAACACATGTATATAAATAACTACAAGACTTGTAAAATATGAGTAAGAAGTGGCTAGTTATCAAAAATGTGTTAAATGGTTTTCTAGTCCTGAAAATCATAACCAGTAGATTAAAATATCCATGAAATTGTACACAACAAAGGACACCTACTGGATAGAGAGAATGGGTGAACTAGAAGATGGGTGAAAGAAATAACACAGAACCCCTCATAGATGGATAAAGAGAAAAATAGGATGAAAGTGAGGCAAAGAGGCTTAAGGAATGGAGTAAGTAGTAGTTAAGTGCCTCTCACTGGCATTCCATGAGGAGGAAATTGGGCAAATTTGGAAAATAATATTCAAAGACAAATGCCTGGTAATTTCCCCAGAATTTAGGGAAATCGTGAATTTCTAGATTCAGGAAGCACAGCTGGAGACTTCCTAGTAAGGCTACGATGTAAGCATAGAGAGCACAATAGCAGACAAAAGGACGCTGTGCCTGAAAACAATACCAGGTAGTGTGACAGCATACCTCTTTTGATCAAGAAAAGCATGTGCTGAGAGAAAATACCTGTCAAGCCGCAGTTGCATACTTAGTCAAGGTATCATTTGATAATGAGGCTGTGATAGACATAAAGATGGACCGTCCAGAACCCCCCTCAACAAAGACTTTCGGCTTTGGTTACTTAGAGTGCAGTCAGCTGGATGTCCTTAGCCATTACACCTTTCAGGCATTTTGTCAGCTGCAGAGAGCTGCCTGGCCCAAGTTCTGGGGCTTCCCTGAGGGCCACATTTTATGTCTGATTAAGGAGAGGTCATTAATAAATGTCTGGTGCCTTCCTCAGTTATCGAACCTGATTAAATGCCCTGCACACTTAACCCCATCTCAATGCTGGCTACCTTAAAAACTTAACTCAGCAAAAAGACATTTGAGAAAAATGGTAACTCACAGTGTTTCCACCATCGGATACCATATTAGAGGAGCTTCTAAAGAAGATGGGCACCGGGTATATACACAACTAATAAATTGTTGAATGCTACATCAAAAACTAATGATGTATTACATGTCAGCTAATTTAACATAAAAAAAAGAAAGAATACAGTTAAGGAGATGGAAGATGATCTCAGCTGTGAGTAAGAAGGGTAACAGAATGAATTAGTAAATAGAGGTAAGTGAAACTAATGACTGTATGAAACAGTTGTAATAATGGTAATGACAAATTTGAAGAAAAAATTTAACGGGATAGAACTGAATATAGTAATCACAAATCACTTGGATAATGGGAGTTCCCAATGAGAGCAATTTATACCTTAAGCTTCATATTGGTTCAACCTATGACAGATTTACCACCCCTGAGCCACAGCCGTTGGCCCAAAAAGTGAGAAGTTAACCCAGGATTAGCCAATAAGAGCATTCTTAGGAGCTTCCCTCTTGGGGATTGTGGAGAAAATTGGAGGGACTCCTTCCCTGTTGTTTGTTTGCTAGCTGGCTTCTAATCATCGTGCTTTAATGATATAAATTCATAGGTGGTGGTGGACATATCTGTTTTCCCTTGCATCCAGATAAGTGAAGTATTTGATTACTAATATTTCAAGTAAATTTTTTGTATCCTCATGTGTAAATGGGACTCTACAAAAATCAGAATAGCAAGCCTTCTTTACTTGTATTTTCTAATAATAAAAATGAGATATTTTTTCTCCTTTCATGATTGGAACTGTTCTACTTGCAGTAGTTAGCTGTTCATTAAAGGTCCAAATGGAAATGACTTTGGAAGCCTGAACATTTGGGATTAAAACACATCATTGACCCCCCAAATTCTTTAGTTCTTCTTAAGTCCCTTTGTTTGGTTCAGGTTCTGTAGTTTATTTGTATGTGAATATATTTAAGAAATGCCTTTACCTGTATTATCATATGTTTTTGAAGGAATGTGCTTTAAATTTTAAAGTATTTTGCATTTCTTGACTCTACTTTCCTCCCTATGGTGGTTTCTTAGAGAATTAGGGTAATCATTTTTTCCAATCTGCAGCTTTTGTATTTATCCACCAATTCAACTATGTGGGGTGTATTTTGGGGCCCTAAGTAATGTAAAGAAAACAACTTTATACCTGTTGAGACCTGATTTGTGACCCAGTATGTGATCTATTCTGGAGACCGTTCCATGTGCCCTCGAGAAGAATGTGTATTCTGTTGCTTTAGGAAGAAATGCTCTGACTATATCTGTTAAGTCCATCTGGTCCAGTGTGTCATTCAAAGCCCTTGTTTCCTTATTGATCAAGATAAAAAGCTTTTGCACAGCAAAGGAAAGAGTCAACAAAACTAAAAGGCAGCCTACGGAATGGGAGAAGATATTTGCAAATGTCTTATCAGACAAAGGGCTAGGATCCAAAATCTATATAGAATTATCAAACTCAACACCCAAAAACCAAAAACTCCACTCAAGAAATGGGCAGAAGACATGAACAGACATTTCTCCAAAGAAGACATACAAATGGCCAACAGACATATGAAAAAAATGCTCAACATCACTCGACATCGGGGAAATACAAATCAAAACCATGAGGAGATACCACCTCACACCAGTCAGAAGAGCTAAAATGAACCACTCAGGAAGCAACAGATGTTGGTAAGGATGGGGAGAAAGGGGAACCGACTTACATTGTTGGTGGGAATGCAAACTCATGCAGCCACTCTGAAAAAGAGTATGGAGGTTGCTCAGAAAGTTAAAAATAGAGTTACCTTATGAGCCAGCAATTGCACTACTACGTATATATCCAAAAGATACAAACACAGTGAATCAAAGGGGCACATGCCATGCACCCCAATGTTTATAGCAGCAATGTCCACAATAGCCAAAATATGGAAAGAGCCCAGATGTCCATCGAAAGATGGATGGATGAAGAAGATGTGTTTTATATATATATATATATATATATATATATGTATATATATATATATATATATATATACACAATGGAATATTACTCAGCCATCAAAAGAATGAATTCTTGCCATTTGCCATGATGTGGATGGAACTAGAGGGTATTTCTTTAAAGATTTTATTTATTTATTTATTTGAGACAGAGAGTGAGAGAGAGAATGAGCAGAGGGAGAGTGGCAGAGGGAGAGGGAGAAGCAGACTCCTGGCTGAGCAGGGAGCCTGATATGGGGCTCGATCCCAGGACGCTGGGATCGTGACCTGAGCCGAAGGCAGACGCCTAACCAACTGAGCCACCCAGGCACGCCCCACCCCCCCTTTTAAAGATTTTATTTAAGAACTAGAGGGTATTAAGCTAAGCGGAATAAGTCAGTCAAAGAAAGACAACTACCATAGGATTTCACTCTTATGTGGAATTTAAGAAACAAAATGATGAACAGAGGGAAAGGGGAGGAAAAATAAAAGAAGATGAAAATTGAGAGGGAGGCAAACCATAAGAGACGCTGAACTCTAGGAAACAAACTGAGGGTTGCTAGAAGGGTGGTGGGGGGGGGAAGATAATTGGGTGATGGACATTGGAGGGCACTGGATGTAATATGCAACTGACGAATCACTAAATTCTACCTCTGAAACTAATTTTAAATAAAGAAAACAATTTTAAATTTAGGAAAATATTTAAGTATTTTTAATGATTTTACAAGGATCTCTTTTTGTATTTGAATTCTGACTTTGAAGCAAATGGTTTGACCATATCCTTGTTTGGATTTTTTCTTTTTTTTTTTTTTGAAGGGGAGTGAATTTTTAATTAAAATTGTATTAGCCACCTTATAGTACATCATAAGTTTCAGATGTCGTGTTCAATTATTTATCAGTTGCGTATAACACCCAGGGCTCATCACATCACGTGCCCTCCTTAATGCCCATCACCCAGTTACCCCAATCCCCCATCCACCTCCACTCCAGCAACCCTCAGTGTGTTTCCTATAGTTAAGAGTCTCTCATGGTTTTTTACCCTCTCTGATGAGTTCCAATTCAGTTTTCCCTCCCGTCCCCAATGGTCCCCTGCGCTGTTTCTCATATTCCACCTACGAATGAAGCCCTATGATAATTAACTTTCTTTGATTAACGTATGTATGCTTATTAACTTATTTCACTCAGCATAATACCCTCCAGTTCCATCCACATCGATGTAAATGGTAAGTAGTAATCCTTTCTGATGGCTGAGTAATATTCCATTGTGTGTGTGTGTATGTGTGTGTGTGTGTGTGTGTATAAATAGATAGATAGATATAGATAGATATACCACATCTTCTTTACCATTCATCTGCTGATGGACATCTCAGTTCTTTCCACAGTTTGGCTATTGTGGACATTGCTGTCTTGTTTTCTGATTCATGTTTTTATCAGAACTGGAGGCACTGGTTGGTCAGTTATGTCACATGATTTCCAAGAGCACTTGCTGCCCATGTGAGACAGTTCCTGCTCAAACCACGGTGGCTCAGAGAAAACGGTAGATGCTAGGAGGAAAGAAAATGGCCCAGCCGTGGGCCATGATAGAGTCATTCTCTTGACAGTGAGAACTCTACTTATGGGACTCACACTCTCTCTGGGACCTGAAACTGAAATCATTACAATTTGGTTGCTTTGGGTGACATCTTAAAATGAAAATGGTGTAGGCATAAATCAGCCAATGTGACGGATGACTTTTATCTGTATGACCTTTTCGAAAATTCACCCAGTGTGTTGCTTCTGGGATGCCTAGGACATGTACTTTATAACTTCTTAGTCCATTTCATAAGTCTCTTGGGCTCTCTTTAAACCTTTCTTTCTCTTTGTCTCTCTATAAAGTGTTCTGCACAATCTCTTCCACCTGTTCTAATTCACCAATTGTCTATCCAGCTGTATCCTATATGCTGTCCAGAACTTCTTCAATCTTTTATTCCAGTGGTTATGAGATTCTGTTCTAGAACATAATGGTTTCTTCAAAATACTTTGCTTTCATAAGTAGATATTTCTTCCTCAAGTTTTATGTATCTTATCACTTACTTATATAGGTTAAACATATTTTAATAGTTTATATCTGATAATAAGCCTTTACTAGATACAGTTTGGGTTATTGATACTACTGACAGTGGCCTGCTTTTGGATTATGTCCTTGTTTAGGAGGACTTAATCTGTAGGAATATTGTTAAAGCCTCAATTAATGTTCAGCCACTCTAAAAAGAGGTAGAATTTGTTGTTCCATATGGCAGGCATGAATCAGTTTGTGGTCCAGATGACCTATAACTATGTGGCATGTTTCTGATAGAGGCAACACGAAGTTTAGAAGATGCCAGAATCCCACTGTGATTGGTTGATGGGATGCAGAAGGGTGTGCAATCAAATGCACATGTGACATGGCCTGACATAGCGACATACTTCACTGTTTTGCACTTTGTCCATTCAGATGTGGAGGTTGCCCGTGACATCAGGAAATGCAGCGACTATATATGGGCCAGTGCCCCTCAGCCGCCGCCATTGTCCTTCCTTTCGAGCTGTCGGGAAGGCGAGCCCCATATGGCTGAGGCTGGCTGTGAGACCTTTTCTTAGGAACGCCTGGGCACAGACGGAGGATCCCACGGCAGCCGACCTGAACAGCCCAAAGCAGAAGCAGCCCACGTGCCAGTGCTGCCGCCGCTGCTGCCACAACCACCCTCTCACCAACACCACCCCCCCACCCCCGGTACAGTTTCACCACCTACATCCCCAGGGTTCTGAGGCATGTTCACAAGGGCCTGAGCCTCTCGCAGAAGACATGCTAGGGAGCAATTGGAAAGTGCCTTGTTACCTTGCTAGCTTTGGGCATTGCTGACTCAGGCTTTTGTTGGCAAGCTGTTCCTCCTCACTCCCACTCACCCTCTCCCACTCACCCTCTCCCTATCCAAGTGCCATTCACCTTGCAAGTCTTGGCTCAGATCCTACCTCCTCTGTGAAGACGACCTGACCATCCCAGCCTACAGTGACTTCTCCTTCCCTGAGCCTCAGTACCTCCAACTGCAAAAACGGGTGTATTCTTTATAATGCCCCTCCGGAAGGGCCATGATTAGGGTTGAATGAGGGAACAGATGTTGCATGCCAGGTGCAGTGTCTGGTACAGGCCTATGGTGAGTTCCCTGCTCCCTCTCTTCATACTCCCTGAACCCCCCACAATGTGTGCATCCTGGTCTTGATCAGATGCAGCTTTCTATTGGTAGTCATTTGGGAGTATGCCTGTGGTAGGTCTCTGTTCAATTGTAATGTCGCAGAAGTTAGGGGGCCGCATCCTACCCTTCCTCACCTTCCAGGATCCAGCACTACACAAATCTCCATAATAACCATTTTTTAAAAATTGAGCTCTGGAAGACTCTATGCAGCAGGCGCCCTCCTATGTCTGTTTTACACACAGGTCCAGTCTTTACCCTTTGCCCCCATATTTTCCTTACAGGACAGGCAGGCATAATTCCTTCTGTTGAGAAGAGGGAGCCCCAGAGAGGTTGGGTTATCCACTACCCCAGCTCACCTACCTAACGCGTGGCCTAGCCAGGAATCAAATCCAGTTTTGACTCCTGTGCTAGACTGGGTCCAGTGAATGCCTGTGAATGTGGGGACGGGAGGATGCACAGAAGTAGAGGCCAGAATAGGAGTGCCTGCACCTTTACTTTTCCTTAGTAGAGGGAGGCTTGCTTGAGAAAAGCCTATAGGTAGTAAAGATTTAGGATTCAGAGGGTCCCCAAGCCCAGGTAAGGTCCCTCTTGGACAGGAAAAAGGAGGGCGGGGAGTGATGGGTCAAGCTAAGGCACAGGGAATTCCACAGTGGCTCCAAGATCCCAAAAATTAGCAGCGGAGGAGGTGAATAAGCAGGTGTCAAATGAGCCTCCTTTGAAGAGGCTTATTAACCCAGAAAGTTTTGAATTCCCTTGGAGTCAAGGCTGAGCATTTCACTCCAATAGAATACCGATCATGGGACCTATGATTAGGTGTGGAGATAAGCTCTGCTGCACTCTGGCATCAGGGGAGAGGATGGGCAAAGCAGAGGGGATAGGCCATTTAATTCAGCAGACCTCAAATCTGGTAGGACTTCAGACTAACCTGGGAACCCGTGGCTATAACCTCTCACAGCAGGCTAGGAGGCTGGTAATCTGAGGCTAAAACACAGTCTGAGTCCTAAACCTCCAGCCTGGAGCCTGAGCACTTCAGGGCCATGGGACTGTGCTCAGCCAGGCTTCACCTAGATCTAGTAGAGCTAGGCCTCCTACGGGTAAGTGCCTCAGGGGTCCACGAGCTGTGTCTTTGGTCCCGTCACATCTTCCAGAGGCCTCACTCGGGTCAGAGGGAAAAGCCCTTCTCTGGCTGAGCTCCAGGATTTCCAGCTCTATCCCTGCCCTGCCTCCCAGGGATTAGGATGCTGGCAGCCTCAGCGAGGGAGCCCAGGATATCCAGGCTCTCCCCCTGCCTCAATTGGCCTGCCACAGCAGCATCCAACTACACTACCTGCTTCCATTCACAGGACCCCTCCAGCCCCCACCCCAGTCCGGGAAGCAGCAAGCAGCAAGAAGCTAGGCTGCGTGTTAGGTAGAACAGAGGTCTAATCCTGGCTCACCTGCTTCCTGACCTGCGTGACGCATGGCAATTGACTCAACTTTCTAGTCCTAGGTTTATTCTTTGTCCATCGGGGATCTAGCCAGTCCTTACGTCATAGGGCTTTAGAGGTCCATGAGGGACGTTATCATGCCCTCCCTCCCCACCTAACTTCCCAGAAGGGAGGAAAATCCACTGGCAGAAATGCAATAAAACTGTCACATCTGGGGGAGGTCATCTATCTAAACTGTACAACTTGGGATAGTATTTTTTGTCGTTCCCTGGAACAGGATAAACATTCCCCTTTTCCCTTAAGATCGGGGAAAAACAAAGGAAAACCTGGAATCGCCACTTTCAAGTAATTTTCAGCTCTCCACCCACCATAGTTTAGCCAGGCTATCCCCAAGAAGGGTCAGGAAATTTCATGTTCGGGTTTACAGCACAGCCTGCATTCATCTATTCATTTATGTAAGAAACATTTGCTGAGTACCTACTACATCAGGCACTGCTAGGTGCTGAGAATCACAGAAGAATAAGCTGAGAGCCCATAAAGTGGTTAGAATCTAGAGGGGGGAGGCAGATACTTTCGCCACAGAGTTATAATATATTAAATGCTATGACAGAGACGTGCTCAGGTTATTTCGGGAGCCCAGAGAAAGGGCATCGAACCCAGCCCAGTGGCTAGTCAGGAAACTTTCTGGAAGAGGTAAAGTGTAAGTTATGTGGGTTTTGTAGTGTTTTTCACATTTCACATCATATTTTGTTTGTTGTTTGTTTTCAGTCCTGTTTTCAGAATGAGGAAGCAAGAGGAAAGGGAGATGTCTCAAGTGCAGAAACAGTAGGCGCTGATTCTGCTGCAGAAGCAGCTTGGAGGCTGGGGGACTAGGGCGACCAACTGTCCCAGCCTGCCAGGTACCTCTGAAGGGCTTCCTAGGATGCAGGACTTTCAGGTTTAATACCAGGTCAGTCCCGTGTTGCCTATCAATGAGGGGCTCCCATGATGTGGAACTGTCCGTGCTGAGATCAGAAAAACCCTAAGCAAACCGGGAGGAGTCAGTCACCCTTGCAGGAATGGCAAGGAGTTCAGCATCTCTGGAACTTCAAATGCAAGGCAAGAAGTGGTAGCAGATGAGATTGGGGAGAAAGGCAGGGACCAAATCATGAAGGGCTTGGTGTGCTATATTAAGGAATTGGAACTAGTACCTTGTTCTCTAGGCATCGGGGAGCCTTGCAGGGTTTTAAGCAGGGAAGTGACAGGCTGTCTGGTTTGTGTTTTCATTAGATCACTCTGGCTGTAGGTATAGAAGCTAGATTTGAAAGGGCCACGGCTGGAAGCAGGAGGTCATTGCCTTAATCCAGGTGACAGTGTTGAAGGCCTGGTAAGAAGCAGTAGGGACAGAGTGGAGAGGAGAGATTCAGGGACTGCTTGAGGAGTGAAACTGGTAACGTAGTGTGACTAACTGGACATGGGGAGAGAGGGACAGCAGAGTTGGCAGTGATCACTCCAATTTAGTAAAAACTTTACACACATTTTGGATAAGAGAAAATATAGAAAGAAAACTATAACCAAACATCCATCTACCCACCACCCAGCTTAAGGAATAAAATATGACAGATACCACTGAACCTGCATGTGCCCCTCCCCTGCACCCCTCCCAGACCCCCTCAGAAGTAACCCCTCTATTAAACTGATGGTTCTCATTTCCGTGAATTTCTACCCATAGATATTAATTGCTAAACAACATACACTGATAGCATTGTTCTGCATGTTTCTAAACTTTATATAAATTATATCATGATAGAGGTATATTTCTGTAACATGCTGTTTTCTCTCACTGTTGTGTGTGAGGTACAGCCATAATGATACCAATAGCTCTGGTTCACTTATTTTCATTGCTGAATAGCATTCCATTGTATGAATATATTTCTCATCCGTTTTACTGTTGATGATCATTAGATGGCTTCTACATCTCTGGTTAACAAATACAAAGCTGTTAAGAACATTCTCATACATGTCTCCCTGTGCTCAGGTCTCTGGATTGGGTGCCTAGGAGTGAAGTGCTACAGTCAGCAGTGTGTGCATCTATCTCCTGCACATCTATCAATATTGTCCAAAACAGTCAGACCATCTTGCACACCAACTAGCGATGCATGTGATGTCCCCGTTGCTGTAGCTCCTCACCAACATTTCGCGTGATCAGTCTTTTTATTCCTTGGAACTCCAGTGCTGTGAAATGGTATCTCATCGTGGTTTTAGGAGGCGATTCTCAGTCTACTTATAAAATGATGCTCTTCCTGTATAATTTTTTTTGGGGGGGTGGTACATGTATGCTTACTCTTTTGTAAAATGCCTGGTCAAGCCTTCCTAACGTTAATAAGCGCTAAGCCACAGAATCCCCTCTAAGTGGCCCTTACCCTTCACCATTATTGGAACTGTTTCACACAGTCACTGTTTGCTTTTATGTACCCATGTTTTATGTACCTATGCTTTCATTGCTCTGCAGCTTTACTTTGACGCATCCAGGTGTGTGTCCTGAATTTAGGGAACCATGGCTCTCCTCCCTTCTGGAAAATTACCAGCTCTTTCCTCTTTGAATATTGTTCTTCTGCCATTTGCCCGGTATCTCCTTCACCGAGTCCCATGAGATGCAATTTTTAGATTTTTGGTCCATGCCTTATGTCTCTTCACCTTTCTTTTATCTTTCTTTCCTCTTTATCTCTCTGGGAGCCATTCTCCATAATTTCTTTTATCTCTCTTCCCATATGCTAATTCTCTATTCTGGTGGGTCTAATCAGTTCTTTCAAAATTACACGAACTTTTCGAAGTCTCCTACCACAGAGGACATGCCTGGCCTAAAGGCGCTCAGGTGGCAAAGTGGGGAGGAGTCCCAGGAGGCACAGCAAGGTCCAAGGAACGCCTGGGTCCCATGAAGAGTGGGGGGTGCCTCCTGCTGCACTATTCCCAGGCATAAGAGCAGGGAAGTCAGGTGGGAGCCCTGGGTCTTGGTGCCAGCTTTCTGCTCTGTTTTGCCATGAACTGTGAACCGCCAGGCAATCATGCACCTGCTTTCTTGAGACTGACCAGCAAATGGCAAAAGTGCAGCAAGACACCCCCCCGCCAGAGGAATAGCATGGGTCTGTGCCACGGGAGTTTTGAAACTCAGTCACATGCCTGAGATAAAAAAGCTTGGACAAAAAAAAAAAAAAAATCTTGAACCAGGGTTCAGATGGAAACGGGGACATTAGCACGGTGATAGATTTTTCTTCTGTGAGGGCTCATTGAAGAGTGAGGGGTGCGAACCTTCAACTCAAGGGCTAGAGAGCAGGGCGCCATCATATTCACCCTGCCCATCAACCCTGAAAGCCTTCAGGACAAAAAACGGCGCCACCTAGTGGAGGACAGAGCTGCTCACACCAAGTCCTGGCCCCCCGTGCCCTAGAGGGGCATTTGCACTGAAACAAGTCCCCTGAGAATCAGCACAGCAAGCCCCTCCCCCAGAAGACCAGCACAAACCATTTGATGGCACCAAGTCAACTGATCAGAGTGCTACAAAGCTTCAACTCTAGGACAAATAGGATCTAGCTTCCTTTTCACATTTATTTTTATTTTCTTACTATCATACTTCCTTTCTATTCTATTTTTAATTCCCTTTCTAAAATTTTTTATTATTAATTTTTTTTATTTTTTATAGATTTCTTTTTTATTTTAGAGGGGGCAGAGGAAGAGGGAGAGAATCCTCAAGCAGAGTCCCCGCTAAGCATGGAGCCTGAGTCAGGACTCAATCCCAGGACCCTGAGATCATGAACTGAACTGAAACCAACAGCCACCCAGACACTTAACTGACTGAGCCACCCATGGGCATCTATTATTGATTTTTAAAAATTTTTAGACATATGTATTTCATTTTTCATTTATTTTCAGTTTTCTTTTCTTTTCTTTTTTTGTCTTTTATTTTGGGATCTAGATTCTTTTAACAAGCAGACCAAAATACACCCAGGATCTAGTTTTTTGTGTGTGGGGGGTGTTTTTCTTTTCTTCCTTTTTTGTTTCTTTGGTTTTTGTGTTGTTTTTTCATTTTGGGGATTTTTTTCTTCTTTCTTTTCTTTTCTGGACAACATGGCGAGACAGAGAAATTCACCCCAAAAGAAAGAACAGGAAGTAGAACTCATGGCCAGGGATTTAAGTAATACAGACATAAGTAAAATGTCTGAACTAGAATTGAAAACAACGGTTCTCAGGATACAAGCTGGGCTTAAAAAACTCATAGAAGACACTAGAGAATCCCTTACTACAGAGATAAAAGAAGTAAAGTCTAGTCAGGCTGAAATTAAAAATGCTATAATGGAGATGCCTTCCCACATGGAGGCCATAAAAACAAGGATGGACGAAGCCGAGGAGCAATTCAGTGATATAAATGATAAAATTATGGAAAATAATGAAGCTGAAAAGAAGAGGGAAAGAAAGGTAATGGACCATGCAGGTAGACTTAGGGAACTTAGCAACTTATTAAAATGTAATAACATTCATAGCGTAGGAGTCCCAGAAGATGAAGAGAGAGAAAATGGGGCATAAGGTTTATTTGAACAATTGGAGGTGAAAACTTACCTCATCTGGAGAGGAACACAGACATCAAAATCCAAGAAGCAGAGAGAACTCCCATTAAGTTCAACAGAAGCAGACCATCGCCTAGACATATCATAGTCCAGTTCACAAAATACACAGACAAGGAAAGAATCCTGAATGCTGCAAAGAAAAAAAAGTCCTTAACCAGCAAGGGAAGACAGATCAGGTTCACAGCAGATCTGTCCACAAAAAACATGGCAGGAGGGCAGAAGTAAGTGACAGGAAATATTCAACATGCTGAATGGGGAAACTATGCAGCCAAGAATTCTTTATCCAGCAAAACTGTCATTCAGAATAGGAGAGATAAAGAGTTTCCCAAACAAGAACTAAAGGAGTTCATGACCACTAAACCAGCCCTGAAAGAAATTTTAAGGGAGACTCTTGAGTGGAAAAAAAGAGGCCAAAGGCAACAAAGACTAGAAAGGACAAGAGAACATCACCAGAAACACCAACTCTACAAGTAACACAATAGAACTAAATTCATATCTTTAAATAATCACTCTGAATATAAATGGACTACATGCTCCAATCAAAAGACATAGGGTATCAGAATGGATAAAGAAACAAGATCCATCTATATGCTGCCTACAAGAGACACATTTTAGACCTGAAGACACCTACAGATGGTGAGTGGAATGGAGAACCATCTATCAGGCTAATGTACATCAAAAGAAAGCCAGAGTCGCCATACTTAGACAAACTAGATTTTAAACCAAAGAGTGTAATAAGAGAAGAACGGCATTATATCCCAATTAAGGGTTTTATCCATCAAGAAGATCTAACAATGGTATGTACTTATACCCCTAATTTGGGAGCATCAAATATATAAATCAATTAATAATAAACATTAAGAAACTCATTGATAATAATACAATAATAGTAGGGGACATTAACACCCCACTTATAGCATTGGACAGATCATTATCTAAGCAGAAATTCAATAAGGAAAAATGGCTTTAAATTTCGACACTGGACCGGATGGACTTAAGAGACATATTCAGAACATTTCATCCTAAAGCAGCAGAATACACATTGTTTTCGAGGGCACAAGGAACATTCTCTAGAATAGATCACACTGAGTCACAAACCAGCCCTCAACAAGTACAAAAAGATCGAAACCATACCATGCGTATTTTCAGAATGCAACATCATGAAACTTGAAGTCAACCACAAAAAAAATTGGAAAGCCCTCAAATACATGGAGGTTAAAGAACATCCTACTAAAGAATGTGTTAACCAGGAAATTAAAGAAGAACTACAAAAAATACACGAAAGCAAATGAAAATGAAAACACGACAGTCCAAAACTTTTGGGATGAAGCAAAGGCATCCTAACAGGAGAGTATAATGCAATACAGGCCTAACTGAAGAACCAAAAAAAGTCTCAAATATACAACTTAACCTTACACCTAAAGTAGCCAGAAAGGGAACAGCAAATAAAGTCTCAAGCCAGCAGAAGAAATGAACTAATAAAGTTTAGAATAAATAAATGAAATAGAAACAAAAAAACCTCAGTAGAACAGATTAAGAAAACTATGAGCTAATTCTTCAAAAGAATTAAGAAAATTGATAAACCCCTAGCCAGACTTATCAAAAACAAAAGAGAAAGGACCCAAATAGATAAAATCATGAATACATAGTACTGGAAAGGCACCTGGGTGGCTCAGTTGGTTAAGCATCTGCCTTCAGCTCAGGTCCCAGGGTCCTGGGATCAAGCCCCGCATCAGGCCCCCTGCTCAGCGAGGATTCTGCTTCTCCCTCTGTCCCTCCCCTGCTCGTGCTCTCTCTCTCTCAAGTAAATAAATAAAACCTTAAAAAAATAAAATACATAAGAAAAGTCATAGTACTGGAAGTCTTAGTCTCAGCAATCAGAAAACAGAAAGAAATAAAAGGCATCCAAATCAGCAAGGAAGAAGTCAAATTTTCACTATTTGCAGATAACATGATACTCTATGTAGAAAACCGAAAACTCCACCATAAAGGTTGCTAGAACTCATACATGAATAGAGCAAAGTCACAGGATATAAAATCAATGTGCAGAAATCTGTTGCATTTTTATACACCAATAACAAAGCAGCATAAAAAGAAATCAAGGAATCGATCCCATTTGCAATTACACCAAAAACAATAAGATACCTATGAATAAACCTGACAAAAGAGGTAAAAGATCTGTACTCTAAAAACTATAGATCACTTATGAAAGAAATTGAAGAGGACACAAAGAAATGGAGAAGTATTCCGCACTCAGGGATTCGAAGAACAAACATTGTTAAAATGTCTATCCTACCTAAAACAATCTACACATTTAATGCAATCCCTATCAAAATACCACAAGCGTTTTTCACAAGGCTACAATAAACAGTCCTAAAAATTGTATGGAACCACAAAAGACCCCGAAGAGCCAAAGCAATCTTGAAAAAGAAAAGCAAAACTGGAGTCATCATGATTCCAGATTTCAGGCTACATTACAAATCTGTAGTGATCAAGACAGTATGGTACTGGCACAAAAACAGACACGTAGATCAATGGAATAGGAGAGAAAACCCAGAAATGGAACCATAACTATATGGTCAACTAATCTTCAGCAAAGCAGGAAAGAATATCCAATGGGAAAAAGACAGTCTCTTCAACGACTGGTGTTGGGAAAACTGGACAGCAACAGGCAGAGGGATGAGATTGGACCAGTTTCTTATACCATACACAAAAAGAAATTCAAAATGGATGAAAGACCTAAATGTGAGACAGGAAACCATCAAAATCCTAGAGGAGAACACAGGCAGAATCCTCCTTGACCTCAACCATAGCAACTTCTTTTTTTCTTTATTTTCTTTTTTTTTATTATGTTAATCACCATACACAACTTCTTACTAGACATGTCACTGAAGCCAAGGGAAACAAAAGCAAAAATGAAATATTGGTACTTCATCAAGATAAAAAGCTTCTGCACAGCAAAGGAAAGAATCAACAAAACTAAAAGACAGCCTGTGGAATGGGTGAACATATTTGCAAACAACGTATCTGGTAAAAGGTTAGTATCCAAAATCAGTAAAGAACTTACGAAACTCAACACCCAAAAAACAAAAAATCCAGTTAAGAAATGGGCAGAAGACATGAAGATACACTTTTCCAAAGAAGACATCCAGAAGGCTAACAGATACATGAAAAGATGCTCAACATCGCTCACCATCAGGGAAATACATATCAAAGCCATGATGAGATACCACCTCACATCTGTCAGAATGGCTAAAATTAACAACACAGGAAACAACAGAAGTTGGCGAGGATGTGGAGAAAGGGGAACCCTCTTGTACTGTCAGTGGGAATGCAAACTGGTGCAGCCACACTGGAAAAAATATGGAGGATCCTCAAAAAGTTAAAAATAGAGCTACCCTATGATCCAGCAGTTGCATACTGGTTATTTACTCAAAGGATACAAAAATACAGCTTCCAAAAGGTATATGCACCCTGATGTTTATAGCAGCATTATAAACAATAGCCAAACTATGGAGAGAGCCCAGATGTCCATCAACTGATGAATGGATAAAGAAGAGGTGGTATATATATATATATATATATATATATATATATATATATATAATGGACAATTACTCAGCCATCAAAAAAAAAAAAGAAATCTTGCCATTTGCACCAACATTGATGGAGCTAGAGTGTATTACGCTCAGTGAAATAAGTCAGTCAGAGAAAGACAAATAGCGTATGATCTCACTCCTGTGAAATTTAAGAAAGAAAACAGATGAACATATGGGAAGAGGGAAAGGAAAAAAAGGAGAGAGGGAAACAAACCATAAGAGACTCTTAAGGATAGAGAACAAACTGAGGGTTGATGGAGGGATGGAGGGAGGTGGGTGGGGGATGGGCTAAATGGGTGATGGGTATTAAGGAGCGCATGTGATGTGATGAGCACTGGGTGTTGTATGTTAGTGATGAAGCACTGAATTCTACTCGAGAAACCAATATTGCACCTTATGTTCACCAACTAAAATTTAAATTTAAAAAAGAAAGAAACTCTGGATGATTTCACTATATGTTCTTGGACTAATGAGAGTGGAAAGGTTTTTAAAAATGTATTACAAGGGCGCCTGGGTGGCTCAGTTGGTTAAGTGACTGCCTTCAGCTCAGGTCATGATCCTGGAGTCCCGGGATCGGGTCCTGCATCGGGCTCCCCGCTCAGTGGGGAGTCTGCTTCTCCCTCTGACCCTCCCCCTCTCATGCTCTCTCTATCTCATTCTCTCTCTCAAATAAATAAATAAAATCTTTAAAAAATGTATTACAAAAACAGATTTGGCCTTACATTTAACTTGTAAAGGCAGATAGATCTAGAAACATAACTGATAGGAATGACACTTTAGGTAAGCAAGTGAATGAAATATGGTTAAAGTTAAAGTATATCAATGATTTTTCTCAGAACATTTTGCACTAAAGACATACACTAAAGTGGGGTTGATACAACTGGTAATGCTTCATAAACGACAAAAGTGTTATAAGGATGGGAAGAATGGCACAGGTCCAAACGCTAGAGTAGGTGGGTCTCTGGAGAGTTACAGGTCTTTTTGTGCCAAGTGAGGTGACTCTGAAAAGAGCCTTTGGTTTGTGAGGTAGTCAGGCGGTCTGGAGACAGTTCACTGGCAGAAGGTGTATCTGATGATGGCCTTGCTGGCCTCGGACACGGTGAACTTGCCAATCTCCCCGGGCAGCAGCAGGCGCACGGCTGTGTGGATCTCCCTGGAGGTGATGGTGGAGCGCTTGGTGGAGCAAGCCAGGCGAGAGGCCTCATCGGCGATGCGCTCGAAGATGTCCTTGACGAAGAATCCATGACGCTCACGGTCTTCTGCGAGAGGCTCAGGGCTTCGTGAACCTGCTTCAGAACCCTGGGGAGGTAGCTGGTGAAGCTGTTTGTGGGGGCAGTGGCGGCGGCGGGCTCGGCGCCTCGGCTGCTTCTGCTTCGGGCTCTTCCGGTCGGCTGCAGTGGGCTCCTCGGTGCCCACTCATTCCCTAGAAGAGGTCTCACAGCCAGGCTCAGCCATGTGGGGCTCGCCTTCCCGACAGCTCGGAAGGAAGGACACTGGCGGCGGCTTGAGGGGCGTTGGCCCATTTATAGTTGTTGCATTTCCTGACGTCACGGGCAAGCCCTGATTGGACAAAATGCAATGCAAGGAAGCGGGTCACTGAGCCCGGTCTTGTCAGATGTGATTACAAGCCCTCGAGCTTGACGTCACTTCAATCAGAGTGGGAATCAGGCAGCCTCTAAATTTCTTGAGATGGCCACCAGAAAAACTTTCAAACATTCCATGTGAAAGTGTAGTTTACCTATAGATTTCAGGTCATGATTTCAAGGTTGTGAAATCCAGCCCAACTTCGGGCTCCGCCTGAGCTTGGAGCCTGCTTGGGAATCTCTCCCTCTCCCTCTGCCCTTCCCCCTTCTCTCCTACCCTCTCTCTCTCTCTCTCTCTCTCTCCCTTTTCTAAAAAAAAAAAGTTTCATGTTGGAAATCTGGAATAAACTACAACTTCACATGGACTGTTTGAAACAAATGGGAGTACATCAAACTAAAAAACTTCTGCACAGCAAAGAAATCGTCAACAAAATGAAATTGCAACCTACCCAAAGGGAGAAAATATTTACAAATCATGTATCTGATAAAGGGTTAATATCCAAAATATATAATCAGTTCCAAAAGCTCAAAAGCAGAAAAAAGAAAAATCAAACAACTTGATTAAAAATTGGGCAAAAGATCTGAATAGACATTTTTCCACAGAAGCCTTACAGACGCCCAACAGGTACATGCAAATGTCTTCCATATCACTAATCAGGGAAAGACAAATCAAAAGCAAAATGAGGTAAAACTTCACACTTGTTAGAATGGCTATAATCAAAAAGACAAGGAATAACAAATGCTTGTAAGGATGGAGAGAAAAAGGAAGTCTCGTGCACTGTTGGTAATTTAATGTATGGAACATAAATTGGTGCAACCACTGTAGAGAACAGCATGGAGGTTCCTCAAAAACTTAGAAGTACCATATGATGCAACCATTCCACTTTGGGGGTATTTACCAGAGAAAACGGGTACAATGAATGGGCACTAACATGTTCATTGCAGCATCATTTACGACAGCCAAGATATGGAAACATCCTAAGTATCCGTTTCAGTCTGCAGGATATGGCCTGGTTTTACATGATTTGAAGTCAGACCGACCTGGGTACAAATCCCAGCTTTACAATCTACCAGTTGTGTGCCACTTAGGGAAGTTGCCTGAGCCTGTGTTGTCTCATCGGTAAAAAAGGGAATGAAAGTAGTACCCACCTCAGAGGGTGGTTATGAGCATTAAATGAGATGGTGGAAGTAAAATGCTTAGCTCAAGAGAGGTAATGAGCACTCAATAAATTTGGACTGTATAATTTCCTCCCACATGGCACAGGAAGGCAGCCCATTCAGCCAGCCCTGGCCTTCCTCTTCACAGTCTGGTTAATTTCCATCAACCAGGTCCCTGGGAAGTGGGTATAAGGAGGGCTTTGTTGGATGCTAAGCACCCTCCCACACTCCCTTCTCCTGTGAGGTTTTAGCCTTGGCAGAAAAGGTGTACATGGCTTGCTTTTGCACTCCTCGCCACACGTGTTTTACTGACAACTGTGGTGGGTTGAGATCTCTGACATATCTTTCGAGCACCATCCAAGGCTATCCTGCCAACCCCGGCAGGCCCTTAACCAGTTGGCCCCTCCTGTTCTTCAGCACATGTTTTAATAGAGAGCCCACTCTGCTACTCTTCTCCTTCCTAAGACAGCAGTGTTTTGCCACAAAACTAAAACGATCTAAAAGAGTTGATCAGTGTTTTCGTTAGCTCTGCTGTGTTCGGTGAATGATTCCCTGGAACTAGCCGTCCACCTCCCCCCACCAAACATCACTGCAATGCAAGTAATGTTCTGACCAGTGGGTTGTGAGCAGCCTAGGAACTCCACTCAATGTACGTCTCTCTGAGTCCAGGAAGGAAACCAACATCTCCTGTGGTTTTTAGGAAAAGGGGTCTGAACAGAACTTTGGGGATGAAGGGTGGGCCGTGGGTGAAAAGTGTTATGGAAGGCAATACATCCCCAAGTGTGGTATACGTGCCTCTGCAGGCACACGAGATGGTTTTAAATGGCACACACATTTTTTTCTTACAGTTAAGCAGTTTACTTAGTGTGAATTTAAATTATACGAACACCATGTTATCCTGTGACGTTGCAGATATATGGCTTAGGAAAATGTTTTCAAACTTGAAAATAAGTTCCTTAAAATAGCTCTATTCAATAAACAATTGGATTGGTGATATGCACATGAACCAAAAGCTTGAAACTGTTAGAGGAAGGACTTTACATGCCATCCAAATGGTTATAAGCTTCCGAGTCAGAGAAACCTCATTCAAACCTGGTCTACCACTTACCAGCTGTGTGACTTTAGGAAAGTAACCTAATTTCTCTGAGCCTCAGGGGAAAATGGAGGAGAATAATAGTAGCAGCTTCACTGGACTCTTGTCAAGCTGAAGCCAGCTTTACACTGTAGTGGTGTGAGGGCCCAAAACCTAGAGCCAGGCGGTCTGGTTTCCAATCCTATCTCTTCTGCTGACTAGCTGCTTGACACTGAGCAACTTACTTCATCTTTCTGTGCCTTAGTCTCCCCGTCTGGAAGATGGGACTCTTAGAGGGTTAAATGAGTTACCACATTTGAAGTGCTTAGAAATATTTCTAGTATATATGAGGCATTATGTGTTTCTTAGATTAAAAATACCTGCATATAAAGCTCCTGACACCTGACTCCTAGTAAGTCCTCCTGAAATGTTCCCTATTGCTGGTGCTTTGTGTTGTCAGCGCCTGGAACAAAGAACTCTACAGTCAGAGTTTGATTAAGAAGCAGCATTTAATTGCCCAGGACTCATGCAGAATGGACAGGGCCCAGCACCTCTCTGCAGTAAAAATCAAAACACAGGGCCGTGGCCATGGAGGCTGGGCCTTCTTAAAGGACTGCCAGGAGTGGGGTTGGAGAGAGGCCCCAAGCCAGCTTTCTTTATCCTGTTAAAATAGGTGTGGGTCATTCCAATGAAGAGAAAAGGAAATTAAGTTTCAGAGAAATTAAGCAAGCCGCCGAATGCCACACAGCCTATAAATGACAGAGCTCGGTAGAATGCTATCTTGATGCAGAACTCGCAGCCCAAGTGGAGGAATAGAGAACTGGTGCACTGGGGTTCTGATGAAAGGGGTATTTTATGGAAATTCCTATGGTAGAGGTATGGTGATGATAATGTAACAGCAATACCATTAACTGAGATTCAGCCAGTATTACTGACTACCTCTAGACATCGTCCTATCTCTCCCAATCCTAAAAAAAAAAAAAATCCTCTTCATTTACCACAAAGATACAAATGTAGGGATCCAAAGGGGTACATACACCCCAATGTTTATAGCAGCAATGTCCACAATAGCCAAACTGTGGAAAGAGCCAAGATGTCCATCGACGGATGAATGGATAAAGAAGAAGTGGTATATATACACAATGGAATATTATGCAACCATCAAAAGGAATGAGATCTTGCCATTTGCAACAACGTGGATGGAACTGGAGGGTGTTATGCTGAGTGAAATAAGTCAATCAGAGAAAGACCTGTATCATATGACCTCACTGATATGAGGAATTCTTAATCTCAGGAAACAATCTGAGGGTTGCTGGAGTGGTGGGGGGTGGGAGGGATGGGGTGGCTGGGTGATAGACATTGGGGAGGGTATGTGCTATGGTGAGCACTGTGAATTGTACAAGACTGTTGAATCACAGATCTGTACTTCTGAAACAAATAATGCAATATATGTTAAGAAAAAAAAAGAAGAAGAAGTTAGCAGGAGGGGAAGAATGAAGGGGAGTAAGTCGGATGGGGAGACTAACCATGAGAGATGATGGACTCTGAGAAACAAACTAAGGGTTCTAGAGGGGAGGGGGGTAGGGGGATGGGTTAGCCTGGTGATGGGTATTAAAGAGGGCACATTCTGCGTGGAGCACTGGGTGTTAGGCACAAACAATGAATCATGGAACACTACACCAAAAACTAATGATGTAATGTATGGTGATTAACATAACAATAAAAAGTTTTTTAAAAACCCTCTTCTGTGATACCATTAACACTCTCTTCCTACTTACTGACTGGTATCCCTTTTCTTTGAAGGTGTACCCTATTTCTATCTCCATTCCTCATCTACCACTCACTCCTCAACTTACTGCAGTTAGGCTTTTCTTTCCCAACCCATCACTGCTGCTTCTGGGACCCTAGAACATCTGCTCTTATCCATCTTCACATATTTATTCAACAAACACTGAGTCCCTACCAAGTGCCATACATGGTTCTCACTCCTGATATATGACAGCAAATGAGACAAGGTCTCTCTTCTCAGGAAGTTCACATACCAGGTGTAAATCAAAGATAATAAGTAAGGAAAAAAGGAAACAGATTGTGAACAAAATAATTCCATGGAGAACAAAATAAATATATTTATTATATATACTAAATATATATTTATATACATGATGAGGGAAAGAGCAGTACTTTAAATTAGGTGATCAGGAAGACCTCAATGCAGAAGTAGCAAGCAAGGGAAAATAAAATCTTAAAATGACTGTATTAAACAGTTCTAATAAAATTGAACATGAAGATTGGTTAAGCAAGTTGTAAAATAATTTATGTGTGAATTTTAAAATATGACAAGAATGTAAAGTGATGAAAAACATCTGAAAGCAAACAACTTTTGATATCAAGTGGAGCCTAATTCAAATACAGGCCATTTGGGCAAAAATGAAAATTCTAGAGCATGCATATAAAGAAAGGGAGAAGGGAAGGAACAACTTAGTAGGTTGACCTTGATTTAACATCAGTAGACTGCCAATAAAAAAAGGTACTTCAATTGAGCATACTCTTATTTTATAAACTCACAGGATTTTGAAACAAAAAATCTCTGGGCTACATACTTCTTTTTTTTAAGATTTTTAAATTTTTATTTATTTGACAGAGAGAAAGAAACACAGCAAGAGTGGGAACACAAGTAGGGGGAGAGGGACAGGGAGAAACAGTCTTCCCGTGGAGCAGGGAGCCTGATGCAGGGCTCAATCCCAGGACCCTGGTATCATGACCTGAGTCGAAGGCAGACGCTTAACCGACTGAGCCACCCAGGAGTTACTACATACTTCTTCAAAGTGCCTCCAATGAAGGGGTTCCCTTCCACAAATTTAAGGAAATTTTAATATTGGAAAATCTATAATTTACTCTAATAAACCAAGAGAAAATAGTTTTCGCAATGGTTGCTAACGCTGCTGAAAGGGTATGTTTGATACCTAATAAGTACCTGAAATGGCTTAGAAAACCAAAATTGTTATTCTAAGCACATAGATCTCAAACAAAATCTTAATACCACCTTTGATGATGAAATGCTACTATCATTTCTTAATAGAACCAGAAAGTGACAAGGAAGTTTTTTATCAGCATTACAGTCGAAAAGTATTTGTAAATATTTGGAAATTAAAGTTTAAAAAGATTTAAACACTATAAAAGAGCCTAAATAGTTTTAGTTGATCTGATTGCACTGCAAATGAGTAAATATCTAGAACAGCTTTGTCTTGGGAAACTTTACACTTTGAAAAATAAACAGGAAGCTTAGCAGACTCTAAGCAAAGGCAACCTGAAGTCAGGCATGGTTTTTTACTCATAGACATATTTGCAGTGTCTGTTCCAGACATATAGTAGATACCAAGAATTTTGTTGAGTGAATGAATGAGCCATATTTTCAATCTTTATGTAGTAAGAATGTTGGGTTGCGGGGGGAAGATTAAGAAGATGACCAATTCAATGTGACTCTGTGCTCTCTGGACCTGAATGTCTTCTGTAATCAAGTCGTTATAATAGCATTTTTCTAAAAACCAGATAAGATAGTACCTGTGAAAATATATGTAAACTGAAAAATATTGTATAGTGCTAGGGTGATATTATCACAAATATGAGAGTACTACTTTCTCTGCTGTTGAAATAAAAGACCTGATAAAACAAAACAAAACAAACAAAAAATAAATAAATAAGGAGGAACCACCGAAGCTATTATGTCAATAATATCTGCCAATATTTACTGTACAAAACATTATGGCAGAAATTTATTGCAGAATCCATTTAAAAATTGTAGTAAGAACCCATTATATCATGTTAACATAAATTTCAAAGGCATATGAAAATATTTTTTTCTATAAAAGCATAGAGGAGATTGATGTTGCTTCAGATATTTAAAAAACTCTTCAATAACTCGCCTAATAGAAGTCAGGTGGATTCTTATATCAGCTTCTGCACTTTGTCTGTCGCCATTTCATCCATAACAAACCTCTGGAAAATTCACCACAAGCTCATGAGAGAATGAGAGAGAAAAGGGTGAATATCATTATAACAAAAATAACCCCTATTGAGGCTGACCTACAGAAATATCTAACAGAAATGACTGCTTGGGAAAGGTTAAGGAGAGTCCACAAATGCCGAAGGAATAAATTGCAGTCAAATATATATTAACGTAGGGCTGATCATGTTTTGTTCATGGTAAGAGTACTTTATTTTTTCAGATTTTATTTATTTATTTGACGGAGGTGGTGGGAGGGAGAAATAGAGATAGCAAGAGAGAGCACAAGCAGGGAGGAGAGGAAGAAGCAGACTCCCCGCTGAGCAAGGAGCCCAATACAGGACTCAATCCCAGGACCTTGGGATCATGACCTGAGCCCAAGGCAGATGCTTAACCCACTGAGCCACCCAGTGGGTTTTTTTTCTTTTTAGATTTTATTTATTTATTTGATGGAGAGAGACTGAGAGAAAGAGTGCACAAGCAGGGGGAGTGGCAGAGGAAGAAAAAAATACTTTAAATATCCGCAGAATGCCCCAAGAACAGAAACTATAGAGTTTGTCCCGCTTTTTAGAGCTACAGGTCTTTTTGTGCCAATTAAGGTGGCTCTGAAAAGAGCCTTTGGTTTGAAAGGTGGTCAGGCGGTCCTGAGGCAGCTCATTGGCGGAAAGTGTACCTGATGATGGCCTTGCTGGCTTCGGACATGGCGAACTTGCCAATCTCTCCTGGCAGCAGCAGGCGCACGGCTGTCTGGATCTCCCTGGAGGTGATGGTGGAGCGCTTGGTGGAGCGGGCCAGGCGAGAGGCTTCATCCGCGATGTGCTCGAAGATGTCCTTGACGAACGAATCCAAGGTGCTCACGGTCTTCTGCGAGAGGCTCAGGCCCTCGTGAACCTGCTTCAGAACCCTGGGGAAGTAGGTGGTGAAACTGTTGTGGCAGCGGCAGTATTGGCACCTCGGCTGCTCCTGCTTCAGGCTCTTCGGGTCCACTGCCTTGGGCTCCTCCATGCTCAGGCTTTCCTCAGAGGAGGTCTCACAGCCAGGCTCAGCCATATGGGGCTCGCCTTCCCGACAGCTCAGAAGGAAGGACAATGGGGGCTGCTGAGGGACGCTGGCCCATTTATAGTTGCTGCATTTCCTGATGTCACAGGCAACCTCCATATCTGATTGGACAAAATGCAATGCAAGGAAGTGGGGCTCTATGCCAGGCTGTGTCCCCTGTGATTGCATACCCTCGAGCTTAACATCACATCGGATAATCAGAGAGGGAATTCTGGTGCCCTCTAAACTTCTTGGGACATCAGTTAGAAAATCTTTGTAAGATGCCACAAAGAGCAAAATGTCTTCTGAGAATAGCAGCTAAATGATGCCTATATAATGAAAACTTTAAAAAAATTATCACTCAAGTTTGCCTGGTTAGCTCAGTTGTTTCAGCATCTGACTCTTGATTTCTACTCAGATCATGATCTCAGGGTGGTGAAATCTAGCCCCTTGTGGAGCACCACCCCCCTTAGCAGGGTGTCTGCTTGAGATTCTTTCCCTCTCCCTCTGCTCCTCCCCACTGCGCTCTAACTCTCTATCTCTCTCCACCTCTTTCTTTCTCCTCTTTTCTCAAATAAATAAATCTTTTAAAAAATATATCACTCAAATCACCTAAATTGTAGAATATCAGTTTTAGTCCCTTGGTAGAATGTGACCTTCCTAACCAAAGTTATACCTCCAGCACTATGGCTGTGCCAAAAATTGTCCATTTCACCTCTAATCCACAATCTACTGGGTGGCCACTATGTCTCGAGGAGAAACTCTGACATAGCTACCAGAGTGCTCCCACAATCAAGGGAACTGCTTACTAACCAGTGTCTTCAGTTCTGATAAGAACTCTCCGTGATTTGGGAAAGAAATGGCAAAACCACCATCTCCAAAATTAGAACATATACAGAAATGAAAATACTTACAGATACAGTTTTAAATCCTTAAACATGTACCACGTTTAAAGTTTTCTTATCAAAACTTAGCTCCTAAAAATACTTTAAATGCTAATATTGATTAATACATATAAGAGCTATTGGATGAAAAACATATATTAACCTAATTCTCTAAGAAACCTCCTTAAGGAGAGAAAAGTTATCAATAAAATGGGAAATATTTTAAAATTAAAACTCCAACCCTTTTGGAATCTTTTATGATACATGCAAACATATTTCTACATGTATGAATGCAAAACAGTTTAAAATTTGAACCAAGGAAATTATAAAACCAAACCAATTATAGAAATTGAATCAAATAAAGAAGAATTGAAGAAATAGAGGTCATCAATGAGCTATGGTCCCAAATGGCCTGGCTTCCATGGGTGTGTCTTATCAAACCTTCAAGGATCAGGTAATTCTACTGCTAATAAAATAGTTCCAGATAATGAAAAAAAATCCTTCCTTCTTATTTCAAGAAAATATAATATGATGGCAAAACCTATTGAAGAATGTGTGCTAAACAGATTTCTGAGAAGTCCCATTTATAAAGGATAATACAAAAATTCTACTTCAAATATTAATAAATTTGGTGTCACATTACAGAAAAGACTTTTTAAGTAAGAGAAACAGCTTTACTGCTGTAGATAATAAATTACAAGCATCAAACTGGGGGAAACATTGTTCATAAAACAAAATACCCCATATAGACTTTTTTTCAACACGACCCCTACTGTGGAGGTCATTTAAATAAATAACCAAAGATCCAAACACAGTACAGAAATGAGCTAAATCAGGAAGCTCATAAAATAGTGCCTTTTTCAAGCTTCCTAGAACTGAATAGTCTAACTAGCTCAGATTTGTCCAATTCTATTGTTTTCTGGTCTATACTCTTTTGAATTTTTTTTAATATTCTTTTGTTTTTTAAAATGCAAAGCTTCAGAACCTGTAGTTATGATTCATGGGATGATGGGAATATCCAATCAGAGTAGCCCAAGCCCCACCCTCCACTGGTTCAGCCAATGAAGGACCTGCAGATCCTGAACCACAACCATTGGCTCAAAGGGGGAGCAGGTGATAAGTGTGAACCAGTAAGTGTTCTGGGTGTTCGCCCTTAGAGACTGAGGAGGAAAAATATATTTTTCCTCCCTTGTTTGTTCAGGGCCCTAAATCTCAATCCCTACTATTAGTGAGTTTATTGGGGGAAAACTATGGCTCTGGTTAGACAGGTAAGTGGATCTAGTAACTAGAAGGGTTGCCCCACATTATATATTTAAGAAATGCTGAGGGGCACTTGGGTGGCTCAGTTGGTTAAGCATTCCACTCTGGATCTCAGTTCAGATCTTGAGGTCAGGATCTTGAGTTCAGACCCCACTTTGGGCTCTACAATGGGCATGGAGCCTACTTTAAAAAAAAAAATGCTGAGTAAAACTACTCTAGGTGAGCAATTGTTTTTCCCATCTCCTGTCTGTATGAGTACTCAGTAGCTACATCTTTCACCTGCCACCATGTACCTCTCATCTCAGCCTAACACACTGCTCAAGATAGAATCAATGTTAATGAAACTATTATTAACAGATGCAACTGAACAATGGGTTATTATCCAATCCTAGGTCACCTGACAACATTCATTCTTTCTGTCAGGCCCTTTGAAATAATCCTAATCTTGTGCAAATGCAGTCTAAATGATATGCAAATACAGAGGTTGCTGAATCTATCATGGATATACAGTATGTTTCTCATATTTACAAATATCAGTGTTGAAAGGAGAGCAAATGTTTTGGATGACAGAATCAGGATGCAAAGAGATCTCATCATGAGCAAACTTGAGCACATCAGCAACCAGGATGTTCCCCATTCATGTAAGTTGGATTCAAAGGATAGGGGAAATGTCATCAGGAGAAGCCCTGGAGATATAGAGGCAGACATACAACAGCTGACTTCAAATATTTGAGGAGGGACAACTACACTGTTTGGGTCTCCAGGACACAGTCCTAGGACTATTGTATAGAAGCTATAGGAAGGCAGGTTTGGGCACAGTGTAAGCAGCCTGTCACAGCAAGAAGCTGAGTGACTCTGCCAGATAATTACTTCAGGCAAGAGGTAAGGTATTGATGACCAACATGGTTACTTCAAACTCTGAAATCTTCTGGCCTCGTGATTGTGTTACCTAACTGACATTTAATCAGAGTGAACCCAACTACCGTTTTACTTATTGAAATTTATGTTATTGAAAACAGCTTCCACTTCCTGTAAACCCAGTGATTATTTAAGGATATCAGCCCTTGAAAGGAGATGGTAAGATAATAATTGAGGTTGCAAATAGGTACAGACAGCATAATCACTTTTTGTAGGAAAATATATGAATATTAATAGACCAGTCTGGATTGTCATACACTCAAATATTGATACTTTTAATTGGTGGCATTATAGGTGATTGGTTCTTATAAATTTTAAGAGATAAAAGTATTGTTTAAGGGCAGATATCAGAGCTTGCCAATTTATATGTATTCCTTATTGTATTAGTTTGAGTTGCCATAAAAAAGCACCATAAACTGGGTGGCCTAAACAAGAGAAATTTATTTTCTCACAGTTCTGAAGGATAGAAGTCCCAGAACAAAGTCCTGCAGGCTCAGTTTCTGCGGAGAACTCTCTTCCTGTCTTGCAGATGGCCACTCCCTTGTGTCCTCACATGGCAGGGAGAGCAATCTCCGGTGCTTCTTCCTCTTCTTTTAAGGCCACAGTTCTATCAGATTAGGGCCCCACCCTTAGCACCTCAATTAACCTTAATTACCTCCTAAATACCCTATCCCCAGATCCAGTCATATTGGGGGTTAGGGCTTCAACATATGAATTTTTGGGGGGGTGGGGGAGAACAATTTAGTCCATAACACTTATGCTCACCATGAATACCCAATACTTGATTCATTAAGATAGTGAATTTTGTTCAGGACAAGGAGACCAAGAGGTTCAATGCTGTGGGTCATCAGCAGGTATTATATTTCTGAGTTTCTGCTCAATAGTAAGATGTGATATGCTTAGCACAGTGTGTGCTAGCATGTGCTTCCTATGCCCTTCTGCAGATATTACCAGCCTTAGGCATCTCCTTCCATTAAATTTAAAAGCACATTGAGAAAGCAAGACAGCCCAGCTAGAATTCCAGCTCTTATTCACCTTAGATCATCACTTCAGATGTTTTCATTTCATTTCTGGGATTAGGGGACTAGTCCACATGACCTCTTCTTCCAAGGTCTCGAATTGTATGATTCCAACTCTAAGGAAAAAGCACCTAGCATCACTAAGACAGTACCCACTGCACCTGAACAGCGGAGAGCCTATCCATGTGAATGATCTGCCAAAGTGTCTTTCCTGCAACCATTTTGTTTGGCTAAAAAGAGTACCCTTGGTACTTCCATTCTTTAGAAGACCACTAGGAATGAACCACAGGAGCCTTAATGTATTGATTTGATTTATTATTTTATTGCCACATTAGAAATGAAAATAAACTGTGAAAATCTGCAAACCCATGCCCCTTCATGAAGATTATGGAGCAATGGAGACACCCATTGTAGAAGGTGAAAAGTAGCTTATCCTGTAGGGGGTAGAAGAACATCACACACAAAGGTCATCAATGGTGGGATTATGGACATCTGCCAGCTGGAGTTTATGCATCAATGGAAAGTTTAAAAATGAATGTAAGGGAACATTGGCTACTCCTGACATCTTAGCCAGGGAGTATGGGTGTGAAGCATCAGAAGGTGCCTAAAATCTCTACAAGCACATAGGTTTACAAAAAAACAAGCCCCAAACCGAGACACTCAGGCATTGTTGAAAACCGCTTGTGGAAGGAGATTCCCATCTTATGAAGTTTGAACACACTCTTTCTCCTGCTGGATAGCTGGGGGAAAAAACAAACATAAAAAAATCATTAAGAAGGTTTTTTCCTAAGAGTAAGTTTCTTCCCCAAAAGCACTTTTCCGAGTCACTGAAGGCTCCCATACCTGCTTACAGGTGTGTGTGTGTGTGTGTGTGTGTGTGTAAACCACCTGAATGTTCATTAGAATCTACATCAACTGCAGGGTTTTTTCCCATTTAAGAGGTAGATCTATGCTGTTGCCATTTTTTCCATATGTTATTTTAAGAATGAAGAGGAACTGGAGCATTTTCTTCAGATTTATCTATCCCTATACAATTTGAAAGATATACCATTTCAGACAATTTTGACTAACTTTCAAATAATGCTGACATGAAAAAATGTGCCCCTTGGTTTGGAGTTTCTCCAGCAGATTGTAAGTCAGGAGGGCAAAACTGATCCCTTGATCCCTGGGAGACCTGAGTATACCCAAGAGCTACACTGGGTTTCAGGTAGAGAAGGCCAAAACCACAAAGTTTATACAGCTCTTTAGGGATGAGATCAAAGACCCAAATTGTTAGGTGCATAAAAATGGCAAATAACCAAAAATTGGACAAAACTAAGATGTTTATAATACTGAGTCCAATATCCCAAGATTGGTTTTAATGTGGCTTTTAGTAATTTTTTTCAACAACCAAAAAAAAAAAGTTTTTAAAAAATTCTCCCATTACTACTAGGGCCTATTTTGTGAGAACCACTCATATGAGCCAGGTAAGAAGCAACTATTTGATATTTTTAGATGTTGCATTAAATACATTGGTACTTTAATTATTGCTTACTTTGTGGCAAAATTTACAAGAAGAGTTTATTTACTGAACCTATCAACTTTCATCATTGTTTGTCTCAACTAGAAAGCCCCCATGACTTACTTTCCTTTGAGGGAAGAGTATTTTTTTCTTTAGTATTAGTTTTCTTCAGTTTTGACCTGTCAAACTTCTCCACTTCAGACAAATCTGGCTTATCACTCATCTTGACTAAAAGAAAGACTGAAAAAGAAAACATTTAACAAACCTATCTGGTAGAACTATTATCAGTCTAAGGAGTAATAGCCAAAATTTTCACATTTAATATTAATGTGTATTTTACCTGCTGATTTTCAACAGGAAACAAGCAGCAGATCTTAGAAATGTCATGTTTTTATTAGAATACTTTTTATTCCATGTCATTACCCTATTACTGATAAGCAGTAAATGCCACTGAATCAGGATGCACCAGAAACCAAGATGCTCTAGAAACTGGAGTCCATACGTCTGACTCTTAAAGTCACAGCAAAGGTAAAATGAAGGTGATAGAAACACATGAGCAGATAGGGAGAGAAGAAAAAATAAGGACTGGGTTTAACCAGCTGATGAATTGTCACAGGAGATAGCACTATTTGAGCATCTTCACTTTC
Organism: Zalophus californianus; assembly: GCF_009762305.2. Taxonomy (NCBI): domain Eukaryota; kingdom Metazoa; phylum Chordata; class Mammalia; order Carnivora; family Otariidae; genus Zalophus; species Zalophus californianus. The sequence continues at coordinate 43,989,531 of NC_045612.1, read as the reverse complement.
TAGTCAATTACTTTGGGGGGGGGGCACTTTTCCTGGGGGATATGAGCAGCACACACACAAAAAAAGGATGGTTAAAAAGTTGTACTAGTTTCTTTCCATTTTATCTGCCCAAAGACAGTAGATTAAGGAGCCACAATAAGAGAGGGGAAGGGATTTAATCTGATCATAACTAATTACATGTCTCATACTAGCTCCTTATGGCACTGGTTTGTAAATGCTGTAAGAAGACACAGCTAATTACGATCAGACCAAGGACTTCAGCAGAACAAGGTAAACAAGTAGAGTTGATTTTTATTTCACCGTATTTTCTCTGCAAAGGGAAAGGTTAGGAGATGAGGTGCCCTGTGACCATTCCAGATTTGTCAACAAGAAACAATAGGAGACCCCAGAGACCGGAAAACAGAGCTCTCAAGCGCGTGCCTGGTCCCACCCTGGTAGGGGTAAGACAGGTCTAGTGCCCAGAGTAGAAAGGAGAGGCCCCCAAGCAGCCACAAGTCCCGAGTATGCCTCCCTTCCGTCGAGGTCACCCTAAGACCCTCCTCTGACGAGGGATCAGATGCCAGTCTCCAAGGTAGGGAAACAGGGACTAACAGATCATAAAAGGCTGGGCGCGTGGGTCTGTTTGTCAGGAGCAGTTTGCTTACATTTTAAAATAACCATCATCTCTGTCGGGCGCGCAGCCCACCTTTTGGCCACAAAGGGAGAGCGCGAAGGGCCTGCCCCAGAGGGCCCATTCTGGGCAGCACCGAAAGTCCTCGTCCTCTCAGCCTCGGGCGTGCAGCCACAGCGGACAGGCCGCTCTGAGGGGCCGCCCCCTCGGGCCTTCCAAGGACCCACCCGGGGAGGACCCGGCAACGCGCAGAAGGCGGCGCCGCAGAAGACAAAGGCGTGGACTCTCAAGGAGGCGCAGTTACAAAACGCCCGTCCCGACCCGGCCCCACCAGTTCCTGAGAGACCGACCCCCTCCGCCCCCCAGCCGCTGCGCCCTCCTGTCCCCATAGTCTTCTGGTTCCGCCGGGACCGGAGGTCCTCACCTGATGGCTTGAAGACGGGTGAAAGGCCAACGGCTGTACCAACGCCACTCCACACACAGGACGACCTTAGCCTTCCCGCGCGGAACCCTGCAGTTATAAGTCACGGAGCGGTCCCCGCCCCCAGACCCCGCCCCAACCCCCCCAGCCATCTCTGATTGGATGAGGGATCCCAGGCCCGCCTCTTCGCCCCTCCCCCCCCGCTTTCGTCTCTTAGGCTTGAGCAGGCTGTCTCCCCTCTACTCAGGACCTCTCCCCCGCAAGTGTCTTGATGACGTCATACCGGAGCCGCCTCCCCAGACCCTGTCCAAGCCCTCTCTGATTCGCCGAGGAATCGCCTGCCTGCCTCCCCGGTTTCTCCCACTGTTTTCGTGCTGAGGATCCACTTCCCTCCTTCCCAAGTTTACTCACTCCTCCAAGATAATTGGGGCCTCAATATAAGCAAACACTTCTTTCTTTCCCAGTTAGCTTCCAACATCTGGAACTGGCTTTTTATAGTCATAGAGCCTAAGTACACTGTGATAACCAAACAATGGTTTGCAAGCAATGCTCAGTGGCATCTGTTCTAATCCTTGGCCAGGTCATGGAGGAGGGGAGCTCACTGAGAGGGTGGGCAGTTCAGAGTCATTCACCCCCACAGCTGAACAGTTCTGTAACAGTGGTGCTCTCCTATGTAAAAGTCACATTTTCAATTTTCTCAGCCACTGAACATGGTAGTAGTCAGTAGGGTAATCACAGAAGGATCTACTGAGGTTATTCATCTTTATCTCCCCAATCCCTAGCACTTTGCTTGGCCCACAGGAGACTAGGTAAGTACCTGTCTAAAAATTGAGGTAATACATCCATGATAGAGCAGAAATTTTGGACAGCAGCACCACCCAGTGTCCATGTTGGGGGAGAAAAGTGAGGATCCAGTAGTTACTTGAAAGGACCAAATGTTCGAGGTCACTTTCTGGATCACCCAGAACCTTAGAGCATTAAGGTAAGATGGAGATAAGACTGTCTTTAGCTTGTATCCCATATTTGCCATATGGCTCATGTATGGTGGTAAAGATACTCTACATAGATCAGCACCCACTCTTTCCACAAGGATTTCTCAGGCCCTCCCCACCTGTCTCCATCATTCCCTTTTCTATGCTCTTGTAGCATTTCCTGTTAATTTGAGAGTTTTGTGTTTGTTGGAGAAACTTAAAGCAGAAAGCCACCCTTATTCAACAAATAATATTTATTGAGTACCTATAGTGTCCCAGGCATTAAATATAATAAACACCAGTGTTTCCACCACTCAGATTTGAATATTGTTAACATTGAGTATATTCACTCTTTTTTTAAGAATAAAAACAGCAAAGAAAAATATAGGTTCCCTTGACCCTCACCCCATGTCCACTCACCCTCCACTTCCCCAGGGGTAGTCCTATCCTGAGTGTGAAGCACAGTTCCTAGATCATTTTTTTTTATCATTACAGATTTATGTGATCTCTGTTCCTAGGAACAATATGGAGCACTATATGGACCAGTGCTTTAGGTATAAGACTGAACTTCCATTTCACTTGGGGTAAACAGGAAGTCCCAGACACACACACACCCTTCTGTAGCCCAGACCTCAAAATCTATCTTGAATCTAACTGCCTTGAATCCATCAGAACTCATCTAAAAATGATGTTTATCCCCATTATTGATAGTCACCAAAAGAACTCCAAGATCCTCACAACACCCCTCAACTCCTACATATTAACCCCCATAAGTCTGTGACCGCATCTCCCCTTTCGTTCACTTCTCACACCCCTCTCCTACTCCTAAAACACAATGCACCTTCAGTAATTCCTCTATATCCCCAACCTCTTCTCTGAATGTGCCCATCATTGTCTTCCCCTAACAGAAATCAATCTTTCCTGAGGACTCTGTGTCCCCTGAAGCCCACTCAAGAGGAGCAGATGATTTTTCTCCCCCACCATCATTGTACTGCAGAGCCTGAAGTTCAAGTCTTCCTTGGTCTTCCTTGCTTCTCATTGCTGCCTTTAGACCATTCCTCTCCCACATCCCTGAAAACCTCTAGTTTTTGACGGCTTGTCACCAAATAGCCTTCATTTTTGTTGTCATCTACCAAACTTCATCCCCCACCCCAATTTCTCAAAGGTTTTAGCTCCTGGAGCACAGTCACTCTCAATGATAGTAGTCCCATCTTTATTCCCAGTGAGCTCAAGAATAATCATTCTGACACACTGACTCCTTCAGTTCCTTGAACATTTCTCTTTTTTTTTAGTATATGTGCTGCTGAAGCGAGCACTGACCATTTCTCTTTTGTGACATTGTCCTTGACCCCACCTCAGCTACACACTCACATGGTTATACCCTAGGCCTTGTCATAGCAATTTTGGTAACCCCTCTGTAATATCAATTTCAAACATCCCTCTCTATGACCATCACCTCCTCTTTTTCCAGCTCACTCCTTTTGGTATCCAGACCCCACTATCCTTCAACCTCACCAGAATCTCCAGTCCATTGGTCCTACCATATTTTGACCATCTCTTACTCCCTTAATGCCTTCTCTCCCCTCCTTCCCTAGTTCAAATGTCATGGCCAGTCTTTATAGTCACTCGTTCACATATACCCTTCACTCTCTTGCCCCTTTCTCAGTTTGTATTGCTTCCCTGGCAAAATCATTACTCTGGCTAAGTCCAAATACACTTCAAGAAACCTAAACCCACACAGCTAAACCTAGCTAGAGGAAAATACACAACCATATGACTAAATTCATGACCACAAATGTCAATCAGGCCCTTACTGCTACCAAGCAATCACTCTATAGATATCCTGTCCCTTACTTCCAACACCACTTCAACATCCCAATTCTTCACGTGCTCCTTATTTCACTAGAAAATTTAAACCATAATTCCACAGACCCCTATTACCATAATGCTTAACTCACCAGCACCTGCATTTGTATATATGGCCCTCCTGTTGATATCATACATGATTGCTTTGGGCTGAATTATATCCCCCAAAATCCATATGTTGAAATCCTAAACCCCAGTACCTGAGAAAGTGACTCTACCTCTTTTGAGAAGTAATTAATGTGAAATGAGGTCATAGAGGTAGACCCTAATCCGATATGACTGGTGTCTTGCTAAGAAGAGATTAGGGCACAGATAACAGAGACTGAAAACACAGCGACAAGCCCTGATAGCCAAGGAGAGAGGTCTCACCAGAAACCAAACCTGCAGATATCTTGATCTCAGACCTCTGGCCTCTGTAATTGTGAGAAAATTAATTTCTTTCGTTTAGTGGCACCTGGATGGCACAGTTGATTGAGCGGCTGACTCTTGGTTTTGGCTCATGATCTCAGGGTCCTGGGATCGAGCCCTGAATCAGGCTTCATGCTCAGCACAGAGTCTGCTTGAGACTCTTTCTCCCTCTCACTCTGCACCTTCCTCCTGCTCTCTCTCTTTCTCTCTCCCTCAAACAAATAAATACAATCCTTAAAAAAATTAATTTCTGTTGTTTAAACCACCCAGTCTGTGGTCCTTTGTTTTGCCAGCCCTAGCAAACTAATATAGTATTTCCAGATTCTCCTCTAAAGCTAGCCCCTCTCTTTTCCCACTACATTTCTTTCTCTCACACCAATTCAACAATACCACTACCATCTTTCTCCCCTTTATCTCTAACGTCATCAATGTTGTGCTCTATATTAGGTCATTTCTATCAGGATACAATCACGCTATTATTTCTTATCTTCACATATACACATTTTCATCATTATATATGCATTATTTTATATATACGTTCTCTTGACTCCACTCCCCCACCTACTCTCACCCCATTTCTTTGCTCCCTTTTGATGCAAATCTCTTTTACAGATATACCTGTATACATTTCCATGTGCAATATTTGAAGGCGTTGTTTGAACCAATGTTCCTGGTCTAAGATTGAATTTCTCATTCTACCTACATCAATCTGGTGTCAAGAGGGAGCCCCAGATGACCATCCTTTCCTAGCCCACTACTGTCTCTGCCGGCTCTCCACCTCACTCACTCTGTCCCAGCTATTGCCTCTCTACTGTTCCTCAAACAAGCCACATTCACTGTTGCCTAGGGCCTTTTTAATGTCTGTTCCATCTGTCAAGAATGTTCTTCCCCCAGATATCCACTTGGACTACTCCATCATTCCTTTGTAATTGTATCTATTTACTGTTACAATTTTTCACCTACTATTCTCGTTTGAACACATTCCAATCAGGGGTCCACCTCCACTACTCTACTGAAATTTATCTTGTCGAGGTCATGAATAATATCCACATTGTTCAACCCGATGTTTGGTTCTTAATCCTTGTCTTACTTGACCTATCAGCAGCATTTGGCACAGCTGATGAGCCCCTCCTCCTTGGTTCACGGTCTTCACTTGGCTTCCAGGACCCCACACTCTCCTGTTCTCCTCTAATCTCACTGGCTGCTCCTTCTCAGTCTTCTTTACTGGCTTTGTCTCTCCTCCAAGACCTCTTAAAACGAGAGTGCCTCCAGGCAAGGTCCCAAATTCTCTTTTTTTTTCTTGTTTATTAATTCATTTATTTTTATTGAGCTATAATTGACATTTAAAAATGTATTAGTTTTAGGTGTACAATATAATGATCTGATATATGTATATACTGTGGAGTGATTACCATAATAAATTTAGTTAACATCCATCACTACACATAGTTACACATTTTTTTTTCCTTTGTGATGAGAACTTTTACAATTTACTCTCTTAGCAACTTTCAAATACATATACAATACAGTATTGTTAACTATAGCCACAGTGCTGTACATTACATCCCCAGGACTTAATTTTCTTATTTTTTTTAATTTAAACTCAATTAATTAACATATAATGTATTATTTGTTTCAGGGGTACAGGTCTGTGATTCATCAGTCTTATATAATACACAGTGCTCATTGCAACACATACCCTCACATACCCTCCCCAATGTTTTGTCTTGTTTCATTTTTTCCTCTCTTCCCCTATGATCCTCTGCCTTGTTTCTTAAATTCCACATATCAGTGAGATCATATGATAATTGTCTTTCTCTGATTGACTTATTTTGCTTAGCTTAATACACTCTAGTTTCATCCACATTGTTGCAAATGGCAAGATTTCATTTTTTTGATGGCTCCCAATTCCTCTTCTTTCCAACCTACTCATACTCCCTTGGTGGTCTCTTCCAGTCCAGGGTCTGTAGAACCATTTCTATGATGACAACTCCCAAATTCATGTCTGCAGACCAGGACTGTATCCCAAACTACAGTCTAATATATTCAACTACCTACTTAGCACCTCCACTCAGATGCCTAATAGACATCTCAAACTCAAAATGTCCCCAACTGGGGACCACATCCCACTCTTGATCTCAGCTCAGATCTTGATCTCAGGGTGGTGAGTTCAAGCTCAGCATGGAGCCTACATTTAAAAAATGTCCCAGACTGAACTCCTAATCTTTTTTCCTATAGCCTTCTCTATCGGAATTGATGGCAAATCCATCAGCCCTTCTGCTCAGGCCAAAAATCTTGACATCATTTCAATTCCTCTCTTTCTCTCCCACTACACATCAATCCATCAGGAAGTCATTTTGGTTGTACTTCAGAATGAATCCAAAATCCAACCACTTCTCATAATCTCCATTGCTAATCATAAGGTCTAGTCCACCATCATGTATCATCTGAATAACAATAGCCTTCTAAAAGTTCTCTCTGTTTTCATCCTTGATCTCCTATGCTGCATCTTAGCACAAAATGAAGGTGATAATTTTAAAATATAAATAACATCATGGTACTTCTATGCTGAAAATCCTTCAAAGATACCCAATTCCACTCAGAAGGAGAGCCAAAGTACCTACAAAAGCCCTACATTTTCTCACTCTCCATTATATCTCTGACCTTTCCATCTGTTCACTTCATCACTCACTCCATTACATCTGTGGTCTACCTTACTGTTCCTCAAACAAACCAGGCCCACTGTTGAAATAAGTCCTTTGCAATGTACCTCTGGAAGGAGTGCTCTTTTCCAAGATATCCATTTGGTTAAACTTTCTCACCTTCTTCAAGGCTCAAATCTCACCATTTCAATGAGGCCTACCTGAACTATTCTATTTAATACTGCAACCTGTCCATCCCTGTTCTATCTGCCTTACCCTGCTCTGCTTTTATCACTAACACACTGTACAAGTTATTTACTATGTTTATTGTTTTATCTCAGCTTTCCCCCATTGAAATGTAAAGTCCATGAAGGCAAAGATCTCTATTTTGTTCTATTTTGTTCACCGATCCCAAGTAACTAGAATTGTGCACAAAATGAAGATTTGTTAAACCAAATTATTTTCTGGTACTTTCCCCCCTTTCCTGCCATGCTCTGAAAGACTGCTCACACCCTGAGATGATTAAAATATTTACTCACTTTCTTCTAGCTCTTTCTTGTTTTTATTATTTACATTTAAATATTTGATCCTTCTGGGGTGCCTGGCTGGCTCAGTTGGATGAGCATGTGATTCTTGATCTTGGGGTCATTTGTTCGAGCCCCAAGTTAGGTGTAGAGATTACTTGAATAAATTTTTTTGAATTAAAAAATATTTGATCATTCTGGAATTTATACTACAAGTTGTTATATAAAAATCAGCTTGGGGCTCCTGGGTGGCTCAGTCAGTTAAGCATCCAACTCTTGATGTCGGCTCAGGTCATGATCTCAGGGTCATGAGATTGAGCCCTGTGACGGGCTCTGCAGTTAGCAGGGAGTCCGCTTGAGATTCTCTCTCTCCCTCTCCCTCTGCCCCTCCCCCCACACTCTACCTCTCTCTCTCTAAAAGAAATAAATCAATCTTTTAAAAAATCAGCTTTTTCCCCCCTCAACTGGTTATCCCATTGTCTTATAGCATTTATTGAATAACTTGTTCTGTTTTCTGGTGATTTTTGCATCACAACAAATTATACCACACTGTGTATAATCTTCTACAACTTGCTCTTTTCACCCAACATTATGATTGTTTAGATTTACCCGTGTTTATACTGTAAGATATATACAACCATTTTAACTGATATATAATATTCCATTTTATGAATATCCTATAGTTTATTTATATATTGCCATTCTTCTGGACACTTAAGTTGTTTCCTTTTTTTTCTATTACAAACAATGTTGCAATTGATATTGCTATAGTTTCCTTTTATTCTATAGACACGTCTCTTGGAAGTGAAATTGCTAAATGACAGAGTATGTGCATCTTCAACCTGACTAGATTGCCAAATAGCTTGCTTCAGTAATTGAACCAATTTACATGTATATCTGCAATGTAGAAGAGTTTCCACTTTCCCCACATTCTTGCAAATAAGCATTTCCAGATTTCTCTTTACCAATCTAATGGGTGAAAATGAGCATTTTCCTGGTGTTTGAATACTTCCCAGATTATTTCATGAGCTTAGCATGTTTTTTCTTTAAAAAAAAAAAAAACCTGGGGCACGTGGGTGGCTCAGTTGTTAAGCATCTGCCTTCGGCTCAGGTCATGATCCCAGGGCCCTGGGATCAAGCCCTATGTCGGGCTCCCTGCTCAGCGGGAAGCCTGCTTCTCCCTCTCCCACTCTCCTTGCTTGTGTTCCCTCTCTCGCTGTCTCTCTGTCAAATAAATAAAATAAAATCTTTAAAAAAAAACCTTCCAGAATCATAGCATTTTATTTTATTTTATTTTAAAGATTTTACCCATTTGAGAGAAAGAGAGTAAGAGAGAGCATGAGCAGGGGGAGGGGCAGAGGGAGAAGCAGACTCCCCACTGAGCAAGGAGCCTGATATGGGACTCCATCCCAGGACCCTGAGATCACAACCTGAGCCAAAGGCAGACACTCAACCCACTGAACTACCTAGGTGCCCCAAGGTTAGCATGTTTTCTGGGCATACATATTTCCTCATATGAATTGCCTTCTGATATACTTTATCCATTTTTCTTTTGTCTTTTAGTATTGCTTCTTATGCGTGCTTTACGTATTCTATAGCCTAATTATTAGTCTATAATATATCTTGCAAAATTTTTTCTGCATTCATATTTTGTTGGTTTACAACAAGTGTGTGTAACTGGAATAAGCCTGTTTGAGGAAAAAAAATGACTTTTGGTACACATGCAACTCAACTGGTGGGAACCATGTATAAGAACATATACGATTAGACAGGTTTTCAAAACATTTTATTTAAGTATAATATACATACAGAAAAAATAGTCATATCTTAAGTATACATCTTCATGAATGTTCACAAAATGAAGACAGCCATATAAACAGCCCCCAGATCAAGACACAGAACATGACCAGCCCCCCAGAAGCCTCTCTTGTGCTCTCTTTCAGTGACTATGCCCAAGGATGTTAACCACTCTTCTGACCATTTTACCTCTTTTGTATTTTAAGTAAATGAAATCATTCTGCATATACTTTTGTGTGTCTGGCTTCTTTTGCTCAATATTAGTTTTGTGAGATTCATTTATGTTGTCATGTGTATTTGTAGTTAGTTTGTTCTCTTTTATGTACCACATTTCAATATAACACTATTTATTAATTCTAATGTTGATGGACATTTGGGTTTTTTCCAGTTTGGGGTTATTATAAATAGTGCTGTTACAAGCATACATACCCATGCCTTTTAGTGAACATACATATGCATTTTTCTTGAGCATATATCTCATAAGACATGCATATGTTCAGCTTTAGTAGGTACAGCCAACTAATTTTCCAAAAAGTGAGTACCAACTATTTGTTTGTTAAGATTTTTATTTATTTATTTGACAGAGAGAGACACAGCGGGAGAGGAAACACAAGCAGGGGGAGTGGCAGAGGGAGAAGCAGGCTCCCCGCAGAGCAGGGATCCCTATTCGGGGCTCGATCCCAGGACCCTGGGATGGACCTGAGCTGAAGGCAGGCGCTTAATGACTGAGCCACCCAGGCACCCCAAGTGTGTAACAATTATTGATTGTCTTTTGACTTTAACTTTGTCTTTTATTATATAATTTTTTAAAGATTTTTTATTTATTTTTTGACAGAGAGAGAGACAGTCAGAGAGGGAACACAAGCAGTGGAAGTGGGAAAGGGAGAAGCAGGCTTCCCGTTGAGCAGGGAGCCCAATGCGGGGCTCGATCCCAGGACCCTGCGATCATGACCTGAGCCAAAGGCAAACGCTTAATGACTGAGCCACCCAGGCGCCCCTTTTATTATATAATTTTTATGAAACCCAATGTATCAATCTTTTTCTTCAAAAGTTGTGGCTTGTTCAGGAAATTCTTCTCTGCTATGAGGACATTATGATTTTTGCCTATATTTTTAATTGGCTTTAAATTTTGGGTTGTGTACTTTAGGTCTTTTGTACATCCAGATTTTGTTTTGTAAAAGGCATGGATCTAGATTTTTTCCATATGGGAGACCAATTGTCAATCATATTTATTAAATTATCAATCCTTTCTTCACCCCGTTGCAATGTCACATCTTTCATATACCAATTTCCCGTATCTGCCTTTTCTAATTTTGTAATCAGTTTGTCAATTTCCACCAAAAAATGAGATTTTAATATTTTGTTTGGAATATTATTGTATTTATGGATTAATTTGAAAAGAATTGCTAATTTACTGACATGAAGTCTTCCCATGCATGAATGCAGTATTGTTGAGAGAGACAATCCACCATGGGCCCTGAGCATCCCTACATGTTCTTGCTGAATATTCAAAAAATGCAAGTCCTTGACAACTCTTTATCTGAGTTGTTTGTGGTGAACAACCTTGAGGGATGAGGAAACATCTCCCCACGGACAAAGAGTAGGCTTGCTTCTGCTTTCTACAAAAGCGAACTCATTGTTCCTCTCCTGTAATGCAATCAGTTATATGTACAGTAATCCATCCTGGGTCCTTTACAAGTCCCTTCTGGGACTTGGAGGATATTGGGAACAGACACAAACTAACATGAAACTCTGACTACTGCTTTTGCTGTGTATAATAAAAATCCTTCATCTCTCACCCAAGATTTTCATGTTTTTTGCCAGAATTCATAAACCTAGGCAAGTTAATGTGTTAGCTTGTAAATAGGGTAAAATCCCAGACCCTGTGTAGTTCTTTTTTTTTAAGATTATTTATTTATTTATTTGAGAGAGAGAATGAGAGAGAGAGAGCACATGAGAGGAGGGAGGGTCAGAGGGAGAAGCAGACTCCCCGCTGAGCAGGGAGCCCAATGCAGGACTCGATCCAGGGACTCCAGGATCATGACCTGAGCCGAAGGCAGTCGCTTAACCAACTGAGCCACCCAGGCACCCCAACCCTGTGTAGTTCTTAACAAACATTTTTCCACTTTCAGATATTTTCAAAGCTTTCCTTTAGTGTAATTTTACACTTATGCATAATGGCTTGTCCATTTTTGTTAGCTATCTTCTTAGCTGCCTTATAGATTTGGGGACTACCGTGAATGTTTTATTTTTGTATTGAATTTTTTAATTGATTTTGAATTCTACATCCTGGTTACATGTCACTAGTGTAGCTACTCATATGGAATAATGTATTGTTTCCCTCAATAGATTGTTGACTTCTCTTAAGAGCAGAAACCATGCCTTATTCATGTCTATATTCTTCCAGTGAAACATTAAATTTAATTAACATTTATTGAACATCTACTATGTATCAGTTGCTAAATAAGGAATAGAGGCATATAACCATAAATTAAATAGTGTGAAAAAAATTAAATAGTGTGCCTGCTCTCAAGGAATTTACAAAATGTGAAGAAGACAGACACATCCACAAAATATTACCATTAAGAAAGTAATATTATGTATCATAACAGAGATATAAACAAAGTATTATGGAAGTAGGGGCAATTCATTGTGACTTGGAGGATTCTGGAAGTTCTCATACAATAAGTAGTGTTTGAGTTGGGCCTCAAAAGGTAATTAGGATCTAGACTGGTGCAGATGGAAAACAGGGGAAGGGAGATGACTTCTCATACCATGCCTGGCATTCAAAGCCTTACACAATTCAGCCCCAAGCTACCTTTCCAAACTCAGCTGTTCTTCAAAAATTAAAAATTAGCCTCTCATAGATTAACCATCTTTCAGATTCGTAACCTTTGAGTTCTCACCACATTGCTTTACATTATAGCACAATGATTAAAAGCAAAATATCTAGGATCAGACAAATTTGGATTCTGGCTCAGGTTCTACAACTTACTGGCTATGAGATTTGGGGCAAATGAAAACTAGTTATGGTGCTTATCTCATAGGATTGTGTGATAAATGAGGTAATTCTTGTAAAGCTTTGGTATAGTGCCTGGCACAGAGCATGCACTTAATAAACATTAACTATTATGAATGTTACCTCTACTTTATCCATCTCTCTGGAATTAATTCTCAAGCCAATTAAAACACATTTATTATAGGTGCATCTGGGTGGCTCGTTCGGTTAAGTGGCTGCCTTTGGCTCAGGTCGTGATCCCAGGGTCCTGGGATTGAGCCCCACATCGGGCTCCTTGCTCAACGGGGAGCCTGCTTTTCCCTCTGCCTGCCACTCCCCCTGCTTGTGCTTGCTCTCTTCTCCCCCCACATGTCAAATAAATAAATAAATATTTTTTAAAAACCCACATTTATTGTATATCCACTATGTGTAATAGGTAGTATTAGGTATCATGGAGAACACAAAAATGAATAAGACCCTATCTCTGCCCCCAGTGACCTGTCAAGTAGAAGATATAAAATACATACACCAAAAAATCATGAGGCAAGCCAAATGAAAAGTCTTGGGTACTCACTCTTGTCTTCCACAGCATGAAAAAGTTGGACCACATGATCACCAAGATTATTTCCAAATCTAACATTATGATTCTGTGACTTCTATGATTGTAAGTGATAAATCAAGGTTACTAACTACCAGGGAAAAGTGAAAAAGAGGTTAAACCAAATTCTACCTGGGAGAGTCCAGGGTACCTGCATAGAGGAAATGACATTGAGTTGTGTCATGATATATGGGTATCATTTGGTGAGGGAAGAAATGGGGGCAGTAGAATTCCAGGCAGAGGGGAAATAAGAAAAAAGGGAAGTATAGGGCACACTCAGGGAATATCCAGCAGTCTTGTGTGGTCAGAACATCAGGATTTAGAATGTTTAAGTAGGGAAAAATAAGGTGGAAACTGATGTCAGATCATGGAGAACCTGGAATGTCATGTTAAGTGGTATGGATTTTATCCTATAAGCTATTCATGTTAGAAGGTGATAAGGAGTCCTGTTAAAAAGAGTTGTAGCAGTTGTTTAATTATAAAATAATGAAAGGTTGAACAAGGGCTGCAGGTCTAACAGTAGGGAAAAAAAGGATAGAAATCCTTTGGCCTTTTCTATATACTACTTTGTGTGTATTGTTGAATAATTTTTAATCAAATGTTTCTTGAGGGCAGGGATCATTCATTTATTCCACAAACATTTATTGAGCATCTACTATGTGTGAGACACTCTTCTGGGCACTGAAAATACAGTGGTGAATGAGAGGGTCAAGATCCCCATGTGTCTGACTTACTTCACTTATCATAATACCCTCTAGGTCCATCCATCCTGTTGCAAATGGCGAGATTTTCATTTTCTATGGCTGAGTAATTTTCCGTTGTACATATATACCACATCTTCTTTATCCATTCACCCATCAACAGAAATTTAGATTGCTTCCATAGCTATTATAATTAATGCTGCTGTAAACAAATGGACTCTGGTGCTGAAAGTATCAAAAAATGATGATATTGCTAGAAATGGGAAGACTAGGGACAGGTTGGTAGAGGAAATAGCGAGTTTGATCTTTGACATATTAACTTTGGGTTGCCAATAAGATATCGCTGGAAATGTCAAGTAAGCAGTTGCAAATAGACATTTTGAGTTTTTTTGTGCTCCATCCCACAGTTCTTCTCAATTAACATAGTAATTTGTTTTAGGTGTATTGTTTATTTTTTGAAGACTTAATTAAAATATTGGCATCTTTATAGATAATGGTATGTTATATTAATTGATATTTACTAAATTAAGAATGTCAATATGAGGGATCAACACATATAAGCTGTTTATTAACACAAGATATATATTGTCTCTTAAAACAAAACAGAAGAGCATTACCTATAAGAAACTCATTACAGTCCCATTCCTCCTGAGAATTATCTTTACAGTTAGCAATTTTGAAAAAATTCAGCAACTAATAAAAATCCAATAAAAGATATGCTAGACACTAAGAAAAATGTAAAACTTTGAGAAACATTAAAATTAGAATCTCAACCATAATTTTTGCTTACATTAAAACTCAACAGTTACTTTTGATAAAATTAAAATCTAAACAATTTTTATAGAAAATAAAGTCTCAGCATCTATTTTTGTTAAGAAACTCTTGAAGAACAAGTGTGAAGTAGGAAGACTTTCCCTATCAGATATCAAGACTTATTACAAAACTGCAGTAATTAATGCAATGTAATATTGGCACAAAGTTAGAAAAATAGATCAATGGAGTAGAATAGAGAGGCCACAAATAGTCCTAAGACTATATGAACACTTGATATTTGACAGAGTTGGCATTGTGAATGAGTGAGGAAAGGAGAGATTTTTCAACAAATGATAATTGGAGCAATTGAGTATTTTTAAGGAAAAAATAAAATTGGGCCTCTAGTCTTACATACTGCACAAAAATAATGCCATATATATTAAAAAACCTAAGTTCAGGGGCCCCTGGATGACTCAGTCAGTTAAGCCTCTGCCTTCAGCTCAGGTCGTGATCCCAGGATCCTGGGATCAAGCCCCACATCAGGCTCCCTGCTCAGCAGGGAGTCTGCTTCTCCCTCTGCCACTCGCCCTGCTAGTGCTCTCTCTCATTCTCTCTCTCAAATAAATAAATAAATAAAATCTTTAAAAAAAAAAACCCTAAGTGTAAAAGGCAAAAATTTAGAAATTTGAAATGTTAAAATAGAGAAAACATATTCCTATTCATATTCATATCAGAATATCTTCTGTTTTGGGGGATAGAGAAGGATTCTTTGAAAAGACACAAAAAGCACTATGTACAAAGAAAAATGGTTGATAACTTTGACTATATTACAATTAAGAACCCTTGTTTATTGAAAGAAACCATCAAGAAAATTATCAAAACATAAGAGACAAAGTGGGGAAAGATATATGCAACACATATAAAGGACAAAGGATTAAAGTTAAGATCTATAAATAACTCCTACAAATTAATTTGTAAAAGGCACACTACCCAAAAGAAAAAAATTGGCAAACGTCTTGAACAAATAATTCACAAAATAATAAACCCTAATATCCAAAAGGCTTTCAAAAAGATTTTCAACATCATTAATAATCAGGAGACTCAAATTATGAGAGGCCATTTTACACTTAAATATATTGGTGAAAATGAAAGTCTAATAAATGTTGGTCAGCAGGGGGAGCAATAGGGAATGTTAAATATGGCTGGTAGGGGTGTAAATTGGTACATGCTATTAGGAAAAGTGAGGCACAATCTACTAACATTGAGGGTGCCCATACCCTATAAACCAGCAATTCCACTCTTAGGTAAATATCCTAGAGAGGCTTATGTTTATGCATGCTACCAAGAATATTCATGGTAGTACTGTTTTTCCAACATTCAAAAAGTAGAAAAAAATCAGAATGTCCCTCAAAGTTATCATGGATAAATTGTGGTGTATTCACACAATGGTACGTACAACAATAAAAGTGAAGTAACCAAACAACAAGATACCACTATACACCTATTAGAATGACCCAAATTCAAAACACTGATAATACCAAATGTTGATGAGGATGTGGAGCAGCAGGAACTCTCATTCATTGCTGGTAAGAATGCAAAATGGTACAATCACTTTGGAAGACAGTTTGACAGTTTCTTATAATATTAAACATACACTTACATACAATCCAGCAATTTTTCTCCTTGGTATTTATCCAAAGGAGATGAAACCTTATGTCCACACAAATACCTGCATGTGGTTGTTTATAACAGTTTTATTCATAGCTGCCAAAACTTGGAAACAACCCAGGTGTACTTCAGTAGATGAATAGATAAATAAACTGTGATACATCCAGATAATGGAATATTATTCAGCATTAAAAAGAAATGAGCTATTGAGCCACAAAAACACATGGAAGAAACTTAAATGAATATTACTAAGTGAAAGAAGTGTATCTAGAGAGTCCCCAAGATGGTGGAGTAGTAGGAGGACCCTAGGCTTCTCTTGTCCCATGAACTCAACTAGATAACTATCAAATTTTCCTAAGTACCCCAAAAATTGGCCTGAAGACTAACAGAACAAACTCCACAATTGAAGGGAGAGAAGAGGCCACATCAAAAAAGGTAGGAAGTCCTGAGACGCGGTTTAGGGGAGAAACAGATCAAGGCTGCTGCAGAGGGGAGGGAGCCATGGTTGCAGAGAAGGGCTAGAGAAGATCACACAAGGAAACACACAAGGAGAAGGTTTTCCAAAGCCATTGCTTGGAAAATGAGAGGGGTTGAATTTCGTGAGTTCTCACAAATAGCAGGGCTTAAAGCCTGGAGTTTTAAAGGTCAGTAGGCTTGGCTGGGATAGAGCTAGGAGGGCACTACCCTGCTCCTGGAGAGAAGGCAGGAAAACAACCTGGGGGTAGACAGTGTGGAAACAGTTATCTGGCTGGGGCCCACAGTGGGGAGATTATTTGCTCATCTTGGAAAGCATCCCTGGGAGGATTCACAGATACCTTTCCAGGAACAGAGGAGCTGGCCAGTGCCATTTCCCTCCCCTGCCCTACAGCATAAAAACAGACCCACCCATTGGAGGCTGTGCAGCATGGACTGGCTGTGTCACTTGCTTGCACCAAGCCCCACACCCTTGTGCTCTGGCAGGACTGCCCTTCTCAATCAAGCTTGCCTCAGTCCCAGTGCAGTGGGCTTCTCCCCCAGAACAACAGCACAAACACCTGTCCACACCATGTCTCCCAACCAGAGAGTTCTGCAGGGCCTCAGTTCTGGTGGAGTTGGTGTCAGGTCTCATTTCACAAGTAGACCAGAGCACACCTAGTTAAAATTTGCCACATTCAAGCCAGGGAGCAAACAGAGCCAACAGCAGGTAAGGAGAGCCTCTGCAGACACCTGGCCTGAAGGACAGAGCAGCCAAAACATAACAATAGCAGAGCACATGCAGCAGAGACACTCCAGAGACACTCCCTGAAGCTCCAGGCCCTGTGCATCAAGATTTCTTCTTTATAAGGCCATTACTTTCAGGAGCAGGAGACACAACTGGCTTTTCTAACACAGAGAAGAAGGCAGAAATTTAGGCAAAATGTCAAGGCAAAGGAATTTATCTCAAATGAAAGAACAAGATAAGTTCATGGCCAGAAATCTAATCAAAACAGATACAAGTAACATTCCTGATGGAGAATTTAAAGCAACAATCATAAGGATACTCACTGGGCTTGAGAAAAGAAGACATCAGTGAGACCCATACCACAGAGATGAGTTAAAAAAAGAACCAATTAGAGATGAAGAACACAATAAATGAGATTGGAAACAGGCTTGATGTAATGAATAGCAGGTTGGAAAAAACAGAGGAATGAGTCAGTGACCTAGAAGATAAAATAATGGAAAATAATGAAGGTGAACAAAAGAGAGAAAGAATTATGCAACATGAGATTAGACTTTGGGAACTCAGTGACTCCATCAAACTTAATAACATTTGTATTGTAGGAGATCCAGAAGCAGAAGAAAGAGAAAAGGGGGCAGAAAATTTATTTCAATAAATAATACCAGAAAACTTCCTTAATGTGGGGAAGGAAAAAGACATCCAGATCCAGGAGGTACAGAGAACTCCCACGAAAATCAACAAAAGCACGCCAACACCAAGACACATTGTAATTAAATTTGCAAAATAATAGTGATAAAGAAAAAAATCTTAAAAGCAGCAAGACAAAGGAAGTCCTTAACTTACAAGGGAAAATCCATAAGGGTACCTGGAGATTTCTCAACAGAACCTTGGCAAGCCAGAAAGAACTGGCATGATATATTCAAAGTGCTGAATGAGAGAAATCTGCAACCAAGAAGCCTCTATCCAGCAAGGCTAGCATTCAGAATAGAAGGAGAGATAGAGAGTGTCCCAGACAACAGAAACTAAAGGAGTTCCTGACCACTAAACTAGGCCTGCAAGCAATATTAAAGGGAACTCTTTGAGTGGAATGGAGAGACCAAAAGTGACAAAGACAAGAAAGGATCAGAGAAAATCTCCAGAAACAATGACAAAACAAGTAATAAAATGGCATAAATATGTATCTATCAATAATTACTCTGAATGTAAGTGGACTAATTGCTCCAATCAAAAGACATAGAATGGGTAAAAAAAAGAACCATCTGTATGCTGCCTATAAGAGAAGAATTTTAGACCTAAAAACAGCTGCAGATTGAAAGTGGTGGGGGTGGGGGGAGAAACAGCATGCAAATGGATGTCAAAAGAAAGCTGGAGTAGTAATACTTATATCAGACAAACTAGACTTTTTTGTTCTTGTATTGTTTTTACCCTGCTTTGTTATCAGGGTGGTACTGGCCTCATGGAATGATTTTGTATGTGTTCCTTCTATTTCATTATTTTTATTTATTTTTTTAAAGATTTTATTTATTTATTTGATAGAGACACAGTAAGAGAGGGAACACAAGCAGGGGGCGTGGGAGAGGGAGAAGCAGGCCCCCCCAACACAGAACAGGGAGCCTGATACCAGGGCTCCATCCCAGGACCCTGGGATCTTGACCTGAGCCTAAGGCAGACACTTAACGACTGAGCCATCCAGGTGCCCCTATTTCATTATTTTTAAGATTTTGATAAAGGTTGTCATTAATCATTTTTTTTTAAATGTTTGGTAGAATTCACCAATGAAACCATGTGGTCTTGGGTTTTTCTGTGCTGTCCTAATTCAACTTTCATTCTTGTTTATTGGTCTAAGAAGATTTCCTATTTCTTGGATTCAAGATTCATGATTCAGTCTTGGTATCTTGTGGAGTTTTTTTTCTAAATTATCTGGATTGTTAGTATATAATTGTTTATAGTAATCTGTTATCACATTGTGTATTTCTGTGGTTATGTCTTGAATTGTTTTCCATTTCTCATTTTGGCTTTTGAGTCTTCTCTCTTTTTTTCTTACTAACTGTAGTTAAAGCATTGCCAATTTTGTTTGTTTTCTTGGAAAAACTGGTCATTACATTCAGTGTTATTGTTTACTCTGGTCTCTATTTTATTTATTTCTGATTTTTTCTTCGTTATTTCCTTCCTCTACTAAATTTCTGCTAATTTTCTTCTTTTTGTATTTCCTTGTGGTGTAATTTTAAGTTATTTTTTTGAATTTTTTCCTTAATACATGCATTTATAGCATAAATTTCACTCTAACATCTGCTTTTGCTGCATCCCATAAGTTTTGGAATATCATGTTTTCTTTTTCTTTTGTTTTGAGACATATTTTGATTTGCCATTTGATTTTTTATTTGGCCCATTGCTTGTGCAGTAATGTGTTAATATTTACACAATGTGTTAATATTTGCATATTAAATATTTACTTTTTTTAAAAAAAAGAAGTCAACCTAAAAAGGCTACATACTGTATGATCTCAACTATGTGACATTCTGGAAAAGGCAAAGCTATGGAAATAGTTAAAAGGTCAGTGGTTGCCAGAAGTTGGTGGAAGTGGGGGGTGAATAGGTGAACCACAGAAGATTTTAGGGATAGTGACACTACTCTGTATGATACTATAATGGTGGGTATATGTCATTATACATTTGTCTAAACCCATAGAATATACAACAGTAAGTGTGAACCCTAAGGTAAACTATAGACTTTGGGTGATAATGATGTATCAATGTAGGATCATCAATCATAACAAATGTACCACTTTTGTGTGGGATGTTGATAATAGGGGAGGCTATGTATATGTGGGAGCAGGGAGTATATTAGAACTCTCTGTACCTTCCTCTCAAATTTGCTGTGAATCTAAAACTGCTCTAAGAAACCAACACTTTTTAAAGTAAATTTGTCACAATTTTTTAAAAAGAATTAACATTTACAGCTACCTGCAACAACATGGGTGAATCTCATAAATAATGTGGAATGAAAGAAGATAGTCACAATTCCAAATATATAAATTATATAAAGTTCAAATATCTGTGAAACAAAACTGCATTTAGAGAATGTTATATAGAAGAAAAAACCTATAAAGAAAAGCAGTGATATCACAATAGTCAAGGGTTACCTCTAGGATGGAGAGAGGAATGTCATCATTGGTGGGGAACTGGAGGCAGGAACAATGAGGGGGTGGGGGTTATCACGATGTTCTATTTCCTGTCTTGGATGGTCATTACATGGGTGATTATAAATGTTCTTTTAACTGGAAGTTCTCTTCTGAATGCTTCTCTTTTCTTAATGAAATGGAAAGCAAGGTCGCCAACTGGGACTGAGGACGGGTGAGGAAGTGTTGAAGATTTGAGGAAAAGAAAGTGGTATGAAAGAAATAGAGAAGTTGGAGAATATAGGGAAATAGGGTATTTTTTATTTATTCCTTTATGAAAACTTTTTACTTTTTTCGTGATTTATTATGCTGCTTTTTCTCTCATATGGAACATTATTTTATTAGCTTGAATATACTATACTATATGCAGTTGTTCCAAAAATGTAGATTATACTATTTAATGTTTACAAATAAATTTTAAGAACAAAATTAAGTCTTAATAAACCATATAACAATAATAGTAATACATTAGTTATTTCACCTTGAGCTTTAGAAAAGCTGATGGTTTATATTTAAGACAAAAATAACAGAGCTTGTAGAGGGATTTTTATTCTTTTTCTTTCAACTTCTCATACTAAGTAACTTTAGCATTAAATTCTACATTTTGTAAGTTTAAACAGACATAGGTATTTATTACCTCCTTATTTTATTAATCTCAAGTCCAAAAGTCATTTTTTAAATGACAGAGAATATAACCACATTAACATCACAAAACTAAATATTGATATTTAAAATTACTAGAAAACTATTACACTCAAACTTTACTTGGAAAACTTAAATGGAAAAAGTTGATAGGTCTATGTAATTTTGCCTAGGTTCTCATATGAAGCATATGTAAAAATCTATTATAGTTTAAATTATAACAAGCTTGAGTTGTAAATTCGTGTTAATATTATAATTACATAGCTTTAAGTATTAACATACTAATGTAAAACTAAAGTTTCTATAAGGGCAAATGTAGTAAATTTAAACAATTACCACCAATGTAAATTTAAAATAGGTCATGAATTTTCATTTTCTAATATTCTATAGATCTTCCTCAACTTTACATGGGGTTACATCCCGATCAACCCATCATAAGCTGAAAATATCTTTTGTCAAAATGCATTTGAGGGGCGCCTGGGTGGCTCAGTCGGTTAAGTGACTGCCTTCGGCTCAGGTCATGATCCTGGAGTCCCGGGATCGAGTCCCGCATCAAGCTCCCTGCTCAGCGGGGAGTCTGCTTCTCCCTCTGACCCTCCCCCCTCTCATGTGCTCTCTCTCCGTCTCTCACTGTCGCTCTCTCAAATAAATAAATAAAATCTTTAAAAAAAATGCATTTGATACACCTAACCTACCAAACATCATAGTTTAGTTTAACCTGACTTAACCGTGCACTTACATTAGCTTATAGCCAGGCAAAATCATCTAACACAAAGCCTATTTTATAACAAAATATTGAATACCTCATGTAATTTGTTAAATACTGTACAGAAAGTGAAAAACGGAATGGTTGTGTGGGCACAGAATGGTTATCAGTGTATTGATTGTCTACCCTCTTGATCGTGTGGCTGACTGGGAGCCTCGGCTCTTTGCTGCTGCCCAGCTTGGGAGACTATCTACCACATATCACTAGCCCTGGCAGACCAACATTCAAAACTCAAAGTGCAGTTTCTACTGAATACCTATTGCTTTTACACCATCATAAAGTCAAAAAATCCTAAATTGAGCCACGGTTAATTTGGGAAACATCTATATGGTAATTGTGCCATTGTCATAGATATAACACAGTCTTTGAAAAGTAATTTGAATATACAAATATTGACTCTAGAAATATTAAGATTGCAATTCTTGGGTTGTTCATGGAAAAAATAGTGTGTGTATAGCTAGGGAATGAGTACTCAGTAAAGCAAATGGGCTAAAATGTTAACAGTAGGTGAATTTGGGTAAAGGGTATATAGGTGTTCTTTGTACTTAACTTATGCTGGCAACTTTTCTATGAATTTGAAATTATTTCTAAATAAGAAGTTAAAATGGAGAAAGGAACATGGACTGACACAACAACGTAAGTGGAAATCCACAGCATACTTGAAAATAAATGAATGCATCTCTTGGATTAAAAGGTGGGGGGAGTATGGTAGTTTATCTCCTTTTCGGCTTAAAAAACGCAGCTATAGGGGAGCCTGCATAGCTCAGCGGTTAAGCGTCTGTCTTCAGCTCAGGTCATGATCTCAGGGTCCTGGAATTGAGATCTGCATGGACTCCCTGCTCAGCGGGGAGTCTGCTTCTCTCTCTCCCTCTGCCCCTCCCCTACTCGTGCTTGCACACTCTCTCTCTCTCAAATAAATAAAATATTTTTTTAAAAACCCACAGCTATAAGCTATTAATTTTTGTAAATATTTTCTTCCTTAAAAGAGTTAGTCTTGAAACAGAACTAGCTACTGTTCTATTTTACCTTTCCTTGTGCAGGCCCTGTATTCCCTGTCCTTGAATCCAGAGTACCATCTTACCCCGTCCAAGTCTCCACAAGGATCAGACATGGGAACTCATCTGCAGCTATTCTGGACCAGCCATTTTCTATTGACCTTGCTGGCAAATGCATTCTGATCTCACATTGCCTACTGCTCTGTCTTTAATTTCTGTGAGGAAATTGAAGTGAGGAATTCTCCCAGCTAGGGTCTATAATTAGGTCATTTTAAATGACAAATTCGGTTAGGTAAGGAGGTGCAAGTGGAGGTCATTATCATTATCATCTACAAGGGGAAAACTGCAACATATGTCATCTTGGAAATCTTCAAAGCTCCAGAGTTGAAATGAATGGGACAGTTATGCAGTGTTTCTGCTTGTGAAATTTTACTTCCTATGGTGTTGCTCATAGCAGACATGCCATCAATAACACAAAGTCATCGAATGTTCCAGTTGAAAGTCATTTATTATTATTAATTATTACCAGCAGCAGCAGCATTATAATTCGCATAAAACTAAATCCACTAATAAAAGAAAACAAAACCACACCCCAGACATGTGTCTTGCTGACAGCGAGTCAATAACATTATTTTCATGTACAAGGGACAGCACCCTGAGGATAAAGATCATATCACAGCTTGATAATCAATTCAATAATTCTGCCAACATTATTGAGCACCTAGGCACAATGGGAGATTTTAAAATGTATACAAGAATCCCTGCTTCCAAGGAGTTTTACAGTCTAGTAGGAGGTATTGAAGAACACCAACAGGAACACAGGGTCACATGAACTCAGTGACATAATGGAATCAGTGCCGTGTATGCAGTGTTCTTGGAAAGGGGCATCACAAGAGACTAACGTCACAGTTGTGGGATATCAAGAGTCTCCATAGAGAAGGTGGCATCTGAGCTAGGCTTTGAGGAACTGGAAGGATTTTGGCAGACTGGCATGTGAGGAAGGGGCACTCCAAGTGGAGAAATAGTGTGGGCCAAAGCAAGGCCACGGGAAAGTTCATGGCATGTTTGGGGAGAGAACAATAGTCCAGTTTAGCTGGTTGTGTGGGATCTATGTAAGTGGCAGTGGTGTGATAAAATGCTGTAAGTTATATGGGGGTCATTATGTCGAATGGCTCTGAAGGACAGGCTAAGATTTCTGATCTTTTTGTCACAGTGACTGTATTTATCCACAGCAATAACATATGCAATTATTTGTGAAGAGATATGGTCATTTCACTTCCAGATTTCCTAGGGAAACTCAAGTGGTTTCCAGGCAATGTTATTGCCTTGCTATCAGAAATATCCTGGCAGATAACACCAAGCCATTTAGAGTAAATTTTTCTCATGCAACTAAATCTCTTCCCCCACAGTCTATTCTTTCCACCCAACCAGGGACAACACTTCTTCCCACTCCTATATCCAGCCCCATCAGTTCCTGTGACATCTGATCAGTTGAGGCAAGTCTAATTTAGGGTTTCCAGCCCCAGCTGCCAGCCTGACTGAAACTAGAGCCCACAGCCCTGAGAAGTGAGAGTGGTGGCGTTAAGGATAGTGAACAATATCGTGGAAATGTAGCCATCTGAGAAGTTCTATGGAATCCACATCCTAAGTGTCAAGCTTAGTTCTTTGACACTGGAGTCCCTGGTCCTCCACTAAGTTTGGTCCAAAGGACAACTGGAGGGATCCCAGAACTCACAGTGGCTAACTAAGGTCATCTTTCAACAGTTCCTCTTACTGTCAAGGAACTCCTTAAAGGAATGACATTTCATCAGGGTTACAAGATTTTTAAGGGCCTCCTTGGTCTGAGGCTGTTGAAACTGTGGACAGAACAGAGTGACTTTCTCTTTCTGACCAAGGAACCCTGTTGGGCTTTGTCTGTGCCCAACAGGCTGGTAGTTGGGAACTTCTCCCATGCATCGGCAGTTCAAAGACACTAAAGAATGGTTGTATTAGGTAACCAAGCCAAAGAAGTAAGCTATGTAGAACGACCTGGGAAGGCTTAGGATAACAAAGTTGCCATAGCCACACTTCCTGCAGCTAGTCAGTCTTTCAGCTCTTTCCTGGAATGAGACCTCCTCTGCAGGAAGTCATGGATAGCTGTAGTGAGGCCCCATGTCACGCTGGACCTTAGGATGACAAGGGAGCCTCCACGGTAGATCAGGAACACCTTTCGGCCCCGAGTGTCCCACACGTCCTGGGCAGAGGCCCACAGGCTTGGCATGCTCTGCCAGCCAACATGGGACTGCATATTGGCCACCAGCACAATCAGAGGATACAGAACTAGGCAGGTGATCGTTCCATTGACACTCCCAGACACTAAGGCAGGAACCCAATGGGGCAGACCTTGCTCTGCCAAGCCATCCTGGATGGGGTCCTTGAAGGAAAAATACAGAGCACTCCCCAGGCTGTTCCTGAGAAGGACAGGCCAGAAACCACGATAGTAGCCCAGTGACAGCCGCCCCCAAAGCCCGTAAGAGTTGAATTCCTTGAGAATGCTGACGGTGCTGGGGAAGCGGGCTTGCTTGCGACCATCCTGGAGCACATTTTGCACCCTTTCAAAGGGGCTCAGTGCCACAGCCTCCACCACACCAGACATGAGCCCTGCAGCCCAGCGGTGTCTCAGGGAGTGTGGCCCAACAGGAGAGAGAGAACACAGCAGGCTATCATAAGTCCCAAACAACAGAGTCCCTTGCAATGTCTTGGAGAGAAGAGGCGGGTATATTCCCCGGTAGAAGTATTGAGGGCCTTCATGCCAAAGCTGTCGCACAGCCTCTGACACTGCCACGGCATGGATCTGTTGCCGGAACACAACCTTATAGATAGGGAAAGTCAGAAAAGTAGACATAAAGTTGGAAACGGCCCCAAGGGCATAGGCCTGGGAGTGCCAGCTCTTCTTTCCTGGAGACTCCGCTCGTGTCCTATGCTGCAGTTCCTTTCCAGGAGAGTGGTTCTGTTCCTCCATGCTGAAGACAACTGGGTACAGATAGAAGAAACTGGCAAGAGTGGAAAAAAAAAGAGATTAGTTAGACTAACCCATTAAATTTGTCAGTGGCATTTTCATGGCTTAGTTAGAAACAGCCCCCAAGAAACTCAGCCCAAGGAAAAAAGCAACACTTTAGGCCAGTTTCTGAGAAATAGGCACACTCTTAAGAAGTCATCAACCTTGAGCGCCTGGGTGGCTCGGTCATTGAAGCATCTGCCTTCAGTTCAGGTCATGATCCCAGGGTCCTGGGACCGAGTCCCGTGTTGGGCTCCCTGCTCAGTGGGGAGCCTGCTTCTCCCTCTGCCCCTCCTCCCACTCGTTCTCTCAATCTCTCTCTCTCAAATAAATAAATAAAATCTTAAAAAAATTTAGAAAAAGAGTTTAAAAAAAAGAAGTCATCAACCTCAAGTTAGAACAGAGGCAGTTTTTTTTTCCTGAACAGTCATCCCTACCATGTGTTACGAACAAATCAAATATTCTAATATTCAAAGAAGGTTTGTGACTGAAGAAAACAAAATTGGGGAAAGAGGGCTCCAAAACCTATTGCACTCAACAGTCACCACATAAAGTTTTGCATTTGATAAACTACTAGAATAATAAGTTGCTACTCTCTTTCTAAAGAGCGGCACTATATCATAGAGGCAGAAAGGCAATCAGAAGTTGTATTTGATACTCTCTCTAAAAGCCGGTAGTAAATCTGGGGAGTGAGGAATCTCCCTCACCTCTGTCTGCAGATTCCTGCCCGTGTCCGGGCTGTTTCATGGCAACGCTCCGCCCCCCTCTTCTCTACTGAGGAACCGAAAGGGTAGCTGTTCCTGGAAGGTCAGCACCACAGGGCTCCACACCTAGCAATTTCCAAGCCTATCCTTGTAGTCCTGTAGCTGTATAAGAGAGCAGGGATTTTACAACCTTGACACGTGACGTCATCGGCCAGACAATTCTTTGTTGCAGGTGCCGGTCCTGTGTACCATAGAACGTTTAGCAGCATCCTGGTCTCCACTCACTGAATGCCAGTAGCACCTGTTAGGACCAGCCCAGCTACTACAACCAAAATTATCTCCAGACATTGCCATATGTCCCCTGGGAAGCAAAATCATCCTTGGTTCAGAATCCCTGTGCTAGAGGGAAGACACAGTACAAGGGCCCCAAACTACTGATCCCACCCCAGAAAGGGCTGGGAGCCCTAGTGGGGGTAGATAGATGAGAGGTAACTGGGGATCCAGGACACTCGGGATCAAGAAGAAATGAATGCTCAGTGTAGATCTGAGAACCTGAGGGAGTTTGTCAGGGAGGAGATAGGGCTGAGAGGACAGAGTGTGCCACAGGAGACAGCGTGTGGAGGTGAGGCAGCACAGAGCTGTAGAGGGAGGGGAGAGGAGAAGACAGGCAGGGGCGGAGAGGACACCTTGATTGCGCAGGGGATTCACATCGAGCCTGGTAGGAATGGCAGACTCTGGAGCTTTCACACAGAACCCTGGGCCGTGTGGTCCTGAGGGGAGGGAGGTGCTTGGGGCTCTAATTATGCTCGCAGTCGATGGCCCCTCAACAGGGGACAAAGGGGTGCAGGCTCAGGCCTCGGGCCTCGAGGGAGGGGTAGAAGCCAGGTAATGCGAGAAGCCCACTCAAGCCTTCTCTGGGCTGCCACACCTAGAACCTGCCAAGAAGTGCCTCTCCTTCCAGAATTGTCCCCCTCAGCTCCTCCTTGGCTTCTTGCTCCTGCTCCATCCCTGACCCCTTAATTTGACCTTACAGCCTCCCCCACAAGCCACACACACTCTCCCAGTGGAGGGAGGTGGAGGCTCAGCCTCCTGTGCTCTGTCAGCACCCCTCCCCTAACCCTAGCACCCCATGTTTGCTTCAAGCTTCCCCTCCTTAACCTCATGGGCAGAAGGAGACTGGGAGGGCCCTTCTGCCTCAGACCCTTTAGCTGAGAACTGGCCAGAGCAAAGGCTCATGAGGCCCACTCTTGCATCCCTCTGGGGACACTTCTGGGCCCCTAGTGGCCACCTCTGTCTCTCCAGAGCCAAAAGAGACCCCTCCCCCACCCCCAGGCCACAGGTAGCTCTACTCAGGCCCCCAAAACCACAGGCATGCCCAACATTCCCCAGATCTACTACGAAAGAATTTCTTCCCCCAAATCTTACTTGCACCTAAATAAGGATGGGTAGTGAAGGAAAGGTTTGTCCCTTCTTCTATCTCAAAGTGCAGTAATGTTCCACATCTCCACATTTTCCTGAGTAACCTATAAACATGTGTTGACTGACTGCATAAGGCAGGTGGACCTAGCAGAAACACCGGGCTAGGATTTGGCAGACTAGCCCTCTGAGTGCCAGTTCCATTATCAACTTCCTTATGACCTTTAGAAATTCATTGACATCTTGGAGCCTCGTCCATCTCAATTATAAAATGAGCCGAGGGGGTGAAATGCTCTCTAGGCAACCTCATATTGTGCATGTCACTGGGGGCTGACATGGGGGGAATTTAGGCCGATATTTGATAGCAGAATCATGCTTTCCCATCCCCAATTCCATCTGCCATTTTTGCCAGTCATTTTCAGGAATTAAAAGTGAACAGTAATTTAGAAACACCTTAGCTTTAATATCTATTCATCATTTTATAAATGTAATTCTTCCTATTTTGTGGGGGAGAAGGAGAATCCACTTTTTTCCCCTTGTATTCTCCTGCTATGATGCCAGGCTTGGGGGGGTGGTGCAGAGATCTAACACTGAATTGTCTCTATCCCTTAGTTGTGTGACCTTAGGCAAGACATTTCACTCAGTCTCTGTTTCTTTAGTCATGAAGTGGCAACAACAAACCTACCTCCAAAGGTTGTTGCAAAGATTAATAAAATAAAATGAGATGAAGTGGTTAAGCATCCATGCCATAGTGGTCTTGATAAAAAGTATTAAAAAAAAAAAAGAGAGATGCTTCCTGACTTCTCCATCTGTCTCCACAGAGCACATGCTCCTGCAGGACACTCTCAGATCAGCCAGAACCAGATGAAGAGGTACAGCGGAATAAATCCTGTGTTCGCATGGGAGGCAGCAAAGACCTTTCTTCTGCGAATACAAAGATGTTCTATAAACCATTATGGATGGTCTGGCCCCTCGACATGAATTCCAAAGTACAGACCACAGAATGCGCCGGGGGTCAGCGTTGAGTAGTTATTACCTAGACTCCATGTTGTGCCTCCTATGTTTATAGCCTAGTAAAGTGAGCCCAGGGCATTCCAGACTGCCTTGGCCCATCTAGGCCAGATGGACAGCCTGTGCGACCACCCCAGGATCCAGCCCCATGTTTATTTGTTCATTCAGTGCCTCCCTCCGCCAGTCTTTGGTCAGCTCACAAACCCATATTGATCGTCTACTAAATCACTTGTGGGTAAATTACTACGAATCTAGAGGTGAATAGGACTTGGTACCTGCCTTCAAGGGCTTGGGAGTGTAGTGGGAGAGACAGGTCAACAATGAGCTAAACTATACTGGAAGGCAAAATAAACGGCACACTAATCAAGGTCAGAGCATAAAGACAGGAGCACTTCATGCTACCTGGGACAGGGAGCAGCCAAGAAATTTCTCTGAGGAGGGGCATCTGACTTGATCCTTCACCAATAGGTGGAGGAGTGAGGGCAGCCATTCTAGGCTGAGGAAGAGGTCTAAGGCACAGAGACCTAAAAGCATAAGTGGTACACAGCTCTGGGGACAGGCCGTGGGAAGGAAATACAGCTGTGGCTGGCAGAGAGGAGCGGATTTAGAATAAGGGCCATATTTGTTTTCCCCACTGCAACGCGGTATAGCATAAAGACACAGGCTCTGGAGTCACACAGCTCTGGATGTGAACTTTACTGTGCCACCTGCTAGCTTTAGGACCTCAGCCAAGTCTCTTCACCTCTCTGAGCCTCGGTATCCTTATCTGTGTAATGATCGTCATGAAGCTTGCACAGGATGAAGCATATAAAATTCTTAGCACAGTACACAGTATATCAATTGCTCCGTAAGTTATATTAGTAGTTTCATTAAAAAAAAAGAGAGAGATCCCAGAAATAAAGATTAGATTACAACCACACTTTTTCTAAAGGCAGAAATCAGTCTAATGCTCTGGGTCTTCCGCAAAATTCATTTTAAATTGCTTGTTTGGGAGACAGCAGAGCAAAGTTGTTCATCGGCTTCGGAGTTTGACAGCCCTGAGGGGGCTGGAGTCCCAGTGTCTCCACTTCTAAATTGTGTGCCTTATATAAATTACTTAACTTCCCTGAAACTCAGGTTCCCTATCTGCAAAATGGGATAACGATGCCTAACAGGGCTGCTGAGAAGCTTAAATGAGCGAACAGAAGGAAAGTTCCTGGCACAGGGGAGGCAGGCAACCAAGAGAAGCTATTATTGTTTCAGCTGAAAACTTTATCTCCCTAACCTTCAGGCTTTTAAGATTTCTTTGTTGAAATTAGAAAATGTGGTGTCATTAGAGCCATGAATTAGAGCACACTCCCACACATGAGGACAAAGATAAGGGATGCTCTGTATCCAAATGGAGCCAGCTTAGCTTACCAAATCCTCCTCCCACCCTTGCCCAAAGAGATCCTCGCTTTGTTTGAAGGGTCCAATCCAGGCACCTTTACACAATCCATTTCCTTTCACCTTTTTTTTTTTTTTTTTGGTCAGAGCTCTAGCTCTTTGTCCTATTTGATCCCACCTCCACCAGTGGCAGATCACCTAAGTTGGCAGTGAAGCTAATTTAAACACAGAACAAGAATCTGCTGAGACCCAGGGTCAGATGTCATGGCATTGGGGAGCAGAAGCAGAAGTCTGAAGGAAACCCAAGAGCTACCACCAGCATCACCCCGATTGTGTGAGGGGAGCCTTCTCTCTACCTCCCATACCCCCCAGCCTCCACCACCCCTCCCACACTGTTCCATCCACAAGAGAAAGGCCACCGTCCTCAGATAAAAGTTCTCATCTCCAAATCTGAAGTGTTTACTTCAAGGAACCCTAGGTATCGGGTTTTTTAAAAAAAAGGAAGGCGGAAAAGAGCATCAGGAGAAGTACCTTGGCAGGTTGAAAACGAACCCAAGAACAGTAGAAGGGCGTTAGATTGTTCATTTGCTTCCAAGCATCAGGAGGCCAGAACAAGCCCCGCAGGGGGCCTTTTAACCACAATTTACATCAGGAAAGTAAGACCTGCTCTCCAAGAACCAGAAGTCATAGAATGTAGAGAAGGTTTCCCAGCTACTGGTTTCACAGCCCATTCAAGCTGGCGGGCCTGCAGGACAGCCCTGCATGCCGTTTCCATGGAGTTGCTCCTTCTTTGGGGCCAGTGATGCCAAATCCAGCAAAGGAGAGGGCCCCTCAAGAGCTCACAGAAGGGCAACCTAGCAACCTGTCCTCAAGCCAGGAAATGAAAGAGCTGTATCAGCGGTTGAGAGCACAGGATCAGGGGTTAGGTCAAACTGTTTCATTCCTCACACTTCTTCCTGAAGTGCAAGTTGAAAGAGGAAGATGTTACCAAGAAAGATGGCAGGGGAATGATTGTTAAACCATTTCTGGGCCACAGACTTACTTGACAATCTCCAGAATGAAGGACTCAGAAAAATACAGAGTTCAAATTCTTGGTAAACGATTTGAGAAAGGACCCTAGGTAGGAACCTCTGCTCACTGGAGTTACGTGTCATGACAGATGTGCTGCGGGCAGATACATTGGCAGCAGGCCATTTACTTATGACCCTCAGCATGATGTGGTGTTTCCAGCAGTGATTCATAAACTTCTCTACACCTCAGAATTAACTACAGCACTAGTTAAAAATGTAAATCACACTCCCCACCCCTAGTCCTAGTAAATCTGAATCCCCCAGAGGTGGAGCTCAGGAATCTGCCTTTCTAACAAGCTCTCCAACATGATTTTGAGGCAGCCAGTCTTGAACCCATACTTTGGTTAACAGCATGGGCTCTGTCTGGTGTCAGAGAGATCTGGTCCAAATTTTGGCTTCACCTTGTAATTTCAGGCAAGTCATCTCACCTCTGAGCCTTGTTTCCTTTGAGCTCATAAGCTGTAGAAATGTTTAACTTCTTTTTAAATAAACAGGCATCTTATTGTAGTATAAAAAATGGTGTAAAATGAGAAAGAAAAGTGCCTTAGCTTCCTTTTCTGCACAATGTTCCTGCAAAAGTTGCCTACCGCTTTCCCTACACCCTACTGCCTCCCCCAACCCCCCTCACTCAACACTACCATCAGGCCAAGACTGCTGGTGGGTTTGAGACCACCGACGGAGAAATACTCTGTAGGCAGCTCAGCTGGGCAAATAGTTAGCATTAGAACAACAGGCTTGGATGCAAAATCGGATGCTGAAACTTACTTGCTGTGTTTTGCTGGGCAAGACACCTAACCTCTGTTTCCCCATCTGTACAATGGAGATTAATAGTCCTTGCTCACTAATTCTATATAGTTCCAAATGGGCGCTCCCATCTCCACTTTGGCTTTTCTCTACTAACCCTCAATCTGAGACTAAAGCGGAGTGTTTACAAGTGGCGTCCTTTGAAATCGGGTATGTCGACTCGGGTGTGAGCTCTTCGCTCTTCCCTTCCTAACCACACTGCCTGAGTGCTGAAGTGCCCTCTCTGTTAAACTGGCACACCGCGGCTGAGAAGAATAAATGAGATGTCCGTGCAAGCGCATTCGCACGCAGAAAGTGCTCAGTAAATGCTTTCTCCCCTTCCCCTTATACAAACGTGAGGGGCTCTTATTGTTCACTTGATTTCTGTCCCACCTCGTGTTTAACGCATCCGGTCTCAAAGCGCGGAGGGAGGAGAGTCGAGATGGAAGAAGGGGTGAGGGAGAAAGAAAGCGAAGGGGAAGCAGCAAACTCACGGGTAAAATGCAAATCGGCCCGGTAGGTGCGTCCGAGCTGCACTTGACACGGCGCTGGCTTCCGCGCCCGTGTGCCGCAGCCCCCGCCGGCCGGCTCCCCCCTTTTGCTAGCAATGGCCTCGGGGCCGGAGGCTGAGAGGGGAGGCGGCCCCCGCGCCCCGTTGATTGGCCGCTCCGTCCCGCTCATCAAGCTCTTTTGTGTCAATGGGCAGAAGCTAACTGAAGCGGCGGCTGCTGGGAGGGCTCAGCCGGTGGTTGGGGGAGGCCGCAGCTGCGGTGGGAACCGTGCTGCCTCGACTTCGCTACCCCTGGCTGGGAGGCTGTGCGGTGCAGCTCCATCCAGCAGCTCCGGTTCGCTCGGTGGCGGAGGAGGCGTCATCCTTTTCCCCTACAGGGCCGCGGGGACTGGAAGGCGGTAGCCGCAGCTGTCCACACCGGAGCATCCGCTGTCCACACCGGAGCATCCGCTGCCCACCAGCCGGGCACAGGTAAAAAAAAAAAAAAAAAGGCGGGGGGGAGCGCGATTGCCCGGCGCGCAGAGAGGAAGAGGAAGCTCCACCAGTACTGGGCGGCTCCCCATTTGGGGAATCGAGAACTGAGAGGCGGGGGAAGGAGCACTCCCACGGCCCCGCTGCGCTGAGGGAGGAGGTGGGGTTTTGCTGGATACTGCCAAAGGCTCAGGATTTGCCAGAATTGAAAGGGGGGGGGGGAGGCGTTTTTGGTAGGGGTCGTAAGGGACAAGGAGGAGATAATCACAAGCTGTCTGCTTTGAATCCCCTTTGCATTTCCCCATCTCTTCCTGGGGAGGAATATGAGGGTGTGCGTGTCCAATTCTTATTCCCTTTCTCCGTGGCAGGCCATCAGAGCCAAATCCGAACTTGAATTCTGTCTGAGCAGCTGATTGCAGAGCTGGTAGGCCAACAATTTCCCAGGGGACATGTAATGGAAGGGGTCACTTTGACTTGTATTCAGAAGGTGGGAGCGGGAATTTTCTGTCTGAAGATGGGAGATGGAATTTTCCCATCTGGCTACAGCGGAGGTGGGGGCGGGGAAAGGGAGCGGGATGAGGGATGAGGCTGCTTCTGACCCTTCCCTTCTCTGTCCTGCCCTACGCGACGACACAGTCTTGACGCCCTGAGGACTGGGATCTGCAAACCCCACTGGACGGAGGTCAAGACTGGGATCTGCAACCCCCCAGTGGACAGAGGTCGACCTACCCCGAAGGCGAGCTTTCTCATGGAGGGCACCTGTTGCAGAGGCTGGAAGTGAAATAAAGGCGTGCACTTGTTTCCGAGCTTATGTTTTATAATCCGAAAAATAAGGGGGGAAACTTTGAGAAGGGTGTGTGGTTAAGATCTGAAACGTGAGTTTAACGGATGTCTTTAAAATTTTTTTATTTGAGTATAGTTGACACACAATCACACGGATATCTTATTTATTATCATAAATCTGTGAGATTTAGACCATTGCACTCTATTTTGAGAGCCCAACAACAGCTCCACACACACTATTTCACCTAGAATTCAAAGCAGCAGTTGCCCTCCCTCCTGGAGGACTGGCCAGAGGGGATGGAAAAGTACCCTGCTAGCAGGAAGATACCCTTTAGCTCGAGAAAGTTGTAATTGCCAGTCTCCTGCAGGGTATTTTTAGGTCAGTGGGCAAATATAAAATGTACTGCGGGGTGTTCATTAAAGTGACGTGACTGCAGACCACTTCCCTGCAATCTACTACATTATTGACCTTTCCCCCCCTTTTTCTTTACAGTCCCTATTGAGATACAAGGAAGGCAGAGCCTGGGAACATTGGGGATTCCTCCTACAGATTAGGCTTTTCTAAAAAGCCTGAGCATCTTGTTATATTCAGATAGACAACCGTCATCCGTCATGGCTAGCATCATTGCACGTGTGGGTAATAGCCGGCGGCAAAACACACCCTTGCCACCTTGGGCCCATTCAACTTTGAGGTCCTTGGGGAGGAGTCTTGGTCCTTTAAGGGTCCACATGGCAGAAAGAAATGTGAAGCTCTTCTCCGGGAGAGTGGTGCCAGCCCAAGGGGAAGAAACCTTTGAAAACTGGCTGATCCAAGTCAATGGGGTCCTGCCCGATTGGAACATGTCTGAGGAGGAAAAGCTCAAGCGCTTGATGAAAACCCTTAGGGGCCCAGCCCAGGAAGTCATGCGTTTGCTCCAGGCCGCCAACCCCAATCTAAGTGTGGCTGATTTCCTACAGGCGATGAAACTGGTGTTTGGGGAGTCAGAAAGCAGTGTCACCGCCCATGGTAAATTTTTTAACACTTTGCAGGCACAAGGGGAGAAAGCCTCCCTTTATGTGATCCGTTTAGAAGTGCAGCTCCAAAATACTATTCAGGCAGGGATCATAGGTCAGAAAGATGCAAACCAGACTCACCTGCACCAGCTCCTTTTAGGAGCTGAGCTAAATAGGGACCTGCACTTTAGGCTGAAACATCTTCTCAGGATGTATGCAAATGATCAGGAGCATCTTCCTAATTTCTTGGAGTTAATCAAGATGATAAGGGAAGAAGAGGATTGGAATGACACTTTTATGAAACCGAAACAGCCCAAAAGGTCTGAGCTAATCTTAGAGAGGGCAGCAAGCCCTGTAGCATTTCAGGGCCCCCAGCCAATAGCAACCAGCAGCACCAACTGCAACGTGATAGAGGTAGATGATACCCTTGATGACTCAGATGAGGATGTGATCCTGGTGGAGTCTCAGGACCCTCTACTTACATCCGTCGATGCCCCGCCCCTCAGAGGCAGGGCCAGACCTCTCGATCCAATACTGGTCACTGATTCCTCCAACAGTTCCCGGGCTCAATCTCCCACCAGTGAGGGTTCTGGGTATAAGAATAATGGTCCTGGGGATACGCGTAGAGCCAGGAAGCGAAACTACACAATCTTCTGTTCTTATTGTGGTGAGGAGGGCCACTCAAAGGAAACCTGTAAGAGTGAGAGCAACAAGGCCCAGGTGATAGAGAATCTGATCATCACCCTGCAGAAGCTGACACATATAGAGGAGAGGTCAAAAGAGATTCCTGGTGAACACAATGACCTCTCTGGGCCTCTAGTAAGGTGCTAGAATGAGCCCTAAGTGAACCCTTAACTGTATTCAGATGGGAAAAAGAGCAGGGGTGGGAGTAGATTTCTATCTGCATTAATTAATCCACAAAGTGGCTTTATTGTGGGCAGAAGAGGTCTTGGATATCACCAAAGTGGAGGGGATAGCCTGAACTCTGTCCCTGCTCCCTCCTCTGTCTGCCTAAGGGTCTATTCTGTGTGTGTGTCTGATTCCTTGATGACTATTCTTTTTATGAAAGGAGTAGAACTCTGTTAAACCTTCACAAAATGAAGGAAAATACAAATTACCCAAAACTCTTCATCCTTATATAAACATTGTCAGTCCTTTGATGAATGCCCTTCTAGGTATTTCCCTGTAACTGTGTACCCAGATAGATATATGTATAGAAAAGTGAACAAATAAAAGTGCTGTTCTATACTGTGTATTTTTTACCAAACTATATATTGTGGAGTTCTGTGTCAATGAATATATATAAGCATCAAGTTCAATGTCTCTGTGTTTGATGTTACTTTTAAGAATATAGAGGAAAAATAAACAAGAATCAAATATAGAAGCTTTAGTGGGGGAGGGTCATACTGTGAAGTGGAGTTTTCACCAACCTCATTTACAGATGAGGAAAAGGGAAGCTGAAATTGGCGGAATTTCTCCCAAAAAGGCCCTTATCACAACTGACCTGTCTCCTAGGGTCAGGGTCAAATCTGCACCCACTAGTTGATATTCCAATGCTTTCTTCTCTAATGTATCCTGAGAAATGTGATGATGGACAGGGGTGGGGGCAAAAGTGGGAAATGGGTATTTTAGGAGGGTTCCATTCCTGTTCACTTAGGGAAGGAGCAGGGTAGATTCCTTAGACTGTGGCTACTGCTGCTTCTGGAGAACAGCTGGTGGCATCAATAAGACTGTCCTTTGGGCTGACACTACCCTCTGCTTCCTCCCTTAGTACTGAGAAAGCAGCCACTCATGAGAATTTAGTACCAGGAAGCTCAGCACCTCCCAAGCCTCCCCCTGGTTACAGGCTAGAGGACACCAAGGAGCTCAAGGAGTCTCAGCTAACCTTGTCCTGATCCAACAAATGGGAATAACCAAGGAAGGATGAAAAGCCATCTGGGTGCCAGGGCATATGAAAAAACATGGGAATCAGAAAGTCCACATACCCTTTTAGAACTGAGGACATTAATAGGAAAAGAGAGCACAGAAGAACCTTCCTGGACACCTGCTCCCGCCCATCTCACGGCCTCAGATTGGAGGGTGATAAAAAATGACCCTCTGTCCAAAGAACAGGGTCCCCTATACCCTATACCCTATATACCCTTTGTAGGTATATCAGTCCCTATCCTTGTGAGCAGGGCAAGGTTGATTGGGGCTGATTTTATTTAAGGCAGGGAATGCAGTGCAATGAATGCAGACCCGATGAGTTTGTCAGGGAGGAGATAGGGCTGAGAGGACAGAGTGTGCCACAGGAGGAGACAGCGTGTGGAGGTGAGGCAGCACAGAGCTGTAGAGGGAGGGGAGAGGAGAAGACAGGCAGGGGCGGAGAGGACACCTTGATTGCGCAGGGGATTCACATCGAGCCTGGTAGGAATGGCAGACTCTGGAGCTTTCACACAGAACCCTGGGCCGTGTGGTCCTGAGGGGAGGGAGGTGCTTGGGGCTCTAATTATGCTCGCAGTCGATGGCCCCTCAACAGGGGACAAAGGGGTGCAGGCTCAGGCCTCGGGCCTCGAGGGAGGGGTAGAAGCCAGGTAATGCGAGAAGCCCACTCAAGCCTTCTCTGGGCTGCCACACCTAGAACCTGCCAAGAAGTGCCTCTCCTTCCAGAATTGTCCCCCTCAGCTCCTCCCTGGCTTCTTGCTCCTGCTCCATCCCTGACCCCTTAATTTGACCTTACAGCCTCCCCCACAAGCCACACACACTCTCCCAGTGGAGGGAGGTGGAGGCTCAGCCTCCTGTGCTCTGTCAGCACCCCTCCCCTGACCCTAGCACCCCATGTTTGCTTCAAGCTTCCCCTCCTTAACCTCATGGGCAGAAGGAGACTGGGAGGGCCCTTCTGCCTCAGACCCTTTAGCTGAGAACTGGCCAGAGCAAAGGCTCATGAGTGATGAAGGATAGTTGGAAGACAGGCAGGCAGGGACAAGGGGCCCCTGCCCTAAGAGGAAACCACCCTTAAAAGGATTTTACACCACCCTGGAAGGAGCCCTCCACCCTTTCCCATGTGATAGGTAGATGACAAAAACCTGATTGTGTGACAGGTGCATGGAGGGTTAATCAGATTAAAACAGCCCGCCAGCAAGCCCCCAAAACCCCTAGACTCAGAAACTCCAGTGGCAACACTCTTGGGTCCCCTCCCTCTTCGGGAGCTTTGTACTATGGCTCAGTAAACTTTACTATCGCTCAATAAACTTTATCGCTCAATGAACTTTGCTCTGCTGCCCACTACTCTGCATCTGGTCTACCTCTTCACTCTTCAGAAGATGCATGACCAAGAACCCTGGGCACCAAAGGAAAATAAATCCTGTAACAACGAGGCCCACTTCTTGCATCCCTCTGTGGGCACTTCTGGGCCCCTGTCGGCCACCTCCATCTCTCCAGAGCCAAAAGAGACTCTCCCCCCACCCCCAGGCCAAAGGTAACTCCACTCAGGCCCCAAAGCCACAGGGGCTGCCAACATTCCCTGACTCTTGGTTTGTAAGCCCTTTATTCCTCCCTTTCTCTAAATCTTCCCTTGCAAGGAATCTGCCCACTCATCTATCCTAGATTAAAGTATCACCTTCTCTCAGTTTTACTCTATAAATGCTTGTCGAATAATTTACCCAAATAAACAGTTTATGTTGTCATAACTTCTTTCTGGGATCAAATAGGGAAAAAAGAAAAATAAATGTGACACCTACCACTGCCCTCCTTTTCACCGGTGTTAGTTTGGAGGTTCAGTATAGACCACCGCTTTGTAAAACCGTTCTATGATTCATCCCCATTTCTTCCCTCCCCCATCCTCCTCTTCGTCCTGTACACTTAAAATTGTCTGAATTTTTTATTTCACCAAAACGAGGCAAACCTGATACTTTATTTCACTTTGTGTAACATTGGCTTTTCCAGTATTCAGGACCTGGGCATTCAGATCAAACTAAGGGAGTTAGCCGAAAGAAGCCTTTTAGAGAATTTTGTGTCTGAAAGCCTTCATTTGAGAATTTGTTTTCCTTTTCCTTTCACTCTCAGTAATTGCTAAGAGATGAAATGAGTCTTTTTTTCAGGAGAAAGTAGCCTTTGCATGACCTTCCTGTGCATTACTCCCCTTCTTCTAGGTACTATTTTCCCTTGGTCTCTGACACCCCTGTCTCACAGCCCCCTCCCAGATCTTTTTGGTGCCTGCTTCTCAGTCTCCTTTGCTAAATCTTCTTTCTCTTCCTGATCCTTCCAAAACAGCAATAGAAATTAGAACTACCACAACTGTAATTTATTGAAAGCTTATTATGTGCCAGGTACCCTTGTGCCGAGCACTTTAAATGTAGTAGCTCTTTTTTTTTTTTTAAGATTTTATTTATTTATTTGAGAGACAGCGCGAGAGGGAAGAGGGTCAGAGGGAGAAGCAGACTCCCTGCTGAGCAGGGAGCCCGATGTGGGACTCGATCCCGGGACTCCAGGATCATGACCTGAGCTGAAGGCAGTCGCTTAACCAACTGAGCCACCCAGGCGCCCTAAATATAGTAGCTCTTTAATCTTCTGGTAACCCACTAAGATAGCTATTACTATCACTTTCTATTTCTAAATTACTGGGGGGGGTTGTTTTTTTTTAAGATTTTATTTATTTATTTGAGAGACACAGAGAGTGAGCGAGAGAGAGCAAGAGCCAGGGGGAGGGACAGAGGGAGAGAGAGAAGCCGACTCCCCACTGAGCAGGGAGCCTGAATGCAGAGCTCCATCCCAGGACCCTGGGATCATGACCTGAGCCAAAGGCAGAGGCTTAACCGACTGAGCCACCCAGGCGCCCCCTCTAATTTACTAGATGACATTAATTTAATTACTATTTTTTAAAGCTTTTTTATTTGAGAGAGAGAGAGAGGGCATGAGCAGGGGGAGGGGCAGAGGGAGAAGCGGACTCCCCACTGAGCAGGGAACGGGAAGCTGGGCTTAATCCCGGGGCCCCAGGATCATGACCTGAGCCAAAGGCAGATGCTTAACCAGTGAGCCACCCAGGCACCCCTAATTCAATTACTATTAATTGCCACCGATTTCTGATGAGAAAACAAGCTGGAAAATTAGGAAACTACCTAGGGTCATGCAGCTAATTAGTGGTGGAGCCAGGGATGAGATGCCTGGCTGACTGACTCCAAAGCCAGTGCTCCTTCCTAAGGTTAGTTCTCAGGCACAACACCCTCTGATGTAGGTGCTATTACTATCTGCATATGACACATGTATCTGCACATGACCCAGGTGCTATTACTATCTGCACAAAACCAGGTCTACACATATGAAGTGCTTGGCCAAACGTCATAAGAGCAAGTGGCTTGCGTGTCACACACAAGGATGGAATCTTCTAAAGAACGTTTCCTCTGACAGAAAGGAGGCTTTCTACCTTTTTCTTTCCCTCTGGGTTGCAGCTAGATCTCCTGCTGCCTGGCAGCCACCCCCATCCCCCATCTTCAGTTGCATTATCACATTCCATTCAAGCACTGTGTTGTTTCCCACCTATGCCTTAGGTGCAAATAGTTGTGAATTTAACATATGCAAGAGGAGAAAGCAGCAGCAATCTGTGGGGGAGGGATTAATTGTACAATTAGTGGTGCTAGGGAGACTTCACTACCGGATTGGAAAAAAGGATCAGTTTGCTTTCCCTCCTGATGACACTAAATATGAATTCCAGGTCAGTTTGATAAATAAATGTAGATTTTATGCAAATGTGTACTAATTCTGAAATAATATATGTTGTTGTTATGAAAGCAATAAGAATCAAATGTTCAAAAGCAACCCCTTTTAATTCTGCAAGAAAAGAAATATTTATTAGATCTCTGGATTGGAGAGAGATTTCCGCGGTTAAGAGTGATGACAGAAGTGATAAAGGAAGCACCAGTAACTCAGAAGACAGCATTAATAGAAATAAAAGAGAAACT
This sequence comes from Zalophus californianus, assembly GCF_009762305.2. Classification (NCBI taxonomy): domain Eukaryota; kingdom Metazoa; phylum Chordata; class Mammalia; order Carnivora; family Otariidae; genus Zalophus; species Zalophus californianus. Next base: position 43,948,715 of record NC_045612.1, on the reverse strand, counting down.
GCAAGCTGAGAAGTCCGGGCAACAAATAAGGAAAACCATGGTAACAGCAATGTTCTATTGCGTTTCGATAGCTAACACTACTGAAGTCCTACAAAGTGCCAGGCATATTCTAAGAGCTCTACATGGCTTCATCTCATTTTCACAATAAACCCTGAGATAGATCCTAATATTATCTCCAGGTTCTAAAACATTCTTTCTTAAGTGGGAAAAAACCCAGAAAATGCAAAAAATGTAAATATACGGCTTAACAAATTACTATAAAGCAAACCACCACAGAGATCAAGGAATAGAATATTGCCAGTACTCCTGAAATCCCCAAGTCCCTGCCCATCAAACCACTCTCATGAGTTATGGCTGTTGTTTTCTTGCTTTTCTTTAGAGTTTTACCATTCAAAAACAAATCCCCAAACAATATTGTTTTTAGAACTTTATTTTTTGTTAAAGATTTTATTTATTTGACAGAGACACAGTGAGAGAGGGAACACAAGCAGGGGGAGTGGGAGAAGCAGGCTTCCCGCTGAGCAGGGAGCCGGATGCTGGGCTCGATCCCAGGACCCTGGGACCATGACCTGAGCCGAACACAGACGCTTAACGACTGAGCCACCCAGGCGCCCCTTTAGAAATTTATATAAATAGAACTGTAATGTATGTATCCTGGATCTTTCTGAGATTCAACTTTTTTTGCATGTAGCATTAGTTCATCATTTTCAGCATATTGCATTACAGCATTCCATTCTAGGAGTTTACAAGAAAGGATCCATTCCGCTGTTGATGGACATCTGGGTTGTTTCCAGTTTGGGGGCAATTATGAAAAATGTTTCTATGAACATCTTTTTTCTGTCTCCTGGTGCACATGTGCACACACAGGGCATATACCTAGTGTCGAGGCCACTTTAAGGCAACAGGCTTGAGCAAAGGAAATGGGAGCAAGGCAAAACAGCCAAAGGCTGTGACCGCCCACCGAGCTGAATGCAAACCGGCTTATTAAATAACCCACCTGGAAATAGCCATAGGCCCTAACTGACCAATTACAACCAGGCACAGTTCCTAAGATTACCAAAAAAGAAAATTCCGTAAGTCCCTGATGGGGTTTTGGGATATAGATGAGGTTCAATGGGGTGGAGTCCGGAGCTGACGACTAAGAAAGAATTCTTGAGACATCTTTGGTGCAAAATGGTGGTTTATTAAAGCTCGGGGATAGGACCTGAGGGCAGAAAGAGCTGCTGCCCCTGGTTGTGAGGGGTGGCTGATTATATACTATGGGGTTGGGGAAGGTAAGGAAAAGGGAGGTTTTAAAAGGTTTTTTTTATGTTAAAGAAGACTCACCGGATACCCGAGGCCTTGCCATTGTCAAGTTAAGGTTGTTTACCCCTCTAGTAGGCATTCACATTAAGATAGTTGGGAACTTCCTGGAAGAATGTCACACATGTCCCACCCAGGAGTGGGGGATGGGGGGAGGTTGCAGGGTGTCTGCTTATGCTTTATCTTCAGCCAGCCTTCTGTTCCCTCATCATCCCCATCCTCCCTTACTCCACCCTATAACTGTGGCCCCTTGCCACAGCCTCCTTGCAGACAGTCTCTCCTTTGCTGTCCTTTCCTCTCCGACCCTTGTGGTGTATTCCATAAACTTCTAGCTCTTTTGTCCTGCCTTGGGTGAACTCTTTTCACTGCCCGCACTGACAGCCCCCATCGGATCAGGGCACCCCACACTTAGGAGTGGAATCTGGCTCATAGAGTATGTGTACTTTAAACTTAGTACTATAGACTACCAAACTATCTACCAAAGTTGTACCAACTGCCACTTCCACCATCAGTGTTTAAGAGTTCCTGTTACTACATCAAGAACTTAACGATGTACTATATGCGGGCTAGAACATAATTAAAAAAAAAAGAGTTATTGTTGCTCCACATATTCACAAATACTGGGTATTGTCAACAAAGATTTATAACTTTCACTTAAGGTTTTAGACATCTTTTATTAAATTTAGTTCAAGGTACTAGATTTTGGGTGCTTTTGTAAATGTATTATTTGTGAATTTCATTTTCTAAGTGCTTATTGAGGGTATATAGAAATCTAATTGATCTTTTGATGTTGATTGTGTATACTGATTTATAATCTCTCTGAATGATTGTAAATTTTTATCTATAGCTTCTTTAGAACTTTCTGCATACACAAGCATCTCATCTGCAAATAATAATAGTTTTATTTCTTTTCCAATCCATAGTCATTTTATTTCTTTTTCTTGCCTCACTGCACCGTCAAGTACCTAGAGTACAAAAGTAGTGAGGGGGAACATCCTTGTCTTATTCCTGAACTCAAGAGGACCACTTTCAACAATTTAACATGAAGCAGGACACTGGCTACAAATTTTGGTATACCATTTATCCGATTAAAGATATTTCCTTCCATTCCTAATTTACCAAGAGTTTTTAAAATCTTCAGTGGATGTTCAATGTTATTGAATGCTTTTCTGTACCTATTAAGATGATATCTTTTTTCTTTTATCTCTTGATATGTTAAATTACATTGTTTGTTTTTTATTTTTATTTATTTTTTAAAGATTTTATTTACTTATTTGACAGAGAGAGACACAGCGAGAGAGGGAACACAAGCGCGGGGGAGTGGGAGAGGGAGAAGCAAGCTCCCCGCTGAGCAGGGAGCCCGATGCGGGGCTCGATCCCAGGATCCTGAGATCATGACCTGAGCCGAAGGCAGACACTTAACGACTGAGCCACCCAGGCGCCCCGTTTTTTTTTTTTAATAATAAAACAACTAGGCATTCCTGGATTTGGTCCTGATTTATTTTTTTTAAAGATTTTATTTACTTATTTGACAGAGAGAGAGAGCATGAGCAGGGGGGAGGGACAGAGGGAGAAGCAGACTCCCTGCTGAGCAGGGAGCCTGATATGGGACTCCATCCCAGGACCCTGGGATCATGACCTGTGCTGAAGTCAGACGCTTCACCTACTGAGCCACCCAGAGGCCTGGTCTTGACTTATTTGATCCTGATTTACTATAATTGTTGTATACTACTGGATTCAATTTGCTAATATTTTGTTTAGGATTTTTGTATCTTTGTCCATAAGAAATATTAGCCTGTAATTTTCCTTTCTTTTAATGTCCTTGTTAGATATTAGTATCAAAGATTTGCTGACCTCATAAAACTAGCTGAGGAGTACAACCTCTTTTTTCTCTTCCTTTGGCTCTCCCCATTTCAAACAAAAAAACTGAGGTCCAAGATGTTTAAATAGATTCTTCTTCATATCTGTATTATATCCAGTTATTTGCTTATGACCACGGTTTGTTGAACCAGCATCTGTATATTCATGTTTCTGATGTTTCACTATTATAAACCTGCTGAGAAGAACATCCTCAGTCACATACAGGTTGGCACATGTGACCAATTATTTCCTGAAAACACATTCCTAGAAGTAGAGCTGCTGAATGAAGGACTATGTTCCACAGGAACCAGAAGGGGAGTTGGCCCATGACATGACCGACTTTGGTAGCACTGGCTCACATTTAGGGCCCTTCTTCATTTCTTAATATATATATTTTTAAACAGGAATTTTCTGACATTTGTTTTTTTTTTAAAGATTTTATTTATTTATTTGAGAGAGAGAGAGCACAAGCAGGGGGAGGGGCAGAGGGAGAGGGAGAAGCAGACTCTCTGCTGAGCAGGAAGCCTGACATGGGGCTGGATCACAGGACCCTGGGATCATGACCTGAGCCGAAGGCAGACACTTAACCTGACTGAGCCACCCAGCTGCCCCAATTTCTTAATATTCTTATAATACTCTTTGACTCTGGGCTACTAGACTTTTATTTTTGTTTTTTAGACTTTATGCTTTTTAAATCATCTCTACACCCAATGTGGGGCTTGAACTCACAACCCCAAGATCAAGAGTTGCATGCTCCACCAACAGAGCCACCCAGGCACCCCTAGACTTTAATACGTAATATTTAGAGATCGAGTCCGATCTAAGAAATCACCAAATTACTTAAACTTTCAAATAATTTAGGTTTTTTTCCTTAACTTTTTTTAACGGAATTTTCAAACACACACAAAAGTACAGAGAATGGTTTAATAAACCCCCACGTTCCCATCACCCAGCTTCAAGAATTATCAACACTGCGTATCTTGTTTTGTCTATAATCCCACATTTTTAATAGGATACTTTATTTATTTAAAGATTTTTTTTAAAGTTGCTCAGTTGTAACAGTTTTTCTTTTAAGATTTTATTTATTCATTTGTCGAGAGAGAGAGAGAGAGAGAGAGAGAGAGAGAGAGCACAAGCAGGGGGAGCTGCAGGCAGAGGGAAAAGCAGGCTCCCTGCTGAGCAAGGAGCCCGGCGCGGAACTCGATCTCAGGACTTTGGGATCAGGACCTGAATGGAAGGCTTAACCAACTGAGCCACCCAGGCGTCCCCATTTAAAGATTTTATTTTTAAGTAATCTCTACACCCAATGTGGTGCTCGAACTCACAGCGCTGAGATCAAGAGTTGCATGTTCCAACGAAGTCTGCCAGGTGCCCCTTAATAGTGTACTTTAAATCAATTATAGACATCATATCAAATGGTATGATTCTTCTATACTTTATTCATAGTTCTATCTCCCCTTTTTCATTCCAAATATTCTTTTATCAGAGTAAAATTATATAACATGAAATTCACCATTTTAACCATATTGAAGTGTATAATGCAGTGGCATTTAGGACATATTCAATTCGTTTTATTTGTGCATTTTTCTTTATTCTGGGTCAGTTTTTCTTGAGGTTTTTTTTTACTAATCCTTTGGACAAATTCACATTTGGTTCAGCTGACTCTTCTACTGTTTCTTCTGTTTTCTACCTCATTGATTTCCACTCTTTATTAATCCTCCTTTCTACCCTACCTAGATTATTATACTGGACATTTGCAACATATATTTTCAGTCTTTCTTCACTTTAAATATATGCACTTTGGCTTTAAATTTGCTTTTGAGTACTGTTTGAGGTGCATTCTACAAGCTTGGCTGAAAAGCAGATTTTTCATTATTACTCAGTTCTACATGTTTATCCATTTCCAGCAAATGCAGGCACTTTTCTGGTGAAGACTCATGGCAGAATTTAGTCTCAAGATGGACACAGACTTCTGTAAACTTCCAGATTCACAGCTCCAAACACTTACCGTTCACCCTAGCTGAATACTATATCTTGAGGTACTTGATGTAGATAATGTTCGGGTTTGGAGCCGACGACGAAGAAAGAATTCTGAGACATCTTCGATGCAAAAAGGTGGTTTTATTAAAGCACGGGGACAGGACCCATGGGTGGAAAAAGCTGCACTGGGGTCATGAGTGGACCATTATATACTTTCAAGTTGGGAGGGGGTTAGAGATAGTACAAGTCTCTAAGGAATTTTGGAAGCAAGGTTTCTAGGACCTTGAGGGGGCTAGCTATTGTTTTTTTTTTTTAAAGATTTTATTTATTTATTTGACAGAGAGAGACAGCTAGAGCAGGAACACAAGCAGGGGGAGTGAGAGAGGGAGAAGCAGGCTCCCCGCAGAGCAGGGAGCCCGATGTGGGACTCGATCCCAGGACCCTGGGATCATGACCTGAGCCGAAGGCAGACGCTTAACGACTGAGCCACCCAGGCGCCCGGGGCTAGCTATTGTTAGGAAAAGGTCATTTATTACTGTCTAGTAAAACCCTAGTCATGAGACCCTTCAGATATATATCAGTGGACCATAAACTTGGGGAATGATTGCCAACATGTATCTAGGGGGGTAGGGATAAAGGAAGTTTCCACAGGAATTTTTATACGTTAAAGTAGATTTACAGGATCCTGGGGGATCGGGCTAAGACTGCCTTTTGCCCTTAGCAAAGCATTAACACTGAGGCAGCTGAGTCCCTAGAGAAAGGCCACTCTTCCTGTTTTGAGGACTTGTTGATAGGCTGTAGGCAATAAGGAAATTTAATTTTTTCTTTTGCCTTTGTTTCCCACATCAGTATTCAATCGGGATGCCTGGGTGGCTCAGTCAGTTAAGCATGTGCCTTTGGCTCAGGTCATGATCCCAGGGTCCTGGGATTGAGTCTTGCATCGGGCTCCTTGCTCCACAGGGAGCCTGCTTCTCCCTCTGCCTGCTGCATGCTCTCTCTCTCTCAAATAAATAAAGTCTTAAAAAAAGAAAAAAATCTGACCTCACTCACTTTTTCTGGAATGATACTGCATCACTCCCTTCTGTGTTGGGCTATCCTAAATCCTTTTGTAAGGATAAAACTGCTCTCAATAACACACTGATGAAAAATAAGATAACCACAAATTTGTTTCAAGTGACACATGTTGCTACACTGTACCAACTAAGCCATGTTCCTCAGTCCAGCTTTTGGGAGTGGGGCACTGGCTGAGCTCTTCACATAGTGCTACTGTGATTCCAATCTGAATACTGCACTTTATGTAAAAGTGTACAGCCAGTTTGCCTATGGAAAAGTTGGGCAGTTGGATAAAGAGAGGAGGGACATGACTTGGGCATTCATTCCTAAAACTCTGGCTCATTCCCTTACAAGCTGTGTGAACTTGGGCAAGGTAGTTAACCTCTCTGTGCTTCAGCTTCCTCATTGGTAAAATGGAGTAGTAGCAGAAGTCCCTCGTAGGGTTTTAGTGAGAATTAAGTGAATGAACACTTGCAGTATTTATTTTTTTTAAGATTTATTTATTTTAGAGAGAGAGAGGGTGGGGAGGGGCAGAGAGAGTCTTACGCACACTCCATGCTGAGTGTAGAGCCACACAGGGCTTGATTTCAAGACCCTGGGATCAGGATGTGAGCCAAAACCAAGAGTCAGAAGCTTAACCAACTATGCCACCCAGGGGCCCCATCACTTGCAAAGTCTTCAAAAGAGTACCTGGTGCACTGTAAATGTTGCACCATGGATGACCATCATAACTATACCAAACACCTCTCTTCAAACTCTGAACAGCCTTGTAGATGGGCTTACCTAGGCCCTCCATTTTAGCCTCTTCACAGGGAATTTCATTAAACTCAGTAGCCTTAAGCTACTTTACAACCCACGTGAAGGAGAGAATAAAAACCTCTAAGTGAGGGGCGTCTAGGTGGCTCAGTTGGTTGAACACTGGATTCTTGGTTTTGGCTCAGGTCACGAGCTCAGGGTCATGGAATTGAGCCCTGCATTGGGTCCTGTGCCAGGCCCTGCACTGGGCCAGCACTCAGTGCAGAGTCTGCCTGAGATTCTCTCTCTCCCTCTCCCACTGCCCCTCCCCACCACTCACTCTCTCTCTCTCTAAAATAAATAAATAAATCTCTAAGTGAAATTAACCAAATAATTCCTTTTAGGACAGGAACTATTTTTGCATTAGGAACACAGTTGCAGGGATGCCTGCTTAGCTAAGAAAGTAAGTGAGGCTGTCTGGATGGAGCTGAGATGGCCTGGGACTAGAGGAAGATAGCTGCTAAACTTCTCTGCAGAAGACTAACTGCTGAAGGAACTCTGGAGGATGGGAGCTGCTAAGCCAAGGAAGTGAGGAAGCCCAAGGGCCAAGCAGGAGGCTGAAATGGAAGAGAAATCTGAGTGAAACTGAAGAAACTGAAATTCTTCTGTATAATTTGCTGACAGTTAATTTTTTTATTGGTTGGCCTTGCAAAAAAGTAATTTATTTTAACATGGTTTAGCATAGCATATGCTCAATTAAAAATGAAACAGCTTTCAAACCCAGAAGGGGATAAAGTGAAAGTGAAAGTTTCCCCTGACTTCGTGCAGTGGTCTGATATGTGTTCTTCCAGATCTGCTTTTACACAAACACAAACACACATGCTCTTGTTCTTTATATATATAAATAAATTAGGTCATAGCAGGCACTTGGTTCTGACATTCCCTTTCATGTTATCTGCTGTGTTGGGATCAACTTCTTTCACTGTCCTGAACCTTCAGCAAGATCCTGCTACCTGCTTTGTGCTAGGTCTTTGGAATAGCTCCTTAATTTCTATCAATAGTTTCTCCCAGAGAAAGGAAGAAATTACAGTTTTACTTTACTTTATTCATTTAATAACATGATTACAACCACTGCTTATGGTGCTTTTACTGTCAGGCAATCTCTTTGGTGCTTTACTTAAATTCTCACATCACTTCCTCAGAATCACCCCTTGGAAGTCAATCTCACTATTATCCCATGTGGATTTACAGATGAGACTGAAGAGGCCCAAGAGCTAAACAGGAGAACATTAAGGAGGGAAGTAAACATGCCAGTGGCAGGACTCAGACCTGTAGTGTCTATTTAAGTCTTCACAATTATGTTATGGGGACACTCTCACCACAAATGAGGCAACTGAGGCTACAGAGTCTGCAGAGCACAATGAAGCCACTGAGAATCTACCAGTCCTCTCATTTCATAGGTATATCCCTTCCTGTAAAACACTGATGAAAGCAAGCAAGGAAGGAAAGATCTAAATGAATGGAGAGACATGCAATGTTCATTGATTGGAAAGCTCACAATAAAGATGTCAATTCTCTCCAAAGTAATCTATAGGTTTAACATAATTACTATCAAAATGCCAGCAAGATTTTTCATAGACGCAGACAAGCTTATTTTAAAATTTATGAGGAAAACCAAAATAACTATGATAGCTAAAACAGTTTTGGGAAAGAATAACAAACTGGGGAGAATTACTCTATTCAATGATAAGACTTATATAACTACAGTAGATTGAGACAGTGTGATATTACAGGAATATTAGAAATAGATCAGAGAAAACAGAGAACCCAGAAATAGACCAACACAAATATGTCTAACTGATTTTTTAAAAGACTTTATTTATTTGTCAGAGAGAGAGAGAGCACAAGCTGGGGGAGTGGTAGGCAGAGGGAGAAGCAAGCTCCCCACTGAGCAAGAAGCCTGATGCAGGGCTAGATCCCAGGACCCCGGGATCATGACCTGAGGTGAAGATAGACGCTCCACCAACTGATCCACCCAGGCACCCCCCAACATGGGACTCAAACTCATGACCCCGAGACCAAGAGTCACATACACTTCTGACTGAACCAGCCAGGAGCCCCTCCAACTGATTTTTGATAAAGGTGTAAAAAAGATTCACTAAGAGTCAAGAAAGATTCTTGTAAAAAGAGTTCTGTAAAAAGATTCAAGAAGAATAGCTTTTTCAAAAAATGGTGCATGAACAACTGAACATCCATCAACAACAACAAAAATATTAACTTCAACTTGAAACTCACACCAGATAGAAAAATTAACTGAAAATGAATCATGGGCTTAAGTGTAAAATGTAAAACTATGAAACTTTTAGCAGAAAAACTAAGAGAAAATCTTGGGACCTAGATCTTGCCAAAATGTTCTTAGACAAGACACCAAAACACATGACATCCATAAAAAAAAGACATTATAAACTGGACTTCACCAATATTAAAAACTCTTGTGCTCTAACAGATGCTGTTAAGAGGATGAAAAGACAAGCTACAGACTGGGAAAAATAATTGCAAACCACATATCTGACAAAGGATTGGTATTCAAAATATATAAAGAACTCTCAGAACTGAACAGTAAAAAAACCCCAAATGTTTCAATTCGAAAATGAGCAAAAACACATTAAGAGAATTGCATCAAAGAGAGTATACAGATGAAAACCAGCACATGAAAAGATACTCAACATCATTAGTCATTAGGGAAACACAAATTAAAACCACAAGAAACTACCATTATACACCCAACAGAACAGCTAAAATATAAAATAGTAATATCACATGTTGGCAAAGATCTGGAAAATGGGATCTTTCATAGAGTGAAGTTGGGAATGTAAAATGGTAAGTCTTTTAAAATCATTCTGGCAGTTTCTTGCAAAACTAAACACACACTTACCATGTAACCCCATAAATACATTCTTGGGCATTTATCCAAGAGAAATGCAAATATGTTCACACAAAAACCTATATTCAAATATTCATTGCAGCTTTATTCAATGGCAAAACCAGGAAACAACCCAAATGTCCTTCAGTTAGTGACTGGATAAACAAATTCTGGTATATCTAGCCAATGGAATACTACTCAGCAATAAAAAGGAACAAGCTATTGATACACACAGCAGCCCAGATGGACCTCAAGAGCATTTCACTTAGTGAAAAAAGTCAATTCCCAAAGGTTATGTACTATTAGATTCCATTTACATAACATTCTTGAAATGCCCAAGAGACTGAGAATAGATCAATCATTGCCAGGGTGTAAGGATGGAGCAGAGGGTGTGAATATAAAGGGGGTAGCAAAAGGGAGCCCTTCTGAGATAACAGAACAGTTTTATATCTTGACTGTGGTGGTTACACAAATGTATACACAGGATAAAACTCTACAGAATCACACACACACACACACACACACACACACACACACACACACACACAAATAAATGCATGTAAAAAATGATGAAAACTGAATAAAGTCTCTGGTCCAGTTAACGATATTGTACCAATATCAGTTACCTGGATTTGATATTGTACTACAATTACATAAGATATACCACCACAGAGAGAAGTTTGGTGGCAGGTACTTGGACCTCTATGCATTACTTTTGCAATTTCCTGTGAGTCTATATTTAAAAACAAAATGTTAAAAAAAAAAAGCCACTATGGGTTTCCAGAGTTTCACAAAGTAGCGTTAGTAAATTTAATTACTAGACTCATTCTTTGTAAGTTGCTTTCCATGCATAGCTGGAGTGGTTTAAAAACTCCCCTCCTTTTGGCAAGTTTTGCAAATGTGCTCAAATGAAATGAAATGTACTAGTGCTTCTTTTTAAAATTCTGACAGGGGCACCTGGGTGGCTCAGTCGGTTAAGTGTCTGCCTTTGGCTCAGGTCATGATCTTGGGGTCCTGGGATGGAGCCCCGTGCTGGGCTCTCTGCTCAGCGGGAAGTCTGCTTCTCCCTTGCCCTCTGTGCTCTCTCTCTTTCAAATAAATAAATAAATAGATCTTTAAAATAAAACAAAATTGAGTTATTTTTATGATACATTTTAAAATAACATTATAGGCACATGGTAAAAAGATATTACTAATAGTTTTTAGACCCTAAAGAGCTCTTGCTTATGTAGGTTACAGATCTACCAACATTTACTCTATTAGAAATCAAAACTGAAAATATCTAAAAATATTTATTAATTCATCAAAAATAAGTGACTACTTAACATAAATAATATATTTTATTAAAATAACTGTATTTTCCAAAATAAAAAATAATTTAGAGATGTTTTATATATTTGGAAATCTCTTTAATGTCTGCCTTAATACAAGACAGTTTGCTTCTGCATTGTGATATGGTTGTTTTGGTTGAAGTATATGAAAAGAAATCCAACTTTATGGAGATATGTACCGGGAAAAAGGAGGATTTCCCAGACCTTTGAAAGGGTCTCAGGTGTCAGCTGTCCCCAGAGTCATCAGACCACACTTGGAGAACCACAATGGTGGAGATACATACTGAAATTTTACAAAGGAAATGTTAGAATGTCTGCAACTTGAATTAAAATACTCCAAAATATATACATAGTACACACACACACACACACACACACACACACACACAATCAATTCTCATTATATGTGGTAGTTATATTCAATAATGTCACCACAGGCAGTGAATTAGCAAATACTGAGCCATTGTTCCAAGTGAAAATGCTGAGTGAGGTTCCTGCAAGCCCCTGGTCACATTCCCATCAACCAACCAATACATAACCTTGTTTCACTTGTGTTTCCCTTTAAAGACACCTTATTTTATTTTTCTTAATGACTTATGTGCAGCATTCATTTATAATAAAATACTAGCTGAGAAGGGTTTAACATTTTCCTGAACCAGGATAACATGACCTTAAATTTCTCTGGCTCTCAGCCTTACAACAACGTTGTCTACTATGCTTGTTAAAATTCCATTTTTATCTCATGAATCCACAAATATAGCTGCTTTTCCATCTTTTCCACAGCTTCATCACACACAATAAATATTTTAGCACTTTCTGCAGTGGCATCACATATAGATCAACAAATTTCTTTTCCTAGATGTACTGCTTTGTTAATTTATTACTTTTTTTAAAAAAGATTTTATTTGTGAGAGAGAGAGAGAGAGAGCACAAGCAGGGGGAGCAGCAGGCAGAGGGAGAAGCAGGCTCCCCGCTGAGCAAGGAGCCCAATGTGGGACTCGATCCCAGGGCCCTGGGATCATGGCCTGTGCCGAAGGCAGATGCTTAACTGACTGAGCCACCCAGGCATCCCTAATTCAATAAACTGAACTCACAGCCAACAGCACTATAACTCAGGCATGAATGAAGCTTATCTCATACACGCATTTTCTCTTTAAGGTATATCACAGTCTTCTTGCTGTATCAGCTATTGACCCCTGTTCACTCCCTTATGTTCATTGAGGAATATGGCATCTCAATTAATTTCTACTTCTCCACCCCCAAGGTTCCCATTATCTTAAGTGATTTCAAGTTTTACATTTTTACTAATTTAACAGCTTGGCCTCTTATTCCTTGATCCTCTTATCTCCAATGACCTTCTTCCATAGTCATTCCTTGAACTGTGTGATCACCTAGAATTTTCTTTACCCTTGAAACAATGAACTTTAGTCTACTACTATCTCTCTAACTCATTCCCTCTCTGATTGGGAGGGTCGGAGATGGTTTCCTTCATGCCTGGTGCCTTAGTGGGAATATCTAGAATGCTGGGCACAGCTGGGCTGTATGTGCACGTGTGCTCTCTCTCTCTCCATGTTGTCTCATGATCTCTCCATGTGATCTCTCCAGCAGGGAGATCAGACTTCTTACATGATTGCTCAGGGAAATGATTACTGGGACGAATGGTTAATAGGAGCCACATGTTAAAGCCTACCACTCCTTAATCCACTGCAGTCTGGCAACACTCCTTGTCACTCTACCGTAATCACAATCTCTGAGGTAAAGACCTCTCAGTTGTTAAATCCAATGCATACTTCTCAGTACTTACTTTGCTTGCTTTTCCTGCTGAATTGGGCCCTATTGACCACTAACACTTTCGTGAAACTCTCTTCCCCTGGCTTCTCTATACCATTTTTTTTTTTTTTTTTTTTGCTGTGCCTTTAATTTTTTTGGCTGTTTCTCAGTCTCCTAAAGTGACTCATTTCTTATGGCTCTCCCCTTAACTACTGGGCTTTGTTATCAATTCTCTTCTCACTCTGCATGTGCTCTCTGGTTACATCATCCACACCTATGGCCTTATCTGTTACTTACCTACTGAGGATTCCTCAATATACATCTCCATCCCAGATCTCTCTCCAGTCCTCCAGACTCATATGTACTCTGACTTGGATGGTACCTCAAATGTGGCCAAAGCCAAATTCATCTTCTCCCTTAAACTTGCTTGCCTCTATCCTATATTGACCAACCTTCCAGATGGCCAAGGCAGAAACTTGAAGTCGTCCTTAAGTCTACTCTCTCAAATCCCCGTCATATACTTTGTTACCAATCCCTGACCCTTCAACATTCTATGAAGCTCCTCAATTTATCCATTCTTCTCCCTCCCAGATACTAGATCTGGCAGAGGACTGAGGAGGGGTCTTAGCATGTTATAAGGATCTATAAATTGCATAGAAAGTATAGTTTACTGCAATAAACTCAAATAATGTTTTTAAAATTTTTAAAAAGATTTTATTTTTAAGTAATCTCCACACCCAACATGGGGTTTGAACTCACAACCTGAAGGTCAAAAGTTGCATGCTCTATGGATTGAGCCAGTCAGGCTCCCCTCAGATAATGTTTTTTAAAAAAGCAGAGGTGACCAAGAGATACCACAGGATAGGGGATATTTAAAGAGTAAAGCTCCTCATGGAAAGAGGCACTGAGCTTGGTGGTAGCAGGATTCTGCCTGGTCACAAGGAAGTTATTTTCAGCTCACGGGAAAGCCCAACTAGGGTCTTATCAGGCTTCTCCTGAACCTGCCATCCTGAAACTTCATCACGGCTAGCTTATCTGGTTATAAAAACTGCTTTTATCAAGCCACATCATCAGGAACTAACATCGGGATCCTGGGTACAATTTCTTACTACCCCACTAGAATATTCTTGCCCTGTTGGCCACAGGTTATATAAAAGTGACCAGTTTCTGGCTTTCACTAAATGACCAAGTAGCTTCTATTAAACCCACCTTCCCTCAAATGTAAAAATATACTCAGGACAAGACAGTAAAAAACAACTACTTGAAAGTACTGACAACCCAAAGCAGGCAGAAACTGGAAGAGAATCTATACTTAAAAGATAGGATTAGAACTAGGTGGTATTACCATTCTTTAAGGCTTTTAGCTATAGGGCAGGCCTTAATCAGTGGGTAAAACTGAATCTTTACCAAAAGGCAGAATTCAGGATTTCAGCGGCTGAAATATGTGGGGGTAAAATCCTGGAATGGAGAGATCCTGACAAGTGGAACCCTAAATTCTTTGTATAAACTCTGTCCAAATCTCCAGCTGACCTGTGAACCATGAATGCATGGGGCAGTCTCCAAACATCCCCTAAAGCTAAAAGAATTGAATAGAAACTTCAGCTGCTGTTTACTACCAGGGAGACTGAGTATGGAATTTGAGTTCAGTCAAGTTAACTGCCTGTTAAAACAAACAAAAATCAATACTCTTCAGAGGGACATAATGGAATCCAGATTCTCTACAACATGTCTTCTACGATGTCTAGGAGACAAATCAAAATGACTGGATATGTCAGAAATAGAAAATGTGACCCATACTGAAGGAAAAAGGCAGTCAACAAAGACTGGTTCCAAGACAATCTAGATGCCGGAATTAGCAGGACTTTTTTTTTTTTTTAGATTTATTTATTTATTTGAGAAAGAGAGAGAGTGGTGGGAGGGGACAGAGGGAGAGGGCAAGAATCCCAAGCAGACTCCCCACTAAGCGGGCAGCCTGCCACAGGGCTCGACATGCAGCTTGATGGGGGCTTGACAGGGCAGGGGGGGAGCCTCGACAGGGTTGGCTCAGTGGGGTGGGGCTTGATCCCATGACCCATGAGACCATGACCCGAGCAGAAACTAAGTTGGACACCTACTCAACTGAGCCACCCAGGTGCCACTGGAATTAGCAGGACTTTTTAAGCAGTTATTATAACTATGCCCAAGGACATAGTGGAAAATATGTTCATAATGAATAGTGACCAGCTGTACTTCATCCAGGTAAAGATAACCAGCTTGCAGATATGGGCAACTAGTTCTAGGTCTAGAAGGAACATGACAAGCCTGGCCAGGAGCTATAGTACCCACTGACATCACCTTAGTTCAAATACTTATTGTTTCTCATGTTGACTATTAAAACAGTCTCATAAATCACCTCCCTGCTTCTGGTTGCTATCTAGTATGACCCCCACCCCAACACACACACAGACCTTAAACACATCTACACTGATTCCAGAAATAGCTTTTAAAACACAGCTTTAATCAGGGCTTTAATTGCAAGGGACAGAAACACAACTTTAATTCAAGCAAAAGAGGAAATTCATTGGAATTCTCATATAATCATAGGAAGGACATGGATGTAGGTGGGCCTCAAGGACGATTGATTAAGACCAGAGACTTGAACACTGATAGGAATCTACTTACTGTTCATCCTGCATTTTGATTGCATTCTCTCAGATAAGCTTCCTCCCTGTGGCTGTTAAAGGGCCTATGAGCAATTCCTGGCCACACATCTTCCAGCTATACCACAAATGTGGGACACAATATTTTCCCCCATTTAAGTCAGAAAAAAATTGAAGAGAAGAATTGATTGTTCTGATCTAGATGACATGCCCATATATCAACCAATCGAATCAACTACTATGACTGGAAGCCCCCATTAGACCTGCATAGCTGGGCACCTGGGTGGCTCAGTGGGTTAAGTACCCGCCTTTGGCTCAGGTCATAATCTTGGGGTTCTGGGATTGAGCTCCATGTCAGGCTCCCTGCTTAGCGGGGGGTCTGCTTTTCCCTTTCCCTCTGCCCCTCCCCCTGATCATGCTCTCTCTTTCTCTCACTTGCTCTCAGTAAATAAATATATTAAAAAAAAAAAAAAAAGAACTGCATGGCTGGGGTACCTGGGTGGCTCAGTCAGTTAAGTGTCTGCCTTCGGCTCAGATCATGATCCCAGGGTCCTGGGATCGAGTCCCGCATTGGGCTCCCTGCTCAGCAGGGTCTGCTTATCCTTCTGCCCCTCCCCTGCTCATGCTCTCTCTCTCTCTCACTCTCTCTGTCTCTCACTCTCTCTCAAATAAATAAATAAAATCTTAAAAAAAAAAAAAAAGAACTGCATGGCTGGACAGGAAAGAAGCAGCACTCACCCATGCCAAAACAGAGGGTTTTATTTCCAGGGTAAGGGAAAGACATTGGGAAAACAATAAAGATCTACCAGATCTCCTGTGTTCTCTATCTCAATTGGTGGTAACACCACCTTCCATGCAATCATTCATGGCAGAGTCCTGGAATTTCTCTTACAGAAGAGACTATTAGTTGTCCTCAGTATCTGTTCTCCCCTTTCCTCCACCAGGCATTCTGCTGCTTGGAACATGAATGTGATGGCTGGAGCTCTATCTTGTATCATGAAGGAAAGTGTCACACTGTGGAGATGACAGGACATTAAGCCCTTCAGGGTTTAACATGAAAGAGAAATGAATTTCTATCCTGTTTAATCCAGTTATTTTGGATGTCTGATAACTCATAGCTGAAACTGATCCTGACAACCCCCTCATTCACCAATGTGATCCAGCAAAATAATCAAGAAATTAAGAGTGAACCAGGTTAGAGTACATTAGAGCCAACCACCTAGGCTTGAATCTATGCTCTGTAGCTTCCCAGCTCTGTGATCCTCAGCAAATTGCTTTATTTCTCTGTACCTCAGCTTCCTCATATATAAAATGAGGTTAATAACATTATCTATATCATAGGTTGGTTGTGAGAATTATGAAAGATGATTCACATAAGCACTGAGAATAATGCCTGGCACATAGTAAGTGCTCAGTGAGTGTTAGCTACCATTTTTAATGCCTGCCAATTTTACCTACTAAAGATCTTAAAAGACAGCCCCTACCTTCACTGCCCAAGAGCCACTTTATTCCACTCGAATGAGCCCTGCTTCCAGTCCCATTCCTCCACAGCATCCTATACGATGTCTCAGCCTTGCTTATCTAGAACACCCAGATCTGTTCAGGTCACTCTTGTTTTTTGTTTTTTGAAGATTTTATTTATTTATTTTAGAGAGAGAGAGCACAAGCAGAGGGAGCGGCAGGGGGGAGGGAGAGGGAGAGAATCTTAAGCGGACTCCCCGCTGAGCATGGAGCCCCATGTGGGGCTCCACCTTAGGACCCTGAGGAACCTTAGGAACCTGAGCCAAAACCAAGAGTCGGATGCTTAACGGACTGAGCCACCCAGATAGTGCCCTGGGCCATTCCTGTTTTAAACTCAGTGATGATTCTCCATTATCTACAGAATGAAGCTTTAACTCCTTAGCCTGGTGACTAAGGCCTGTGTGTGTGTGTGTGTGTGTGTGTGTGTGTGTGTGTGTGTGTGTGTTTTGCCCTTTTGGACGAGGCCTTTCTGAGCTTACTTCCTGTCTTCCACCACCAACCACATCCTGGCTGCACTGAACTATTCTCAACCACCATCTCTTTACCTGCCTCAAAAGTGTCAACCATCCCCACTCCCTCTCTCCTGAACTCTTTCCTCTCTTGGCTTCTGTGGCAACACATTCTCCTGGTTTTCTTCCAATGTTCCTGGCTATTCCTTTTCCATCTTTTTCATGTGCTTCTCATTCTACAGCCCCTTGGTGAGTGTCAGGGTTCCCTCCCTAGTCCACTTCCGATTTCACTGCCGGTCTTCTCCCTGAGTGATGGCATCCACTGTCAGGCTCTCAAGATCCATCTATAGGCAATGACTCCCAGATCTTCACTCCTGACCTCTTGCCTGAGCTCTGAGCTCACACATCATATGGATATTATCTCCTGAAGATCAGACAGACAAACCCTTAGAATGTCCAAAACAGAACTCATCTCCCCCATCCCAAACTTGCTTCTCTTTTTTACTCTGAATCTATTGACAGCACCACCAGCACCCAAGCCAGAAACCTGAAACTCCTTATTCTCTCCATCTAATAAATTACCAAATGCTGCCAATTCCACATTCTCTGTAACTCTCCAATCTGTCTTCGCTTCTCTATACTCACTGCCCTTGCCCTAGTCTGGCTCTCATCCTCTCTAGCACGGACTCAGCAATAGTCCCCTCTCTACCTCCAGTCTCTCATGCCTCCAATCCAGCTGACAACCTGAGTTACCTACCTACAATGAAAATCTTATCATGCTACTGCTCTGCTTGAAACTCTTCATTGGTTCCCACTGCCCAGACAAAATTACCACTTCCCACTCCCCAGTTGTTAAATACCTACTATGTACTAGGGACTATGCTAGGTTTTAGTAATATAATGTTGACCATAAAATGGCCCTTGCCTTTTAAGGAATTTGCCATTCTTCTGTGGAAAGACAGATACATAACCACATGTTAATAGCATAATGTGATAAGTCCTATGATACATTCACAGAGCATTACAGAAGCACAAGACGAGTTCCCTGAGAGCAAAGACTTGTGCCTTCCTAATCTTTGTATCCCCAACATATGGTACCAGATCTGATTCAGTAGAGAATTGTTTTTGAACTGAACAGATGATCTTCTCTGATCCTCAGTTTCTCTCCATGTAAAATGGTTCACAGCTCACGTATCAAATGAATGCAATCTATGGGTCTTGTTTGGACCCTACTTTGAATAAAGTAAATGCAATTTTTAACAGTGAGACAACCAGGTAAATTTAAACACTGGTTAGATATTTTATGATGTTAAGGTATTATTACTTTTTTTTTTTAGTGTTATAATGGTATTGTCGTGTGTTAAAAAGTCCTTATCTTTTAGAGGTATGTAAGAAAGTACTTAAAAATGAAAGAATGCAATGAAATATGAAATTTGCCTGAAAATAATCCAGTGGTGTTGAGTGGGGGTATAGCGAAGTACAACTGGCCACAGCTATGTTAATAATTGCTGAAGCAATAATAATAATAATTGCTGAAGCAGAGGGATAAAGTAAATGACAAAATTAATCTCTCAGGGTTTCGTGGCAGTTCAATGAAGTGATTATATAAAATTGGTGATATAGTGCTTGCTGTCTTAAAAATGTTAGTTTTGCTTCTCCCCTCAGCCATTTACCTCCATCTATGGGGACATAGCAGAAGCAACAGCAAGTCAGTGGTGGGAGAATTTGAAACCCAACATCCAAAGAACTGACATATTCAGCCTCCATTTCTCTCCTCTGCTCAGTAAAGATAGAGTGGCTAAGAGCGCCAAAGGGCTCCCAAGCAGCCTTGGGCAGGAATGGCAGTGCTCCAAGACCAGCAGAACACTGGGAAAGAAATCATGGTTTGAAATTTTGTGGACAGAAAAACTGTTTCAGATATAAAGGAACTCTTGGATGGAAAGGGCTGGTCGTTTCCTCTGCTGTTTGAATCCCTTGGCAATACTGCCACCTTGTGGCTCTTTGGCATATTGCTTTACCTTTCCTGGATGCAGTCAGCTCTCCTGGTTCTACACTGAAAATTCTGGAAGGGAACAGTCCCTCTCAATGAAACGTTCCTTGAACTGCTCAAAGTTGAGCATATATCATATCATATCCCTCATATCAACAATGAACAAAATTAGTTGAGCATATAAACAGAATTAAACATGTAAACAGAGTTAAAATAGCTACCTTCCCACCCACTATAAAAATATTTAACATTTGTTGCACACTTAATATATGCCAGGAACTTATCTAAGTCCTTTATGTATATATGCATTAACTCATTTAACTCTTTTTCTAAAGATTTTATTTATTCATTTGAGAGAGAGAGAGCATGAGCAGAGGGGAGAGGCAGAGGGAGAGGGAAAGGGGGAAGCAGAAGCCCTGCTGAGCAGGGAGGCCAATGGGTGACTTGATCCAGGACCCCGGGACCATGACCTGAGCAGCTTAACCAACTGAGCCACCCAGGCATCCCTAACTCATTTAACTCTTAACAACAAATCCATGAAGGTTATATTAGGTAATGTTATTATCCTCATGTTACAAATGAAGCAACAGAGGCACAGACAAGTTAGGTAAGTTGGCCAAAGTCACAGAGCTAGGAAATGCTAGATAGAACTCACATTCAAGCCTGACCTGGGTCCAGAGCCCATGCTTTAGTTTAAAAAAAAAAATACTACTAAACCCACACCACTTCCCAATGTCTGTTTGATGACTGAAGAAATAAAAACCTTGGACCTCTGAAACCCAAGGAGAGAAAAGCTCAGGTAGTAGAATCTCCTAGTAGGAGGTTAAACTGATCAAGACCTCATCCCTCTGAATCTCACCTAGTCCCTGGAATTCTCTCTGCTGGATCACTACCTCTTTCACACCCTTTGCCTCCAAAATAAGTGCTCTCCCTTTAATGTGTTGTCTTAGATATAAACAAAAAACACTCCATGATTCTTCCTAACATGAACAAAACATGCTGGCATTTTCAAAGATGCTACCAAATTCTAAAGATAAACAGAACAGAAATAGGGGCACCTGGGTGGCTCAGTTCAGTTAAGCATCTGACTCTTGATTTCAGCTCAGGTCATGATCTCAGGGTCCTGAGATAAAGCCCAGCATCAGGTTCCATGTGGAGTATGGAGCCTGCTTAAGATTCTCTCTCCCTCTCCCTCTTCCCCTCCTCTGGCTCACACTCTCGTTCATGCTCTCTCTCTCTCAAAAAAAGAAAAAAGAACAGAAATAAACAAGGCAATTGTAGAGAGTATTCAAAAACAGTGTAGATTCTGACCACATCTATGTGGTTTCCAGGCTTTGTGCATTTCAGTATCTGGATTTGTGGCTGGACTCAGATAAAAATATGGCTGCCTTTTGGTGAGCACTCACTCTATGCAAGGCAGGGCAATGAAGAGAGAAAAAGAAATAACAAGCATCCATATTGGAGAAGAAGAAGTAAAACTACCTCTATTTATAGGTGGCATGATCTTGTATATAGAAAATCTTAAGAAATCCACAAAAATACTATTATAACTAATAAATTCAGCAAGGTTGCAAGATACAAGGTCAACATACAAAAATCAACTGCATTTCTATACACTAACAATAACACTCCAAACAGGAAATAAAATTAATAAAACAAGTCCATTTACAATAGCATAAAAATACTTAGGAATTAGAATAGAGACCCGAGATTGAGCTCTTTGCTGACAATTGGAAGTGGCTCGTATCACTTTGGACCTGATGGATAAAGAAAGGAGCCATATGCCTCCAGAAGACTGTTCCCTTGATCATAAGAGAGAACATTTGAAGGACCATTCAAGCAAATCATGGAAGACACCTAACAGAACATCAGCAAATGTTTTTTAAACTCAACTAATTGATCCCATAAACACTCAAGAGATCCAATAGAGAGACGGAGTCAAGGCCAGCAAGAAATAGCACTGAAAGGATTGGTGATTTATATTTCTAACGTACACTTAAAAAGATCACTCTGATTATAGAACTGGTGAATATTTATCGTAGAAGATTTTTTTTTTTAAATACTGAGTTTATTTCACATGTATATTTTTGTCTCCCCACCATTTCCATTTGTCTGACCACCACTACTACTATGTCCTATCATAACATTCCATACATACTTAAAACCAAGCAAAGGGTGGAGTTCCATCTTTAAAAACTAAACAGGCATTTTGGACAACACATTCTTGGCAATGGAACCTGGACAACATTTATCAGACACTGTAGGGAAAGTTCTCACTCTGCATTATAAAAAGGACAGCCAGATATCAACTGTTACAGAAAAGAAATAAGACGGAAAATTTTAACAAACTGTTTAAACTATTTTCTTAAAGAGACTTCCTCCACTGCCAGAGATCTTGAATAGCCTCTTGGTCAGTCATCCGGAAGCAATTCTTCACATAATTGATGAACTTGGCTTCCACTTTGGGAAGAGAACCACCTTTTTCTATACTTGCTTGCATTTTTGCTTTAATGTCTTCTACAGAACTAGGTCCTTTCGGTGTTTTGGGCGTGTTTTCCTGTTTTTTGAAAGATTCTTGACCTTTTGTTCTTGGTGTTGACGGTTTTGAGTCTTTTCCATTCTGGTTTGATTTTTGTGCATTTTTGGCTGGAGTATCTCGTATAGATTTCTTTACTGGAGCCTTTTCTTCAGCTTCCTCATCATCAAAATCATCATCATCATCATCTTCATCCTCATCATCATCGTCGTCATCTTCATCATCATCTTCATCAGCAGCAAGTTTTACTTTTTTCTGTGGAACCTTGCTACCACTTCCAGGAGCAGAACGCTTTCCAGATATACTAAGGAGTTTCACGTCCTCTTCCTCTTCCTCTTCTGACTCTGCATCTTCCTCCACAGCTACTAAGTGCTGTCCACTAATATGCACAGGCCCTGAACCACATTTCAAACGTAAGACCACAGGTGGTGTTATTTCAAAGCCCCCAAGAGAAACCGTTGGCTGTACAGACATTTTCAAAGTTGCCAGTGTGACTTTAATTGGACTGCCTTCATAATTCATTGCCTCTGCTTCAACAATGTGCAATTCATCCTTTGCACCAGCTCCTAAACTGACCGTTCTTAAAGATAACTGGTGCTCATTTTCATCATTATCCACCTTAAAGTGATAATCCTTGTCAGCCTTTAGTTCACAACCGAAAAGATAGTTCTGGGGCCTCAGGGGGCTCATGTCCATGTCCATCGAATCTTCCATGGGGTGGTGGCACGCACTTAGGTGGAAGAGAAGGCAGACGGAGATAAACGACTACTGTTCCACAAAACGGCCGTGCAGGACGGAATCACACCAGGGACTCGTAGAAGATTTTTTAAATAAAGGAAGAAATAAAGAATATAAAAACAATGTATAAACCCACCACCCCAAATTAACCATTTTAAACAATTCTGAGCATTTCAGATCTTTTTCTATACATAGGCACCAGTCTATCTATCCATCCAAATTATGCTTACGAGGGAATGTGGATTATAGTGAAAAAGTGATTTTGTACCCTCCTCCATTTAATGATATATTCTTTCATTTGACAAATGTTTAGAGGGCTTAATATCATGTACCAGGCACTGTTTTAAGTTCTAGGGATACATTAGTATCTTGAATGTTTTCCTGAAAACTGGATATTTAATGACTTATTAATATTTCATATTTTAGGTTAACTATAATTCATTTGACAAATTCCTGGCTGTTGTAGTTATCCTTTTACACTGTTATTAGTAATTTCTGCAGCAAGTACCCTCATTCATGAATCTTTGTGTTCTTCTCTGATCATTCACTTAGGATAGAAGGGAAGTTATATCAGATTATAAAGCATAAACTGTTCACAAAGTTGTTTAGAGATGCTTCTACAAAAGCAGATTATACAAATAGTAATATACAAATATTTTATAAGAATAATATACAATAATATTCATAATAATTCACAAACCCAGCTCCAGAGTAGTACATGAGAGTACCCATCCTGCCACCTCAGTGGTATTAACTTGTATTTCATTGTTAAATATCTTTGTATATTGCCTCATATTAGAATCTGTTTATTCTAGTAGGTCTAATGTCACACTTGTATATAAATATGTAATCTTTGTTTTTCCATTAATTTTTGTTGATTTTCACTTATTGTGACCATTCAGAAAATGCAGATTTTAAAGGAAAAAAAATACTTAGGAATTAGTTTAACAAAAGAAGTGTAAAAGTTGTATACTGAAACAAAATAAAGTTGAAATAAATATACAGATCTACATATTCAATGCAATCTGTATCAAAATCCCAGTAGTCTTTTATTTCAGAACTTAATGAGATGATCCTACACTTCACATAGAAATGCAAAGAAGCCAGAATGGTCAAAACAATCTTGAAAAAAAAATAATAAAGTGGGAGGACTCACAGCTCATGATTTGCAAAATTACTCCAAAGCTATGGTAATTAAGATTGGTACTGGCATAGGATAAATATATTGATCAGTGGAATAGAACTAAGAATCCAGAAATAAACTCAGACCTTTATGGCCGTTGATTTTTAACAAGGGTGCCAAGACCATTCAACAGGAAAAAAAAAATAGTATTTTCAACAAATGGTGCTGGGACACCTAGATATCCACATGCAAAAGAATGAAGTTGGACTCCTACTTCACACCATATGCAAAAGTTAACTCAAAATGGATCAAAGACCTAAATGTAAGAGATAAAAACACAAAACTAGAAGAGAACACAGGTGTAAATCTTTGTAATCCTAGATTAGGCAACGGTGTCTTAGATATGACTCCAAAAGCACAAGCAACAACATGTAACTGAGATTTGTTTTTAGTAAAGGATTAAAGCAACCAAAATAAAGCTCCTGAAAACACTCTTAGATATAATTCCTTAATTGCTCATGTTTTGCTTCTCTAACACCTATTTGTTACATATGTAGGGTACCACTCATATCTCCCCTCCAGCCTTCTTTTTTTTTTAATTTTATTTATTTATTTGACGGAGAGAGACAGCGAGAGAGGGAACACAAGCAGGAGGAGTGGGAGAGGGAGAAGCAGGCTTCCTGCGGAGCAGGGAGCCCGATGCAGGGCTTGATCCCAGGACCCTGGGATCATGATCTGAGCTGAAGGCAGACGCTTAACGACTGAGCCACCCAGGCGCCCCTCCCCTCCAGCCTTCTGATGGTGCATACACACAAGGATCTGATTTAATAATTTTAATGTTAATAATTACAGATATAATAATAACTAACATTTTTTAAAAAATATTTTATTTATTTATTTGACAGAGAGAGTGTGCACAAGCAAGGGGAGTGGCAGAGGGAGAAGCAGGCTCCCCACTGAGCAGGGAGCCCAACATGGGGCTCGATCTCAGGACCCTGGGATCATGACCTGAGCCAAAGGCAGATGCTTAACCAACTGAGCCACCCAAGCACCCCAATACCTAACTTTAAACAGCACTTACTATTTACCAGGCACCATTCTCAGTGCTTTACATATATTAACTCTGCAAATCCTAACAACCCTCTCCTCTATTTTACAGATGAGGAAACTGCAGCATAGATTAAACAACTTGCCCTGGGTCATCAAAGCCTATAGAGCGTGGAGCTCAGATTCCAACACAGGAAGTCTTACTCCAGAGTCTGTGTTCTTAATCTGGGCAAGCCCCCTTAACTCCTCAGATGGAGTGGTTCTTATAAACCATGTGGCTTAGGACTGGACTGGGGCCAAAGTGGGATTCTTATTCCCACTTCCTCTGCCACATGTTTTATTTTTTTAAACAGTATTTTATTTTATTTTTTTTAAGTAATCTCTCTGCCCAACGTGGGGCTCAAATTCATGACCCTGAGATCAAGTAAGCAATACCCACACCCTTAAAGACTGTTGTTATCATCCGGGTACATGAATGCCTACTTACATCCATCACTTATTTTGTCAGTAAATATGTATCGAGCACCTGTTATGTGCCAGGCACTGTTCTAGGCACTGGGGATGAAGCAGTGAACAAAACAGACACAAAGTTTTGCCCTCATGAAGCATACTACTTCTTCCTGCTTTTCTTCTTCCCCTTTTTGCTCCTTTTTCTCCTTCGTCTAGTGGGGAACACCAAACTGTGAATTCAGAGATCTGAGTTCTGGTACCTACTTCTGCCACTAATGTGAAGATACGTGATCTTCACTAGCATCTCCGGGCTTAGGTGCTCTCTCTACAGATCCTGAAGATGAAAACACCCATCATGGACCTATGGTGAACCCACAAATCAATCAAATACAGACTGTTTTCCAGGAGTTCACAGACCAGCAGGAAGGCCAGACATGCACCCAAATAACTATTATGCAAAACTGAAGATTGAAGGTGACAGAAAAGAGAAATAGGGCAAGATCTAGTAGCAGGACCCAGACAATCAAAGAAGTGTTGCTGACTTTGGGTCTTGAGTGTTAGATAAGATTCAGGTATGTGTGAATGGACAGAAGTCCTTTTCAAGGTAGAATGCACCTAGAGGGCATAAACAGATCTAGTAGCAGGACCCAGACAATCAAGGCTCCCATGGGGGAGCGCAGAGTAGTCCCGTCTGGCTGGAACACCCTGAATGAGCCAAACACCAAATTCACAAGCATTTTTACAATGAAACAAGAGGCTGCAACATTTTGTATTTGGCCCATAACCATGAGGTCAGTTGACAACTGTATTCAACATTTATAATCAGTATCTTTGAGTGCTCACTGATTACATAATTCCAGTACAGTACTGGGACTTCTAACTTACCGATTGACTTACCCAGCAAGAGCTATTTGTGTGTGTAACATATAGACACATATGGAGGCTTTAAAAGTGAACCAGATTCTGCCAAATTAAAAGAATAAAACTTCCATACATGTCACTGGAAACAATATTGTTTGTGTTTTCATCTGACCTCATACAATGAAATAGAGAAGAGCAAATGTCCCTTACCCCTTCGTTACTAAGTACTGTTACCAAGGAAGATTAAAGAGCTAAGTCGTCACAGACAGTTTCAACATTAATGCCATCAAATTGTCTTACCTAAATACCTCAAATAAAGTATACTGAAGCAAACTTTCACATAACCACAGTAAAACTGAAATTATTATTATTATATTTTATTTATTTGAGAGACAGAGCATGAGCGAGTGAGCATGAGTGGGGTGAGGGGCAGGGAGAAGAGCAGGCTCTCTGCTGAGCAGGGATCCCGATGTGGGGTTCAATCCCGGGACCCCAGGATCATGACCTAAGCCAAAGGCAGACGCTTAACCGACTGAGCCGCCCAGGCGTCCCCAAAATGATTTGTATAAATAACACGTGACTGAAAATGATTAGTGGGATTTTTTTCAAAGGATTGTTACCATAGGCGATTATAATATCAAATTTTGTTATTCATCGAGTAGTTTGCTAGTGTTAATATTACTCCTTTTTTTCCTTAGGGAAAAACCCCACACACACTTCGTTAATTTTACTCAAAAATTTCAGTTAAATAAATAGTTCAATATCTTATCTTAAGGGACGCCTGGGTGGCTCAGTTAAGCAACTGCCTTGGGCTCAGGTCATGATCCCAGTGTCCTGGGATCCAGCGCAGCATTGCCTCCTTACTCAAGCGGGGAGCCTGTTTCTCCCTCTGCCTGCCGCTCCCCCAACTTGTGCTCTCTCTCTCTCTGACAAATAAATAAAATCTTAAAAAAAAGATATTATTTTAAAAGGAGGTGCAAATTATCTGCAGAAGCTTCTTTTAGCGTACTGGGTAACCTCTTGTTCCACGCTTCCTTCTGTCCACTTCTGGACACTCTGGGTCTCTGGGACCAAAGAGCCCAGCAACATTAGCAAAGCTAAATGCTTTGTCACTATCCTGTGTTCCCTCTACCAATTACCTTCTTTGCTCCTTTCACTCCATCCCTTCTGTTTTAACCAAAATTTCTACCTCTGATTGGATCACTACTGCTTTGCGATAAACCAATCCAAAACAGTGGCATTAAAAAACAATCGTTTTATTCTCCTCTCTGATTCTGTGGTTCAGGAACTCAGACAGAGTATGGCAGGGATAGCTTGATTCTGCTCCATGCTCTCTGGGGCCTCAGTGGGAGACTCAATGGCTGGGAGCTTTAATCATCTAGGGGTATCTTTATTCACAGGTCTCCTGTTGAATGTTGGCTATTAGGTGGAACCTCAGCTGGGACTGCTGACTGGAAGACCTATAGGTGGCCTCAACATGGGCCTGGACTTTCTCAAAGTATGGCAGCCTCAGGGTAGTCAGACTTCTTACAAGGCAGCTCAGGACTCTACAGGTCAACGTCCTTGTAAATAAGGCAGAAGCTGCACTGCCTCTTATGGCTTCGCCTCAGAAGTCACAGGTCTCATTTCTCCCTATTCTATTGGTCAGTACAATCAAAGTCTGCCCAGATTCAAAGCAGAGGGTACATCAACCCTAATTCTCAATGGAACGGTGGCAAGATCACATTGTAGAAGAATGTGGAATGGGAGATACTGTTGTGGCCATCTTTGAAAAATTCTGCTACATTCGCCCATCTACTTCTCTTGCTTAAGTATACTCTGATCTGATATTTTTGTTTGTTTAAGGAAAAACAACCTCAGGAGACTATTATTTTCACTGAGGCTTTTAAGTTCTACTAGAGGGTAACCAGAAGACTTTCATCCATATCGACATCCACTGCTCAATCTTTCCTCTTCAGCACATCTAACCATCTTCCTGCTATATACGGCTCCTGGCAGAAATGGAATTTGGTTCCCTACAGGCTGTTGGGCCCAGCACTGATCACTCTGAGGAGAAAAGCAGCCACTGACAAAAAGCAGCTGGCCTAGTCCTCACAGCTAGGCCTTGGTGTTCTTGGCATAAAACAATTTCATGGGCCACTGACATCAGACAAGGCCACTATGTCATCACTGTGACCGAGACAAAAGCAAGACCACTGCATAGTTAGGTCTGAAAAGAGGCAGAACATGAACTTTGACCAAACCACAAAATGACCAAACATCCTTCTATCCTGGCTAATGGCCACCACTGCTACTTTACCAATTAGCCTCCTTCTAGTCTAGCCTCCCTCTAGATAAGATTAACGAAGATACCCAATTATAGCATTACCCCTATACTCTGCAACTTCCTAACAGAATCCATTCCAGAGCAAAGCCTCACTTCTTTAAATCCTCCCCAAAATCACCCAACACAAGTCCAAAACCTATAATAAATCCTTTCTAACACCCTTTGAGACATGCTGCAAGTTCCCAATGATTGGCACTCTCCCTCGATGTAGTGAGTAATCAACCCAACTTATTCAACCACAGGTATGTTTCTGGTGGTCTTTAGCTGGAGGGCACTGACAACTCCTCTGAGGACCTTGAAATTAGAGAACATATTTCTCGCGAGGTCACTTCTGATCTGCTGAACTCCAGCTTTCAGTTAGACTTTGGATTTGGCTCTTTTACAATGCAGTTTTGGAAGACAATTATATGCATTACTCAGACCTCCAAAAGCTATTAAAATGACCATATAGTTAAAAATTATATTTACATGAGATTAAGTCCTCCAGGTTTCCTCATTGCCTTATCAAGTGCAGGAAAGTTATCATGATAACAGAGGCAATAGCTGCTCTGTCCCCATGATGGTCACAGGATCTAAGGACAACCTGGCTGCAGGCTACAGGTGCTTAAGCCTCTGCTTCTGCTGTGGGAAAAGCTAAGCAGGTATGCACCTGCCAACTCGCTTTTCAGTTTCAGATGCCAGACTCTAGAATATATTTCTGCCTCCTTCTCCTCCTCCTAGTGAGTTCTTTATTTTTCTCTAATTTATTTTACAGTTCTCACTCACTTTATGTAGGGACTCTCATCCTTAGAAAGGCAATTCCAAATAACCTCCATAGCCTTGTGGTTAAGTGCCTGATCCGAAACCCTACTCTAACTCAGGTTAGAGACACTTACTGATTTAAAGTTGTTTAGAGAATCAGCTGCAGCAACCAGGAAATTTGAATTGGAAACAGTCCTATCTGAATTTGAATTGTGGAGTAATCATATGTATTACATGGCCCAAAATTCCCTTCTATCTGTCCACTCTCAGAGATTGTGAAATACTGAGTGCTCAAGCAACAAAATTAAATCATTTCTACCTAGGAATCACTTAGGACACAGTGACGCATAGTTCAAACTAACATAAGTTTGTTTTCTTCTTTCTTTCTTTCTTTCTTTTTTTTTTCTGAGAGAGAGCATGTGTGCGAGTAAGGGGGAGAGACAGAGGGAGAGGAAGAGAGAATCTTAAGCAGGCTCCATGCCCAACACTGAGATCATGACCTGAGCCGAAATCAAGAGTCAGATGCTTAACTGACTGAGCCACCCAGGCACCCCTTCATTTCATAGAAAAATATACTCTCTTGTAAGTTTAGGTGATTAAGTAGAGATGAGAACTGGTGTGGAGAGGAGGAATCATTGCACAAATATAATAAGTGAGAGTCTCACTGACCACCTGCAAAATTTGATTAATATTCAAGAGTCATGTATATGAGTGTTGAGGGGGCTCAGGAAATGCTATCCCAAAATATGGCACTTTGGCATATTGAATGATTTAAGCTAAAGGATTTGGAAAAAATGGCAGAAGCAGAAAGCTCATTTTGACCTCCTGTCCTCTGAAACAGGTCATAAAACACTCACGTGAGAGGTGGCCTCCTGATAGCATGAAGGAAAGTGTATCTTTATCTTCAAAGACAAAGGGATGCTGAGAGAATCCTAAAAAACAGGCCCTTGCTAAGTTTCCTCCCATTTACTATGCTTGCTTCATACTCATTATCATATTCCTCCATGACTGTCCACTCTTCATCAAACCTAGCATAAAATATTTAGGTATGTTTCTTAGGGTCTTAATTTCCTTATAAAGGTTCCTGTGTCATATAAAACTTAAATACACTTGTATGCTTCTCTCCTGTTAGTCTATCTTTGTCAATTTAAAGACTCAATGAGGAACCCTAAGAGGGTAGAGGAAAATTTTTTCCTCCCATACAGTGTACTGCTGACTGCCTTGGGTTGTGGATATGACAGATCCTTAGATTGCTGAAACATCCAGAGTACTGATAATCCTAGCATCTTGCTGGTCCCTACAAAGACTCATAATAGACTCAGGCCAGTGCATTTGGATTTTTTTTGGTGTTTTATGTGTGCATGTTTGGTTTTGCAGTTTTGTTTCATAACTGGCCTGGGGAGAGATGTGGGATCCAACATTGCTAGGGGTCTAGAATGGTTACTGTCATTCCTAAAAATGTGTCTTGGCCTTTTTTTAGGCTCATGGGAGGGGTTTGGAGATTAGGTAGAAATGTGGACTGTCTCCCTCCAAGAGCCTGTCTAGGCCGTTCCCTAAAGGAAGGTTTCAAATTAAGCTTTGGCACAGTAAGATTTCTGGTTCTATCTGCACTCTACAGTGAATAAACTGATTGTTTCTTCTGAGAATGGTGGGGTTTCATTGTGGATGGAAAAAAAAAACAACTATTCATCAAACCTCAATTCTAGCTCCTTATACTAATCTCTATTGATTAGATTGTCACTTTTTTTTTTTTTTTACGTTTAAAAGCAAACATAGTTTATTACGAGAAATTAGGAACACTTCAGGGATTTTGGTGATGACACAAGCTGGGGTGTGAGTTCCATTGTAATACCTAGTACCTGAATATAACTGAGCAAGGCATCTGAAAATAGCTACGTTGTTTTTTAAACAATTTATGGTACAAGGAAATCTTATACTTATTTGGGAAGAAAAAAACTGGTGCCAGCCTTGTTTTTAGTTCAGGAAGATTCATCTTTGTTCCTTCATTGAAAGCATACAAATGAACAACAAAAACAAATCCATTTCGTATCTACTGAGAGTTAACTCAGACATGTCTAACCTTTAGGAGTGTCTCTGGTTTTCCCTAGAGATGTCCTTTACAGTTTAATGTTAGTTCTGTTTAGACCAGTAGTTCTCCTAGTGTGGTCTCAAGAACCGGTAGCATCAGCATCTCCAGAGAATGTTAGAAATGTAAATTGGGGGGCTCAACCCAAGACCCACGGAATCAGCAACTCTGTGGGTAGGACCCAGCAATCTGTGTTTTAACAAGCCCTCCAGCGGATTCAGATGCACAAGAAAGTTTGAGAACCACTGACTTCGATTGTCCGCTACACTTTTGTTTCTCTGGTAAACAAAGCAGTAGGTTTAATGAATCGGAAGTCTTAAAACATTGCTTAGGATTCCAGGTGGATGCACAATTCTGTGAACTGAATTTGCTGGAAAACCAAAGAACAGGCACAGAGATGTTTCAAATGCTTAGGGCAGAGAGGCCTTGTGTCCTGCACTGTAGTTCTACCCAGAGCTTGCAGGCTACATGTGCAAAGGGAGGCCCTGTTCTCAAGTAAGACTGATTCTCCAGCAGGGGCCCTGGAAGTGCCATTGTGATGGACAACTGCTCTTACCAGTAATGAACTAGCTTGGGCCTTAAGAGTGTTCCTCAGTTCTCCAGGTAGCTGCTGCTCCTGAACTAAATAGGCTTGGAAAATTTTAGTTTTGCCCCACTTATATTATCTTCAAAGTATATGTCAAATTATCACATCAAAGACTGTCTCGGATTGCACCCTCAGGTAAGTTTGGTGGCCCCCAGCAGGTTTTCAAAACACTTGAT
The DNA here is from genome assembly GCF_009762305.2 of Zalophus californianus. Lineage (NCBI taxonomy): Eukaryota > Metazoa > Chordata > Mammalia > Carnivora > Otariidae > Zalophus > Zalophus californianus. Next base: position 43,916,492 of record NC_045612.1, on the reverse strand, counting down.
GTATCTCTCTCTTCTTATATTGCAATTGACTATCTCCAAATACATATCGTTAACTAGCAGGCTTTAAATGTCGAAAATAATGGCTAACTCCTTTCCTCATCCAGAGCCTTTAGTACAGTACCCAGCACAGACTGGGTACTTGGTAATTTGTTAAAGGGAATCAACCCATCAAAAGTAAAATCTGAAACCAGGGATCCATTAAAATAATTCCATAAAATCATCCCGTATAGGTACGATTCATAGATGCTGGTGTCCAGAAGGCTGGACACCAGCATCTATGAATGCTGGTGTAATTTACATTACATTACATTAATTCTGGGTAATTTACATTACCCCCCCATTCATCTGTTCGCCGCTTCCCCCATATCCAAGTAACCAGAATATTCACGCGTCTCAACAGCACTACACAACACATTACACTTCCCTCTCCGACAAGTACGCAATCAAGTCTCGCCACTGGTCCGTCAATCTGTCAGTTCCCCCTACTCCTTGTCCCCTCTCACTTCCGTTCCCCTCTCCCTGTGCGGCTGGAGGCAGGATGTGCCTATGCCTTCAGCCGAAAAGAAGTGCTTACAGACCTCCACCTCATCCGCTCTCCAGGCAGCGGCCGACAGCCCCTGCCTTGCGGCCCCGGAGAGCAACTGCGGCGGCATTAACCAGATCCCAGCTTGCCGTGGCCTTCACTACGAGTCGGTCATAATAGAGAGACACACACACAGGATATTTCCCAGGAGCCCACGGGGCGACGTAAAACGGGATTCCCACAATCCTCTTCGCCTTCGTTTTCCCCATCCGTTCTCCCCCCGCCCCGCAAAAAAAGAGGGGTTAACCATTAACCCTTTCGTGTCTGAGCTCATTGTCCCATCGACGCCTTCTTGTGCGCGGATTCCTTTGCTGGGAGATACAGGTAACTTATCTGGTAAAAGAAATAAAAGACCAGGCCTGTCCTCTTAGTCATAGTCATCCATTGAACATTTTCTCAATTTGCTTGTAAATTGACCTGTAAGTTTACCAGTCATTTTTAAATAGGAGCTTAATTTACTTGTTTACAACCTGAATAGTTCATAATGATGCCTTTAAGCTTCCGGACCAGCCGAAACTTGAACTTTGTAGTTTATGATTTTTCACCTTGAACCTGTGCCCTTTCTATCCTACGTTCCCCATCTCCTTTGGTTTGATTGTTTAACTGCTTACCTCAATGGTTAAGAGCAGGTACTTTCTAAACCTGGCTTTCTGGGTTTGAATCTCACTCTACAAACGCGGAATCTTAGGCAAGTGATTTAAGCACGCTATTCCTTGGCTTCTACATCTGTAGGATTGATATGAGTAGTACGTACCTCTAGAGTTGTAGTGAGAATTTTATAAGTTCGCATGTGAGCCGCGCCTAGAACATTGCCTCGCACAGAGTTAAGCAGTATATTGAAATAGAAATGTTAATTATTGACTTTGAGGGTGATGTCATCTCAGCTAAGGCCTTCTAGCTAATAAATACTAAATGATAATAATGGTTAACGTGTGGGCATCTATGGACCAAGTACTGTATTAATTGCTTTAAACCCATTTTGTTGGGTTTTTTGTTGTTGTTTAATCCTCGTAATTATTGGTGGTAGTTACAAATATTATCCTTCCCTTTCCTCCTCTTTGTTTTTCTAAAGCAGCTAAGAAAATTCAGGTCAGTGAGATAGCAGATAACTCTATAACTTTCCCGTGGTCACAGAGTCAGTAATAAATAGAGCCAAGACTTAAACTCAGATAAACTCAAATATATATGTCCCTTTCAAATATCACTGAGAATATGGCAATAAAGTATTTTTGAGTGCTCTTTTTTCCCCTAAGAATTGCTTCAATATCTGTGCAGGTGAGGAAGACTAGGTTCTCTTCAGAGGTAGAAGGGCAGCAGGCAATAAAGCAAGGGTCTCTCTCTTGAAAGCTGGCAGCAAAGGAGATGAGCAAATTAGCAATAGTCATAACCAGCTCACTTATTGTGCCCCACTGTGCTACACAGGCCCCATTACTGCCTAAAGCCACCAGAGATAAAGATGCAGGATCCCCACCTCACCTGACCATCCTGTAAAGCTTGGATATTATCAAAGATCATGCTTGTTTTAGGACAGCACCAAGAGACTGTAATATACTATTCTGACTCCAGCCAAAGTGGTAGTTATTTCCACATTTGCAATTCATAGAATCAGGTATTTCTGCCTCAGCCCAAGAGCATGGGGAAATCTCCTTTCCCCTCATTAAAACAAAAAAGGAATTACCTCCTTTCTTTCAAGAGCCTCCAGTACACAGGGTCTTGTTATTCTTGCTTCACACCCACCTACTACTGCTTCCCAACTTATCTATCCTCAGGCAGTTTATAATGGTTTTTCCAGCAGACAGACTGGTGACGGTAAAGAGACTGGGGAAGGAGAAGGTAAATTCCCGATTTTCCTGAAGGTAAACCAAGTACTGCCTTGTCCCCACACTCTACCACTTCTGCTGATCCCTGACCTTCTTCAATCCCTCTTGGCGCTTCAGAATCCATTATTCTGTACACCCAGGAAACCTCTGGGCTTGAATTACAGAAGAATCAACTTCTTGTCTTTTTTCCCCCTAATGCCCATAATAGCATACATGACCGGGCGTGGTCTTCTACTTAAAGAGGTTAAATTTAAAAAGAAAAAGGAAGAGAGATAGCAGGGGAAGGCATTTTACTTAATCTTCTTCATTATTTCTAGCTATGAAGCTATTAGAAAATGTCAGTGTAGGGGTAAAGCTGCAAGAAGTTCAGTTCCAGAGGCTAGGAAAGATAGAAATCTTGGTGCAAGGCAGAAGCGTTGTCAGAAGACAGACAAGCAGACAAGGGTGTCTCTAAGGCCAGTAGAAATAAAGAAAAGGGGGATGTTGGGGTGCAGATCTCAGACACAGACAAGAGACCTTGCCTTTATAGCTCCTTTCACCCTAAACTACATATCACCGTTCCAGAGACTTCACCCACATTAAATCCTAATCAACCTGGTCCTTTCACTGCTGGGCATCTTGTCCTGATCACTGAAGCCACCACCAGCTGCGATGGCTTAGCGAAGAGAATAGGTGAGGGGGGAGGATATTCCTAAACCCAATGCTAGATGTGTTCCCAGCATCTGTAATTATTCTCTTATTTTTAGAAACACCATCATACATAGTTTAAGTGTTCAAGTTTTGCAATGCTTTCTGTAGTATGTTTCAGTTACATGTTTCTTAATGGCCGATTTGGGGTCCTAACATGCAAATGACAGTGTTTCTGTATTGTAGTGTATGTACACTGCTGGTGACCAGTTCAGGCCCCCTTTATAGGGCAGATGGACCCATCCCCTGCAGCTCTGGGTTTTAGCTGCTAACTCCAGCTGCTTCCTTCTCTGGAGAATTGCACTCTGCAAAATATGAGCCTCAGTACTCTGCAGCACCTCCTCTCCTTACACACCCCTGCAACCTGCAGTCAATGAATGAATGATGATGAGGGTACATAATGCCAGCCACTTTGCCTCAAGGTAAACCAATTCTGTGGGGCAAATCCTACTCCAGTGTTCCTTGTGGGGTCAGGCTAAAGCTAGTCTCCAGTTGGCTTAGTTGTTTTCCCCCTTGCCCTGTCCTGCTTCCTTCTGAAATTCCTTTTACCTGAGAGCACTTCCTCAATAAATGACTTGCATAAGAACCACCTCTTCTAAGGCTGTGCTTCAAACAACATTCTCTAAGATTCATTCTTATTTTAGGTTTATCAGAGGACTAAGTAAAGAAGGCCCTCTGTAGTCCTCCCTTCCCTCCCCCATTGTTGGCATCCATCTCTGGGGAAGCCAGTGGTGAGTTAAGATGCAGGGCCCCTCAAATCAAACTTGGACCTATGACCTAATTCAGATAAAGACCAGGCCCAGCCAATTCCTAATATCTTTTTCAAAGATTTTATTTATTTATTGGAGAGAGAGAACGAGAGTGGGGAGGGGCAGAGGGAGAGGGACAAGCAGACTCCCCGCTGAGCAGGGAGCACCATGTGCGGGGCTGGATCCAAGGACCTGGAGATCATGACCTGAGCCAAAATCGAGTTGGATGCTTAACTGACTGAGCCACCCAGGTGCCCCCTAATATCTTTTGTCTTGCTGATATGAACAGACCACATTCTATCAATCAGAAATAAAGGTACATTCGTTCATGCTTCATTGTAATTCTTTCTCACTACAGAATATGAAAAATTTTTTAAATTATTAGAGCTATGTAGCATTGGTTAAAAATTTGGTTAGATTATAATTCTCTTGTGATATTCTTGCTATAATAGCGTGACTCTTAAATTTATTTGTCAGCTGTTGGCTGTTTTATTTCTGTTAACTGTAAACTGTTAAGATGGCCAAAGAATGAGCCCAAGTTTGGATACCTGATAAAGATGTGCTGCTTAATCTAGAAGTGTTAAAAAACAGACCAGATTACCAGTTTGCAAAAAATAAAAATATATCCTAATTTAATAATTCTATGATTCAGAAGACATATTGGGGTCATCATTATAAACCTTGATATTGTAGAAGTGTATAGGTATTAGTTAAGAGTAATGTTCAGGTTGAAAAAATGTTCAGATTGAAAATGACCAGATTTTAAAAATTTACATTTGCAAAGATGCAAATTCTATAACATCTGGCATCTTGTTCAGTTTTTTCCTCCAATATATATATCCTGTTATGTATCCCTTGTATAGCCACCAATACCAGTATCAATTGACTAAATCCACTCTACTGGAGGCGCCTGGGTGGCTCAGTCGTTAAGCGTCTGCCTTCGGCTCAGGTCATGATCTTGGGGTCCTGGGATCTAGCCCCACGTTGGGCTCTGCTCAGCGGAGAGCCTGCTTCTCCCTCTCCCACTCCCCCTGCTTGTGTTCCCTCTCTCTATGTCTCTCTCTGTCAAATAAATAAAATCTTTTATAAAATTAAAAAAAATAAATCCACTCTACTGGCTTACAACAAAAGTGTCAAGACAATAATTTTCACTGGGATTATCTTCTCAATTACTTCCCAAAATTAGGACCCAAATGTATCTGAAAACCTATATCTGTGTATATTTGAATACATTCCTTTTGGTGTGACTTCTCATAATTAGTTCCCTTTTTATTTATTGTTTTCATTTATTTACATATATCTATATATAATTTATTATTTTAATTCTTTTTCATTTGTTATTTAGCAAAATATATTGATCATCTCTTCCCTGTAAAAAATTTAAATTATGGAGGGTCTTTTAAATGGTTTCTTTTGATTTGATAACTGAAATAAACATTCTTTATTTCATAAGAATAAAATATTATTAAAAATTTCCTCTGATCTGAGAAATGTTTGTTGTTTCTGAAAAGCACTTTCTGCATTAGTCAAATAAATCTCAATATTTATAGGTCTTGTACAGTATTTTAGTTGTGTGCAAGATTTGCAATATAACATAGGAAAGAGTGCTATACTTGCTTAACACAGACATATACTGAAGAGGAGGTATGACTTTGAGAACTTCTCTGTAACAGTGTTTAAATGAAGGTTTGGTAAGAGCAATTGAAGAATGGACAATTATCCACTCATTAAAACTTGTAAAGTACTTGAACATTAGGATGGACAGAATTATACAGGAGAAGATTATATCTTACTTCCTTTTCAAAAGTAAGGAGAAAATTGTATGAGGGCAACTATGTAAATTTTATTATAATAGTCCCCTTTGTTGGTATTTCTCAAAGTATTTCTGGCCATCAACCCTTAAGGGTTTCCATGGTTGTATATGATTAATATTACATCATCCATTTCTTTTTTTTAAAAAAATTTATTTATTTATTTGAGAGAGAGAGTGCTTGGGGGTGGGGGGGTGGGAAGAGGGAGAGAATATCAAGCAGACTCCTTGCTGAGCACAGAGCCCGATGTGGGGCTCAGTCTCATGACCCTGAGATCATGACCTGAGCCAAAACCAAGAGTTGGATGCTCAACCAACTGAGCCACCCAGGTGCCCCTCACATCATCCATTTTTAATCAGTTTTCTAAGTCTATGATCTATCTTTCAAATTCACCAGTTTCACCACAGAAATGATACTGAATTTCATTGTCGCACTGTTTTATCTAAAATGCCCACCTTGGGGTGCCTGGGTGGCTCAGTCAGTTAAGCATCCAACTCTTGATTTCAGCTCAAGTCATAATCTCAGCGTGGTGGGATTAAGCCCCATGTCGGGCTCTGCTCTCAGCACAGATTCTACCTGAGATCCTCTCTCTTCCTCTCCCTCTGCCCCTCCCTCTGCTCACAGACGTTCTCTCTCTCTCTCTCTCTCTCTGAATAAATAAATAAATAAAATCTTTTTTTTTAAAAAGTAAAATGCCCATCTTCCGTAGCCTAGCAGACAGCTATTCATATTCTTTTTTTTATTATGTTAAGTTAGCCACCATACAGTACAACATTAGTTTTTGACGTAGTGTTCAGTGATTCATTAGTTGCATATAACACCCAGTGCTCATCACAACACATGCCCTCCTTTTCTTCTTTTAAAGATTTTATTTATTTATTAGACAGAGAGCGAGAGCACAAGCAGGGGGAGCAGCAGGCAGAGGGAGAAGGAGAAGCAGGCCCATCGAGAAGGGAGCCCAATACCGGGCTCGATCCCAGGACCCTGGGATCATGACCTGAGCCGAAGGCAGATGCTTAACAACTGAGCCCCAACACATGCCCTCCTTAATACCCATCACCCGGTTACCCCATTCCCCCACGCCCCTCCCCTCAGAAACCTTCGGTTTGTTTCCTGGAGTCCATAGTCTCACATGGTTTGTTTCCCTTTCTGATTCCTCCCCGCTTCAGTTTTCCCTTCCTTCCCCTTTTGTCCTCCGTGCTATTCCTTATATTCACATATGAGTGAAACCATATGATAATTGTCTTTCTCTGCTTGACTTATTTAACTTAGCATAATCCCCTCCAGTTCCATCCAAACTACTCATATTCTAAAAGCCCAGGCCAAATGTTACTCCCTCTGTGAAGCCCTTCCCAATCTTTCTCCCAGACAGAGTTCATCCTTTCCTTAAATGTACACTCATAGGTCTTTATAGACACAGACCTTGCATCCCAAGGTATTATATGTTGCATCAGTTAGGAGTTGTGTTTGGCTGTCATTAAGAAACCAATTATTTTTCTATCCCATGAAAGAAATCCAAAGGTAGGTAGTTCAATATTGTTATGGTGGCTGCTTTCATCTTTCTGCTCTATTTTCCAAGCTCAGGCTTTGCCTTTGTAGCTTGAGGTTTCCTCAGTGTAACAAAATGGTTGCTGTATCTCCAGCCATCACATCGATGTCTTAGAGAAGGATGAGTAAGAAAGTAATACAAAATGGCCTCCCATCTTAGCAGCCTCATAAGCACCATCTCTCTTCTTCCCCCACCCCAGTACATGCATGCACACACACACATACATATGGACAAAATTATGAATCTTTCTAGAAAGGCCCAATCAACATCTTCAACCTCCATACCATTGGCCCATATATAGTCACATGGGCACCCCTGTCTGAAAGAAAGGCTGAGAAATTACATTTTTCCCCATTGAGTACATAGTCAGCCTCAACAAAATCAGGTTTTGTCACTTAGAATGAAGAGATAGGTTATGTGATAGACAACTGGCAATCTCTGCCACATTTTCCCACTTTTTTTTTTTTTTTTTTTTTTTTACCATATCTGTTTCTTTACCTAGATTGTAAAATCTTGGAAGGTTTAGAATATGTCACATTCATTTTGTATTTCTAGAGCCTAGCATAGTACAAGACACTCAGTGGTTTACTGTTTATTTCCTTCACCTACAATATGAAGGGTTATTCTGTGTAGTCTGCGTAGATAGAAAAGATTCCATGTTTTACCAGAACAATTTTTTGTGCTTTATGTTGACTTTATTATATCCTCAATTATTTAAGAAAACAAAGCTTCCTTATTTATGTAAGGACCAAGATTCTTAACAATCATGTTACCTTCTATATTTATCTTCAAATGTCTTATTGTTCCCTTCATATGAATAGCCAAATATTGTTTCTTAGCACCAACTATCCTATTTTAAGTGTTCAAATCTCTTGATAACTTTTGATTTTTTCCTTTCTAAAATTGAATCCTAAATGTAAAATGAAATAAAATAACTTTCAGGATATCTTTTGCACCTGTAGTTATCTTTAACATTTTCAAGAGGGTCCCTGGACAATCAAAAACTTGTTCTTTCACCTTATAAAAAGAGAGGTGCTAGAAACTGTTATGTTTATTAAATGTTACTATTGATGAGTTGCATGGGAAGAGTTGTCCAATCAGAAGAGATGCTCAGACTTCCCCAGATTAAATTTGTATGGAGAAAATGTTATTAATATAAAAATTTCAGAAATTATATGCTATATGGGAAGTACCTAGAGATTTCTCAATTCCCTCGTCTCCATGATGTTTGTTTATCAGAGTCCTAGTAGTGCTTTTCCTGAGAATATTATGTAACAGCAATATGGTGTTACCAGTTATAATTTCAGTTATTATTATAAACTTTTACTTGGCCACATCTTATGAATTTGAATCTAGCATCTGAAGGTGAGTATTTTTTTAAAGATTTTATTTATTTATTTGAGAGAGAGTGTGAGACAGAGCATGTGTAGAGGGGGAGGGGCACAGGAAAGGGGGAAGCAGGCTTCCCTCTAAGCAGGGAATCCAAGATGTGGAGCCCCATCCCAGGACCCCGGAATCATGACCTGAGCTGAAGGCAGATGCTTCACCAACTGAGCCACCCTCAAGGGCAGTGGTTTTTAATTGAGGATGCACGTTGGACTTAATTATGGAGTTCCATTAAAATATAGAATTTTGTACCTGTTCCAGACTTACTGAATCACCTTATTTGATATTGTTCATATTCTACCAATATGTATTCTCCTGTATGTTTGGTATATTCATAGTATAGAATATACATTATATCTCTGTATTATTATATGTTATATCTTAAGTTTTTTCTTTTTTAAAGATTTATTTATTTTAATGAGAGAGAGCATGAGCGGGAGAGACAGAGGGAGAGGGAGAAAGACTCTGAAGCAGATTCCATGCCGAGTGTGGAGCCCAATGCAGGAGCTCAATCCCACAACCCTGAGATTACAACCTGAGCTGAAACCAAGAGTCAGATGCTTAACCAACTGTGCCACCCAGGAGCCTCAAGTTTTTTCCTTTATAAAAGTTATTTTCATTAATTTTTTGTAAGGAGGTAATATTCACTATCTTTGCTGAAAATAGGCTCAGTAATCCTTATAGATATTTTTTTCTAAAACTTTGGGAATTGGCTTTATTATTGGGATTGTCTCTGATATCATACATTTGGGCCCATTGCTAGCCCACTCTAGCAAAAAGGATCAGCAGATAATTTAATTCAAGAAAGGAAAAGAAGTTAGGGGTCTCTGATTTGAGAACTGAAACTCTAACTACTTTAGAGGAATTCTGGATTTCTTTTTTCTCTCCTCAGCCCTCTTGGTTTCATGGTTTATAAGAGGTCCAGAAAGTAGAGCAAGTCCTACATGCTGTGGTTCAGAGCATAGCAAGCAGTTTAGACAATGCCACTGCAACAGGCTGAATGGTAGTCCCCTAATGATATTTCCACTTCCTCATCCCTGGAACATGTGACTATTAATATGGCAAAAGAGCGAATGTTACTATATATGGCAAACCAAAAAATGTGAATAAATTAAGGATTTTGAGAGAAGGACCTTATCCTGGATTATCTGGGTAGGCCCTCAGTCCAAAGACAAATGTCCTTATAAATCAGAGACTGGGTAATTTGGAGAACAACTTCATACCTGGTTTGACAGTCTTTGGATTGGGGCTGAGATCTATTCCCTTGGTTTAATATGGGCACTTGGCTCCTGGCTGAAAAGTGAACCACAAACTGTAATAAGTAATACACTCAAGCTTTGTTTTATCAGTAGGTTGTGTTGGTGATCTTTGGGGAGTTAATTATATATATATATATATATATATATATATATATATACACACACACACACACATATACATTATATATATATACATTTTATATATAACACTTTGTGTATCTAGATGTAGATATAGATACATACACACACATACATACACATCAATCACGTGAAAACATTAACAGGGGTTAGATCATTGGGTCAAGTCTAATATATTTCTATCCAATAGTAACCCAAATAATAAAGACTGGTTGACAATTCTCAATCTTGTTTAGTCTCCATGACCCTCTTGCAGCCCATCAGCTCTCTGGGAGGTAAATTATGCATCTGAAGACAGGTCACCCCAGGGATTCTTTCTAGGCCCAGACTGTCAGAGAAGGTAGGGAACTACTATATCCATGTTTTCAGAGAAATAGGAATTAGGAAAGATCTTGTTGGAGAATGGAAGGGAAGGGTGAATTGGGTAAATGCATTCAGACTAGGTACACCCAAGGGACAAACCAAACAAATTAAAGTGGGGCAAGGAGGAAGGATGCACAGCAGTCATCAACTCCTAGTGGCGAAGAGCTTGGTAAAGATGTATTAGTACATTATTACCTTATATTTAAGTAAATGTTACACACACAGTGCACATACCCTGTTTACTGCTCTCATTATCTAATTTTCTTTTAGCGTTTCTCAATTGAGAAATATATTGGAGGGACCTCTTTTAAAGGAAAAACGTTCTCTTAGACTCAAGCATTTATGTAAATTCTTTTTATAGTATTTCTTAAATGTAAACAAACAATGAAATAGAAACTGCTGTTCATAACGTTCTTATACAAATTTAACATCAAAGTAAATTTACAAATTGTGCACAAATAAAAAATGTTAATTTAATGTGGTACATGATGTTTACTGAGACAAAACTGCTCTTAGAAACCTGAACAAACTACTGACTGGCCAGCATGTGTTCTTGGCTTTCAACATGCTTGTGTGTGAGTCTTGTGAGGACCCTGCTTTCCCATCACTTTCCTTTTCCAGACTACCAATCTTCATCTGTATAGTAAGCCATGAAGTAGGAGGTACACCTAATTTATTTTCTTACTAGCTCATGACAGTTAAAAGTAGTATTGTTGCCAACTTGTCAAATACATGTCCTAATTAGTTACCATTGTCATCCAGATACTCCAGGATATGCTTAAAATTAAATGTAAAAGTAAAACATACTTGTAAAAAACTCGCAGACTCTGAGTACCTACATTATTATGCAGCCCTTGAGTCTTGTTAGTGGGGACTAAGCCATTGCCCATTCAGGCTCACTGGGAATGGTGCATTGGGGACCACAAGTCAAACCATCATCACCCTCACATCCATGATTTTTAAATTAAATGAAAGAAGAGAGGCACACTCAACAGTCAGGTAACCAAATAACTGAAGCAAGACCATATATACATTTTAAAGAAGTGGTTGAGTTGTTTTCATTATAAGTTGCATTGGTAGGACATGGCACAGAGATTAAGACTGTTTAGGGCTGGTGTGTGACAACTCCCCATTTCTCCCAGCCTCCTTTCTCCTTCCCTTCCTCCTGGGTTCTTTCACCTTTCCTCTTTTTTGCACCTAAGTTTTATGTTTCCCTCAAAGTTCAATGTAATGATTTTTTCCATAGAGCTAAATATATTTAATGTTTTTATTAAGAGATTATTCCCTCATTATTTTATATGAAAATGTGCTTCCTTTTATAAAGTAGTAGCAGTTTAAAAAATTGTCTTCATTTGGCGAAATAAGAAATTGGAAATCTTGTGTTTTCCTCCAAATATTAAAAAAATATTTTACATGTCCAATATCTGCAACCACTTGTCTGGAAAGCAGAGAAAAGAGAATGAGACAGGAGGATAGAATGGTATGTGACACCTAGTAAGTTGACTTAAGTTGCACAAGTTAAACGCCATAATGTACTTTCTACTGGAGCACTGACAGGAATATGTAAGACTCATTGGGAGTCAGGGAAGGCTTCACAGAGGAGGTAACTTTTGAGCTGGGGCTTTAAGGATTAGCAGGGGAGAACCCGCAGGGCATTCCAAGCAGAATGCATAATGCGAGCAAGAGCACAGAGCACAAAAGAGCACTGCGTGTCTAGCAGCTCTGAGTAGCCTGGTGGCTGTTATGTAGAGTTCTCAGGGTTAGAAGATCAAGGGTGAGGCAGGGACTATTTTTTTTTCTTACTTGGCTCATTTCCCCTACAGTTCATTGCACAGTGCTGGGCGCACACACTGCCGGAGTTCAATATAACTAAATACTCATTGAATTGGGACAGGGTGGTCGAGTACGCTGGGAACCAGGGCATCTGGATTCTTTCTCACGCACTCGCAGTGTGACCTTGGCCAAGTCCCTTCTCTCAGGGCTGCCGCTTGCTGCTTATTAATCAGCCGTGGGTGAAAAAACAGAGGTGGTTGGCCTGAAGCGCAGGGCCGTTCCAGCGCCAGGAAGCCCAGATTCGACGCGTGGAGGGCGGGCGGGCGGAGGTTCAATTCCTCCTCCGCTCCAGCAGGGGGCACGGGAGCGGCTTCTCAAACGTCTTTCTCCTCCCGGAGGGCGCCGGCGGATTGCAGCAGTAGCGAGTGACAAGCGCGGTGGGCGGGCCGGGCGGCGGCGGCGGCGGCGGCGGCGCCCGCGCTGCGCTGCGCTGCGCTGCGCTGCGCTGCGCTGCGCTGACTGGGCTGGGCCGGGCAACGGCGGCGACGGAGACGGTTGCCGAGGCCACTGAGGCGCTGACCGGGTGGCCAGTCCGCTGCTGTGCCCTCTAGCAGCCCCTTAGCGCGGCCGGCATTGGCCCGGCGGCATCTGGCCACGGCGTTCAGCCTGCTAGTGAGCTGCGGTGGGCACACCCGGCCTCTGCGGTGGCGGCGGCCGCGGACAGGTTAGAGTGGGGGAAGGGGCAGGCGCGGGAGCAGCCCGGGGCCAGAGAGGGAGCCCAAAGCCAGGCCGTCTCCAGCCATGTCCGACGAGACGTCGGCCACCACTTCGTACGAGAAGTTTCTAACCCCCGAGGAGCCCTTCCCGCTTCTGGGACCCCCTCGCGGGGTGGGCACCTGCCCGAGCGAGGAGCCAGGCTGCCTGGACATCAGCGATTTCGGCTGCCAGCTTTCCTCTTGTCATCGCACGGATCCACTCCACCGCTTCCACACCAACAGGTATGAACCGCCCCTTAGGGCAGGGGCGAACTGTCCACACCCCTGCCTCAAACGGGAGAACGCTGGGTCGCTCCCGAACCTGGCACTCCGCCTCGGGTCTGCGCTTCCATTCGTCCCCTCCCCCACCTTCCTCCAACCAGTGCTCCTTCCCTGCTCCTTCCCTGTTCCTTCCCTGTCCCCCTCCCTATTTTTACCCCTTCCCTCCGATTTTCCTTTCGGTCGGCATTTTACTTGCTCCCTTTTCCCCATTCATCTTCTGACCAGAGCGATGCCTGCCTTTCCCCTCCTGCCTCATCTGTGCCCGGAGAATCTCAAATTCGCATCCTCAATTTTAAGATGCATCCCTGTTTCCGTTCACCTGAAAAGTTTAACCCCTTCCATTTTCCATACGTTCTAGAGTAGATTTCGGATGACTCAAAACCAATCTCTGGTTCTTTTGAAAGATGGCACTTTTTAAAGCTAGAATCTTCCATTTCCCGATTTTTAATCTGCCTCACAGCCCCATTTCCACTCCCACCCCAATTTTTTCTTGGTGAAGCTCTAGGAAACCAGACGGTCCTTCCCGCCCCCCTCCTTATGAACTCTTTGCTTTACCGCTTTAGGCCCTGCCAAAATGTATAAGCTTAGATCTGGAAGGTTCTTTCATGTAGCTTATCCCTTGGTTTGCTCCCCCAGTGGAGGGATGGAGCTAAGCTTAGGATGGGCTTGCTTATACAAATTTACTCAGAGGGTGCACCTCCTAACCGATTTTATTGGAAGCTAGAGTGTTCTGGAGAATTCTCTCATGCAAGCATTTGAGTATTGTGGGGGATGTGAAGATGTTGTACACATAGCCCCAACCTATAATAGAGGTGCATATTTGAGAGATACATACCAAGGCCTGGGAGGGTGTGTGGAGAACAAGCGAGGAGATGGATTCAACTATGGAAAATCTTGGCATTGAATTAAGGAGTTTAGTTCTGATTTCTGGTCCACAATATGAGCATGAATAAGTCCTTCCACACTTTAATGTCTTTTGCATGCCCTCCCCCACCTCTTAAATCAGTCTACAGATTTACTGAGCTTCTGCCAGGTACAAGGAGTGTATAAAACATCATTCTTCCCTAAAAGAAAGTTAGGAGTCTGGAAACAAGGTGTTATAGTTAAATAGAAGATCAGCATAACACATTTGAAAAGGAAGTGGTAGTAAATTTGTTACTTTTCCAAATCTTCACTGCAAAAATGAGGAAACTGAGGCCCAGAGAGGAAAGACTAAGTTCAAGGTCATAAAACTGAGTTAGGCAAAGCCAAGATTACTTCTTTGGAGTCAGTGATGAAACTTGGAACAGAACTAATGGCTCAAATGTTATAAATGGTTGTTATAGTTTCTTAGACTGACTCACAGAAGCTTACTTAACCCATGATGTGATTTTAACATGAGTGTAATGTATTTATGAAATCAAGTGTGCTTAGGATTGTTTGCATTGGAAAACAATATGAAAGAATACTTTTGCACATATTTGGTATGTAAGTTTTGCAGCATTGGAGCAAGTCCTATAAACAGGAAAGTGAAATGATTTCGGAATTAACCTGCTCTGATGATGAGGGCAAGGGAGTGGGGAAAAAGGCTAAGGGTAAGCATTGCCAAAATTGGTAGGGTGATGAAGAGTGAAGCAAGGAGAATACATTTCTTACAGCTTGTTCTATTCCTTTTTCTCGTTTCCATTTTTCTCTTGTGTTTTTCTATTCCTTTTCTTAGAGACCGAGGTAAGGCCAAGGTTGTTTTCCAGAATGGGGCAGTTAAGATAGAGGAGGTTCCTGTTCAGCCCCAGTTTTCCCAAGTCAAACATTTTGCCTGCTTTTTAAAAACCTCCATCTCTTACCGTACTTTTCCAAAGGCTTGGAATGGCACTAGGATGTCTAATGTATTTTGATTTGTACCCTTTTCAACAGAGATTAGGGCAAATAGAAGCAGCGATATTTACATCAGATGAAGTTTCTGCCCTAGGCTACCTTGCTTTTTAAATCTTTTCTCATTCTGGAATGTTCTTCCTTCCTGCCCTTCCTCAAGATGGCATTTGAGAGGACCATATACTTCCAGTCAGTCCTTTTCAGGGAGAAGCAAACAGCTAAGTCATGTATGTAGGCAAAGTTTAGTTTACATAATTCTTTTATTTTGGATTTGCACGTGTCACATCTTTTCTTCACATCACCAGTTCAAGCAGCAATTCAAAGACAGATCTCCATAGTTGAGTATTGATGTTCTGCTTTGGGTTTAGTCATTATAAAACACATTTTACTGGAAATAAAATGCTTGTCAGTTGGTAGATACTTGGTTTACCTTTATTTTGCATCTTCCTTGTTACCTGATAAGAAAACTATTGAGATTATTTAATGCCATTGATAAGAGCCTTATGATGATGGCAGTTTTGTGCCTGCTCATTTACTGGACTCTGGGCTGTATTTGTAATCTTCCTTAACCAGGGGATTCAGGGCACTATTAATTTATGATCCCTAAGTTTGAATGTTTATAGTGTTCATATTAGAATCACCTGTGACTGAGGTTGGCATATCACTACCCTAGGTTCAGTGGAAAATTACATGAACACAACCACTTTCCTAAGAATTCACACATTCCTAGGGTATCTTTTAGGATTTTATGACAGAGTTGGGTTTGTCTGGAAGTTTGGTAGAATAAAACAAATTTCAATAAACTAAGAAACTTAATTATATTTTTAAAGATGTATTTATATGAGAAAGAGTGCACATGTGCGAGAGGGGGCAGGGGCAGAATGAGAAAGAAGAGAGAGAATCTCAAGCAGACTCTGTGCTGAACCGGATGCGGGGCTTAATCTCAACCTGAGATCATGACCTGAGCCAAAACTAAGAGTTGGACACTTAACCGACTGAGCCACCCAGGTGCCCCAATTATTTTTTAATTTAAATGTTAATATGGAATATATGTGGTGTTTAAGACATTTTTCTTTGGTTTTGGCACAGGATGTTTCTGATGTAATTGTGGGTTTTCTTTTAGCATTTGTCCATGGCAGCCTCCACCATTATCAAAAAGGGAAGTCATTTACCAAATTGAATTAATTATAATGATATTGGTAAGTTCTGTAATTAAATTGTGAGATGAAGGAGATTAATACGAACTACTGGATGTGTTATTCTCTTCATCTTTTAGTAGTACATCAGTACTTTGACATTGAACAATTGTGAAAAGTATGTGAGAGGACAGTGTCTCACTTTTGTTCACCCTATTGGCAGGATAGGAAATGAACTATTGTATAAAGCAGTTACTCGGTTATGTGATTTTAGAACCCTATTTCAATCATTGTTAAGTAGAAGAACCCCGAGACTACTATATACCTTTTGTACTACCCACAGTTTTCCTATCTCAATATAGAATTAACAGTTGCAGCAGAGCTGTGAGTTACAGGTGGGAGAACCATGGTCCATGAAATAACAGATTATAGAGGCAGGAAGAATTTGGTTTGGGGGCTTGTTCAGACAAATTAAGAATGGGGATCAGGCTTGGGAGAGCTTTCCAGCCTAATGTGGATTTGGGAGCATTCAGAATGGAAAGAACAGTAGAACAATAACGTGTTAGGAGTAGAACTGTGGGTTACAAGAGTTGAGAGAAGAAGAAACTTTTCAATAAATTTAGCAGGGAAAGGAAGGAGAAGAGATGTGGTAATTGAAAAAAAAAAAGATGAAGGTTTCGTTGTTGTTGTTGTTTGTTTGCCTTGTTTAGTTTTTCTTTTCCAAGAACAGATATTTTTAGCTCCTTAGAAGTAGCCCACAGGAAAGGGAGAAATTGAAAATATGAGAGAGTGTGGGATGATAGGAGATGGCTGGGATGAACTCAGAACATGAATGGAATATTTATTCTTAGAAATGACATGGAATGTTTTTTACTTCCAAGACTATAGAGAGGGTAAGAGGGATGGATAATGATACCAAGACAGTTGAGATCGCTAGGAGGAGAGTTGGGAATTTGAGTAGAGTGGGGGGATTGTGTCATCTTCTCTAACTTGGGATCTTGATGGCCTACTGTGCTCCAAAATTGTAGCAGAGGTGAAGGGGTGGCTATATGCGGGTTTTGGCAGATAAGCTTTGCAGATAAATGCTCTTGGCTTTACTTTTTTTTAATTAAAATTTGGGCAGCAAGCCTAGTTATTGCATTAGACTCCATTTCATTAGGATTCTTTTCAACATTTTTCTTTTAAGGTAGAAAGTCTCCTTTGTGAATAATTTTATGGTTATAGCTAGGATCTTAGTGTTAGGTAGCTTTCTCCTACTGGAATAAGATGTCAGGGCTTTGTAGATTTGAGTAGTTCAGTGCTGAGCACATGTACACAGTGGTCGTTCATTACACATTTGAAACCAACAGAACAGTCTAAAAGAATCACACTTAAATTTTTATTACAAAAGCTTACTTTAGAAATTGGCATATACAAAACTGTAACTGTAAAGATCACTCATGCTCCCTTTCAGTAAAGATGACAGCTGTCAGCATTTTGATGTTGTTACTTTCAATGTTCTTTTTATGTTCATATGTAATTTTTAAAAATCAGGATATATAATTGGTGACCAGGTTTTTACACTTACATTGTGAGTGTTTTTCTTTTCCAAAAAATAGTCTGAAAATATAATTTTTAGTTTTTTTATTTTTTAAGATTTTATTTATTTGAGAGAGAGATAGCAAGTGAGAGAGAGCATGAGCTGGGGCAGGGCGGGGGGGTGGGGGGAGAAGCAGGCTCCCTGACGAGCAGGGAGACTCAAGTGGGGCTTGATCCCAGGACGCTGGGATCATGACCTGAGCCAAAGGCAGTCGCTTAACTGACTGAGCCAACCAGGCGCCCCTGAAAATATAATTTTTTAAAAAGATTTTATTTATTTGAGAGAGAATGTGAGAGAATGCGCGAGTTGAGGGGAGAGGCAGGGGAGAGAGAGAATCTCAAGCTGACTCCACAAGGAGTCAGTGCACAGAGCCCCACAGGGTGGGGGGCATCCTCCATCTCACAACCCTGAGATCATGGCCTGAGCCGAAATCAAGAGTCAGGCGCTCAACCGACTGAGCCACCCAGGTGCCCCCTGAAAATATAATTTTTAATGATTAAAAAACACCATTATTTAGGTATATTATTTAATTATTCCCCATTTTGGGGGGCATTTCTTTTCCCTTTGATGGCTATTACAAATGATATATTTTGGACATACATTTTTTCCCAATTTCTATTTGGGGAAGTGATAGATTCCTGAAAGGGCGATTACTGAGTCCAAAGGAATGAACTTTTTTGAAGCTCTTGATATATATACAGTAGCAAATTGCTTTTCAGGAAGATTATGCTAATTTAACACTCTCACCAGCAATGAATAAAAGTACTACCTACTTTGTTTTTGTTCAGATTGCCTTAAAGTAATAATAATATTTGGAAATTAGAAGATAATAGAATTTTTTTAAATCTCTAGTAGTAAAAATATTATTTTTCTATTTTGTAAATGATTGGTTTCAAGTATGAACCCAGTATTTTTTACCACTGTTAATTAAAAAAAAAAAAAAAAGAGCAAAAGCTTCTAAGAATACCCAGAATCCTATTAAATCTGTTATAAAGTCATGGACCTAGAAAACTGAGAAACATACTGATTTTGCCCTACATTAAGAGTACAAAACCAAGCAAATTCCTGTCTTGTCAGTGATCTAACCATTAGGTTATTAAATCTAGCATAGTTTTTTGAAAAGGAAAGTCATTACTAGTCATGGAGGGAAATACATTTCTACTGAATTTTTGCAAGCTCAGAAAAAAGTTCTCATTAAAAAAAATTACCTAACAACTTTTCCTACCAGATAACACAGTACTTGGCCTGTAGAAGATACTGTTTGTTGAGTGGATGAATGAATAAAGATTGAAAAAGCTCACATGCAATTTGAAGACACAAAAGAAAAAAACAATTTGCCCAGAATACGGCATAGATAATGGTTTACTAGGTCTAGGAGAGTGATTGCCATTTTTTAGCTTTTATATTGTCTTATTGTACATCCTGAACAATTTGGTTAATTCTACTAGGTTTGTTGATTTTTTAAAAAATGAGGATACTGCCTGTCTAGTAAGCATGTGATGAAACTAGGTAATATTACAAGGTATTCTAAGATGTTAGATGAATTTTAGATTTTTACCTATTTATAAAAGCTTGTTGACATCTGTATTGATGGTTACTGAACCATAATAGTTTAGAGAGAGTGTGTCTGTGTGTGTTTTGATCCTTTAAAATATTTTACATTTAGCTCAAAGGAAAAAGTGCCATAAAATTGTCAGATTGCCCAAATTTTGTAAATCAAGAACTTTGAAATTAAGATTAATAATACAAAATAAGGGGGGAGTTAAAAAATGAAAAACATGGTTCAAGAAAAAAATGGGTTTAATGAATGATGAGAAACAACCTAATAATAGGTAAGTAACAGGCTTTTCTTCAGGAAGTCATTATTTCAGTATCTTATTAGTATCGGATATACGAAATCATTATCTTAAGGATTAATTCCCTAGGCTACTGCTTAAGCAATGAAGATTATCTTGTTAACAGTATGAAGCTAGTGGAAATTTACAAAAGAAAATAGATTTGTAGATTTCAAGAAAAAAGTTACCCTGCAACAAATACCACAGGCAAAATGTTAATATTTTTAATGCATCAAGAACTCATAGAATCAGTAAAGAAAACATTAACATAGAAAAACACTAGAGCAAAATAGCTAATTAATATTTTAAAATTTGATCTTGGCAGTATTTGAAGAAATAAAAATTGATATAAAAAATTTTTTTTCGGGACACCGGGTGGCTCAATTAAGCGTCTGCCTTCAGCTCAGGTTATGATCCAGGGTCCTGGGATCAAGTTCTGCATCCGGCTCCTTGCTCAGTGGGGAGCCTGCTTCTCCCTCTGCCTGCCACTCCCCCTGCTTGTGCTCTTTCTCTCTCTCTCTCTCTGACAAATAAATAAAATCTTTAAAAAAAATGTTTTTTTTTTCCCCCTATCAGATAGGTCAAACTTTAAAAATGAAAATTCCAGGGGCACCTGGGTGGCTCGGTCGTTAAGGGTCTGCCTTTGGCTCAGGTCATGGTCCCAGGGTCCTGGGATGGAGCCCCTCATCGGGCTGCCTGCTCAGCGGGAAGCCTGCTTCTCCCTCTCACACTCCCCCTGCTTGTGTTCCCTCTCTAGCTGTCTCTCTCTCTCTCTGTCAAATAAATAAATAAAATCTTAAAAAAAATTCCAGTGCTGTTAAGGTTGTGGTGAAATGAGCAATTTTTATATACTGCTTTGGGGAGTGTAAATTGGTACAGCCTTTCAGAAAGGCATTTGACTAAGTATGATATGACCTTGAGAAGTGTTCATATTCTTTGACTTAGTACTTTCCTTTCAAGTAATCTATCTTGAAAGATTATGTGTTTTGTTTTTTTTAGTCTTTTATTAATTAAATTAAATTAATTATAAATTATAAATTAAAAAGTCTCGTGATCTATTTGACCTTATTCCTTCAATAATACTTAGGCTGTTTCCATTTTTTTGGTATTACAAATAATACTGAGATGAACCTTTCTATTTATAATTATTTATCAAAATACATAAACCCTGGGATCATGACCTGAACCGAAGGCAGATGCTTAACTGACTGAGCCACCCAGGCAGCCCTAGATACAATTTTCTTTTAAAATATTTTATTATAAAAAATTTCAGACAAATACAAGAGTAAAGAATAGTGTAATGAGCGTCATATATCCATCAGCCAGCTTCAACAATTATTCACATATGGCAATGTGTTTTATAGCACTACTCATTCCTCAAACCCTTACTATTTTGTGAAAAATCCCAAATATATTTCATTCATAAATGTTTTAGTATACATGTTTAAAAGATAAGGGCTCTTTTGAAAATAATCACAATATCATTGTCATACCTGAAAATATATTTACATTCTTCATAAGTGTCTTGAATTTGTCTCCTATGAATATCTTAAAATTGTGTGGCTTCTGGAGTTCCTGTTGTGATTTCTTTTGTGTTTTGTTTTTAAGGTGGAACTTAACTTCTTGTGGAACAAGTGTTGCCAGCTCAGAATGCAGTGAGGAGCTATTTTCATCAGTTTCTGTTGGAGATCAAGATGATTGCTATTCACTGTTAGATGACCAAGACTTCACTTCTTTTGATTTATTCCCTGAGGGGAGTGTCTGCAGTGATGTCTCTTCTTCTATTAGCACATACTGGGATTGGTCAGATAGTGAGTTTGAATGGCAGGTAGGTTTGTTTTTTTTTTTTTCCCTTATATTACCATCATTACTCCATAAATAGAATAATGAATTTCTATTTTGATATTTTCATCTCTGACAACATTAAGAATTAGATGGAATATGTATCCTTTATTTTTGCTGACATACCATTTAGGCTTCTGATGCTACAGATACCTTTTTGTGGATTTTCATGTAATTTAATACTTGTATAATGTTCTCATTATTATATATTATCAGTACTTTCTATGCATGAATCCAAGCAAATGTATTCTTTCTACATTATAGTAAATAGCCTTTGTATCCTTACAGACACAATATCCTTGCATCAGGGTTATGTTTTATATATCTAAGATCACAAACCACTGTTATCATAAAAACATAATTTTTGGTTCTGTTGTCAGAAATATAACAATTTCTCATCTTGTAGTCTCTTAATATGTAGAGTTTTTTTGCCCTACAGTGTGTGTGTGTGTGTGTGTGTGTGTGTGTGTGTGTGTGTGTAGCATATATACCATGTAAAATGGCTTTGTGGCAAACTGTTTGGGAATTCTGCCATATAATGAGTGCAGTCTATCAGAAAATGTAAATCATGTTATTGCAACATCCATTTTCTGATTGTAAAAGACAGTGACATTTGAGGAAGCTTTCCTTGCATAAACCAAATGTTACATTCAACAGATACTTGAATGCCCGCTATGTTTGAAAGCCATCAAATCTTTGAATTTATATTCCAAAAGAGGAATCAAATATTATTTTATTTCAAACATTTTCTTATTAAAATATGAAAACAGACCAGCATGAACTTAAAAATAATTCTCCAAATCCCACTCTGCTGTGGTTACCATTGTAAGAGCTTATGCAGATACAAGTATGTTTGCACAGTGTTAAAAACACACAAATGGGATCATACTTCAGCCACGGTTTGGCCCTTTGCTTTTTTTCAACTAATATCTCATTCTTTTCTATAGCTGTATCATTATTTATTTAATCTATTCCCTAATAATGGATATTTAGATTAGTTTCAGTTTTTTTTGTTACAAAAATGTGACACTTAAGAGTTTTTAAAGAGGAAAAAATAATCTAAAACCCCTCTTTTTATATTATTTCAGATGTTTTGGTTTTATGTACAGTTGTAAATATGATTTGCATAAAAATTATAAAGTATTTTCAGCTTTTAAAAAATTGAGATAAAATTGCCATGTTAATAATTTTAAAGTGTATAATTCAGTGATTTTTAATACATTCACAGTGTTGTACAGCCATCACAACTATCTAACTCAGGGACATTTCCATCACTTTAAAAAGAAATACATACCTGTTAGCAGATACTCCCAATTCCCCCCTGCCCCCATCACCTGGCCTCCACCAATCTACTTTCTCTATGGATGTGCCTTCCTGGACATTTCATATAAATGTACTCATATAATATGTGGCCTTTGTGTCTTGCTGCTTTTACTTGGCATGTTTTCAAGGTTCATCCATGTTATAGTGTGTGACAGTACTTCATTTCTGTCTTAGCTCAAACTGCTATAACAAATACCATAGACTGGGTGGCTTAAACAACAAACATTTATTTCTCACAGTTCTGGAGGCTGAAAGTCCAAGGTCAGAATGCCATTGTGGGCGGGTTCTGGTGAGGATCCTCTTTGTGGTTTGCTTATGGCTGCCTTTTGCTTTATCTTCACATGGAGAAGGGAGAGAGAGCTGTGGTCTCTTCATCCCCTTATAATTATGATTACCAATCCCATCATGGGGGCTCTACTCTCATGTAAATGTAATTATCACCCAAAGCCCTACCCCCAGATCCTCCTAATTGAGGATTAGGGCTTCAAGATAAGGATTTGGTGCTGGTGGTGAAGGGAGGGTGCACACATTCAGTCCACACCAATTCCTTTTCATTCCTGAATAGATATGGACACATCACATTTTGCTTATCCATTCATCTGCTGATGGGTGGTTTCCAGTTTGGGGCTGTTACGAATATACTGCCTTGAACATTCAGATAAAAGTTTTTATATGGATGTATCTTTTTTATTATTGAAGTATAGTTGACATACTATGGATGTATATTTGTAATTCTCTTGGACACACACTTAGGAGTGTAATTGCTGGGTCATGTGATAACTTTATGTTTAACTTTTTGAGGAACTACCAAAATGTTTTCCAAAGTGGCTGTACCATTTTACATTTCCACCAGCAATATATGAAACTTCTAATTTCTCCATATCCTTGCCAAACCTTGGTATTGTCTGTCTTTTTGATTATAACCATCCTACTGTGTGTAAAGGGGTATTTCATTTTGGTTTTAATTTGCATTTCCCTGATGACTAATGATGTTGAGCATCTTTTCATATGCTTGCTTTTCATTGATTGGTATTTTTTGGAAAAAAGGTCTGTTCAAATCCTTTGCCCATTTTTAAATTGTATTGTCTTTTATTGCGTTGTAAGAGTTCTTTATATGTTGTGGCTACTAGACCCTTATACATGATTTACAAAAGATCTTTCCCTTCCTGTGGGTTGTCTTTTTATTTGATACTGTCCTTTGACACACAAAAGGTTTTAATTTTAGTAAAGTTCAATTTATTTTTTTCTTTGAATACTGTGCTTATTATGTCATATTTTAAAAAACCATTGCTTAATCCAAGGTCATGCAGATTTTCACCTGTTTCCTTCTTAGAGTTTTACAGTTTAAGTTTTTACATCTAGTCTTTTTTTTTAATCCATTTTGAGTTCCTTTTTGTATATGGGATACAAATAACAAATGTATAAGGGGTACAGATTCATTATTTTGCATGTAAATATTCAGTTGTACCAACACCGTTTGTTGAAAAAACTATATTCTTTGCTTATTGAATGGTCTTGGTACCCTTGTGGAAATGAATTGGTCATAGATATGTAGGTTTAGTTCTGGACTGTCAATTCTATCCCATTAATATATATGGCTATCCTTAATGCCAGTACCACACTGTTTTAATTGCTCTAGCTTTGTAGTAAAGTTTGAAATCAGGAAGCATGAGGTTCTCTTTTGTTCTTTATTAAGATTGTTATGGCTATTGGGGATCCCTTCTGCAATTCCACATGAGTTTTAGGATCAGGTTTCCATTTCTGCAAAAAGGGCAGTTAGAATTTTGGTAGGGATTGCATTGAATCTGTTATTTTTAGTGTCCAAGCCTTGTACTTCCTTGGTTCAATTTATTCCTACATATTTTATTCCTTTGATGCTGGTGAAAATGTAATTGTTTTCTTAATTTCATTTTTGCATTGTTCGTTGCTAGGGTATAGAAATAAAACTAGATTTTTATATATTGATTTTATATCCTACCACTTTGCTGAACTCAATTGTTAGCTTAAATGATTATTTTTTCTGTGTGGATTCTTTAGAGTTTCTATGTTTAAAATCTTGTCATCCGTGAATAGAGATAGGTTTTCTTCTTCCTTTCTAGTCTGGGTAGCTCTTTTTTTCCTTGCTTAATTGCCCTAGCTAGATCGCCAGTCCAGTGTTGAATAGAAGTTGCAAAAATGGGCATCCTTGTCTTTTCTGATCTTAAGAGAGAAGCTTTCAGTCTTTCACCATTGAGCATAATGGTAGCTGTAGGTTTTTCATAAATGCCCTTTATCATATTAAGGAATTTCCCTTCTATTCCTTGTTTGTTCGGTGTTTTTATCTGAAAGAACTATTTAGATTTTGTGAAAATACTTTTTCTGCCTTTATTGAGATGATCATGCAGTTTTTTCCCTTCATTCTATTAGTATGATGTACTACATTGATTTTTGTATGTTGATCCACCCTTGCATTCCTGGAATAAATCTGAATTGGTCATGGTATATATTTGTTTTAATAAGCTGCTGGATTTCATTTTGCTGAGAATTTTTGCATCTGCATTCATAAGGGATATTGGTCTGTAGTTTTCTTGTGATATCTTTGTATTGCTTTGGCCTCATAGAATGGGTTAATAAGTATTCCCTTCTCTTCTTGATAACATACTGTAATACACTTTCCCATTTAAGGTATAAACTTTTTCATGATCTTCATAATGACTCTTTTAATGACTATATAATATTCCTGGTACTATTCCTGGGACTATAATATTCCTGGTGCCAGAACTTGTGAGACCATTCCTTTTACATTTGTTTCAAAATTTTTTCTACTATTGGTAACACAGCAGTAAACATCTTTGTGTGGGTACCTTTTTATTCTGTGCTTCATTTTTTTTTAAAAGATTTTATTTATTTGACAGATAGAGACATAGTGAGAGAGAGCACAAGCAGGGGGAGTGGGAGAGGGAGAACAGGCCTCCCGTGGAGCAGGGAGCCCAATGCGGGCCTTGATCCCAGGACACTGGAATCATGATCTGAGCCGAAGGCAGACGCTTAACGGCTGAGCCACCCAGGCGCCCCCTGTGCTTCATTTCTTAAGTGTACGCTTTGTGTTTAAAATCAGACTACTATAAGGATTCTTAATAAAGTATAATCGGATGGAGTTCTGATAATTCTGAGAATTATTTTTTCTGATTATTTGATTTAGAGTTTTTATCCATAATGTTGCAAAGTGGCAGGCATTTTTTAATTTTAATTGCTGACTTCACTCATTTCATGAGTAGAGTGGAAAACTATCCCTAACTACTCACTAAAAATGTACATGACTGACTAGGACATTGGAACAAAAATGAGGCCTGCCTTAGTAATGTGTTTCCCCACTTCTGAAAGTGGAGTGTGGGTATTCTGTTACCATGGATGTTTGCTATTTATATATTCTGAAAGGTTTAAAATGCTCTCTTGTCTTTGTGGGACCTTGCAATGATGAGCAGTAAATTATCCAAGAAGATAATTAAAAATTATGTGTTGGGATTAATATAGGTTAAAATCGTTAACTATAACTTAAAAATTCCTGTTACCTCTGTTGTGATTAAAAACTACATTTGTTTAAATCTTTTTAACATGTTTCAGTTACTACTAAAGTAAATATAAAGGGTTCATAGATTCTCTGGGAAGAGAAATACTACTTGATAAGGCAAGGTTTTAACCTTACAGTGAACTAGCATCAAAGCATTTTGCTTTTCTGATAGTCTTCTTTGCTTGCAGTCCTTTTATTATTAAAGCTATATTTGATTAGTGTTAGAGCTTGAGAAATTACTGTTGAGCAGGGAACCATAGAAAATTTAAAGAGTGAGTAATTCAGCTGTCACACTTGAAACCTAAAGGTGCAGTTTGAAATTACACATCATTTGTTACAGAAATGAGCTTACTCATGAAATTTTGCTGCATACTGCAGAAAATATGGCAGAGGTTTGATTTAATTCTCCCTACTTGTCACAGTTACTGATTATAATATAAATATACTAAATATTTTTGTCCATGAAAAATATGGAATAAGAATTATTAAGCATTTTTAGCTTGAGATATAAAATGGAAAATTGCTCGTCTAATAAATATACAGGAGCTCATACAGTTAATTCTGATGTACATCTGCAACTCTAATCCTATATCTCCAATTGACTACTTGACATTTCCACTTGGATGACCTTATTATTTAATGTACCTATTATCTGATGCCAAGTCCTTGATCAGTAATGTAGCTTCCAATTACAGTGTTTCCACGGGAAAAAAATAGACTCCGCTTTGTGACATGTCTTACAGTGTAGTGAAAAATGACTATTGTCATTTTGAAGGACATTTGCACTTGCTGCTTTCATTATCACTACAAACTTACCATATTCTAAATTGCCTTCTTCTCTCATTCCAAACTACCTGCAAGGCAAGACAGCCCAGCATAGTTGAAAGCACCAGACTTGTGTCCCAGTTTGGATACTGGCACTAGCCATATGACCCTCCCTAGACATCATTTTTCCTTATTTGTAAAATGAGGGTGTTGGACTAGAAGATCTATAATATTGCCTCCGGTCTCTTGCTATAAAAAATTGAGGTCTTTTAAGTGCATTACCCTGGATGGGTTGTATGACTGTGAAATGTGGCCAGTTTTCTTCTGGTTTCAACAAATGGTCATCTATCATCCATTCAGTTATCAAACATCTGGCTGTCTCAGTCAGAGGAACATGTGACTCTTGATCCCAGAGTTGTGAGTTTTTTTTTTTTTTTTTTTTTTAAAGATTTTATTTATTTGAGAGAGAGAGAATGAGAGATAGAGAGCACGAGAGGGAAGAGGGTCAGAGGGAGAAGCAGACTCCCTGCTGAGCAGGGAGCCCGATGCGGGACTCGATCCCGGGACTCCAGGATCATGACCTGAGCCGAAGGCAGTCGCTTAACCAACTGAGCCACCCAGGCGCCCCCAGAGTTGTGAGTTTGAGCACCATGTTGTGTGTAGAGATGACTTAAAAAAAAAATCTTAAAAACAGCCTTGTGAATTGTTTTTCTTTTGAAATTCTCCCTATTTAGTCCCATTTTTCTTTGCATTTTTATCTTAGTCCAAGTCTAGATCAAATAAGAACTTCCTGTCTGATTCTAGTCTTTCCTCACTCTGTTTTGTCCCTGTACTGCTTTTTAACTCATCTTCCCTCAAGACTAGTTTCATCAAGTTACTTCTACTTAGAAAATGTTACTGGCCTACTTCTGCATATCATATAACAGCTTGTTCATCCATTGAGTTTTCAATTCCATAACACTGATTTTCTATTTTTTTTTAAGATTTTATTTATTTGAGAGAGAGAGAGTGAGAGAGAGCATGAGAGCGGGGTGAGGGGCAGAGGGAAAAGCAGATTCCCCGCTGAGCAGGGAGCCTGGACGCAGGGCTCAATCCCAGGACCCTGGGATCATGACCTGAGCTGAAGGCAGACGCTTAACCAACTGAGCCACCCAGATGCCCCGATTTTCTGTTTTAATTATATTAGTCTCCTTATCCTCATCCTATTTTTTTTTTAAATCTGTGGTTTTACCAAGGTGTTCTTACTTGAATGCCTTCTCCTTTTCCCCATTCTGTGATTCTGAGAGTACCTTGTGAAACTTCACCCACTTTAGCAACATGTGGAATTCTCTGATGGCTTATGCTACCTTTTATAAGGGTACAAAACCATGGAAAGAGATGGAAAAAGGAAGACACATTTGTTTATTGAGTGTTGCCTTGTGCCAGGCCTATCACCTCATGTAAATTTCTCAACAGTCCTTTGAGATGGGTGGCATTAACCATTACTCTGGGGCTCAAAGAAGCAAACTAACCTCCACAAGATCACATGGCTAGTGAGCAGCAGAACTGGGATTTAAACTCTGGCATCTTTTTACTTCTCCCTGAAAAAAAAAAATAGCTGAAGAACCACTAGTTGCCTTCTTTATCCCACCCCCCACCCCCAGCAAACACATAAATAGAACCAAAGGCACAAATTTAAGTGCTTAACATATAGTCTGTTACCTAGCGGATGTTCACTAAAGATTTAAATGGAAATTGTTCTTAAATTTTGAGAGTATACATATTTTGATAGTTCCTTTACCTAATATATCAAAGGAGCTTGAAGTAGGGGAGGCCTTTCATCTGATAAGGACTGTTTCATTTTGTTTTAGGAACCCCAGGGAGATCTTTAATGTAGTAGTGTTGTATTTGAAGTCTTTCAAAGGGAAAATAGCAAAACATTTTTTTTTGACATTAAAGACTGAAAGATGGCCTTCATCTATGCATTCAGCAATTATTCTTTCATGACACTGACTAGGTAACATCAAAGCTAAGGGTGAATGAACAATTCAAGCAGTGTTAGTTAATGAGATTTTAATGGAAGTCATACAAATTGTTAGTAGTCATTTATGTACTTGGACTCATCAGTGACTGTTAAAATGAAAATGTGGTTTTTAACAGGAGTAGCTAACTTAGACAATTTCATTCTAAGCATCATGGTCACCTTGCATGGTGATCAACCCCATTTTTGTATCTTCGTTTATCTCTTCTGTGCAGCTGACTCCCCATTGCCTGTCCCCTTGTAGCTTTCCTAAGCTTTAATCCTGCAGCTTTAACTCACTGCTAGATATTTCTATTGATGACCTGTCATTTCAAACCTAGCATTTGTCATTTGCTATTTTGTATAATTGTATGTTTGTGTTATTATCTTCCCCAGTAGAGTATAAAGTTTTTGTATAAGCACCATGACTTAAAATCCTTTGAATCCCCTGTACCTATTAGAATGCTCAGGTATAGTAGGAGGCCAGATGTGTGTGATTGCAATAATCTTTGTGGCAAAAGTAGCTTTTCTCTTTTGGTAACCTCAAAAGCCTAGTAATCTTCCAGAGTTCAGATGCAATTGCAAAGGACAACAACAACAAAAAGGTGGTATTTTGTACCTTGTAAAAATGAAAGCATTATCTTTGAAAATTACGTACTCCTTGTAGAAGAAATTATCTTTCTGGTGAATGACTTAAATTTATTTATTTGTTTATTTTTAAAAGTTGATTTAAGTATCTCTCTATACCTAATGTGGGACTCAGACTCATGACTCCAAGATCAAATGTTGCATGTTCTTCCAACTGAGCCAGCCAGGTGTCCCTAAACACATTTATTTAAAATCAAAACCATTCTGACTTTTGGAGGTGATATATTTATTACCCTGATTGTGGTGATGGTTTCATGGGCATATGCTTATGTCCAGAGTCCTCAAATTATATGTATTAGATATGTACTGTTCTTTGCATCACGTATGACTCAAGATAGCTGTTAAAAAATGAGATCCATTCTATTTTTATTAGGCAGTATAAAATTATAGCACATTATTTTTTGGTGTACATCTCACTTTAAAGTGATTTTCTGTGTATTAGGCTTGCTTGCTTTTCTCCTTTGTCTACACATTGTCTCAGCATTTTTCTAATTTTTCTTTTATAATGCTTCTGATTTTTAAAGTGTTTTGCTCTATATTAACAGCATATTTTAAATTATTTTAATTGCCTTGTTAATACTGACTTGAGCACAAGGACCATGGCTTATTTGTCTTATATTGACAGTATGTCCAGCATAATGTTAGGCAAAGAGCCAGGTAATGGCAGATCAGTCCTGTCTCCTGAGATGGAGACCAGTGTTCCTTATTCATCATGCTGTGTGAGCCCTAGCCTACATTCACACTGTGAAATAAAAACGCTAATGATGATTGACTCTTAAGTTAGCATTTTATTAACAAGTCTTGATTATGATTTTCAGCTTTTGGAAAGTATCTCATTGAGTGACTGTATACAAAGAATATGTTGATGTTGCTGCTTTGTCTAAAATAGTGAATCAGAATTAATGTCTTCTCATTCTGTATTTGTCATTAAAAAGTAATTTTTAGTCAATATGAAAAATGTTGTATTTAAAATGTATTTTTGAAAAATTTTGCTTTTCCCACCCTCTTCTTATTTTTATAAAGTTACCAGGCAGTGACATTGCCAGTGGGAGTGATGTACTTTCTGATGTCATACCCAGTATTCCCAGTTCACCTTGCCTGCTTCCTAAAAAGAAAAATAAGCACCGGAATTTAGATGAACTTCCTTGGAGTGCAATGACAAACGATGAGCAGGTAGGGATCTTGACGTTCTTAATTGAAAGCATACATGTAGGGACTATGTGAAACTCAATGTATTGCCTGTTTAAAGCTACTGGGTAAATGTGGATTGCTTAGTAAAATCTGAGGGGGAGCTTTAACTGTTTTGCAGGGAACACCTATCATGTTAAGTGCTTTTGATATTTGAAACACATTATAAATGACACACTAAAATATCAGAGGTTTTGGCACTGATCTTGTTTATTATAATTTTTCATCACATAGGTGGAATATATTGAGTATCTGAGTCGTAAAGTCAGTACGGAGATGGGTCTTCGGGAGCAACTTGATATTATAAAAATAATTGATCCTTCTGCTCAAATTTCCCCTACAGACAGTGAGTTTATTATTGAACTTAACTGTCTCACAGATGAAAAACTGAAGCAGGTATGTAAAGAAAATACAGATTGTACAGCTATGAAGAAAACCATTAGTTTATAGTATGTAGACTTGAATAATCATATTTTAAAATACACAAATAATTAAGGTCCATATCACTGCTGTGAAATGTAATATTAGAAAAAATGATGGCAGTATTTGAGAGCACATGGTTGTAAGGTTTTAGGTACATCTCACCTGGCAGGGCCTTTCTGGGATCATGTGGATCTAGAACCTCCTGTTTAGTTGTGTAGGCTTTGCAACTTAATTTTACCACTTAAGGGGTGGTTATGCAATTTATTTATTCTAACTCACCTTAAAAAAGAGTAATTGACAGAATCAAAATACTGATTATTGAGGACTATCTATACTTGAGTGAACATCTGAATGGGGGATTTGAGTAGTCTTATGGAGTGATTGAGCCTGGCTAGGGTAAAATGTAATTTTCCTTCTGCTATTCTGAAATACACATTTCTGGTATCTTCTAAATAGTCTCTACTGCTCTTTTTCGGTACATAGTTGAATGAATACTTATGTTCTCTTTTCATTTTTTAAGTTTTTTTTTTTTTTGCCTTTATCATCACTTTAAAAAATTTTTTTATTTCACTATTTCTCTCAACAGACATACTATAATTTTCTACATTCCAGCTCATTTTTCATTAGTATTGAAATTGTGCCTTGCATTTGAAGACAGGTACCATGGGCCCCTAGCTAAGATTTAGGAAACACCCTAATCTTAGATATAATCAGCAACTTACTTACATCATATTAAGACCTTTAAAAAATGCCTAATCTGATTTGTATTGTTAATTTCTCTGAGTGTTATTTTCTTTTTTTTTTTAAGACTATTTGAGAGAGAGAGAGAGTAAGCCGTGGGAGGGGCAGAGGGAGAAGGAGAAAGAGAAACCAGCAGACTGCCTGCTCAGTGCAGAGCCCAGCTCAGGGCTTGATATCATAACCCTGAGGTCACAACCTGAGCTGAAACCAAGAGTTGGACACTTAACCAACTATGCCACCCGGGCTCCTCTGAATGTTATTTCCTTATAATCCTAAATTCTGGAGGCTCATAGCCTTCTATTTGCTGATTATATTTTATATGTTTTTTTTAAAATTTTTTTTAAGATTTTATTTATTTGACACAGAGAGAGAGACAGTGAGAGAGGGAACACAGCAGGGGGAGTGGGAAGGGGAGAAGCAGGCCTCCTGCGGAGCAGGGAGCTTGATGTGGGACTCAATCCCAGGACCCCGGGATCATGACCTGAGCTGAAGGCAGACGCTTAATGACTGAGTCACCTAGGCGCCCCTATATGTTTTTAATATATAGCTCCATAATATATATTCTAGAATTTTGAACATTGTCAATTTTTTTGGTATTGTTTCTACATTTAGAGATTTCTTTCATCCTTATAGTCTACTTATGTACATCTCTAGCACTTTTTTATTTGATTTATTTATTTAACAATATTGTCTATTAAATATTAGGATACAAAACAGTTTTGAAATGATCCTTGTCTTCACGGAGCCTACAACTCAGGAAAGAGCCAAAGAAATCAACCTAGATTATAATCCACGTTTACAAATCTGTATTCAATAAATGTTATTTTTATTTCTTTATAATTACTGTATTTTATTCGCACTATTTGTTAAGCATCTATTAAAGTTATTTTTTTGGTACACTAATCAAGCAAGAAGTTAACATAGATACAGTACTATTAAATAATCTACAGATTGTATTCAGGCTACACCAGTTTTTCAACTAATGTCTTGTTTTATCCCAGGATCCAATCCAACCTTTTTTTTTTGTCTTTATTTAAATTCTAGTTAGTTAACATACAGTATAATATTAGTTTCAGGTGTACAATTTAGTGATTCAACACCTATGGACAATACCCGGTGCTCCTCACAAATGCCCTCCTTAATCCCCATCACCTATTTAATTCATCCCCTCACCCTCCTCCCCTCTGGTAACCATCAGTGTGTTCTCTATAGTTAAGAGTCTGTTTCTTGGTTTTCCTCTCTCATTCTTTTATTCCCTATGCTCATTTGTTTTGTTTCTTAAATTCCACGTATGAATGAAATCATATGGTATTTGTCTTCTCTGGCTGACTTATTTCGCTTAACATAATACTCTCTAGCTCTATCCACGTCATTGCAAATGGCAAGATTTCATTCTTTTTGATGGCTGAGTAATATTCTATTATATATATACATACCCCATCTTCTTTATCCATTCATCAGTTGATGGACATTTGGGCTCTTTCCATAATTTGGCTGTTGTTGATAATGCTGGTATAAACATGGGGGGGGAGCATGTATCTCTTCGAATTAGTATTTTTTTATTCTTTGGGTAAATACCTAGTGGTACAATTGCTGGATCATGGGGTAGCTCTATTTTTAGCCTTTTGCAGAGCCTCCATACTGTTCTCCAGAGTGGCTGCATCAGTTTGTATTCCCAACAACAGTGCAGGAGGGTTCCCCTTTCTCCGTATCCTCACCAACATCTGGTGTTTCTTGTGTTGTTGATTTTAGCCATTCTGACAGGTGTGAGGTGGTATCTCATTGTAGTTTTTTTTTTAAGATTTTTATTTGAGGGAGAGAGTGAGCAAAGGGGAGAGAGAGAACATGAGCAGGGCCAGGGGGAGGAGCAGAGGAAGAAGCAGACTCCCTGCTGAGCAGGGAGCCCAATGGATTGGATGCGGGGCTCCATCCCAAGCCTCCAGGATCATGACCTGAGCCGAAGGCAAATGCTTAATGACTGAGCCACCCAGGCGCCCCTCATTGTAGTTTTGATTTGCATTCCCCTGATGATGAGTACATCTGTAGCACTTCTGATAATGTCTTTCATTATGTACAGTGTTCTTTTTGCCAGTGTTTTTAGGGAGCATGTCAAAGAACGACACTGACCAGTTTTTGTCTGTGTGTTCCAAGGTCAGAAACTATATCAAGGAGCATAGCCCTCGCCAACGGCCTGCAAGAGAGGCCTGGAAGAGAAGCAACTTTAGTTGCGCAAGCACCAGTGGAGTGAGCGGGGCCAGTGCCAGCGCCAGCAGCAGCAGTGCCAGCATGGTCAGTTCTGCAAGCAGCAGTGGGTCCAGTGTTGGAAACTCTGCTTCAAACTCCAGTGCCAACATGAGTCGAGCACACAGTGACAGCAACTTGTCTGCAAGTGCAGCAGAGCGGATTCGGGATTCAAAAGTAAAATGTCTAATCAATACAAAACTTTACCTTTCAATATTAACATTAGTACTCCTTCATATAAATATCTTGAAGAGGTCAAATCATCTTGCTCTCTAGATGCCTGTGGGTTTTGGCTTTAAGTGAACAAGCAGGATATTCTGCTGTTGAGTAGAGGCCTTTAGGCTGAGTGCTTTGAAATATTGTTTTGACCCACAGCCGTATCACATTCAATTTTATCTGATATTTGTGTCTGTTTTAAGTAAGATAAATTGATGGAAATAGTGAGTGAGTCTCAGGATTGCAGTATCGACTGCAACTCACTACTGAGCGGATCTCACTATGTTGCTGATGTTGCTGTCTATTAGCTCCTAAGAATGTTCTGCATGTCTTGTGTGTGTGTGTGTATTAAATGTTTTCTTAATGTTTTAATCTTGAATGTTCTTAGATCTTTTAAATTATAATAACACCTCTAATTTCTGTCTATTCACAGCTGAAGAATTCTTTGTAATACTTTTGGGCAAAAAAGGGAGGTGTAAGTGTATTTAGAATGGTTTTGTGATGCTTAGGTAAGTTCGGTTCCTTGCGGTGGTGACAGTTTGGAGCCAACTTAAGGAAGAAAAAGGTATCTCTATAACTCTTTGGGAACCCAGTGGGTGACTAGAAGATAGACAGTGATTCCTTCCCTGGCTCTTACCAAAGTAGCAGAAACATAGCCAGCTTTGTTGGTTGCCTGGGGATTCCTCTGGATATGTGGTCATTCCTTTTTTGCATCAGTTCACCAGTGACAAGGAATGGAGTACCCACTGGGTTTCTAATGGGCTTTTAAGATGGTATTTGCCTAATATGGAAAAGACATGATTCTTTCCCAGCCGTTGGAAAATCGCTACTGCTTTTGGATAAAAGACACCTTAAAAGCATAAGCATTAGAGATTTTGGCAATGTTCTCTACATTGGTATTCAGTATTGTTTATTATGTGTTCACTCCGCAGTGACGCCAATGTACCTTAATCTGGTAAAAAAAAAAAAAAAAAAGCTTTGAAATGACTGACTATCCATAACTAGGCAGAATGATCGGGTTTCAATTCTTCCTAAGATTCACGGGTCAAATACCATAAAAATAGAATCTTGAAGAATCATTTCCAAGTCTAAGCCAATGGCTCACTTACTGGAACCAGGATCGTACTGCAGAGGAATTTGAACATCTCCAGAGATTCTAAAAATATAGAATTTGATCCATAAAATATTCTGGGGTGGATATGCCAGAACTGAACCTTACTGATTTAGAAATTTGTATTTTGACAGAAGCGATCCAAGCAGCGGAAGTTACAGCAGAAGGCTTTACGCAAGAGGCAGCTGAAAGAACAGAGGCAGGCTCGGAAGGAGAGGCTCAGTGGGCTCTTCCTTAATGAAGAAGTGCTGTCCTTGAAAGTGACTGAGGAAGACCACGAAGCAGATGTAGATGTTTTGATGTAATAAGGATGAATTTATCAGCATTCTTTCTAAGCATTTAAGTATTCTGTCCTTTTATTTGTTTACATGCATCTTGACCAAACTTTTGGTTAGGGCTGTGCTGATGTACTGTTAATAATTTAGGCCAGTGGTTCTCAGCAGGTGGTCCCCGGACCAGCAGCTTCAGCATCACCTGAGAAGTTGTTAGAAATGCATACTACCAGGTCCCATTCCAGATCCAGTGAATCAGAAACCCTGGAGGAGGGGCCCAGCATTGTGTTTTAACAAGCACCAGGTTATTCTGCTGCACGCAGCTCTTGTTTTAAGAACCACTAATTTAGTAAATGTTTTGACTATTTAGACTTTAGGGTGGTTTAAGTGGGCTTTTTCAAGAAGTAGTACTTTTACAGTTTAGAGGATTTCAAGGTACTGCTGACAAGTAGTTTATTATGTCAGTATAGGTACATACGTAGCGATCATAATTCAGTTTCCTTTTTAATGTTACAGTTCCTTAGTTTGCTTTTTCTAAAGGGCCATAGTATTATTCTCAATTCCTAGTGAAAATCCTTTTTTGAGGTTGTGGGGTTGGGGTGTGGATTGCTGTTTACAATAGTGCCTTCATTAGGTTTAGTTCTGTTTTCATTTGTTATTAACTTAAAGGTGTAATAACAGGCCCTAATGTCTTTCCTGTTAGGTTTGTTTTTCACTTTATGTAAATTCAGAATTCTTTTGTAAGTGAGGACTACTGAGGAAATAATGTTACTAGTAGCTGAACTTTAGACTTGATGCTATATTGATTAATATTCAAATGGAGAAAGCAATTAAGCAAAACAACCGATTCTGCTTTTCCACTGCTTTTTGAAATTTTAGGCTGTGAAGCTGTCTCAAAGGCAGAAACTATGTCTTAAGTTCTTTTTGTAGGTCGTTTTTTTTTCCAGCACAGCTCTAATTTTTAAATATTTGGTATAAGCTTCTGGCATGTGAACAGGTTAATGTTCAAAGTTAACTAAAGAAAACCCTTAAAGTTCTCCTAAACTTCTCTATAATATAAATCACTAGAAATACACAGAACAGTGAGATGTAGAAAAAAACCGTAGCTTGTTGGCTATTAATAGAAGTCAATTTTAGATGTGAAATCATGGAATTTCTTTAAATGTTTTCATGGAGAGTTTGTTATCATGAACATTAGGAGTAGTGTAATTCCTTTTCTTCTACCACATGTCTTTAAGCATTCACGTGGGTTAAAGAAGATGGAAACTGATACTACTGACAATCAAGCTGCTGACTTTCATAATTTTTATTGTGGATAACTTGGGAGGTAATCATGATTCTGTAGGAGTTGTAATCAATGTTTTTTTAAACTCTAGAATCAGGTTGATAGGATTTTTACTTTTTTTAACTATCATATCAAGTGACTCCTTAAGAAAGAGATAGACTTAAGTTCTTAATTCTCAGTTGATATAAAGGCTTAACCTTGGCTTACAATCATGTGTTTTGAAAACTTGATTTTACTTTAGTTCCTTGAAGGTTAAAGGATTGAAACTGAGGATAAAAATTGATGTATTGCAGCTTTGCTGAGGTCTGTGGTATGGTAGATTTTGAAGACTACCAAATTCATACTTAAAAATTTTACCTAAAATGAAGGTATGTGTATATGGTTATCAGTTGGATTACTCCCTCTGACTTTCCTCTTACCCTTTCTTTGATGCTCCTAACCACCTTTAGAGGGCCCAAAGAGAGCTTGGGGTTAGACCCCAGAATACTTTGAGGAAGGTGGAAAGGGTCAACCTCATTGTGTTTTCCCTTCCAAGTATAGGAGGAGTAAAAGGAGAGAAGAGCAAATAAAGCTGAATTTTCTACCTGCTCTTAGCAAAAGCAAAATCCCAGAGAATGACTTGTCTGTTTTCTTTACCTACTCTTCCAGGAAAACAGTCCACTTTTGGAGACCATAGAGCAGCATTTATCTGTTAAATACTTGGAAACAATTGACAATGACCAGTAAAAGAAAGTCCTAACGGGGTCATGATAAAATAAGACCAATTTTTCCACTCTCCCAACAATCACATAATCTTATTACCTTAGATTTAACTTAAGTCACTATTAAACAAGTTTACCAAAGCACCACAAAGCCAGTTTTAAAAGTTTATAAAGATTTGAGTGTTTATAGTAAAGTATGCCATGAAATTTTGTGTAAATCTGGATGCACTGTCTTTACAGTACTATAAATTAGAGATTGCCCATAAAGTTGGTTTAGAGGAGATTGAAAGTAATTCCTCTGATTAAAAGAAAAAAAATTAAAACAACTTGGGTTTGCTTGTGATGTGGAAGAGGGAGATTACAAAGTCTTTCTCCATCTCTCCCCCCATAAAAAAAAAACAGCAGTAAAAGACAAAAAGTTCTCTCGTTTTTGTTAATGTGCTATACTGTTTTTTTCTGTTTTAATATCTCATGTAGATAATTCAAGTTGGAATTCTTTCTTTCTTGGAATTCTTTCTTTCTTGGAATAAGGAATAATTTATTCAGTCTGGTATATCTCTGAGTTTAAGACAAATCCAACTCAGCATTTTTTCTTTTTAAATATAAACCTAAACTAACCAATTAATAAAAACATGAGACTTATTTGCTCCAGTGTCAGTTGTCATCTGTAGAGAATGGACACTGGAGCAAATAAGTTTCTTCCCCCCTTTAAACATAACCTTTGTTAACTTAGGGCATGATCACGTTCCCTCAGATTTTTTGAAAAACATTAGAGATCTTTATGTAAGTTTAATTATATCTCAATAAAACTGGAAAAAAAAGGAGCTCTTGTAGAAGTCTGTCAGTGCCCACCACATGTATGAACTTTGAGTTAAACAAAATGGCATGTCTTTTTCTACAGTTTTACAACTGAATTAAAGTATGGCAAAGTAGTATAATGTTTAGTGGACTATAAAGAGCGAATTCATTCCGCCCTAACAAGAACATAGAATAAAATAACGCTTTTTTTCATGAGAGAGACTTGTCTCATTTTTTCTTAGGTTGGGGCAGTTTTGTCCATTTCCTTAGCCCTTTGGGTTAACTATAGATAGGTATTGCTGAATTAATCCCAGAAACTGACTTGTAATTTAATGACTTTATGAATTGGGTGGAGGCCTCATTTTATTTAGCTCCTAGAAGTGCTTAGGAAAAATTCCTAGAAACTACTGTATAAAGGTATCCAGATTCTGATGAGCTTTAAAAATTGAAATTTATCACGTATCTTCATATTTAAGCCAAAAATGTTAGTACTTGACAAATATAGAAGTCTTGTTTCCAGATTCTGTAGCAGAGACTTTTGTTCATGGCTTACTTTATAGCCTCATGTGCCTTAAAGGTGAACTCTGTACTTTTTCTCAATATCAGGCTTTTTCAAACTCAAAAATAATCTAAATATTGTAATTTGTTTTATAAAATCCCCATCTGTTGGATATCAGTAAGCAAAAACATTAAATTGAACCAATCAGTGGTAATAGTGTATAACAAAACAGTGACCTTTCAGATCTTAAATTTCATTACATAACTTCATTTTTGGCCCAGCTAGGTCATTGAAGAACACTGAAAGTTACCTTAAGTAGAGCTTAATGTATTCTCTCATTTTTTCCCCTGAAAAAGGTCATAAGCCAGAATGCTTTTTTAATGCCAGGTAATTCTTAGTATCTGGAAAGATAATTTTAAAGACAAAAGTATGTCAAGAACAGAGATTATATAGCAGCTTGATTCTCTTATTAGAACTTTAGGGATTCTTTGCATTCATTTGTGTAATAGCTGGAACACTCCCTTTCCCTTTAACAGATTACCTGTTAGCTCTTCAGTCTTCAAGAAATGTTTGCTTAGAATTGGGAGGGGGTTACTTAAAGTCAGTTTATAGTTTGGGACAGTTGATAGGAAAATTCCCAGTTGTATTTCAAATATGGTATTGGTGTTGAGCACACTGACATTCAACATGTCTAAACTTAGAGGTAAATCTAATCCTGAAAAGGACTGTTAGTTAGAAAATAAGTATTTGTATACACATGTATTGTGGTAACTTTGGATTCATTTTAAGTCTGACAAAGTAAGATAAATTCTATCTTTACAATGAAATTATGCTAAGTGGGTGAGAAACATCGGAGAGATATTTAGACCTAGGCATCTCTGTCAGCATAGTATCTGGAACATAGCTCCTTAGAATTCTAGCTTAATTCTCATTTCTTTGGAAAATAATTTACTTATTCCAAAGGCTTAGAAGGAACCCTGAAAATTCCTCTAATTTACTGGCTATTAATAGAGTACAGAAGTTGCATGCTATAGCTGCAGATCTAACTTGACTCACTAAAATTTTATTTTCATATTTTTTCTAATATTAAAATTATTTATTTTAAGCCCCCCTCACAATTTTATTTTAAATTAAAGTTATTAATGTTTTAACCTAGATCACATGATGGTAAGTTAATTTTTAATTTGACATTCATACTGAACTCTGAAAAACTGATTTAGTCTTCTCTGATTTCAGTATATAGTATTTTTTCTTTATCGTCAGGTTTGTTACATCTTTGTGGTCAGTGGAACCTGTGGAAATCTGTGTTCTTTTTTTGTGGTGAGGGCTAGGGGTAGAAAAGAGGAGAATTGCTCTGATTATACATATGCATTTTGACTATATAAAGGTAGTTGTAGAATTAATATGTATAAATGACAAGTTAACACTTACCTACTCTGACTTGTTCTAAGGAACAGTGGCCTGAAGCCATGGCTTGTTTTCTGGAGCTGCTTGCTCTTCAATAGTAGCTGACCAGTTGGATTTAAGTTTGGACTTTGGGGTTAGGTTATCTAGCTGAGGCTTTTAGGAATGGATCAGACTATGTCTGTTCCTGTAGTGGATCAATTTAATTTCCTCTTTGAGTACTCTAATTTAGGTAAAGTTATTATCCATTCTAAATCTTTGTGTTGGGAGTTTAATAGGACTATTGTCAAAAGCTATTAAAGATAAACACAAGTATATGTAAAACATTTCATTTCACGGATGGTTAAAAATTTCACTTTTTTTCAGTTTCAGAGGTTAGTTATGTAGCATCAATATCATAACCAAAGCAAGTAGGAAGTTGACTGATTTGGAGAATCTTCAAGTAGTCTTAAATACTGTAATGTATCAGATTGTTAACCAGGATTTTTTTCCTGTATTTCTGCTAAATGTATTACTATATTAATGCACTTTTGTATATATAACTGTCTTCTGTACATTCTGTACTTACTACAGTGTATATAAAAGCTGTTTTTCCTGAAAGCTGTAAGGGAAAGACAATAGCTGTAACACAGGTCGTTTCTATTTTGAGTTCCTTCTTGTACTTGGAAGTAGTAGTTCTGTAGTTAAATCTGAATGTGTATGTATGGTTGTAATTAAAACTGGCAATGTGGCAGAGCTGTCTTTTGAAGCTGAATATCAGACTGAACAGTGTGTTGTTTTGGGTATTAAAATCTCTTGTAATATTTTGTTTCTTTTGATGTACAGTGAGTTTTTACAAACCCCACTGCTGCTTACTACTTTATACTTCATAATTCACTCCTTTACATGTTCCATCCCAGCACATTTATCAACAGGGAAGAATTAGGTCTCCTCTCTTTTGCTCACAGTTTGGTTAAGGCTCCATAAACTTTTGTTTTGTTGAAAGCCACGATTTCCATTGGCAAATCATTTTTTTCTGGAGAGATCAGATTTCTAGAGAGATAGCATTCATAGCAAGTGAAAATTAGGTCTAACTTTTGTTTACAAAAATCATGTCTGTTTTCCTTATATATTAATCTAGAGTCTTTAGGTTATAATTATATAAAAGAAATGTCTGTGAGCAGTTATATAGTTTCAGAAGCAACTCAACTTTCAACAGCAACTTTATCTCTTGCCACTAGAGGGAGGTCTGTGGTTGCTCTCCTGAAAATGTCTTAGCTGCTTTTCTTTTGTTTTTAATTTCAGAGGTTGAAATCAACCTCATTTTCAAAATTCCTTTTGTGATATTAAATACTTTCATTGATTAGTGGGAGCTAAGTTAATTGAGCTTGTTTAATAAAGCAAATCTTATGCTTTTCTGTAATCTTCAATTTTTAATAAACGTCTGTTAGCTATTAAGTGAAACGTGTGTGTGTGTGTTTTTCTTCTCTTAGGTACTTTAGAACTGTACTGTCCACTGTGGTAGCCATTAGCCACATGTGGCTATTTAAATGAATTAAAATTTAAAATTTAGTTCCTTGGTCCCATTAGCAATACTTCAAGTGCCCAGTAGCCGCATATGGCAAGAGGCTACCATATTGGAAACCCCAGGATACAGAACACCTCCACCATCACAGGAAGTGTCTACTGGACAGAGGAAGTTCTACTAGAGATTTGATGGTTTATGTGGTGCCCGCTGTCATCATCTTACCAGTGAACAGTAATCAGTGATTCAAAATTGCTTCCTACAGTTAACTGTTGTAGGTGATTTGTGTGAGGGGGAGAGCAAGCTGGGCTTCATTTTTCTACTTAATTAAAGCCACTACCAAAGTTGGAACTTGGTGGTTTAATAGAGAAATTTCTCAAATACTATTTCACTTGACTGTGAATAAGATTTTTTAAAGACTCTATTTTTCAAAACTACTTAGAGTGTTTCTTTATTCTTGTGATGTGAGAGCCTTAACAGGGCCACTGTTACTTGGGACTGATAATCCTCTGCCCTCTCCCAATCAGTTTGAATCTCATGGTTAAGTGGTATTTTTATATTACATTATTTGTGTTTTTTAGTAATAGGTTGATAGATACTAGATTTAGGTACAATGTTATTTCCCTTTGTAAAGGGTAAATAACATTTTTAACATTTCAGTTTATTCATTTGGTTGCCAGGATCTCATTATATGCCTTTTCTTTTTAAAAAGCAGCAGATAACTGAATTTATATATTTTCAGGTTTGTCTTATAAAGATTGTCAAGTAACAGTAAAATGAATCCCCACATACCCATATCTACATCCACTCTTCTCTCATGGCCAATCTTGTTTTTTTTAACCTCTACCCCCAGACACCTTACCTGAACTCCCAATGTTGCTCAGGCTAACCCCAGATGATACTACATTTTTAAATGTTTCAGTATCAGATTTTTAAAAGATAAGGACACTCCTATTTTATATATAAATACAGCCATATACCTCCACAAATAAAAATAATTCCTTAATATCAAATATCTGGTTTACTTGAAATCAAAACCATAACTTTAATTTCAAAATCATTCTGCATTTTGTTAGCACTAAGGTATAAGAATAATTTTTGTTATTGCTTGGGTAAGTCCTGACAGTATGTCTTCACCACACTTTTATTGAAAGTGAGATATCGCTTTTAGATAAAAACCCAGCTGTTTTCCTTACTATGTTGGTAAGCCATGAAATAATTTGGGTAGCAGGAAGGGAGGGAAATAACTGTTAAAGATGAGTTGAAAGGTTATTTTCTGTCTCACCTACCTTTGAGTTCAAGAATGCTCTTTGTTAGCCAAAATTGGCACACATGGTAAAGATCCGAATACCTACTATTTATTTTTATTTTAACTTTTAAACATTTTTTTCAAATTAATAAATTTTATTTTTTTATTTAAATTCAATTAGCCAACATATATAGTACATTATTAGTTTCAGATGTAGCCAACAGTAATTCATCAATTGCATATAACACCCAGTGCTCATCACATCATGTGCCCTCCTTTATGCCCATCACTCAATTACTCCATCCACCCACCTCCCCTCCAGCAACCCTCAGTTTGTTTCCCATAGTTAAGAGTCTCTCGTGGTTTGTCTCCCTCTCTGATTTCTTCCCATTCAGTTTTCCTTCCCTTCCCCTATGATCCTCTGTGCTGTTTCTTATATTCCACATGAGTGAAAGCATATAATTGTCTTTTTCTGACTGACTTATTTCGCTCAGTATAATACCCTCCACTAATATCCATGTCGATGTAAATGGTAAGTATTCATTCTCTCAGATGGCTGTGTAATATTCCGTTGTACATATATATATACCACAACTTTTTTTTTTAATTTTATTTTTTTGAGAGAGCGCACGAGCAGGGGGTGGGGGCAGAGGGAGAAGCAGACTCGCCACTGAGCAGGGAGCCTGATGCGGGACTCCATCCCAGGATCCT
Organism: Zalophus californianus; assembly: GCF_009762305.2. Classification (NCBI taxonomy): domain Eukaryota; kingdom Metazoa; phylum Chordata; class Mammalia; order Carnivora; family Otariidae; genus Zalophus; species Zalophus californianus. The sequence goes on along the minus strand of NC_045612.1, from coordinate 43,872,466 downwards.
GGGATCATGACCTGAGCCACCCAGGCACCCATGCCATATCTTTATCCATTCATTTGTCGATAGACATCTAGGCTCTTTTCATAGTTTGGCTATTGTGGACATTGCTGCTATAAACATTGGGGTGCATGTGCCCGTTCATATCACTATATTTGTATCTCGGGTAAATGCCTAGTAGTGCAATTGCTGGGTTGTAGAGTAGCTCAATTTTTACCTTCTTGAGGAACCTCCATACTGTTTTCCAGAGTGGCTGCACTAGCTTGCCTTCTCACCAGTAGTGTAAGAGGGCTCCCCTTTTTCCACATCCTTGCCGATATTTGTTATTTCCTGACTTGTTAATTTTAGCCATTCTGACTGGTGTGAGGTGGTATCTTACTGTGGTTTTGATTTGTGTTTTCTGGATGACAAATGGTGTTGAGCATTTTTCATGCATCTGTTGGCCATTTGTATGTCTTCTTTGGAGAAATGTCTGTTCATGTCTTCTGCCCATTTCTTGACTGGACTATTTGTTTATTGGGTGTTGAGTTTGATAAGTTCTTTATGGATCTTGGACACTAGCCCTTTATCTGATATGTCATTTGCAAATATCTTATCCCATTCCATAGGTTGCCTTTTAGTTTTGTTGACTGTTTCCTTTGCTGTGCAGAAAACTTTTATCCTGATGAAATCCCAATAGTTCATTTTTTATTTGGTTTCCCTTGCCTTTGGAGATGTGTCTAGCAAGAAATTGCTGCAGCCAAGGTTAAAGAGGTTATTGCCTCTCTTCTTCTCTAGGATTTTGATGGATTCTTGTCTCACATTGAGGTCTTTCATCCATTTTGAGTTTATCTTTGTGTATGGTGTAAGAAAATGGTCCAGTTTTACTCTGCTACATGTGGCTGTCCAATTTTCCCAATGCCATTTGTTGAAGAGACTGTCTTTTTTTCCATTGGGTCTTCTTTCCTGCTTTGTTGAAAATCAGTTGACCATAGAATTGAGGATCCATTTCTGGGTTCTCTGTTCTGTCCCATTGATCTATGTGTCTGTTTGTCTGTTTTTGTGCCAGTACCATACTGTCTTGATTACAGCTTTGTAATATAGCTTGAAGTTTGGCATTGTGATGCCCCAGCTTTGGTTTTCTTTTTTAACATTTCTCTGGCATTTTCTGGTTCCATACAAAGTTTAGGATTATTTGTTCTGGGTCTGTGAAAAATGTCGATGGTATTTTGATAGGGATTGCATTGAATGTGTAGGACATTTTAACAATATTTATTCTTCCAATCCATGAGCATGGAATGTTTTTCCATTTCTTTGTGTCTTCCTTAATTTCTTTTGTAAGTGTTCTGTAGTTTTTAGAGTACAGATCCTTTACCTCTTTGGTTAGGTTTATTCCTAGGTATCTTATGGTTTTTGGTGCAGTTGTAAATGGGATCAATTCCTTAACTTCTCTTTCTTCTGTCTCAGTGTACAGAAATGCAACTGATTTCTGTGCATTGATTTTATAACCTGCCATGTGGCTGAATTCTTGTATGAGTTCTAGCAATTTTGGGTGAAGACTTTTGGGTTTTCCACATAGAGTATCATGTCATCTGTGAAATGTGGGAGTTTGACTTCTTTGTCAATTTGAATGACTTTTATTTCTTTTTGTTATCTGATTGCTAAGGGTAGGACTTCTAATACTATGTTGAACAACAGTGGTGAGAGTGGGCATCCCTGTCCTGTTCTTGACCTTAGGGTAAAGCTCTCAGTTTTTCCCCATTGAGAATGATATTCACTGTGAGCTTTTCGTATGTGGCTTTTATGACATTGAGGTATGTTCCCTCTATTCCTACACTGTGGAGAGTTATAATCAAGAAAGGATGCTGTAGTTGGTCAAATGCTTTCTCTGCATCAATTGAGAGGATCATATGGTTATTGTCCTTTCTTTTGTTAATGTGATGTATCACATTGATTGATTTGTGGATGTTGAACCACCCTTGCAGCCCAGGAATAAATCCCACCTGGTCGTGGTGAATAACCTTTCAATGTACTGTTGGGTCCTGTTGGCTAGTATCTTGGTGAGAATTTTGGCATCCATGTTCATCAGGGATATTGGTCTGCAATTCTCCTTTTTGGTGGGGTCTTTGGTTTTGGTATCAAGGTAATGCTGGCCTCATAGAATGAGTTTGGAAGTTTTTCTTCCCTTTCTATTTTTTGAAACAGCTTCAGAAGAATGGGTATTAGTTCTTCTTTGAATGTTTGGTAGAATTCTCCTGGGAAACCATCCGGCCCTGGACTCTTGTTTGTTGGGAGATAGATTTTTGACTACTGCTTCAATTTCCTTGCTGATTATTGGTCTGTTCAGGTGTTCTATTTGTCCCTGTTTCAGTTCTGGTAGTTTATGTTTCTAGGAATGAATCCATTTCTTCCAGTTTGCTTAATTTGTTGGCATATAGTTGCTCATATGTTCTTAAAATTGTATTTTCTTGGTGTCAGTCATAATCTCTTCTCTTTCATTCATGATTTTATTAATTTGGGTCCTTTCTCTTTTCTTTTGGATAAGCCTGGCCAGGGGTTTATTGATCTTATTAATTCTTTCAAAGAACCAGCTTCTAGTTTCATTGATCTGGAATTTCGGAGCTTGAAGGGACTTTGGAGATCATTTAGCTTGGTGGTTCTTAAACTTGAGTGTGCATCCGAATTCCCTGGAGAGCTTGTTAAAACACAGATTGCCAGGCCCCACTCCCAGAGTTTCTGATTCAGTAAGTCTCAAGTGGGACCTGAGAATTTGCATTTTTAATGAGTTCCTAGGTAATGCTGATGTTGTTGGTCCAGTGAACACAAGGAGAACCACTGATGTAGCTCAATCCCTTTTTCTCTTACCTCTATTTTTGCAAATGAGGAAATTTACACTAAATGGAAAGTGACTGCTTTGCCCAAAACTGGTTAGTGACATGGCCAAATCAGAATCCAAATCTTGAGGTGCCTTATTCACATTGGAAAAGTCCAATGCTTTTCCTATTGTGCATTTGTTTCTTTCATAGTAGTTGCCTCCAAATTCTTCCTTCCAAGTCTTTTCTGAACATTTGGGTTTTCTTGATACTGGTAAATCTTTATTTCCCTAGATCTGGAGTTTCTCAGATCTGGAGTGTCAGAATTAAAATTGTTGGCAATTATTTTTTACATGCCAATGTATTTTTCTGAGGAGGGCTCCATATCTTTTATCAAGTTCTCAAATGAGTTTTCTTCCCCTTAATGGCTAAGATTCTGTCCTTTAAAGCCATTTTGGTTTTTAGAAATAACCAAGGGTCCTTTGGGAGGCTGTTTGGTGGTTTATGTGTGTAAGAAACCTGGAAATTGCTACATTTGGTCAACGAGGTATGATTTTAAAAGTAAGGACTGGCTCTTCTCATGTGGCCTAAAAACTAGGGCTTTGATGTATATTAACGAAAAGAGTTCTAGAAATATTTTGGGCAATGACAGCATCATTGGATTAGGTGTATATATGGTGATGACATGGAATGGGGTTGTTATTGATTTGGATGTATTAGCTCTGGCTTATTGATTAAAATAGTCATTTCCTCATAATCATAACTTGCATTCTAGAGAAAAATCTTCCACTAATGTTTTAGAAATATCGGGTTAGATTTCACAGACTTGTTCATCAAATCTGACATAACAGAACTAGATGGTAATCTGAAAACTTGAAAGAGGTATAGACTTTTTGACATAATGGTCATTAAACCAGTCTCTTTATTTTGCAAGTGAGAAGCTTGAGGCCAAGAGAAGTGAAGTGATTCATTCAGGTCCCTATAGCTGAATGATGATACATGAAGGATGAGAATCCAAGTCTCTTGAGCTGTAGACTAGTGCTTTTTCCACTGTATCACACTGCTTTATGTCATGCTACTACTTTCCACAGTGGTTTGTGAAAAACACCTTCAAATTTTGGCATAGAGCACTGGGTTAAAGTGTGGATCCCACACCAGCAAAATCAGCATCACCTGAGAACTTGTAAGAGGTGCAAATTCTCAGGCCCCACCACAGACCCATGGTATCAGAAACTCCTGGTGTGAAGCTTGGCACTCTGTGTTTTAACAAGCTCCCCCAGAAGATTCTGATGCACACTCAAGCTTGAGAACCACTAGTATAGAGTCATGATTGTCTGGCTGAACATCAGAACTATCTGGGGGAACTTTTAGAAAATAATGGCTCTTAAACATTACTACCATCTTTACTCACCCAGACAAATCAATCTCAGAGGTGAGGCCTGGGCATCTATTGTTTTGTAATAAGCATTGAATTCTGGAATAATTTTAGGTTTATAGAAAAATTGTAAAGACAGTATAGAGAGTTCCTGTATACCTGTTACTTAGTCCTCTAATGTTATGTCTTTCATAACTATGGTACATTTGTCAAAACTAAGAAATTAACATTGGTATATTACTGTTAACTGCAGATTTATTCAGATTTCCTTATTTATTTTTTATTCAGATTTCATTAATTTCACCCCTTTTCTATTCCAGAATCCAGTCCAAGATTCCTCATTGTATTTCATCATCATGTCTCCTTAGCCTCCTCGGGTCTGTGACCATTTCTCAGTCTCTCCTTGTTTTTCATGATCTTGACAAATATAAGGAGAATTTGTCATTTTGTGGAATGTTATCCTCAATTTGGGTTTGCCCAATGTTTTTTTTCACAATTAGACTGGCATTTTGAGATTTAGGGAGGATTACCAGAAAGGTGAGGTGCCATTCTTATCACATTATCTTGAGGGTACATAATGTAGATATGACTTAACCCTAGTTAATGTTAACTTTGGCTTGTGGTTGCCAGGCTCTTCACTGCAAAGCTACTATTTTTCCCTTTCTAAACTCTGGGAACAAGTCCTGCAGTCTAGCTCACACTCAAGGAGGAGAGAGAAAATAGGCTTTGCTTCCTGGAGCGAGAAGTATCTACATATATTATTGGGATTTCTCTATGGAAGATTTGCCTCTTCTCCATGTATTTATCTACCTGGCCATTGATATCAGTATGGATTCATGAATATTTATTTTCTACTTTGGCCTAAAACCTAATACTAAGATATCACTCAAAATTTTCCAGATTTGGACATTTGGAACTCTTGAAGGTTGCTTCTAGTGTCCCTTTGACCTACCCATATCCATTTGTATTTTGAGTGCTTTATTTTCTGGCATTACACAATGTTCCAGCCCTAGAATCAGCATTTCTTCAAGGAGCTGGACACTTCTTTTTTAAAAGCTCCTCAGGTGATTCTAATGCAGAATACGTGTGGGGACCCCTGATGTTGAGGATGAACCATATTCTTCTGTAAATCTCCTAATGCCTTTATCAGACCAGATTCTATCTTGCATCCTCATAAAATGTAGTCATCTTTGATTAATTTCTCTTCCTTTTCTTTTCATGTTCAACTTTTCACCAAAGCTATTGTCTCCTCAGCAATCAGAGCAGCACTTTTTAAACTTTAATGTACATAGGATCTTGTTAAAATGCAGATCCTAACTCAAGAGGCTCATTTTGTATTTCTAGCAGGTATCCAGGTGATAGGAGTGCTGCTGAGCCATGAACTACATTTTGAGCAGCGAGTGTCAGAACAAAATGCAGACAACTTAGGACATTTCAAGAGCCTCCATGGTCTGCCTGACCCCAGTCTGCTTTTCAGCTTAATCTTCCATGCATTTCTCCATTTACCTTATGCTCAAACCAACCAGTCTACTCAACATTTGTAGTAGTCACCTTCTGATGTGGCCCCCAAAGGTTGTGGTGATTCACTTCGTTGTTGAATTCCTTTCCCTTGGGTGTGGGAAGGACCTAGAGACTTGTTTCTGATAGAATACAGCAAAAGTGATGGGATGTCACTTCTGTGATTACATTACAAAAGACTGTGACTTCTGTCTCATTTGTACTCTTTTATTTTTTTATGTTAATCACCATACATTACATCATTAGTTTTTGATGTAGTGTTCCATGATTCATTGTTTGCGTATAACACCCAGTGCTCCACGCAGAACATGCCCTCTTTAATACCCATCACCAGGCTAACCCATCCCCCCACCCCCCTCCCCTCTAGAACCCTCAGTTTGTTTCTCTGAGTCCATAGTCTCATGGTTCGTCTCCCCCTCCGATTTCCCCCCCTTCATTCTTCCCTTCCTACTATCTTCTTTTTTTTAAACATATAATGTATTATTTGTTTCAGAGGTACAGGTCTGTGATTCAACAGTCTTATACAATTCATAGAGCTCACCATAGCACATACCCTCCCCAATGTCTATCACCCAGCCACCCCATCCCTCCCACCCCCCACCACTCCAACAACCCTCAGTTTGTTTCCTGAGATTAAGAATTCCTCATATCATCTCACTTGTACTCTTGTCCTCTCGGTTGCTCATTCTGATGAAACAAACTGCCAGGCTGTGACATGCTTTGTGAAGAGGCCCACATGGCAAGGAACAGAGGGACTGAGGCCTTTGTAGAACAGCCCATAGGGAACTGAATTCTGCCAACAATCTTGAGTGAGCTGGGAAGTGCTTCCTTCCCAGTGGAGCCTTGAGATGACTGCAGCCTTGTGACAGATCCAAGGCTGAGTTCAAGCATCCAGCTAAGTCATGTCCAGATTCCTGCCCACAGAAATTGGGAGGTAATAAATGTATTGTTTTCAGCTGATAAATTTTGGGGTAATTTGTTAAGCAGCAATAGATAGCTAATACATTACTTACTTAATGTGCAATGAAATGACTTCCTGTTGCCTCCTTCTCATCCTCAGATGCTCCTGACTCATTCATTTATTCAACAATATTTGCTGGATGCCTACTAATATGCTAGGCACTGTATTAAGCACTAGGGGATACATGGTAAATAAGCAGGCACAGTGTCTGTCTGCCCTTAAATCACTTGTATTCTTTTGCATTGATTTTCAAAGTCTTACAAAAGAGGAGACCAAGGGGCGCCTGGGTGGCTCAGTCAAATGTCTGCCTTCAGCTCAGGTCATGATCTCAGGGTCCTGGGCTGGAGCCCCATGTGGGTTTCCTGCTCAACAGGGAGCCTGCTTCTCGCTCTCCCTCTGCCTCTCCCCCTACTCATGCTTTTTCTCTCTCCCCCCTCTCTCTCAAATAAATAAATAAAATATTTTTTTAAAAGAGACCAAGATACATTTCATTAAAGGAAAACTAATTTTTTTTTAAATGTAGGCTCCAGGCCCAGCATGGAGCCTAACACAGGGCTTGAACTCATGACCCTGAGATCAAGACATGAGCTGAGATCAAGAGCCAGCTGTCGACTGAGCCACCCAGGTACCCCAAAGGAAACCTATTTTTAATGCCAAGAAAGCAGGAAGGAAATAATCTAAAGAAGCTTTATGAAAACCTTTTCTACATTGTCATTTTTGTCATTTTGCTATAGACCAGTTAAAACTTCATTATGGACTAGTATAGGTCACATTCAAGCATTTCTGAAGTCCTAGTTCTAGTGCATTTTAAGTCAACCCTAATTCCTCCCAAGTAGGGTGTATTACTTTTTCCAAGCACTATTAAAATGTTTATTGTACCTTTATTTTGCTTGTATGCTATTCTGCCTTATAATTAGAGAGGTTTATTTGTTTTCCCCACTGGTTCTCATTTTCATTTTTACAACTCCATGGTTTCTTGCACATGTGCGAAGAACTTTGTTAATTTGATATTAGTAATAGCTGTGTTAATCTGAAATTAATGGAGATTTCATTCAAGCAGAGTTATTTTATTTTTTTTAAGAGATCTGTGTTTTTTCAAATTTTTTTAAAGATTTTATTTATTTATTTGACAGAGAGAGACAGTGAGAGCAGGAACACAAGCAGGGGGAGTGAGAGAGGGAGAAGCAGGCTTCCCGCCAAGCAGGGAGCCCAACGTGGGGCTCGATCCCAGGACCCTGGGATCATGACCTGAGCCGAAGGCAGACGCTTAACGACTGAGCCACCCAGGTGCCCCGTAAGCAGAGTTATTTTAAAAATCTAAGCACCATTATTCTTCATTTTCTCTTGTTTTAAGAGAGTATTTATTGAAAGCACAAATACTGTTTGTTTCTTTGTAAATCTCTGTTCCTTTCAAAATGATTTAGATTGTGATAATGCTCCCTATTAAGGTTACAAGTTCTATTCATTGTAAAATAAAGCAAAGCCATTTACAGACTGATGAAATGAAGATGATTCATGACTAGTTCTCTTGCTTTTATATTAGCCAAAATTTACCTGTAGTTGATTTCATTTTATATATTTGTACAATATCCTGAGTGGTAAAAAAAAAAAAATATGCCAAAATAAAAGGTAGTCATCATTTTATGTAATTTCACACAAATTTCCTGAATACTCAGATGCTTGTGTCTCCTTCTAGCCAGAATAAAAACATTAGCTTATCAATTTAGAGCTTCTAACTGCCTTGCAAGGGAAGAATAGTCACTCAGAGAGCCTAGTCACATTGATTTGTCATTAATCATTTTACTTGATGACTCATCTATGATCACAGTACAACAAAAATATCATGTTTGCTTAGTGGTATTAACTCCATTTATCTCAGGTACATTTCAGAAAATCGCCTTGTCATCAGTGTACTATATCTAAATAAGACAGTTATTTTTTTTTTATTTTTTTTTTAAAGATTTTATTTATTTATTTGAGAGAGAGAGAATGAGAGATAGAGAGCACGAGAAGGAAGAGGGTCAGAGGGAGAAGCAGACTTCCCGCTGAGCAGGGAGCCCGATGTGGGACTCGATCCCGGGACTCCAGGATCATGACCTGAGCCGAAGGCAGTCGCTTAACCAACTGAGCCACCCAGGCGCCCCTAAATAAGACAGTTATTAAAAAGATTTATTTCCACAGGGAGTATGACCAGTTAAAAACCTACCAAAATAATTCAGATTGAGTAATACATTATTATAAAATTTAAAAAATCATCATTTGTAGCAAACATTTAGTGCTAATTCAAGTATCATAGGAAAAGACAAAAGTCCCTTAAGTGAGTTATATATTTGAGAAAGAAATGCATCAAGATAAGGGTGGCTAATATATATAAATCTCCGAAGAAATAAGTCAAGGTAACAATTCTACACAGTAGAGAATGCATTTGTCCCCTCTTTCCATTCTCATTACCATTACTTAGTTGAGACTGTAATTGTCAATTATCTGAATCTCTCCTCATAAGTTCTATTCTGCAGCAGAAGATAAGGATGATCAGTCTTCCTAAAGCATTAATGGGGTCACCACCCTGCTTAAAAAACTTAAAACAGGCTCTAGTATTTCCTTTGGCCCCATATCTCCTCCAACTAACCCCCATTTCTCTGCTCCCTTTCACAGTACAGTGCCTCAAAACAGTTGTTTCTACACTGGCTATCTTTATTTCCTTACTTCGCATTCTCTCTTATACCCATTTCATTCTAGCGTCTGCTCCCGAACATTAAAAAAAAAAAAATCCTACTTATCTTTTAGGTCACCAGTGATCTCCAGGTTGCCAACTTCAGTGGTCCATTTTCCTACCTCATCTTAGTCTCAGCAGCATTCCACATGGCCGTCCATTGTCTGTTTGTAGAAACACTATACTATACTCTTCCGAATTATCTCCCTCTCTCCAACATCTAAATGTTGGTATCTCAAGTCTTGGTTGTAAGAAACAGCTCTCTATCTATATTCTTTCCCTATATGATTCCATCTAGTCCTAGCTTGAAATACTACCTAAATACCATTTCCCAAATTCACATCATCAACCAGACCATTTCTGAAATTTAGCTTCATTTATCTAACATTTTATTTGATATTTCCACTTAAATACCTCAAATTCAACATGTCAAAAGCAAAACTTTAAAAAAAAAGACATTTGATAATTTTTTAAAAGATTTTATTTATTTGACAGAGAGAGAGAGAGAGTACAAGCAGGGGGAGCAGCAAAGGGAGAGGGAGAAGCAGGCTCCCCACTGAGCAGGGAGACCAACAGAGGGCTCTATTCCAGAACCCCAAGATCATGACCTGAGCCGAAGGAAGATGCTTAACCAAGCCCCACTCTGGGTGTAGAGATTACTTAAAAATAAAATCTTTTAAAAAATAACAAGACAGAGGTTCATAGGGGAAGGGAGGGAAAAATGAAACAAGACAAAACCAGAGAGGGAGACACACCACAAGAGACTCTTAATCTCAGGAAACAAACTGAGGGTTGCTGGAGTGGAGGGGGGTGGGAGGGATGGGGTGGCTGGGTGATGGACACTGGAGAGGGTATATACTATGGTGAGCACTGTGAATTGTGTAAGACTGATGAATCACAGACCTGTACCCCTGAAACAAATAATACATTATATGTTAATAAAAATTAAAAAAAGAAAAAAGAAATAAAAAATAACTATCCTTAATATGTTAAAAGTGATGTGGCAAAATTCAGAATTTAGAAAAAAGACTAGAAATTGAGCAAGAGACTTGAACAGGTGCTTCACAAGATCTCCACATGGACAATCAGCATATGAAAAGGTGCTCTAACTCATTTGTAATTAGGAAAATGTAAATTAAAATGATGAGATACTACTATGTACTCTTCCAAATAGGTAAAATTAAAAAACTGACAAAACCAAATGTTGACAAAGGATGTGGAGCAATAGGAACTCCCATGCATTGCTTGTGAAAGAGTGTTTTGGTGCAACCATTTTAGAGAAGAGCTTAGCATTATCTACTTAGGGTGAACATATACATGCCCTGTGATTCAGCAACTTTACCTGTAGGTATATACCAACAGATATGTTTGCATTTGTGTACCAGGAATATTCAGAGCCACATTATTTGCAATATCCCCAATTGAACAATCTAAATCTCCATTAACAACAGAATGGAAAATTTACAAATGGGTTATCTTTAGTTAATAGTATACTATACCATGATGTATGCTCATAACTACATGGATCAATCTCACATTTACAATGTGGAACAAAAGAATTAGACACAAAAAGAGCACCTATTGTATGGTTCAGTTTCCATGAAGTTCAAAAACAGGCAAAAGTAATCTGCTGTTAAAAGTGAAGGTGATGGGGGGCACCTGGGTGATTCAGTCGGTTAAGCATCTGCCTTCAACATCTGCCTTTGGTCAGGCTCCCAGGGTCCTGGGATCGAGTCCCGCATCCAGCTCTCCGCTCAGCAGGGACCCTGCTTCTTCCTCTGCCTGCCGCTCCCCTTGCTTGTGCGTGCTCTGTGTCAAATAAATAAATAAAATCTTTATTAAAAAAAGTGAAGGTGATGGTAGCCTTTGGAGAAGGAGGAAGTAGTAATAGGGAGAGGGCAGGGAGGAGCATCTGGGTGCTGATGAGGTGCTATTTCTTGATGTGTGTGGTACTTATACATTTATAGTGACTTTGTGAAAATACATTGAGCCGTACCTTTACTTCCTGTGCACTTTTCTGTATATGTTATACTTTATAATAAAAAATTAAATCTCTATACATCATTTTCCATTTCTTTTTTTTTAAATTTTTTATTGTTGTGTTAATCACCATACATTACATCATTAGTTCTTGATGTAGTGTTCCATGATTCATTGTGCATAACACCCAATGCTCCACGCAGAATGTGCCCTCTTTAATACCCATTACCAGGCTAACCCATCCCCCCACTCTCCTCCCCCATCATTATCCATTTCTAACCTACTTTCATTCATTGTTCATTTTGATGCTCTAGAACCTATCCTATTCAGCTCTCACAACTGGCTCATCTCCTCTATGAAGCCTTTCCTAACTCCTCTACATAGAATTGTAGACTCCTTTCTTTGGGTCCTTACTGTAACATAATACTTGTAATACTATATTATTCTTATGTGTTTGCTGTCTCCTATTACAAAGTTGTAAACCCCTTAAGGGCAAAGATTATTCATTTTTTAATGTCCAAACTGAGTGGAACACCTAGTACTACAAGCATTTAATACATATTCGTTGAAGGGTGCCTGGGTGGCACAGTTGGTTAAGCATCCGACTCTTGGTTTCAGCTCAGGTCGTGATCTCATAGGTCATGAGATCAAGCCCTGCGTGGGGCTCTGTGCTTAGTGCAGAGTCTACTTGAGTTTCTCTCTCCCTTTCCCTCTGCTCCTTGCCCCACCCCCCCAGTGTGCATGCTCACTCTATCTCTCTCTCTCTGAAATAAATAAATAAAAATCTTTAAAAAATACATATTTGTTGGAAGAATGAGTTGTAAATATTATCTTTCCAATTTTACACATATGGAAACCAGTACTCAGAAAGGTAAAGTATCCTGCGCAAGGGCACACACTAGGTTTGCACCCAGATCTATCTTATTCTAAAACTTGTGCTTTTGTTCTCTGCAGTGGCAGGTTACGTTTGTTAGCTTACTTAATCTTTACATCTTCATGACCTCAGTACTAGTACCATCCCCATTTTATAGATGAAGCAGCTGAAGCTCAGAGGGGTGCAATAACCTGTTAAAGATCATACCCCTGAGAAGTAGTCAAGCTGTGATTCAAATTTAGGTGTCCCCAATTCTTAAAGCCCTGGCTCTTAATACTACATCATAATACACTTGTGATGTACCTCATAATACATTTAGAGTATGCAGTATTTCATAATCATTTAGACTGCTTCATGTCAGAGCAGAGTACAAATATAGCATTGCCATTTCAGGGTTTGGTGTCTAGAAAGCTCCTATTCTAATATCATTTTGCCTTTTTTAAGGTGGTATCTTTTCCCAATTAAGTATACAAATAGAATTTTTTATCTTTGAAACCCCCAGTGTTATAGATGGTGGATAATAGAACCCTGGACGAGATTTGGGTTTGAATTTGGGCTAATTATGTAATCTCCTCTCCAAACTCTATTTCTTCATCTCTAAAATGGGGCTAATAATAGTACTTACCTCATAAGGCTGTTGTATAGATTAGTGCCTGACAATAGAATTATTATTGTATTGTTATTATTGATGATGTTGCTTAAGTTCCTATTTTATAAAAAGCAAAAGAGAAGCATGAGAGGGGTAAGGCATTTATCTGTTCTAGGTTGTGTTCTCCAACAAGGTTTTACTTGAAGAAGTACACTTGTAGAACATGACTGGATTTTGCTCTGGTTTGTTTTTTTAGGATAAACTGTTGAACACTATTTTCATCATTTCTTCCTACTCAGTAACCAAACAGTTTTTTCTCACTGCTTTTTGGATCATGTACATTCTCATCCCAGCATCTGTGGCTTTGCAGCCTACCCACTATTTCGTATTCCCTCCAAAGCTTCCCATTCCTCCAATGACAGCACTCATTACTCCCCTACCTGGTCCCTGGGCTATGAGCTGGCTGCTCCCCTCCAGCCATCAGTCAACTCAGGCCACTGATCCTTCTACTCTAGTTTCTTCCTTACTTGGAAAGCTGGTTTTCTTTCTTATCCATGGCCATGTCCTTTAAGACCTGGACAAAGATTCCCATCTTCCAAGTGTCTCACTCATTTATTCAACAAATATGATTTAAGTGGCTACTCACTGGGGATATTGAAATGAAAGAGACAGCCAAGACCTGCTTTCTTTCCTAGAGCTTACATTCTAGGGGGTGAAGGAGAAAGGGAAGGAATGGGGAGGGAAGGAGGGAGAGGGGGAGAGAAACAGAGGGAGAAAGGAAATAGGATCATTTCAGGTACTCAAAAGCACTACAAAGAAGATAAAATCAGGCAATGTGATGGAGAGTGATCAGTGAAATGGGTCACTTAGGACTGGGGAACACTGAGGAGGAAAAATTTAAGCTTTGTGCTAAAAGACAAGATTAGGAGGCTGTCATGCATTCCTGGCAAAAGGACACACTAGGGCAAAGAGACAGCACAGCACAGTACTGAATACAAAATAGGTGCTTTGCAGGTTCCCGTTGAACACATAAGGATGGTTGCCCATTACCATTGCTTTTTTAAGCTAAAATGTGATGACTCTTTCTTTAAGCAAAACAGTTCATGGTTTTAAAAAAATCCTTTCCAGGGGCACCTGGGTGGCTCAGTCGGTAAAGTGTCTGCCTTCAGCTCAGGTCATGATCTCAGGGACCTGGGATTGAGTCCGGCATCAAGCTCCCTGCTCAGCAGGGAGTCTGCTTCTCCCCCTCCCACCCCTCCTGCTTGTGTTCCCTCTCTCACTGTGTCTCTCTCTGTCAAATAAATAAATAAAATCTTAAAAAATAAAATAAAATGAAATTACAAAAAAGTCCTTTTCATATAAACACATAACTGATCACAATAGATTTGACCTAATACCCACCAAGACAAGAGAAGGGAGAACTGCTAAGGCCCCCCAGATAGATCTGGTTGGCCACCAGCCACTTTTGCTAACCAAGCCCTGTGGCTCTGCCAAGGTCCAGCTGGACTCCTGGAGGCATAATCGTATGCACAATGCATTCTACAGGGGTTCCCACTACCTAGGGAAGACATGCTCTTTAGGCCAGGGGTTTCAGGCTTAACAAGAATGCTACCCAGTGGCACCTGGTGATTCCCTAAGGGGGTTGTTTCCAGGGAGCTACATAGAAAATTAGTCCCTTTTTTGAGTTAGTTGCCAATGCGATATCAGCAGAACTGCTCCAATTCTCTTTATCTTCTCCCTCTACATCTCCAACTTTCAGTAGCTCCCTCACCTTTCTACCAGTCTGCTGCAGGGTTGAAATTCAATCATAGGGCCATTCCTGCGTTTAAGATTTATTTCCTAGAATCCCTGTTAAAAAGCATATAGTCCTAGGAAGGGGAATATGCCATCCCATTACTTTCTCTTAATACAGTACTATAACTTGATCAAATTGTGTTAAGATTATACAACCTGGGCATGGGACCAGGCTTCCCAGTAAGCTTTGAAATGCAGAGTCAGAACAACCAGCAACATTTCTGCCACTGCCGAATCTCTGCCCTTCATGGCTAAGGGGGAAAAGAAGAGTAATAAGTAAAAAAAGAGTGAGATAAGCAACCGTTTTCTTTGACACTACCACCTTTTTATTCTATAGACTCCTTCATATTCTCATTACCCTTCCTTCCTTCCCCAAGCAAACGTGCAATTGAGAGTTGTTCAGAAAAAGAAAAAAAGTCAGATCCCCAGGCTCCTTGCCTGAAGATTATGATCCAGCAGGTCTAGGTGGGAGCTAGGAATGTATATTTTAAAGCTCCAAGTGACTCTGATTCTTGTCTTCCTCAGGCCACACTGAGAACTCCTGATTTAAGGTCATACAAATAACCGGGGGGGCGGGGCAATTAGGACTGGAATCTGGATAAACCTTCTATAACAAAATACACCAAACTGGGCACTCACTGGTCAGAGCAATGATTTCAACAACTTGGCAACCATTTTGAGAAAGAGCACTGCAAGTCCTGTTAGCGCAGGAGACTGGGAGGAAAGTCAGACAAAACAGCTGTCACTAGACAATGGCACATGTATAGAAGGGGGAGACGTAGTACGCAGGGATGGTTGTCAGTCTCACAGGGGCTTTTCCTGCCCAGAGATAAAGGAGCATAGGCACCTACCTGAGCAGGTGTAGCTACTAAAGTATGTTATAGAGGAGAGAAGACTGGAGAGGGGCTGGGGTCAGAGGGGTGGGGTCATGGAGCTAAAAAGGGCAGGACTAGAGTGTGAACCTATGACCCTCTCATCCCAAAATTCCATGCTTTGAATCTCCCACAGTAAGTCACATCTTTGCTGGAACTGTTGCCTCTTTCTGTCATCTTTGCCTGAGGAAATTCTGTCCACTTCAAATGCAGCCCCCTCTGTGAAGCCTTCCCTGATTTCATGCCCCCTATCTCTAACAGATGTCAGCCCCCCTGTTGCTATGAGATGGGGGAATGTGAGAGACCCAGGCCTTGGAGGGGTCAGAGCAATAAATTTAGAATTTCAACCACACAGCCACCATGTTTGGGAGGAGGGGAGTTGAGTGGGGGTGAGAATACCCCACTGAACAGGAAAGGGGCCTTTTGTGCCTAGAGATCAAGGACAATAGGCCACTCTCTGAGCATGTGCAGTTGGAAGAGTGTTGTTACGTGACACAGCAGCTGGAGAGTTGTGTGTCTGGGGACAGGTAGCAAGAATACCAAGAAGGCAAAATCATGCGAGAAACATGTAAAGGTAGACTGGTGGTTCCTACTCCCCGATATTGTTGATTGATGCTTGCAATAGAGCCTGGAAATCTGCATTTTAAAGAAGTGTCTCAGATATTTCTGATGCAAGTGGTCTATGGAACACTCTGAGAAAAGGGCTCAAAGTAAGGTGATCTGGTTACCTTGGCAGCACATCCCCTGGGAGTTTTAAAACTAACAATGGTCCAGCCCCACCCAAGACCAATGAAATCAGAATCTCTGGGGAGTGGACCCAGGTAACAGATTTTAAAACTCCTCAGGTGATTCCAATATGTAGCCAAGGTTGATAAGCAGTGATAGGAGTGATAGCAGGTCCTTTCCCCTGGGACCAGGAAGAAGTGTAGAGAATTTGAGGGGTCAAAAATAAATACATTAAAAAGACAAGTATATCTCATGATTTTGTAGTTTAATACACCTCATATATTCAGGCTAATTTTTTAAGCATTACTTTTTAATTGCTCTTCTATTTGAGGAACTCTGAGCAGAATTCAGTTCAATTCAAGAAATATGTATTAGTTGGCAACCATGGATGCTCTCTGGACCCTGCAGTAACTAGGAAGATGATGATACTAGTAACAACACTTTCTTGTGTGCTAAACTACATGCTGCAAAGCTCTCTAATCACATTTTCTCATTTAATCTTCATTGCAATCCTATGAGGTAGGTAATTTTATTGTTCCCATTTTACAGATACTCACATCGAGACACAGAGGGGTTAAGCAATTAGCCCAGATCACACAGCTATAAGCTACAGAGCTGGGATTTGAACCCTGGCAACAAGACACCTGAACTTCATTGTTCAATGTAATAGCTACTAGCCATATGGGGCTATTGAGCACTTGAAATGTAGATAGTCCAAATTGAGAGGTGTTGTAAATTTAAAATACACACCTGATTTCAAGAAGAATATAAAATATCTCAATAATATGTCTATATAGCCACATGTTGAAATGCTAATTTTTTGATATGAATTAAAATATGATTATAATTAATTTTACTTGTGCTTTTTATTTTTTAAATATGGCTCCTAGAGAATTAAAAATCACATATGTGGTTCACATATTTTCATTGCACGGATCTGCTCCAGTGGCTGCATGCTAAACCATGACGTTTGCTTGAATGAGAGATTAAGCAGATGTTTCACACTGTCAAGAAGCTTGCAGTTTGAGTAGGAAGGATGTAAGAATCAAATATTTCTTTCTAAAAGCATATTGTAATCAAATGCTATGAAAGAGAATGGAGATTTTCTAGTGTGTTCTGTGTCAGGGGGAACATTTAACCTAGTCCTTAGAAAGATTAATAGTGAAGGTGAGAAAAAGGGAAAACATGGGTACATTTGGAAAAAGGCTAGTAGTCTAGTTTGGGGACTATAACAGCAAGGAGAATAGAAAAGGCTGGATAATTAAGTGAAGACTAATTCTAACAGGCTTTGAATGCCGAACCAAGGAGTTGGGACTTTATATTGCTCGTTCTAGGGAGCCGTTGACAGGTTTCAAGGAAAGGAGTCATAAAATGACTTGGTTTTAGGAATGTTAGCCTTCCAGATGTATGGAGCGGAGCTGGGGTTGGAGGGGAGATGAGGTCAGAGCAAGAGAAACTGTAATAGGGAAGAGTTAGGAGGCTTGTGACAATAATTCAGGGGAGAGGCGATGAGCACCTGAACTTGATTGTTGGCAGTAGGAATTAGGAAGGCATGGGTTTAATTTGGACAATACTACTGAAGTAGAATTACTAGATTAGGCAGTAGGTTGGTTTAAGTCCTAGAGAATGAGTCAAGTATGATTCAGTAAATGCAAACAAGTGGGGTTCCCCAGTTTTAGGGACTGACAAAGCAGGTCAAATGGGTTGGGGTTCCTGGGTTCTAGACATAATGTGACTTAAATGGCTAACCTTAGAGTCCAGGCTGGTCCAGAGACAAGTGAAGGCCAGTTGGAACGAAGAAGAGAGGGAAGAAGAAAGGCAATACTTCAATCTTTGGGACCTGGGGAAGCCACTTCCCTTTTTGCCTTTAATTTTCTGATCAAAAAAGGGGAGATTGAACCAGATGATCCTTAAGTGTCCTTCCAAGACCAATATTCATTCTAAGATCTATGCTGATAGTAGTGGATGTCAATAGGGCATAATAAAATTACCTTAGGTACCAGCCCTATTTTGTTCTTGAGATCTGTTTCTATTAGCTGCATTTCCCCCCTTGAGTTTGTGATCAACTCTCCCCAAAGTTTTCTATCATGACAAATTTATAGATGTTAAATTTGATGAAAGAGAGGGGAAAAAAGGGAGAAACTGTGAAAGATTTAAAGATCATTTAAATATTCAGTTGCCCAAAAAGGTACAATGACTGATACAGAGGGAAAAATATATAACTTAACTGCAAGGAGTTACCGAACCAAAAGTGATTAGCATCAGCTTAAAGCTTTCAGGCCTTTCCTTCTTATTGAATCTAAACAGAATAAATCTGTAAATGATAATAGTGCTCAATTTAAATTACTTCCAGCAAGTGCCACTTTTCAGGGCTTGTCAGACATCATGCTGCTCTTTTAACTGCACTTTTCGTGTACAAAGCAGATTAATGTGGATAGAAACAGTTGTAATTTAGGACAATTTACCAGTGTATCTTTTCACTGCATACAATTGTTTTTGACTTAAATGGTGTTAATTGCATATATAATGTGGTCTATGGTTTTCTACACAGATAGTCCTACTTAAAAAAAAAAAAAAAAAGATGATCCCAACAGCAGGTGCCACTCTGTCAGACTCCTTCAGAATTTGAGGAGAGAAGGTACAGGCCAAGAAGGTGGAGAAGCAGAAGCAAATATGATTTCAGCAGGGAGTGATCCACAAAATGCCTCTTCCTCTGAGAATGTCACAGGTCTCAATAGAGAACCAGTCCTTATCAAAATAATCAAGTGGGCAGCCAGAGCAAAGGGAGGAAGCCTAGGGTAGAGTGCTGTCTTGGAGGCAGGGGAGGGAAAGTTTGAAGAAGAGTGTGTCTTTGCGGCTCAGGCTGTTGTAAACAAATGATCCTGAAGCTGAAGCATGAGGAAACTGTGAGCATCGTCATCCAATGCCCTTACAGCAAAATTAGGTTGCCATACTCAGGATGTCTTATAACCGTTACCACAGTATTTATCCAATGGAGTCTAGGAACCACCTGTGTCAGGATCAGGGATTGGGGGAAACTTTTTTAAAACATGGAATCTCTGACTCCCAGGCTCCATTCCAGATCTACTGAATTAGAATTTTTGGAGGTGGGGCCTAAGAATATGAACTTTAATAAGCTCCCAGGTGACTTGAATGCATACCAGAGTTTGAGAACTACTGCCTCACTACAGCAGAAATCCTTGAGGTGCATCTCATGTCATGTGTAGTGCTTGGCAGTGATGTTTAGTGAATCATTGCAGAGTAAGCAATGCTATTAAGTGATTGGCCTCTACATTACTTGCCCAAAGCCAAGTTTTCTTTTCCTTCTTTGTTCTTCAATAACAATGAACAATATCAGAATGATAGACTGAGAAGACTGGGCATTGGCAGAGAACATTACCTCCTTCACAGAGAAAACTGAGACAATAGGTTCAACTCCCTCAACTTCCTTCTTGCCTTGTTCTCATTCTTTTAGATTTTTAAAAATTTATTTTTTAAAAATATTTCATTTATTTATTTGAGAGAGAAAGAGAGAGAGTGAGTGGCGGGAGGGGCAGAGGGAGAGAGTCTTTAAGTGGACACCCCACTGAGCGTGGAGCCTGATATGGGGCTCAATCCCATGACCCATGAGATCATGACCTGAGCCAAAACAAAGAGTCGGACGCTCAACTGACTGAACCACCCAGGTGCCCCTAGATTTTATTTTTAAATAATCTCTACATCCAACATAGAGCTCAAACTCACAACCCTGAGATCAAGAGTCACATGCTCTACTGACTGAGCCAGCCAGGTGCCCCACCTTGTTCCCATTCTTTTTTTTTTTTTTTTTAAGATTTTATTTATTTGAGACAGAGAGAGAGAGGGCACGAGCAGGGGGGGAGGAGAGAGAAGCAGACTCGGATGCGGGGCTCTATCCCAGGACCCTGGGGTCATGACCTGAGCCGAAGGCAGATGCTTAACCCACTGAGCCACCCAGGCACTCCCTTGTTCCCATTCTTAAGTGGAAGATGTTCAGTTTACCATTGCAATATTAACTGCAGATTTTTCATAGCTGCCCTTTAACAGATTAAGGAAATTTCTCTCTATTCCTAGATTGCTAAGAGGTTTTTTTTTTTTAATTCAGAAATGGAGGTTGAATTTTGTCAAAGGCTTTTTCTGCATCTATTGAAATGATCAAATGGTTTTTCTTTTTTAGTCTGTTAATATGGTAATTACACTGATTTTTGAATGCTTAAACTTTGTGTTTCAGAAACTCATGAAAGATTCCAAAAGTTGGCACGAAATATTCTCAATCAGAGATAATGGCCTCGCTCTGGACCTAACTTATTTGCTGAGGTCACCTCAAAAGTTAAAGATTTTTTGTTTGTTTTGTTGTTGGTGGTGATTGTTTTTTAAGAGTAACATTCCTTGTAATTTTTAAAGATTATTTATTTATTTGGGGGAGAGAGAGAGTGCACAAGCAGGAGGAAGTGTAGAGGGAGAGGGACAGGATCCCAAGCAGACTCCCCACTCCCCTCCCCTACAACAGGGCTCAATCCCACAACCCCGAGATCATGACCTCAGCCCAAATCAAGAGTCTAATGTTTAACTGACTGAGCCACCCAGGTGCCCCCTTATATTAATAGAATGAAAAGCTAAGATGATTTGGGGCAGTATAAAAAAACATAAATTCTTTTTTTTAATAAAACATAAAGTCTTTGGGAAGTGTTTATTATATATCTTGTAATGTGTATCTATTGTATTTCTATTTTGTAATTCTATTTAAAGAGTGATATTGTCATGCTCATTTTGTGTTAGGCAGCTTTATTTGTCTGTGCTACAGGAGGCAGGTGATCTTAGGACCAAAAGAAATGATCTCTTAGTAAATTAATCCATTACTAAATTCTAAGCACCATCCCTGTTTACTGAGTATCTAAGGAGATAACATTGCAATTTATTTATTTGCTCTATCCTGTGCTTGTAGATGACATCCAGATCTTAGCCAAAGAGGTGATAAAGTGATAGACATACCAGATCGGCTGCTCTTAGATAGTTTACTTTATGTAGTATCCTGCTGTAGAGTACATTATGTCATTCTGTCCACTTTGTTTAATGGCTCCTCTCTTTCATGGTTTGTTGGGCCTTAATTTTAGGCTAACAATTAAAGCTAGCAGTAAAGATAGTTTTAGAGTAGTTCCTCCCACTGAAAAAAGACTCCATTTGTGAACTTATTTTTTATATTAATCTGGCTTGCTTCTCTTATTATTCTCCATCCCTCTCCTCAGCTCTCCTGTTTACTCAATGCATGTGCCAAGGGGAGGATATTTGACAATGACTTGCTACAAATACCCAGAATTACTATGAAAATCATATGCAAATTCTTTAGCTATTTGTATTTTTCTTGATTGGTGGAAACATTCCAGAACACTTAGTAGTAAGGAGCAAAGGAAGGAAAGTGACATTTTTCTCAGCTGGGATGATTTTTTTGCTTTTTGGTGGGGTAGGAGTGCAAAGTCACAAGGGTGAATGGGTAGAAGGAAGACGTAATTAAGCACTAATAGTATTATGAAAAGATAGATTACTACCGTATACTCAGGGGCACCTGGCTGGCTCAGTTGGTAGAGCATGTGACTCTTAATCTCAGGGCTGTGAGTTTGAGATCCAGGTTGGATGTAGAGATTACTTAAAAAATAAAATCTTTTTTAAAAAAGATTACTACCGTATATTCAGATGACTTAAATTTTTCTATTATAGAATTAGTTTTATTCTTCAGGAACTTCTTAAAAGGAAGTACTAGTAATGCAGTAATAAGTGTGGGGTGAGATACTTTGAAAAGTACCTAGAGAACTGTCAGAAAATATGCTAAGAGTGGAGGGTGTGTACCTGCTTTATTTTTGGAGGCAGAGGGGAGGTTGGAGGCAAAGAAAGAAACTGCCATCTGTAATTAGTAATGTCACCTATTTTTTCTTCCTTCCTGTATCAGTCAAGTTTTGCTGAGTAACAGTCTCAAAATCTCAGTGGGGCACAATAACAAGTATTTATTTCTTATATATCAGTTAGGGGTTGTCTGATCTAGGCAGCTGGGTTGGGACACTATGCTTCAAGCTATAGGTCTGACTACAGTTGGCTCGTCGCTGCTGGTTGGTCCTTATCTGCTCCAAGTGTGTTCATTCTGGGGGTACTGGCTACCCAGGGCAGGCTGTTCTTCTGGCTGTGGCAGAGGCACAAGAGTTAAGTGGACAAAGGATCTGTACAGATACTTCTCCAAAGATGATATACAAATCATCAGTAAGGACACAAAAAGTTGCTCAGCAATAGTCATCAGGGAAATGCAAATCAAAACCACAGGGAGATGCCACCTCACACAAAAAGTTAGAATGGCCAAATTCAAAAAGTTAGATAATAACAAGTGTGGGTGAGGATATGAAACAATGGTGCATTGCTGGTGGGAATGTGAAATGGTGCAGCCACTTTAGAAAACAGTTTGGCATTCCATTCCTAGATATATACCCAAGAGGCTTGAAAACCTCTGTCCACACAAAATCTTATACACAAATATTCCTAGAAGCATTATTTATTATAGTTGTGGAAATGTGGAAACAACCCAAATGTCTGTCAACTGATGAATGGATAAATAAAATGTGGCATATGCACATAATGAAATATTATTTAGGCATAAATAGGAATGAAGTACTAATTCACATTACAACATGGATGAACATATGCTAAGGCTAAGAAGCATATCACAAAGAACCACATATTGTGTGATTCCATTTATGTGAAATGTCCAGAGTAGGCAAATCGATAGAGGCAGAAAGTAGACTAACAGTGGCCAGGGTCTGGGGAAGGAGGATATGGAGAATGGGGAACGACTGCTAAAGGATACAGGGTTTCTTTCTGGAGTGTTGAAAATATTCTAAAATTGATTATGGTGATCATTGCACAACTCTGCTTTACCAAACACCATTAAATTAATTGAATTGTACATTATGTGAATTATATCTCAATAAAAAGTACACACACACACAAAGAGAGAGAGAGAGAGAGAGAGAAACATGCATTGCCTTTTAAAGTCTAGGCTCTGAACTGACACTCTATCGCTTCTATCTATCTTCCATTGGCCAAAGCAAGTCATATGCCCAAGGTCAAGGGGTATGGAAGTACACTTGGCCTTTACTAGGAGGAACTGCAAAATCACATGGCAAAGGACATGGATGCAACGTGGAGTAAAGAATTTGTGTCAATAATTGAATCTACTACACTTCCCTAACCTTTCCTCCTTTTCTTCTTATTTATATTTATTCATATTCTAGGGCTAACTCAAAGACTAGAACAACTGGCCATTACTGTTACCCTATTGCGATATTCAATACAGATACCTGAAAACAACACTTAGATAACTTTATATATTTTCCCATTCCTTTTAAAAGACTGCATAGAGATGTATGCTCCTGGGATGCCTGGGTGGCTCAGTTGGTTAAGCATCTGCTTTCGGCTCAGATCATGATCCCAGGGTCCTGGGATCGGGTCCCACATTGGGCTCCTAGCTCAGCGGGGAGCCTGCTTCTCCCTCTGCCTCTGCCCCTCTCCCTGCTTGTGCTCTCTCTCTCTCTGACAAATAAATAAAATAAAAATCTTAAAAAAAAGATAAATGCTCTTTAAATTTTTTTAGTTAGACATTATTTTCCCACACTTGGATTTTCTCTGCAACATCTGGTTAAAATGGGCTAAGAATCATGTTCTCAAGACATATCCTTCAGTACAATACCAGTTTTCAAGAAATAAAAACAGGTGGCAGCTACCTGCTATACAATACTTAGGACAATTGCCTGCAGTATTTCTCACTGTAATAATTCAACTGAGACTTTCAACTGATACTCCAGATAAAGAATGTAAATGCCCTTGCTCCAAAGTAAGAGTGGATTTCAGAGCAACCCAAACTCTTTTGTTGCAGTAAGATTTTGGTGAAAATGATATTGTTTGGAAATAGGTGTGTATGAGTCTTAAAAGCTTTTCATGAGAGCTTCTTTTTACTTTATAAAACATATATACTTTGTTTTTGTCATAGTAAGCAAATGTTCAAACATTAGATGAATACACCTTATACTAGTTAATCTGCATTTCTCTCAACAATATCACGAAGAGCCTCTTGTGATAACAGAGAAGAGATGTTTCAGAAATAAGAAGTAAATAAAGGTCAATTCTGAATCTGGTAATATGTGTCAAGCTTTTGAAATGTGCATATCTTCTGATCCAGTAATTCTATTTCTAGAAATTATTCAACATAATACATACAACACAATGGGTCTATGCCAAACTCTGGGAAACAAACTGAGAGTTACAGAAGGCACCGGTGTGGGGGGTTGGGGAAGCTGGGTGATGGGTATTAAAGAGGGCATGTGTTGTGATGGGCACTGGATGTTATATGCAACTAATGAATCATTGAACACTACATCAAAAACTAATGATGTGGGGTGCCTGGGTGGCTCAGTCATTGAGCATCAGCCTTCGGCTCAGTTCATGGTCCCAGGGTCCTGGGATCGAGCCCCACATCGGGCTCCCTGCTTGGCGGGAAGCCTGCTTCTCCCTCCCCCACTCCTCCTGCTTGTGTTCCCTCTCTCGCTGTGTTTCTCTGTGTTAAATAAATAAATAAAATCTTAAAAAAAAACTAATGATGTACTATACATTGGCTAACTGAACATAATAAAAAAATTATAATGATTTAAATGTATTTTTATCGTCACCAAATTATTATGTTCAGGATATATTAAGGAAAAATAATATTATAAAACAGAACTTATAATATGATTTAATTTCATTAAAATTATATATGTCTGTATGTTTATATGTATATTTAGATGAAGTGACTGCAATAATATACACCAAAATGTTCATAGTCATTATCTCTTGGTTGTAGGACTGTATTGTTATTTTAATTTTTATAGTCTACATTTTAGTTATTTTCTAATTATTGATGATAGAGTATAATTTTAAGTTATGTAGAAATCAATTCTGTAAGAAAATCGTAAGTCATGATCATCTGTGGTAGGAAAAGACACAAATAATTTTGGAACATTTGGTCAAACCCAGCATTATTTTAAAGCATCATGCACAATAAAAAACACTTGCATTTAGGAAACCCTGTTTCCAGCTTGTAGTATTTAAAACAAGTTGATTGTGCACGTATAGATTTTATGAGGTATCTCTGAGCTAATTTCCTTGATCTGGTGAAAATATATTTGCCATTATTTTTACAACTGTTGCATTATAGCATAAAGATTAGAGAGCAATTCATTTACAGTGCATTCCATTTGGGGAGAAATATAGCATATAGGAGCAATGTCCACAATAGCCAAACTGTGGAAAGAGCCAAGATGTCCATTGACAGATGAATGGATAAAGAAGATGTGGTATATACACACAATGGAATATTATGCAGCCATAAAAAGGAATGAGATCTTGCCATTTGCAACAATGTGGATGGAACTGGAGGGTGTTATGCTGAGCGAAATAAGTCAATCAGAGAAAGACATGTATCATATGACCTCACTAATATGAGGAATTCTTAATCTCAGGAAACAAACTGAGTGTTGCTGGAGTGGTGGGGGGTGGGAGGGATGGGGTGGCTGGGTGATAGACATTGGGTAGGGTATGTGCTATGGTGAGCGCTGTGAATTGTGCAAGACTGTTGAATCACAGATCTGTACTTCTGAAACAAATAATGCAACATATGTTAAGAGAAAAGAAAAAGAAGAAGATAGCAGGAGGGGAAGAATGAAGGGGAGTAAGTCAGAAGGGGAGATGAACCATGAGAGACGATGGACTCTGAAAAACAAACTAAGGGTTATAGAGGGGAGGAGGGTGGGGCGATGGGTTAGCCTGGTGATGGGTATTAAAGAGGGCACATTCTGCGTGGAGCACTGGGTGTTATGCACAAACAATGAATCATGGAACACTACATCAAAAACTAATGATGTAGTGTATGGTGATTAACATAACAATAAAAAAGAAATATAGCATATAGGTAATTGATCAAATAAATAACCTAAAACCTTCTGAATACAGCCCTTCCATTTACTACCCATATACACACTCACACCCCTCCCCCATATTTAAAGAGAGCAACGGGCACCTAGGTGGCTCAGTTGGTTGGGTGTCCAACTCTTGATTCGGCATGGGTTGTGATCTTGGGGTCCTGGGATTGAGCCAGGTGTCAGGCTCCATGCTCAGCGGGGAGTCTGCTGGAAGATTCTCTCCCTCTCCCTCCACCCCTCCCCCTGCTCACTCTCTCTTTCTCTCTCTCTCTCAAATAAATAAATAAGTCTTTAAAAAAATAAAGAGAGCAGATAACTTTCTTATCAGGAACTATTATATTTTTATATTTAAATCAGTCCATACAATTAGGACTAAAAGGGGAAGGCTTTTTTTTTCAACTGAATATAGTATTATGTTGGATAATGTCACAATAAAAAAATATTTTAAAACATATTAATTAGTTTTTGACTTCTGCTTCAATTTCAAAAGAAAAATATTTATTAAATTATTTCAATATTGATCTTAATACATTTTGGAAGGCAGCTATGCTCACCACTATACCACCAATGCCCACTTTAATACATTTTGACATGAATTAGACTTGTGAAATTCATTGTGTATATATATACATATATATGTACAACATGTTTATGTGTATATGTTGTGTACATATGCATATCAGTCCAAGGTGGAGAATACTTTAGGACCATTCAAAACCAACTTAAATGTAAATACACTCTGAGAGAATCCTATTAGTAATGGAAACATAGAGTTACTTCTGATTTCTGAAGGTGGTTGGGCAGGGCCCTGGAAGAATGATCAACGTTTTATCCCAGCCATTGACTTATTACAAGAGTCAACAACTGCTCCATTGTAGGAGCCATTATTGTCTCTCAAGAAACTAGCAAATTGCAGGAGGTTTTCAAACCTAGACCCCCAACCCTTAGGTGAGCTTGACAGGCTTAGGCTAAAACTTGGAAACAGTCAAGTTCTGTGCTACAAAGATGCCATCTTTGAAAGGGAAGAGAGCCAGTGGTTCTCTTGTGCTTGACTGATCTGGAGAGATGGGAGAACACAGAGTCGTGTCTCTGGTGGGAGGAGCCCTCCAGGCCTGCTGACCACATGTGAGCTTGTGGGTTCCTCTCAGGTGTGCTGGGTAGGATGCTCCTATCTTTGGTTCCTTTGGGAGCTGGTTTCCTCACTATCAACTCCCTTTCCTCCTCCAGAAGGACTGTGTTGGCTCAGCTCAATTATTGGAAGAGCCTGGCTTCAGTTCCCCACCCCCCCTTTTTTTTCCAGCATTTGCTATACTCTGATATCACTGGACTCATTGCCCACTTCACATTCCAAGAATCCTAGAGTTGGGAAAGGCCCCTTTGAGATCATCTAACCCCATCTCCCAGCCAGGGCAGATGTCTTTGTGAAAATCAGGCAGATTATTCTTTTTTTGTGACACAGGGTAAAGTAAGACTCTCATTCTCTCTCCAGTCTCTCTGTTCCCCTCTGCCCCCCAAATTACTGTCACTTGTACTGGACAGACTGTGTTCTCTCACTATATTTCATTATTTGGGAACCACCCCACCCTCCACTTCCCTAAACTGGACCATTGCAAACAGTCATAAAAAGTATCCTTTTCCCCCAAGGTGTCATTAGATCTAGACCTCTTCTGGGTAATTTCTATTCCCTATTGCTAGCTGTGTCTAGGCATTGTTACATTGCTGAGAAAGCCCTGAGGCTGTGGTTTCCCTCCCTGACCACACTGCTGCCAGAGTTTCCTAAAGCATAGGCCTCCTCTACTCAAAAGCTTTCAGTCACTCTCCATTACCAAGAGAATGAAGACAAAATGTCTTAGCTAGGCATTCAAGGCCTCCTCAAAGTTGTGTTCTATGATAGTGTTATTTCTCAAATATTGCTCCCACCCCCAACTTTGCTCTCTTTTCTTCCCAAACATGCTCTGAACTGCTTTGCCTCTGTTCCTTTGTGCAGGCTGCTCCCACTGCCAGAAATTCTCTACCCACCGTCTTTGTCAGTTGAAATCCTATTTATCCCTCAAGGTGCACGTAGCTGTCGCCTTTACTCTGAAGCCTCCCCAAATCCCTCCATTCAAAGTAATCACTTCCTCCTCCCTACCTTCCAGTAACATTCTTTGGCAACCCTGGTGGCACTTGCCCAACATCTTGCTGGTTACTGTCTACTACTGGAGGGCAGGGACTAAGTCTGAATTGTGTCTGTAGCCTCCATAGTGTCCAGCATGGTGTCAAGGAATACTGGGCTCTCCATTTCAGGCCTGACAAGGCTCTGCATGATCTGGCTTTTGCCTGATACCTTAGCCATATCTCCAGCCACTTTCCTCCTTTCTGCAAGTGTACTAGCTTTCTGTTGATTCTTCAAAAGTGCCAAGTGCTTTTCTACCTTGGGGCTTTTGCCCACACTGTCCTCTGTGCCTGAAATGCTTTTCCATCCACTCTTCCTCTGGTTAACTCCTACTCATCCTTCTCGCTTCAGCTTAAAACATCACTTCTCAAGAAAGCCTGCCCTGACCTCTCAGAGAAAAAAAACTGTACATTTATCACCCTGTCAGACATCCCATAAGCATGTAGTCATAGAGGGACATCTGGGTGGCTCAGTCGGTTAAGTGTCTGCCTTCAGCTCAGGTCATGATCCCGGGGTCCTGGGATCGAGTCCCGCATCGGGCTCCTTGCTCCATGGGGAGCTGCTTCTCCCTCTGCCTGCCACTCCCCATGCTTGTGCTCACTGTCTCTCTCTGACAAATAAATAAATAATATCTTTAAAAAAAGCTTGTAGTCATAGAAAAAGAATTGAATGATGGAGAGTGGAGGTCTCAGAACAGACCCACTCTTTCCCTCCACCCCATGACCAGAAAATGCACACTAAATGCCTGCCCTGTGGGCTGTCAGTCAGGAGTGACTACTTTGGGTTTAAAGGATAACACAAGACCTGCTCCTTCACTAGGGCGCCCTGCCCTTCCCAGCCTATTTCCTTGCCCCTTTGGGCATAATGTTTCTTAAGACTCTCCCAAGTTACCTGCTTATCATTGAGAAGAGCAGCAAAATGTGTCAGAAAGAAGGGTCAGGTCAGGTGGAATCTAAAGCTTCGTTTGTTATCATGAGGCCTTTTGTCTTGGAACCTCATGATATCTTGGTCCTCAGTGGTCACAGATTTGAGATCAGACCTATGTAATAAGAGTAAAGGATAGAGAACCTCAGGTAGGGATGGAAGGTGGAGAATAAAGCATATATGGAAGCAGGACTTATAATGAGGCAGATCAGGGCAGAATGATGGCATTCTAATTTTGTTGATTTTGGAAGGGCTTTCCATCTCTTTCTAGTGCTTCTGAGTTGTGAAAATTGCCTAAAATTAGCCTTTTAGGCAGAGGTTACAAATTGGCAGTTGCAGGCTGAATCTGGTCCTCAGACTTGTTTTAGTTGGCCACCGCAGTGTTGATAAAACATATTTGAATTAGTTGCCAACTTTTAAGGGTTGGAAGATTTCATATAAAATTTTTTATTTTTGGCTTCTCTTGAAAAACTGGAAAATCTGGCAGCCCAGCCCCATATTTCCATCCAGCTACAGTCAGCTGGAGCTGAGTATGGCCATCCCCTATGGACAAGACATATTCTTTCTTGGTTCTTCATGGTCCCCATCTGGTTTGCTTCCCTCATTTATGTTACCTGCCTGGGTCTGTAGGCATTTGAGTTTGCAACCCTTGATATTTTTTTAAAGTTTTATTATGGAAAATATCAAACACATACAAAAGTAGAATCATAAGAAGAACCCCATTCACACATCACCCAGTTTCAACAACTGTCATTCATAGCCAATCTTATTACATCAATGCCCTCACCCGTTATACAACACTCCTACCGACCCCCACCCCTGGGTTATTTTGAAGCAAATCCAGACATATCATTTTATCACTAAATATTTCAATATGTATCTCTAAAAGACAGTCTCTTTTTTTAAATATTTTATTTATTTATTTGAGAGAGAGAGCATGAGAGAGAGCATGAGAGGGAAGAGGGTCAGAGGGAGAAGCAGACTCCCCGCTGAGCAGGGAGCCCGATGCGGGACTCGATCCTGGGACTCCAGGATCATGACCCGAGCCAAAGGCAGCCGCCCAACCAACTGAGCCACCCAGGTGCCCAAGACAGTCTCTTTTTATAAACGTAACCATAGTATCATTATCACAGCCAAAATCCGATTCTTTATTATCATCAAATGTCCACTCTGCTAACTTTTTAATTCTTCTCCACACCATTCACCTCATCTGATTTCCTCTCTCTTCTTTGGGGGAGGAATAAGAATGGGGAGGGTTGGTCTGGGGAAGAGGGATGGGAGTAGAAATATGAATATGATATTCTGATCTCTAGAAAGTAATAGATGGAATGATTTCTTATGTCTGCATTACACATTTATCTCTTTATATAGGGTTTTGCTGCCATAATTTTATATGAAACAATGTAGATACAGAAGGTTAAGTGGCTTGATCAATTACAGAGATAGTCAAAGAGCTGTGACAAGAACTCAGACCACCTGACTCCTAGTCATTTCTGTTGTGCTATATAAGAAAGGTGACTGGACAGGTTATAATGTGATGATAGGAGACAGTATGGAGTAACAGCAATGAACATTTTCTGAGTGCCTTCTCTGAAGCTAGGGGTTGTACTAAGTACATAAGTTATATTATTATTATTTACTCCTCTCATCACTTCTCTATTCTTTCAGTCTTACAGAGAAAGATGCTAAAGAAATAGACATTAGGTAATTTCCCAGGAACAAACACTTGGAACAAACAATCGGCAGAGCTAGAATTGGAAGCCAGAACACTAGCATCCCAGTGCTTTACCACTGTATTCAAACTTGACAGAGCAAGGGCTTTGGAGTTGGACAAACCTGACTTTGAATGCTAGCTTTTATTCACTTTGTGACTGTGGGCAACAACTTCCTCATCTTTAAGTAAGGATATCATTACCTAACTCTTAGGGTTAATGTGATGACCAAATAAGACCATCCATTTAAATTATTTAGCACATCACTTGGCACAGAGTAAAGGCGCAATACATGAAAGCTACCAAGAGGGGTTGTTTTATAATAGTACTATCTCCACCAATGTGCCCCAGCAAAAGGAAATTTTATTTCCTCTCTGACCAGCCCCTTAGACTAGTTCCATTTTATGTAATCCCAGCCATATGTGGTTCATACATTGTGTTTTTGTACATTTTTATACATGAAATAGAATGAAAATTTACTTTATACTTTGAAATGAAAGAGCATTCTAATATTAGAGATTTTAGGGGCTCCTGGGTGGCTCAGTCAGTGAAGCTTCTGCCTTCAGCTCAGGTCATGATCCCGGGGTTCTGGGATTGAGCCCTGCATCGAGCTCCTCACTCAGTGGGGAGCCTGCTTCTCCCTCTCCCTCTGCCTGCCGCTCCCCCTGCTTGTGCTCTCTCTCTCTGACCAATAAATAAAATCTTTTTTAAAAAAAGATTTTAATTGTCAGAGGCAGAATAGGTTTGATGTGGAAATTCCAAATTCAGTCTGCCATGAGCTGGATGGACTCTGGGCTTTTCATCCTAAGAGCTCACTTATTACATACTTCAAAACAAGTGCCTAGTGATGCCAGGAAATCTTTTCTGGACTTTAAGGGAAGAATGTATGTTTGAGAAAGTCTTTGGATGGTGTGAAAATTTTACAAGTCTGATCGACCTGAGGTGAGGCTATAATGAGAGTGTGATTTCAAGCTCCCCTGTCCCCTTTCCCCATTTCTGAGTACTTACAGGTTCCCAAGTGTTTCAGGCGTGAAGACAGAAGTGCAAAAGTGGGCACACAGGACTAAACAAAGTGGTCCAGAATGTACCAAGCAGAAACAACTGATTTCTGGAAAGATGTTTCCTATGTTCTGGGAGCCAGAAAAGGCAGGGGCCAGAGCCAGGCCTGTTAACTTTTACTGACCTCAAGGAAAGAAGGTTAAGGGCGGAGAGTACCAGGGTCAGTGTAAGGAGATTCACTCACAGAGCTTTCACTTCGCTAATGTTTTAGATTCCTATGGCTGTTATAATGTATTCTCACAAACCGTGGCTTAGAACACATATTTATTATTTTACAGCTCTGTAGGTTAGAAGTCCAGTATGAGTCTCACTAGGCTAAAATCAAGGTGTCAGCAGGGCTGTGTTCCCCTGTGGAGGCTCTGGGGACCAGTGTGTTTCCTTCTTGTTTCCAGCCTACATTCTTTGGCTCATGACTCCTTTCCTGCATCTTCAAAGCCAGCAATGGCCATTTGAGTCCTTTTCGCATCTCATTACTCTGATCTTCTCTTCTGCCTTCTTTTACTTTTAAGGACCCTTGTGCTTACATTTGGCCCACCTGGATAAACCAGATCATCTCCCTATTTTAAAGTCAGCTGATTGACAACCTTAATCCTATCTTCTACCTTAATTCTCCTTTGCCATGTAACATAGCATATTCACAAATTCTGGGAAATAAGATATGGATATCCTTGGGTATGTATTACTCTGCTTACCACAGCTACTGAATGTTATAGAGAGAACTGACCCCCGTTATTAGAGACAAAATAGACTAGGGGGCAGTTGTGAGTTTTTGGCAATACTGACAGAATATTTAAGATTCGGGTGTTATTTGTAAAATGGCCCACTATGGATCTGTTCTTGAACGGGAAGACAACTTATTTGTAAATATGACAATTTGCTTCCAGTGATTTTCGAAATTTAACACAATTTCAATTAAAAAGGAAAAATATGCAAGAAAAACAAGGATAGTCTGAAGACTAATAAGTAAAGATTCGTCTCATCACACATTAGAACAAGCTACAAAGCAGTAATCTTTAAGACTATGATGCCAGGGGTGCCTGGGTGGCTCAGTCGGTTAAACGTCTGCCTTCAGCGCAGGTTATGATCTCAGAGTCCTGGGGATTGAGCCCCGCATCAGGCTGTCTGCTCAGTGGTAAGTCTGCTTCTCCTTCTGCCTCTGTGATCTCTCTCTCTCTCTCAAATAAATAAGATCTTTTAAAAAAAGCTTTATTTAAAAAAAAAGACTGTGATGCTGGCTCAAAAGTGAAATATTTATCAATGGAACAGAGGAGAGAGGTTGGAAGTAGCTTTTAGCATGCATAACATAAATAGATGTCAAATATACACCATAAAACAATGGGAAAATATTTTATATTTAGTAAGCACTTTGAAACAACTAGATAGTGAAGGGAAAAATTAGCTTAGGATTGTGCATCTCCTACTATGGGGCACAATTGATCTTAGCTGGGATTTTAACTGAGTTAAAATCAGGTAAAATCAAATCTAAAAACTAGAATAGACTATTCTTCCTGAGCACAATTATTTGATAAAATATAATCCCAATTGTGGGGAAGAGGACAGTTTGCAGAACAAGAAGCACATGGAATAAGTCAATACTTGTACAACATATAAACCTCATTATGTGCCAAGAAAGTATGCATACAACAAAGTACCATTTTATACCTATTTAATCAACCAAAGACTGCTTTGAAAGATAAAACCCAAATATTTGTGAGGCTGTGGGGAAATACATGTGTTGGCAGTTGTGATCATAATAAGAGTAGCCAACATTTATTATGCCCACCTTCCCCATAACATTTCTGTGCAGAAGGAAATCTCCCATTTCATAATTGATGCAACTGTGATTCAGGAAGGTGGAGTAACTAGTCTACCCCTGACATAGCTTGTATAGGCAGAACCAGCCTAACAATGTTTTGTTGAAGTCCAAACCCTGTGTACTTAAAAAAAAAAAAAAAGATTTTATTTATTTATTTGGCAGACAGAGAGAGAGAAGCAGGCTCTCAGCTTAGCAGGGAGCCTGATGCGGGGCTTGATCCCAGGATCTGGGATCATGACCTGAGCCAAAGGCAGATGTTTAACTGACTGAGCCACCCAGGCGCCCCCAAACCCCGTGTTCTTAACCAAAACTCTGTGTACACTGCCTTCCATGCCAATATGTAGCCAGAGCAATGAAAAAACGCTTACCCTCTGACTATTGTATTCCAGGCCCAGAAATTTAGCTCGAGAAAAAAGTTTCAAAGAAAAAAGCTGTATCTCTATCTCTATCTCTGCACGCAAAGATGCTTCGCTATCCAACAAATAGCTATTGATTGCTCATTATGTATTAGGAAAAAAACTATAAACAAGTTACAAAATATGAACACAAACATTAAAACGATCAATGTGAAGAATATGATAAAATGTGGAAAAATACTTATGAAATATTGTTAAACCAAAAATAGAGCACTATTAGCTATCCTCTACGTAGAAACAACTGGTTATAGGATGAGATTAAGAGGTAAATTAGGAGACTATGAGATTTGGGATGGGAACTGGGGAAAATTTAGAGTAGGAACGTTTGCAGCTGGGAACCCTACCGCTCGACTTTCGTGAAACCAGGCTGGAAATTTTTGTATTGATTGCCTATTAACAGCCAACTTTGCAAAAGTGGTTGGTCTACGCGCCCCAAGGTTGGTGGGTAAACGCTTTAATCTCTGAGAGAACACCCCCTTTCCCCGCCCTCCGAGTGGCCAGATGCTACTCTTACCTGGTTTCCTGGGAGCCGCCCGTGCTGTTCAAATGGGAAGTTAGGGGAGGCCAGGGCTCACAGGCAGGCAGGTGCAAGCGGTCGGGGGCGTCGCGCTTGCGGAGGGCGGTTCCTGTGAAAGCTCAGCTCAGCCCAACCTGGAGGAAGGAATCATTTTCGTTTACAAGTCACTACACTGATTGATCCCTTTTATGCCGGCGTTAAAATCGTAGGTTATGGACTACTGGGGCATTTACCTTCCATTCACTACCCCTTCTTCGCAAGCATTCACCCTCTAGTGGCCGCCGCCGGTACTGAGAGCTGAGCCGGAACTGGGTTCTAGGGAGATGAGGGTGGGACTGGGGGAGGAGGGGTTGGAGTGGCGGCGGTGGGGACCTTTTTATAGTCTGTGTCCATTTGAATTTGTGGGCCCTTTCCAATTATGGCACTAATTGTTTAAGAGATTCAAGACTAAAAATGGTTTTAATCACTAATTTGTTTTTTTTTTTTTTTTAGATATGTATTTATTTATTTGAGAGAGAGAAGGAGAGAGCGCCCGCGCGGGAGCAGGAGCTGGGGGGAGGCAGGGGGAGAGAGAGAAGCAGATTCCCTGCTGAGCAGGGAGCCCAATGCGGGCTCCATCCGAGGACCCGGGGATCTTGACCTGAGCCAAAGGCAGATGCTTAACCGACTGAGCCACCCAGGTGCCCATCACTAATTTGTTTTTGAAAGGATTTATTTCTTTTTATTTATTTATTTTATTATGTTATGTTAGTCACCATACAGTATGAAGTAGGATTTTAAAAAATTGCTTTCTTCCTGAATACTTCTTAGTGCAGACTTGAGTCCTGAAACCTTCCTGGGGCACTGGCTTTGTCCATCTAACACCTGGATCACCAGGCTTTCTTCTCTGATGATGAATTGTTCTTGCTTTTTATGGGGAGGAGTTTCGTCAAATTATTAGGCCACTAGATTTACCAAATATTTCCGGAACATTTGGAATTCCACACTGGAAAAATTCTACCATAAGTGGACAACTGTTTCTTATTTGACCTCACTGGGAGCAACTTGACAGCTAGTGGGGACAGTCTAATGTCCAAAAGAAGCACTGAATGAAATGGATGGATGTGACCACTCCAGGATATTTTCAATATAAAGATCTCATGTGCGAGTGCTTGCAAAAGAGAGAGAGAGAAGAGCCAATAATGCAGAGCCCAGTGCATGACTTGGATAAAGCTGTATACCGGGCCCCTAGGGGAAGAGGTTACTTAGGTTTCTGATCCATTCTGAGGTAATTTTTGCATCTTGTGTAAGGTAAGGGTCCACTTTCATTCTTTTGCATGTAGATATACAGTTTTTCCAGCACCATTTGTTGAAGAGACTGCCCTTTCTGTATTGACTGGTCTTGGCACCCCTGTTGAAAACAATTTGACTATCCAATATATGTGATGCATGAACTACTTTTATAACTATTGTCAGATAAACTACACTTACAAACAAAAAACCCCACTAAAATAGGAACAATTTGAAAACATCAGATTCAAAGGAGGAGTTGGCCACATTCATGCTCTGACTTTGCCTTGCTTTTTAAAATATGATACTTCCAGATTCCAATGATATCCTGTGTTCACAAACAGTTTATCATTCACCCAAAGAAAAGAAAAGCTTAAAATGGGGAAAAAGGGAACCCATTTGAATGGTGCAAGTAGAAGAACAAATTAAAAAAAAACCAGGTTGATACCTAATAAATTTGATTAATTTTTATGCAGAAATATTGCATGATGATACATTAAAGTAAATCCTTAAAGCATCAGAATGCCCAAGAAATGGGGTTATTCTTCTTTTTTTAAGATTTTATTTATTTATTTGAAAGAGAAAGAGAAAGCAGGAGAGGTGGGAGGGTCAGAGGGAGAAGCTGACTCCCCGCTGAGCAGGGAGCCCAACCTGGGGCTCCATCCCAGGACCCTGGGATCATGACCTGAGCCGAAGGCAGTTGCTTAACCAACTGAGCCACCCAGGCACCCGCGGGTTATTCTTCTTAATGAAACTGGCTGATGAGTTGAAATTTAACAAGAAACCCATGTTTTTGTGTATTTCTGTTGAACAAAGTGTGAAAACATTCATTAGTCCATTTTCTTCTCAGATTTAAAGGGGAATTCAATGAATTCAATGTTCAATTCAATGATTATGTATACATCAAAGTGATAAAGACTTTTTGGTTTGAAGTCTATCATAGTCACTTTTCAGCTGTGTCATTTTGGGCAGGTTTTTTTAATTTACTTTTTAAATTTTTAAAAAGTTTTTTTATTTTGAATTCCAGTTAGTTAACATATGGTGTAATATTAGTTTCATTTGTACAATATAGTGATTCAAGGGGACCCCTGGCTGGCTCATTCGGATGAACATGCAACTCTTGATCTCAGGATTGTGATTTCGAGCCTATGAGCTTATCCAGTATAGAGATTACTTAAATAAAAACACAACAACAATATAGTGATTCAGCAAGTGCTCATCACAAGAAGTGTCCTCCTTAATCCCCATCACGTATTTCACCTATCCCCCCCCACCTCCCCTCTGGTAACCAGCAGTTTGTTCTCTGTAGTTCAGAGTCTGTTTCTTGGTTTTAGGCAGGTTGTTTAACCTCTTTGTGTCTTAATTTCCTCATCTGTAGAATAGCAATAATTGCAATCCATGTATATTGCTCAGCACAGTATTTGGCACATTGTAAACCCTCAGAAAATTTTAGCTGTTACCATTATCACCATTTATTATTGTTGAATGTAAAACACTAGCCTGGGTGCAATGGGGGATCAAGAAAATAAAGGAGACCCAGTGGGAAACTTCAGGTACTACTGTGCAGGTAAAGGCATCAAGAATTGCATCTACAAATGGTTAAGTTTCAGTAGGATGCCATAAGTTATGAAAGTTCTTGTCAAATGAGTGATCCATACCTCAGGCCTGTAGAGATTTCGGGAGGGGAGGTGACAGCTGGGTAGGCAGGATTGAGAAAGAGAGGAACAATGAAAGGAGGAAGAAGAGGCAAGAGAGAAGTGGTCAAGCACTGAATGACTCAGCTAGAAGAGGAAGAAGCATGGGGCAGCTGGGTGGCTCAGTCGGTTAAGCCTCTGCCTTCAGCTCAGGTCATGATCTCAGGGTCCTGGGATCGAGCCCCTCCCCATCCCAAATTGGGCTCCCTGCTCAGTGGGAGGTCTGCTTCTCCCTCTCCCTCTGCCTCCTCCCCCTGCTCATGCTCTCTTTCTCTCTTTCAAATAAATAAAATCTTAAAAATAGATGAAGAAGGGGTACAAGAGCATGGCCCAAGCAAAGGTGTAGGGTCAGAAGTGAGCATGACAGGTTCTGGGTTTCTGCTGTGAGGTTGTAGTGCCTCAGAGTCATCATTCTGGAGATCAAAATTCCTTGCTAGGATGTTAAGCAATTACACTGAATGTGTGCGGATCCCTAGGACTTTCTCTAAATGGTTATACAAAGCACGACACAATGAAAACAACAGGAAAAAAAAATTCCTGAAATTCAAAAAAAAGACTTTAAAAAGAAAAAAGAGGGGAAAAAAAAGACTTTCCCAGCAGTTGGCTTTCTTCCTGCAATAAATATACAATCCTGATAAACTGAAACTCCGTATGGATGTGATTTTATTTAATTGAGATATTGGTGTATAATATTATAAAACTTATCAGTTATGTGGGAGGATAAGCTACACTTATGCAGAGGTCCCTGAAATGTGGGGAAGCTATTAATAGAGTTATTAAAAATACCATTTGAATTTTGCCTTCGGATTGGAGCTTTCTCAGGGTTCCCAAGGGGAGGAGATGATGAGGAGGAGTAGGGTGAGGTGAAGGAACCTTGATTTCTGGCCTTGGCTTTGCTTGTTACTCTTTGACAGTGACCTCATGACTTGTAAAGATGACTTCCTCATCTTTTCATCCCATGTATTTACAGAGTCACCGCTTATAACCAGCCTCCTTACTTTCTGTTTGTAATGAATGGATTGACCACTCTCTAAAAGAGTGTTAAGCAGAGTTATGAGGCTATAGAATATGTTCACCGAGGGAAGACCAGACTTGGCCATGGGATGCCTGAGGTCTAAGCCTCTGTTAAACAAACTGAAGAACCAGTTTAGCACCCTGCAATATCTTTCTGACTCCCTGTTAGAGTTGAGGTTTTGAAATGGTAGGTGGGCCCATGGAATTCATTGGACATCTTTGGAAGTTCCCTCCAGTTAACATGAAGAAATAGAATCCTGGGTGTTTTTTGAGGTGCTGGGGCTAGGGACCTGGGTGAGGGGCAGTCACATAGTAGGACCCCCTCTCTGTCCTGCCTTTCCCTCTTTCCTCTTGAATATTTCAATCCTGGTGAGACCACTGAAGGTGATCAGTTGAGTTAAAGGGAAGTAGAGAGGAGAGGAAAAGACAGCAACCCCATTGCTTTACCTTCTGATGGGGACTATGGAAAGAGATATTAGGGACTGATTTGCATATTAACCCTTCTGTTTTTCCTTTCCTCTTTTTTTGTAAAGCCCAGCTGGCCAGGGCCACCACCTTGGGCCCGACTGGCTACCTCCCAGAGACTCTACCCAGTTGCCAGTGTCCGCTTACTACCCAGATTCCTACCCTGCAGCGACATCTCAGGGGCCCAGCCATGGACACGGGTTTCCTTCTCCCCCCGGGTCCCCACAGCCTCCTTTTCCACTCCTGACTTTAAAACATTTTTTGCTTCATCTTTTTGTCTCTCCCTTGTTCAAGGGGAACTGGTCAGGGACTATTCCTTGGCCCCTACCCTGCCTCTTGTTTTTTTTCCCCAAACCAAGATTCTTGGGCCAAGAACAGAGGAATTGTGTTCCAAGTCTGTAGTTCTCGGAGGCCCTAGTTTCGTCTGGGTGCTGCGCGTCAGAAGGATCCAGGTGTATCAATTATTCTGCCCATGCCTGTACGCTGCCTCTTCAATCACTTGTGTCCCCTTGTTTGTGAAGCACAACAGAGTGTGCTTTCAGAAGGAGCCTTTTGTATTCCTAGAGTCTAAAAATATTTGCATGTAAATGTTGGGAATCCAGACAGTCTCCTTAAGATCTAACACTTTGCATGGGGAGGCATACAGACCACTGGGCGCATTTGCAAACTGAATTTACACCCATTGCACCTTGTGTCCCTGCCTCATAGCATTTCAGTGGCATCTGAGAAAGACTGTGACATTGATCCAGGCAAAGCATAAATAACCACATTTCAAAATGAATACTAATTGCATAATGACAGTTTCCAAACGATTAGCCTACTTTACAAAAAAAGTTAATTCAACACAAGCCCAGAGCTGGCTGTTTCTTATGTGTTGTGCTGCCAGTTGGCAGGCACCGCTTTGCAAGGGGATTGGGGGAAATGAGGGTTATTGTTGTGGAAGCACACTTGGCCTTTTGTGAGGAGGGTACAAACTGCATCACTCTCTCAAGTCCCTGCTGTTCAGCGTTCAAGAGTGGACACCAGGATCCTTCATGCCTTCAGGGGGAGTTGCTTACTTTTCCTAGAGGTAAAATGGCTCGGTGCCGAGACGTGAGGAAGAGACTTGAATTTGTAGCCCCTTGAAGGAAAGAGTTCTGGAAAGATGGAGGTGAACAGCACTGAGGAGAGGAACCTGGGCTGGTGTGTGGCCGCCCCCACCCCGCCAAGCTGGGAAATCCTGGGCCCCGGGGAGAGGGCATGGCCACACAGAGCCTGGCCTTCTCTGGGATGAACTGGGCATGCTACCTCAGGCCGGCCATTCCACTGCTCCTGAAGGCCTGTGTTCCCCTCATCTGTAAAATGAAGGGAGTGGGCTGGATTATCGTGAAAGTCCCCTCCAGTTCAGGGAGAATACCAGCATGTGTCTCTTCCTTTAAGCTGAGTGTCCCCCAGAAGAAAGGCCCTTTGCTTGGAAAAGTGGCATGACGTGATGGGACTGGTTCCGCTGTCACTGCCGTCTTTTTACTGCAGGAATTACAAAGGAGTGTGTCTCCCTTGCCAAACCGAAGGGATCTTGTGTGAAAATACTCATGAAGGCAAAATGAAAAGTGCCTCTGAAGAAGCTATCTGAGGCAGGGATTCATTCTCTTTGGGACATCCTGTTGTATTGACTAAGTGGAAGGGAGCATGAGAAAAGCCCCAAGAAGCATCATCTCGATCAGCATTCTTAGAAAGAAGGGTATGGGGTGAGGGTTATGCTATCATTTGCCTCCAGCAAGTGTCCCCTCAAGGTTAGAGAAGCGCAGTTTATGTACCACTTTCTACTGACTCCGCCGCCCCCTCCAATAGGAGGCCCTGATTTATGGGATTCAAATTAGACAGAGTTGAATTTACCAGTCAAGAGATTCAGGGAATAACTCTATTATTGTACACCATTATTTTACTTTCAGATTTTCACCAATTCCTAGAGTCACACTGGCACCAAATGGTATATCCGTCTGTGCTCAGAACGTGCCCGATTTTAGGTGTGACACCCCATGATCAGAATTTGGGCAAAAGTCTGATTTCTTTTGAAAACAACTCAGATCAAACTCCATTCCTTTATTTTTTACACAATTTATAGTAATTCCTCTTTGCTTACAAAGTCACTTTTCACACCTATTTCAAGGGAGAGTCCATGTATGCTCAGCTAGAGAACTATTTTTAGTCCCTTCCTTCTTTGCCTTTTTTCCCTACTTGTTGTCTCAGTGATGGCTGAGATTTTGATTTCTCAGGCACTTCCAAGTTAGATCTCCAAGGTCTGACTAGATTTGTTTGAAACAAGATCCAGTTCGCATAAATCTAGTTTTAATCAAAAAGGCTTTATTTTCCCCCCAAATACTTCATATCTTGTTTTATTTGACCATGAAAGTTACTATTGTGAAAGCTCCCTGTCATGTGTTCTTCAATAAGAAACAACTTTAGAAAGAGCACATCCAGAATGATTACTGTAAAATGCCAAACCTCCTGTACTCCTCCTGAAATTGTGATTTTTACAGTTCAGCCCAAACTGCCATCTGTAAAGACTCTATCTCAGATAAACGTATTTGCTGATAGCCAGTTTCTAAAGATTTTTTTAATCAAAATAGTGTCCTTATATTAGAAAAAATTAATTTCTTATCTATGCCTTAGGGATATTTGAAATGCACTTTAAGAGGAATGCTCTTTGTGGGATTATTTTAAAAGACCTCTCCCTTTTAAAACCTAGACTGGGGGAACCTATTATCTGCAGAAATGTTTTGCATATTTCCTCTGCTCACATCCCACCCCCCTTCCTTAAATCATCTGGCACCTGAAAGAAGTAGATATAATTTTAAAAATAGTACATATCACTTTTTAAAAAAAATTATTTTTTTATTTGACAGAGAGACAGAGAGAGAGAGAGAGAACACAAGCAGGGGGAACGGCAGGCAGAGGGAGAAGCAGGCTCCCCAAGGAGCAGAGAGCCTGACTTGGAGCTCGATCCCAGGACCCTGGGGTCATGACCTGAGTCGAAGGCAGACACTAAATCAACTGAGCCACACAGGTACCCCCAAAATAGTACATATGACTCTTGAAGACCCCATCTACTTGAGGGAAAGCATGTTCACTTTTTTGCTTTTGCTTTTTTCAGGCAGCCTGAGGGGAAAAAAAAGTTCTATGTTTGCGTGTTGTCAGACCTGACGTGAGAGTTAACGGCAGGATTTGTGTCCTGAGTACTTACTGTTTAACTTCGAATCTTAGCATGGTGGGGCTGGATGGGGTCCTGGAACTTTGATTTATTTGTACAGACCCTGTATTTCCAAGAGGACTTAAAGCATTCAGGGACCTGATGTTTAACAAGAAGGAAAGTAGTCGACAATGGGAGAGAAGAACGGTTGTTTCAAAACTAGCCAGTGAGCTTGGGAATGGGCACGCAGATGCATTTCTGGATGTTCCTCCCTCACAATGACCTCCTCACTGCAGGAGTTCCACATTAGATACAACTTCTTTGCTGACATTTGACATCCATATATGTGAAGGGAGGGAAGAAAGGAATGAAAAGTATTGGACAACACTGCAAAAATCGTATGCTTTCCCAAGAAAATAAAGCCTCCTTTCAAACTAGGAACATATAACCGCTGCAAAACTCGACTTCAGGGCCTCCCCCTCCCCAACCCACCTTCGGGGGAGAGGAAATTCTGGTGTCACTGTGACACCCTTATCTGAAGTCACTGTAGTCATTTCAGACCATATTGTGGTCAGAAAATGACCGTGCATTGATTGATCAAAAGCAAAAGTCCTGCTGAAAAGAAAGTGTTTTAAGAATAGTGAGTGCTGTGAATTGTGCAAGACTATTGAATCACAGATCTGTACTTCTGAAACAAATAATGCAATATGTTAAGAAAAAAAAAGAAGATAGCAGGGGGGGAGAATGAAGGGGAGTAAGTCGGAGGGGGAGACGAACCATGAGGGACGATGGACTCTGAAAAACAAACTGAGGGTTCTAGAGGGGAGGGGGGTGGGGGGATGGGTCAGCCTGTTGATGGGTATTAAAGAGGGCACGTTCGGGCGCCTGGGTGGCTCAGTTGGTTGAGCGACTGCCTTCCGCTCAGGTCATGATCCTGGAGTCCCGGGATCGAGTCCCGCATCAGGCTCCCTGCTCGGCAGGGAGTCTGCTTCTCCCTCTGACCCTCTCCCCTCTCGTGCTCTCTATCTCATTCTCTCTCTCAAATAAATAAATAAAATCTTTAAAAAAATAAAGAGGGCACGTTCTGCGTGGAGCACTGGGTGTTAGGCACAAACAATGAATCATGGAACACTACATCAAAAACTAATGATGTAATGTATGGTGATTAACATAACAATAAAAAAATTAAAATAAAAAAAGAATAGTGGGCCTGGCCTCCTCCTTCTCCCTCCCATTTTAGGTTTTTTCATCCCTTGGCAGCTTTGCATGAAGACAGCATGAAAAAGCAAAGATGTGCTTCTTTTCAGTGAGTGCTAATTCTGGAACATTGTCCAGGGGACCATTTCTTGGATGTTGAAGGTGACAAAATATACCTGAAGTGGGACTGTCTGCCTCTGAGCTTGGGAAACTACAATAGGCTCTCGGGGCGCCTGGGTGGCTCAGTTAGTTAAGCGTCTGCCTTCGGCCCAGGTCATGATCCCAGGGTCCTGGAATTGAGTCCACATCAGGCTCCCTGCTCAGCGGGAACCTGCTTCTCCCTCTCTCCCCCTCTGCTTGTGCTCTGTCAAATAAATAAAGTCTTAAAAAAAATAGGCTCTCTTGGGCTGGGGGTGGGGATGGGAAAACAGAGAAGAACCCCTTTTTGACCTTCCTGGAGCCCCTTCTTCTGTCTTTGAACCACAATGATTCCTATTTCCCCAATCCCTTCCACAAAATGGAGAGCAGTGAAC
This sequence comes from Zalophus californianus, assembly GCF_009762305.2. Classification (NCBI taxonomy): domain Eukaryota; kingdom Metazoa; phylum Chordata; class Mammalia; order Carnivora; family Otariidae; genus Zalophus; species Zalophus californianus. Next base: position 43,828,325 of record NC_045612.1, on the reverse strand, counting down.
AGAATTCAGAATTTGGCTGTCACATTCCCTTAACAGCCCTGAGTAGCCTCTTAGGAAGTTTCTCTCCTAGTCCATGGCTGTTGAGCTCCTTGGCATGAATGGAACATGGCCCTGCCTGGAAACACACTGCTTTCTCATTAGAGACTCACCCCTTCCCATCTTGCACAGGGATATGCTCCAAACTGGGGGGGCGGGGATGAGGATTGTTGAAGACGGGGAGCGGGGGGGGGGATGTGGAAGATTGTGTGGTCCTATAAACCAGCATGGGCACTTGGAAAACTGCGGTGTGCATGGCCTATTGATGGTAACTCGGGACTAAGGGCTACTATGTTATGAAAGGAGGCCTCTTTGACATTCTGTTTGAATGCCATTCCCTTAGCAATTCACATGCATGCCCCACTTATCACATGAGGCACTCAAAACCCATAGTTTATTTATTTGCAACTTTATTGAAAATACAACATACCCTACAAGAACAACAGGCACTGATTTTGTTCAGTTATTCAATTCATTTAACAGCTATTTGAAGAATTACTTGATGTGCTATGCACAATTTATATCTGGCAGAAAAAATACTTTGGAAAAATTGTCATAGAGACCATACTTCAGAAAATGGGACCTGCGAAACGACCATTGATGACAGGGGCCCATGCCATGCCTACAGGGGCCAGAGCAAAGGGAGGTACCGGTGGTAGAGGTGGCATAGGCATCATGGGTGGTCCGGGGGGCAGAGGTGGCCCACGGAACACAGGTGGCAGGGGTGGCCCAGGAGGCATGAACACCCGAGGCACCAGAGGAACCCATCTCCACCCGGCCTCTAGAATGGGGGTTGCACGATAAGGCCCATCAAAGATCACTCCCACAGGAGGCCCGAAGGCAATGGGGGCCAGATTTCTAAACATCAGGGCCCTCTGGTGTCTTCTCCACTTGGCCCTTCTGTTCTGAAACCAGACCTTCAATCATAGGGAAAAAAAGGATTGGTTTAGTACATTGAACAGTTAATGTCATAATAAGAAAACACACAACATGCAATGCTGCCACTGAACTTTTAAATTGCAGCAGGACAAAGTATTTTCTTATCGCTAAAATACCTTGAGAAAGCAAACCACATACCTCCCCTCAGCTAACCCTTAGTGAGCCATGGCTAGTCCAGACTTGGGCACATTGATTTGTCTCTCTTCCCATTTTTAGTATTCTTTAGATTCCCCCCAACCCCAGGTCTTGGATGTAAGTCTAAGTGATGAAGTGCACTGGTTCCCTGACGTTTACGCCCATGCCTGGCAACAGGGTAAAGAGACACTGGATCATCAGCTGTTGGGAGAAGTGTCACCCTGGTTAGGGGGGAGGCTGAGCATGGTATAAAGGTGACCTGATGTGAAGTCATGCTGATGGGACCACCCCCTTTTCGAAACACTCCTCTTCAGTCTGAAGTTACTAATCCGTAGGAGCACACTGCAGTTTTAGACAGAAAATTTCCTTCAGTGATGTTGAAGGGACCATTCTTCTAAACCTCGTGAGAATTAAAACAGGTGGTATGTCAAAGGAGGCCTGATCATGGGGTCCCAGGGACTGCCCTGGACATCAGAGTTGCTGAGGGCCCTTGACGCTGTTTTGCTATTTTAGCCTTTAGTGTTCAGGAAAAGTTTAACTTAACTGAATCTAAATTCAATAAACTTAAAATTTTTTCTCCACATAAGAGACTGGGTACCCCATTGTCATGACTATCAATTTTGCATGCTCCCATCTACCTTATACCCTCCAAACCTCCCTGGGCTCAGGAGCAGGTCAGCTCTTTCAGCTCTAACTACAGTTCTAGGATCCTGGACAGAAACTACTGTTACCCAGAGGGGTGGGGCACCTTAGGCCCTGACAGCGCCACTCCTTAACCAAGGAGACTCCAATCCCATCACTCATTCCTAAGGCCGGAAGGTCCAATTATGCATTTAAGGAAGAAGTGCAACAACAATGGGGGGGTAGGGCTCACAAAAGAGGCTCCTCTCTGAGTGTTTGCCAACTATTAACAAACAAACAGACGAAAAAGTTGTCAATTAGACTTTACTGTCCTCTTGGCATACTAGTTAATAGGGTTTACATTGTATTTAATCCTTTTGCAAGTTCCCAAACTGCAGTATTTTATTTTTTTAAAGATTTTATTTATTATTTATTTTTGAGAGAGTGAGAATGAGAGAGAGAGAGAGAGTACATGAGAGGGGGGAGGGTCAGAGGGAGAAGCAGACTCCCTGTTGAGCAGGGAGCCCGATGCGGGACTTGATCCCAGGACTCCAGGATCATGACCTGAGCCGAAGGCAGTCGCTTAACCAACTGAACCACCCAGGCGCCCCCCAAACTGTAGTATTTTAATTGAGACAAAGGGCCTCTTCTCTCTGTGGGCAGCTACCTTTTCTCCCTTCCATCTTAGGATTTGGGGTCCTGCTGCATGTATATATAGTCTGAAAAAAAGCCAGTGTAGTAGAGCTCATTTGGAAGAGATTCGAACGTATCAGTGGTGAAATCTCCCTAAACATAAATAAAGCCCACATCTGGCAAATTTTGCTATGGGCCAATATTAGGTCCATATTCCCAATACTGGTTTCATAAAAGAGATCTACTATATTTGCAAAAGGTGGGGGAAAGCATCTATTATAAAGTTTCTTGGGACGAAATTCATGCTGCAGAGCTTGAAAATATGTGAGAGCATAGTCTTCTTCCCTGTTTGGATTTTCTGGCTCATTTCCCCTTCAGAAATCGATTGAGAGGACTACATAAACCCAGGGAGGGGGAAAAGCAACTCAGCAAACCTTGTTTTTATTTTCCTCTGAGATTACTTTGCCTGCCTGAGAAAGTAGAGGACTTGTCCTATTTCTTTGATGTACCTATGATTTTCTATGACCTCAAATAGTCACCTATTTGAGCCCATGACCAACAAATTAATAATCACTTCCTGAAAAGTGCTTTAAATTAACACACGTGGGGCGCCTGGGTGGCTCAGTCGGTAAAGCGTCTGCCTTCTGCTCAGGTCATGATTCCAGGGTCCTGGGATCGAGCCCCACATTGAACTCCCTGCTCCGGGGGAGCCTGCTTCTCCCTCTCCCTTTGCCTGCTTCTCCCCCTGCTTGTGCTCTCTCTCTTTCTGTCAAATAAATAAATAAACAAGGTTGCCTGGGTGGCTCTGTGTTAAGCGTCTGCCTTTGGCTCAGGTGATGATCCCAGTGTCCTGGGATCAAGCCCTGCATCAGGCTCTCTGTTCCGCGGGAAGCCTGCTTCTCCCTCTCCCATTTCCCCTGCTTGTGTTCCCTCTCTCGCTGTGTCCCTCTCTCTGTCAAATAAATAAATAAAACCTTTAAAATAAATAAATAAAGTCTTAAAAAAATAAATTAACACAAGAATCTGGCCTGAAATGAGAACACCCTCAAAATCAGATTCCAGAAAACCCACCTTTTCAAAATATTACCACCAAAAAGGGAAAAAAAAGTCTTAGAGTATTAAAGATTCCTCATGAGAATATTCATTTATACACTTGGTAGCTTCATAAAGTTGAATTTGTGTGACATGTACAATGCATATACTTGAATGTATACAATACTTCTCTAAACTTTCACCTCTTCTTAGGTCAGTGGAACTTTATTAAAATCGGTTCCCTTTTGTGGTTCCATTCATTAAGACAATTTTCCTTTCCCCATTACTACCATAATCCTAATATTTTAGTAATGTTTCAGGCAGACATCAGAGTCTTCCAAAAAATTTAAATTTAAGGCTGTCACTCTCTATGCTGCTTTACAAAACACTTACAAAATGGCAGTAGGACCAGGCACTTGGGACTTTTAAGCTACCCTCCCACCCCAGTTTCAGTTTACTAAACATATATTAGTTACTCATGCACTGTGTTCTGTGTGTGAATTACTCTGTCACCCCAGTGTCTGAGTATTTATAAATTCACTCATTTCGCCAAGAGCTTATACCTGGTTTTAAATATTTCAAATAATTTAGTATGGTTAAACCTTCTTTTAACCAAACTCTTCAGTGCATTAATTTGTAACTTCCCAGGTGGGATTGAGCCCCAACATGATCCTATGTAGAAATATTCCTTTAGAGAGGACTAACATCCTTCCTGAAAGATACCAGTGTTAAAAGGAGGTGAACTTTATTGGGGGAAAAGTGTGTGTGTGTGTGTGTGTGTGTGTGTGTGTATGGGTTGGGGAGAAGTGTGTTTGATTTTTTTTTTCTGTTAGGAAATCATATTTCCTCTGGTAATGGGAAATTTCCAGAATCTCCAGCTTACCTGTCCCATTTACCACCCCCAAGGCACAAAACTTATTTGTGAAACATGGAAAGGCAGCAAACCACACCAACTTCACAATGTCCAGGACAAAACCTCAAGTATGTTTTAGACTGGCGGCCCTGTGCCAAGTGCTCTTTTAAGATTTACTGACCTGCACTCTGGCTTCAGTCAAATTCAGACGTCTGGCAATCTCTTCTCTGACGGAGGAAAATTGCAAATGTTCAGTATTTGGAGTTGTGGATAAAATGAAATATGTCATGTATATTATTTCTACCCCCCTCCCAGTGCAGTTTTCTGTAATACAGCTTGAGGCTTGCTTTAGGGAGTTTTGCCACGGAAAACTTATCTTTATTAAATAGGATAGAAAAAGGGAATATATATAAAAGTTCCTGGTAGTGTGTCTGTTAGTTGAATATGACTCCGTCAATTTTTCTCTTTGTGGAACAGCAGAGAACAACCCTGGAAATCGTTTCTTGGGAGGTCCCTCTGTGAAAATAAAACGCCAAAAGCCTCCAAAGCGGAGTTTTGAACCAGAGTATTTGTTGTAAAGGAAGGGTTTATTGTAAAGGAAGAGGGGACCTCTCAAGGAGGAACTCCGAACCATCGGCCAAGCACTCAAGGGAGACTTTTTTTTTTTTCTCTTTGGCTGGCGAAGGCTGAATACAGCAGAACCCGAAAACGTGCCCCGAAACCTCACACCGATACGTCCGGGTCCCCCATTCCCGCCGGACAAGAATAGGCCTACCCCTCCGTACACTCCCGCGATCCGACAACAAGCGTTCTCTGCTCGCTGGCTTTTAAACGCTCGAAACTCTGCCGCCAGGAAATAGCGCTCCACGTGGCAGGGCCGAGACTACCGTGAGGAGAGTGAGGAGCTCGCCTCGTGTGCAAAATTTTTAAATGCGCGAAAAAACCGAGCAATCACGATAAATATTCTAATGCAGTAGTCAAAATACAAATATTAATGCAAAAAACTCACGATGAGCAAATTACCAAAATTTTAAATAAAAGCGGGATCCGCCCTCCCTTACTCGCTTCACCCTAGTTCCGCTACTGTCTCACTGCCCCGCAAGCTCTCTTAAGCACTGCCTCAAGCCCTGGGAGCAAGGACGGACCCTGGCGCCCTCGAACCCCCTAAGCGGCTTTTGGGTCAGGGGAGGAGGAAAAGGGTCCCGGGAAAAAGCCCAAGACTCCCGAGGCCCCTGGAGAACTGCGCGCCAAAGGGAGCAGCCACTTACCTTGCGAACACGTCGGGGTACTGAGTGCGACGGAAAACGCCCTCCAGCTCCTGCAGCTGCAGCTGGGTGAATGCGGTGCGGTAGCGGCGCTGCTTCCTCTCCGCGATCAGTGGCCCCTGCACGGCCAGGGGGGCCGGCTCCTCCTGCTGCTGCGGGGGCTCCAAGTCGCCCCCAACGCCGCCCTCCTGATTTTCGTCGTTCGAGGAGCTCGGCTCTCCCGCGTTAACGCCGTCGGCCGCCGCCGCCGCCGCCGCTTCGCGCTCAGGTTCGGACCGCGTATCCTCCTCTCCTCCCGTTAGAATCAATGAGCTCAACGTTGGCTTCGCATCTGCGAAAGGAAAAAAGCAAAAGAGAGGCCGGAGCGTCGGAGCCCACGCTGCGTGGGCTGGGGAGGCATGGGGTCGCGATGGAAGATAGAGGGCGACAGCCGCGCCGCGGCCCATCCACCCGATCCTCCCAGGGAAGTTCCTCTCCTGGAGTCTGCCAAAGCACCTGTCCCCGTCTAGGCACTGACCATACTGTTCCTCCTCCTCCTCCTCCTCGCCCCCCAGGTTGCGGTAGCTGGGGTTGTAGGGGTTGCACCCGAAATCACGCTCCATGCCCACAGTGCTGTCGATGATGCCTAGCGCATCCACAAATTCTTCGCTAGGGTCGGTGGCGATCCCTGCGTGGCGGCGGCGGGAGCTGGGACTAACCGCCCCGTGGGGCGCGCTTTTGGCGCCGGGACCTCTTCTGGCGCCGAAACTGAGACTTGCGCGCCTTATATAGGGGGTACGTTGCCTTCCGCAAGTTCAAAGTGTACGCGCTCGCGTCTGTTAGACGCCGTCTATTAGCGTTCACATCACCCCTAGGTGGTGTCGGTGGGACCTGACGGGGGCGCACTGGCGGCTGGGGCGTGTAAGTAAAATAGGGCGAGTGTTTGCGAGAATGGGCATGCTTGTGTGGGGAACTGTGACTCCAAATTGCAATTTAACTGACTACTCCCAACTCGGACGAAATATGTGATTGGAGGATGGGGCTGTGCTGGATCGAGAAAGTCATTTTGGGGGGTGGGGGGGGCAAGACTTCGCTCTAGATCCCGGAGTTCGTGGAGGAATGTTTGCAACATATTCCTCCGCGCAACCTTCGATGTTCCCCAGACCTCAGAGGAAGCGGTGTCACTTGCTTCCTCTGGGGAAAAGACGGAGAGATAGGGATGCAGAAAGTGCGGAGCCCTCAGCGACCCAAGCACGCTAAAGCGAAGTTTACCCTGCGTTGGGCTCTGAGCGCCGCTCTCCCCTCCTAGAACTTGGTGACTAATGGATGGGATTGTTTGGTTCTGTTCTATTTGCACCCAAAGTCCGGGTATCAGGCTAGTGATTAAGACGAAACGATAAGCTTGGAGCCTGCTTGCACTGGGTTTTTGCGATCAGATCCCCTGTGTATTCCGGGAGCGGTGGTTTGTAGTCAGGTTTGCTGAGCAGTCCGGGTGCTCACATGCACGCTGCGAGAAACCCAACCTGTCTCTTGAGAAAGCTCCAAGGACTTCAGATTTTTAGTAATGAACCCACGTCAGAGTGCAAGTGTAGAACCCTGCCAAGTGCTTAGTGCATCCAAGAATGCCTATGCTGCACGGGCTCCTTCCTTCAGTTCCTGGCGTGTGCAACGTTTGCAGTGCTTCTTATTGCAACCCCGCTCTGCAAGGCGCCGAGAGCGCGCCTAATTCCCGGGCCAGTACTGTGGCAGGCGCCTAAAGCGCGCCTTATTCCCAGGCCAGTGTTGCAAACCTGGGAAGAGTTCCCGCCTTTCCCACTCCTTCTCCCCTTCCCTTTTCTACAGTTATCTTCCTGAGCTGGTTTTCTCCACGAATGTGCCAAATAAAAAAGGACCGCGCCACGATCGAAGGCTCTATGGTTCTTTCTCCAAGAAGTGTTTGCAGGTGCTCCAGGACGTGTTAATGTCTTTTATATTTAAGAATAACTTCTAATAATGGGCCTTCTGCTTGGCAGTGTACACAATTTATCCTACTCTTACCTTTACAACCACCATTATTATCATACCCATTTTTTACACAGAAAACCGAGCCCTAGGGAAGCCAGGCACTGTGCCCATCCATGGTCATACCAGCAAGTTGGACTACAAAGTCCGTACACTTTTAACCTTATTACTGTCGTCTTATTTCAAAAGAGTATATAATGGTGAGGTTCCAGGCAGGAGGGGAGAGGGAAGGTATTTTGGGCAAGAAGATCATTGGGCAGAGTCTTAAGAAATCCCGAATGCCAGGGGTCTCCTCCTCTTCCTCCTGCTCTGTTTCAGGCTTCTTTCTCCTTGCTGAGTCTCCCAAAGCCAGAAGTTTGGGATTCAGGAGTGCTGGGTTTCCCAGCCTGTCTTTTCATTTTGCTCAACACTACGGGGACACTGATGGGGGCAGGATGCTACATGCATTGGCTGCTGAGCTTGTTACCTGCAGACACAGGAGGGAGAGGTGAGGAGACCCACCCTTGCATTGGGGCCACATTAGGACTTTTCTGGACCCTAGGCATTTTTGCCTTCCTGGGCCCCTTCCTCCATAAATATATATATTTTATACATAAAACTCTTTCTCTATATATACATAAAACTATGTATATACATAAATATATATAAAATATATTTCACATATATAAAATATATATAACCATATATACATAAATATATATAAAATATTTCACACATATAAATATATATTTCACATATATTTAATATATATATTTCACAACTGGGTTGGTATAAAGATAAATGTAATGTGGCTTGGATTATATTATTTTTTTCTTTTGATTTCAAAAGCAATGGAAACATTTTCCTGGGCTCCTAAAATTATGGTGGGCAGTGGGTACTGTGATTACTGTGACTAATGTAGAAATTCCCCTGCCTCATGTTCCCAGAGGTGGCAGGTGCAAAACCAGCTAATAGGTGGTTGGCTGACCAGTTCATTTTCAAAAAGAGGTCAAGGGATGGCAACTCCACAGCCCCTCTCTGACTTTTATCACAATATTTCTTCCTCAGGTTGGCTCTTGCTGAGTTCTGCTGGCCTCCCTCTCTTTTGGCCAGATGCCTGGTGAAAAATTTTGGCTTGGGATGAGTTACCACGCAAGAGATCCATACAGGTTTTCATCATGGTGTGCAGTAGCTTGCCTAGTACATTGGTAACAGCTCAGGTGTGTTCTCTCGCATCTTAGATTTCCATGGTTTACTCCAGCGTTTTCTAAACCTCATTCATGTGCCCCTTGCTTGTTTTGCCATACCTGGGTACCAGCCATGGTCGTGTTTAATTAACATGTTTACTTAAATTGATTCACTTTTTGAAAACCTTAAATACCTAATTGGACCTCATGCTAGGCAAAAATAGCTGTGACTTCAAGGCTTCGATATACCAGATTTATGGGAGGTAGAATGTGACAGTCGTTGAGAGCAGGGACCCTGAAACCAGAATGTTGGTGTCTGAATCTTAGTTTTGATTGCTTGTTAGCTGGGTAACTTGGTGAGTTGCTTATTCTTGTGCCTTTGTTTTTCTCATCTGTGAAATAGGAATAACTAATAATACCTACTTCATGGGGTTGTTGTGAGGATTAGTGGGAGTAATCACAATAGCTAACACTTAGCTAATTCTTGCTATGTGGCAAACACTGTTCAAAGTGCTTTCTGTATATTAACACATGTAATTCTCCTAACAACCCTATGGAGGTAGATGCTGCTATTATCTTCATTTTACGGATAATGTTATTGAGTCACAGAGAGGTTAAGTAACTTGTCTAAAGGCACCCAGCTAGTGAGGTTTTGGACCTTAGATTTGAATTTTCTTAAAATGATGCTTTATAGAGAAAACATGTTCAATAATGGTACTATTATGATTTAAAAAAATAAATATACTATCCAGTCATTTCTAGTATATTCAGTGCTTTGCAACTATCACCACTGCCTAATTCCAGAACATTTTCATCACTCTGTAAAGAAAGTTGGTACTCATCAGCAGTCATTTCCCAGTCCTTACTTCCCTGCAGCCCCTGATAAACACTAATGTACTTTCTATCTCTATGGATTTTCCTATTCTGGATATTTCATACAAACGGAGTCATGCAAAATGTGACCATTTGTGTCCGGCTTCTTTCACTTAGCATCATGTTTTTGAGGTTCATGCATTTGTAGCTTGTGTCAGTACTTCATATCTTTTTATGGTTGAATAATATTCCATTCTATAAATAGACTACATTTTGTTTATTCATCTGTTGATGGACATTTGAGTTGTTTCCACCTTTTGGTGATTATGTGTAGTGCTGCTGTGATTGCTATGAACATTTGTGTACAAGTTTTGTTTGAATATGAATTTTCAGGGTTTTTTTGGGTTTATACTTAGGAGTGGAGTTACTGGGTCATATGGTAATTTTATGTTTAACTTTTGGAGGAGCCATCAAAGTGTTTCTACAGCAGTGGCACCATTGTACATTTCTACTTGTAGTGTAAGAGGGTTCCAATTTATCCCCATCCTTGCCAACACTTGGTATGTTCTGATTCTTTTTTATTATAGCCATCCTTGTAGGTGTGAAGTGGCATCATTGTGGTTTTGATTTGCATTTTTTCTAATGACTACTGATATTTAGCATCTTTTAATTTGCTTGTTAGCCATTCATATATCTTCTTTGGAGAAATGTCTGTCTTTTGCCCATGTATTGCTTGTCTTTTTATTGTAGAGTTCTAAGAGTCTTTATATATTCTGGGTACTAGACTCCTTATGATGTGATCCTTTAAGTTTTCTTTTCAGTTTCTTGATAGTGTTCCTCGATGTTTGCAATCACAAGCCTGTCCTCATGTGGCTTTAGAGTTCAGATGAACACTATAAGCACAGTCTAACTCATTCCCAGTAGCAAATCCAGACGTGGCAAAAGCAAATCGATTTTTTTTTCTGGAGGAGTCTACCCTTAACTGAGGCTTTAACAAGATTCTCACAGACAAAACCTAGACACACACATTTTTTTTAAAAGCCACCATCAGCACAAATAAACCAAAGATGTAGATCTCCAAAGACTTATTATCATGTGCAAACTATTTAAAAACGTGTTTATCATGTTTAAATAAATGAGAGGATATAAAAACACAAGGGAGAAAGAACCAAATATAAAAAAAGGAAGCAAATAGAAGTTCTAGAACAGGAACTAAAAGATTAACGTATTTTTTCTTTTTTATTGTGGTAAAATACACGTAGTGTAAAATTTCCCATCTTAACCATTTAGAAGTGTGCAGTTCAGTAGCACCTAGTACATTCACAATGCTGTGCAGTCATCATTACTATCTAGTTCCAGAACATTGTCATCACTCCAGAAGGGAACCGGTACCCATTAAGTCCTCATTCCCCATTCCCACTTGCCCCAGCCTTGGCAACCATAAATCTACTGTCTTTCTCTATAGATTTGCTTATTTGGACATTTTATATAAAGGGAATCATACAATATGTGGCCTTTTGTGTCTGGCTTCTTTCACTTTGCATAATGTTGCCTACATTCATCCATGTGGTGGCATGAATCAGGACTTCATTCCTCTTACTTGGAGGCATCAGATACTAGCCTCCGGAAGCTAAGCGTCAGGATAATCTGGAGCTGATGTCCCATACAGAGGCTCGGGGTGCCTCAGTTGTGGCTTTGGTACTACCACACCAAGATGACATACTTATCTGCCTTCCCCTTGCTGAAGGGTGGCTGGCTGATGCGAGCTTAGACTCCCAGGAGGAGTCCGTCTGCCAGGTAATAATCCCTTTGTGAAGGAGCTAATGATCCTTAAATAAAGACTAGAGGTCTTTATTCTGGTCTGTAAACCAGATAGTTTTTAAGGACCTTTGCAGTCAAGACAGCTGTAATATTATGGAAGTTTCATGCTCATAGATTATGTTTCTGCTTCAGGTGAGGTCACCTGTCCCGGGATGGATGGGCTTTCTGTTCGTTAAGGCCTGCAGGAGCCCATTCATAGCACTGTGTGGTTTCTAATTCTTACTTCTCCCTACAAGGGGACTCTGTAGTTAGGGATTTAAAATGTTTTCAGTCTCTGACCAAAAGGTCTACAGACCACCCCTGATAATCTACCACAGAAAGACTTGATGGGAAGAATGGGGTAGCTTTGATGAAGTAATGTCTGTTTTTATTAAATATCATTTCTTTGGAGTACAAAAATAGTAAAAGTTTTTTTTTTTTTTTTTTTAAAGAAACCTTTGGCTTTTTTTAAAAAAATAGGCATTACTTCTTAGAGATGTAAGGGTCATATGGAGGCTTCTCATACCTACCTTTGGGGGAAGCACAGTTTTCTGTAATTTCTTTAGACTGTTGAGAGTGTGTCTCTATTCACAAAATGAGAGGAAAACTCACTGAGGCTATTTGCATATATGGCCCTAGCCCTTAGAGAGGACAGGAGGGAAGGAAGGACAGCCTGGAGATACCTGGTACTGTGGGTGATTTTATGTGGCAGTAAAAGTGATTGAGTTTTGCATTTCCTATCCTATCCGGGCCCTTCAAGTTTCTTTCATGAAACGGAATCATTACACACAAAACCCCAGTCCAGACACCAGGCTTCTTTGCTGTAACTAAGAGTCAAGGATAAAAATTCCATGATTTTCCTTTAAATTCTGCCTAATTTCTTCAGCCATTGTGACCAGAAACGTTGCAGAAATGGCCGTGGCTACAAGCCCTGATGCGTGAATCAGACACCCCTCCTAAGGACTTCTTTACCTAGGACATCGCAGGGCTCAAGCCTCAAAAGTCCTGCTCCCTACAACTGCATTCTCAGTAGGGATCCTTCAGAAGGAAGCCTTTCATGGCCTTCTTGATCCTTGCTGGGATCTGGGAGAGTAATTTGCATTCAGTCTGCCTTATGGTGAAAGAAAAATACAGTGTGCTGATTACCATGGCTTTTGGCTATTTCCATTTCTAGCTCAGTTCTCATCCCTGGCAGGACATCTTCCAGTCTTCCCGGTCCACCCAGCCCACAGTGCTCTTGTCTTATGAGGTCTCACAGCACCTGCAGTTGGAACTCTTCATTTGATTCTTATCACACACCCGCTGAGTGTGAGTTACCTCTAAATGTGTGTAGACAGGAACGCACGAATGTGTGGGTATGTATGTATATTGATGTATGTTTCGATTTCTCCGTTAGATTGTCAACTCCTTACACTTCACACTTCTTAGTGTTCCCCAAAACAGTGCTGAGAATATAGCAGGCAGTAACCAGTAATCAGTAAAGATTGGTTGGCAAATATGGAGAATATGAGTGGGGCGGCTAGGCCAAGGCCAAGGCCAAGACTGCAAACTTTTCTTGCTGAGCTTATCCAGAGTTGCCTCTATCCTCTCATTTTCCTCCCAGCTCAGCTGGCATTCCCGAGAGACAAACTGAGGTGGCAAAGTTCTTCCCAGGAGGGGTCTGGGATTTACCTGATGGCTTTAGATGTAGTTTGAGAAACTATTAGTATTATATTCTCCTCCCTGTCTGAGGAAGCCTTTGGAACTCCTTTCTGCTTTGAGAAGGCTCTTCTGTCCTGTCCCTTTATCCTTCTTCACTGGTATCCTCCTTTTCCTCCCTATTGTGTGTGCGCACGCACGTGTGTGTCTGTATTCCAGCTCAGTGTCACGTGCTGTCTACAAGGACCACAGAAGTGAGCAAGACATGGAAAGAAAGACATGAGATTTTTTAAAAAAATATATTTTATTTACTTATTTTACAGAGAGAGAGCACAGGCGGGGAGAGCGGCAAAGGGGGAGGGAGAAGCAGGCCCCCTGCAGAGCAGGGAGCCCAATGCTGGGCTCGACCCCGGGACCCTAGGATCATGACCTGAGCCGAAGGCAGACGCTTAACTGTCTGAGCCACCCAGGCGCCCCAAGACATGAGATTTTAAGATAAAGTGGGACAAGGCAAATGCCACAAGAGAGGAGCAAGGCAATCTTATGGAAGTTCAAAGGAGGGAGAGGTCACATTCAGTAGAAATCTGGAAATATATGGAAGAGATAAAATTTAAGACGAATCTTGAAGTATGGTTGGGAGTGCTTTTTTACTTTTAAAAAATAAGTATCTTTTTCCTTCTAATTATAAAAGTAATGACTGACTGCTGTGATAAATTTGGAAAGTATAAAGAAGCCAAAAATAATATAAAATAAGTTCACCTATAACTTTGTCTATCATTCAGAAATGATAGTGACAAATTTCATTTTTTTAAAGATTTTATTATTTATTTTTTTTTGAGAGAGAGTGAGCATGAGTGCGGGGGAGGGGGAAGGGCAGGGGGAGAAGCTGCTAGGGGCAGGGAGCCCGATGCGGGGCTTGACTCCAGGATCCTGAGCCCAAGGCAGATGCTTAACTGACTGAGCCACCCAGGCGCCCCAAATTTCATTTTTTTCTATACTTTTTTACCAGTACTATTTTCCATTTAATTATCTGATATTCTATCTTAGTTGTCTAACATTATATCACAAGTATTTCTTATACCTTAAAAAATTTTGAAGCTTTGAATAAATAATAGCATAATAGTCTGTTATTCAGGGGCGCCGAGTGGCTCAGTCAGTTAAGCGTCTGCCTTTGGCTCAGGTCGTGATCCTAGGGTCCTGGGATCAAGTTCCGCATCGGGCTCCCTGCTCCACAGAGAGCCTGCTTCTCCCTCTGCCTCTCTCTCTCTCTCTGTGTCTCTCAGGAATAAATAAATAAAATCTTTAAAAAAATATTCATTCATCTGTTTTCTTGCTCATTCTATCAATATTTATTGCCAGCCATGCACACTATGGTGTTTTAGTGGCAAACAAAGTGCCTGACACTTATTGGATGCTCAATAAATATTTGTTAAATCAATGAATGAATGAATAGGTTTCGGCACTATTCTAGATCTGTAACAACTTTTTTTTTGGCCTTTTAAGTTTTTATTTGATTTCTAGTTAGTTAATATGCACTGTTCTATTAGTTTTGGGTGTACAATATGGTGATTCAACAATTCTCTACATTATTCAGTGCTCATCATAAGTGTAATCTTAATCCCCACCACCTATTTCACCCATCCCACCACCCACCTCCCCTGTGGTAAACCATCTGTTTGTTCTCTATAGTTAAGAGTCTGTTCCTTGGTTTGCCTCTCTCTCTCTTTTTCCCTTTGCTCGTTTGTGTTGTAATAACTTTCTTTACCATTTTTTCTCATCTGGAACATTTAAGATTTTCCTCCCCCCCCCCCATTTTCTAACCAGTACATTTTTTGCATGAATTATCTGTGGGTAGAATTTCAATGGGTAGAATTCAGAGATGGGGGAGACAGCTAGGCAGATAGCTCAAAAAATGAAAGAAATGAAGATGACACAGTAAGAGTTCACTCAGAGTGAACTATTCAGCCAATAGTTCAGTTTGGCTGGAGATGATCTAGGGGGGACATGGGAGCCAGGGCTGAAAAGTGATAATCATTCTTCACATGTGTAGAGCAGTTCCTAATTTAAAGAGTGCTTTTGTGACCATTAATGTACATAATCCTTACAGAAGTATTATTTCCACTTTATAAACTAGAAAACTGGGAGTTAGTTGCCTAAGTTTGCACAGCTAGTAAGTGGTAGAGATAGAATTGGGTTTTGAAATATATGTTTAGTGGGACGCCTTGATGGCTCGGTTGGTTAAGCGTCTGCCTTTGGCTCAGGTCATGATCCCAGGGTCCTGGGATCGAGCCCCACATTGGGCTCCCTGCTTGGCGGGAAGCCTGCTTCTCCCTCTCTCACTCCCCCTGCTTGTGTGTGCTCTCTCTCTCTGACAAATAAATAAATAAAATCTTTAAAAAAATAAATATAGGGGCACCTGGGTGGCTCAGTCGTTAAGCGGCTGCCTTCAGCTCAGGTCATGATCCCAGGGTCCTGGGATCGAGCCCCACATCGGGCTCCCTGCCCCGTGGGAAGCCTGCTTCTCCCTCTCCCACTCCCCCCTGCTTGTGTTCCTTCTCTCACGGTCTCTCTCTGTCAGTTAAATAAATAAATAAAATCTTTAAAAAAAATAAATATATGTTGAGGAGTTTGGGTTTTATTTTAAGAGCAATGAGGTGTCGGGATGCCTGGGTGGTTCCGTCGGTTAAGTGACTGCCTTCGGCTCAGGTCATGATCCTGGAGTCCCGGGATCGAGTCCCACATTGGGCTCCCTGCTCAGCAGGGAGTCTGCTTCTCCCTCTGACCCTCTTCCCTCTCGTGCTCTCTATCTCTCATTCTCTCTCTCTCAAATAAATAAAATCTTTTAAAAAAAAGCAGTGAGGTGTCACTGGAGGGTTTTACTATTATTATTAGTAGTAGTAGCAGTAGTGTAGTTGTAGTAGTACTAATTAGTCTAACATTTTGTTCTGAAATAGTTTGACTCACAAGAATTTGCAAGAATACTGTACATTTCATCCAGCTTTTCCCAATGATAATAACTTCTGTGACTGTAGTACTTTGTCAAAATAAAAAATTGATATTGGTACAATGCTATTAATGCAGGGTTTGTCACCCTTGGCACTATTGTCATTTTGAACTGAAAAAGTCCTTTTTGTGGGGGCCTGTCCTATGCATTGTAGGGTGTTTAGCAACATCTCTGATCTCTACCACTGGATGACAAAAGCAACCCCTCTCCCCACATCAGTTTTCACAACCAAAAATATCTCCAGAAATTGCCAAATGTCCCCTGGGGATGGGGGACACCATTGCCTATAGTTGAGAACAATTGCATTAACTCAAGTACAGAACTAAATCGGATTTAGTGTGTGTGTGTGTGTGTGTGTGTGTGTGTGTGTGTGTAGTTCTATGACATTTTATTGCTTGTATAGATCCATCATCCTTACCCCATCATGACAATCAGAATACAGAACTGTTCTTTCAGCCCCAAAGAAACTCCCTGGTATTATGCTTTCATAGTGCCCTAACTTCTGGCACCCACTGATTTATCGTCCATCTCTATAATTTTGTTGCTTTGAGAAGGCTATGTGAATAGAATCATATGTATATAACATTTGACACTGGCTTTTTATCTTCACTCACCATAATTCCCTTGAGATCTATTTCAGGTTGTTGCTTGTATCAATAGTTTGTCCCTTTTATGCCTTAGTAGTGTTAGCTGCTGTGAACATGCATGCATAAGTTTTTGTGTGAATGTCAGTTTCATTTCTTTGCTATAAATTCCCAAGTATGTGATTTCTGGGTCTTATGGTAGTATATGTTTAGTTTTTAAATAAACTGCCAAACAATTTTTTCAAGGTTGTTGTACAATTTTACATTTCTACCAATACCATTAATAGAGTTTGTTTGCATCTTCACCAACATTTGATATTGTCACTTTTTTTCTTAGCCGTTCTAATAGGTGTGCAGTGATATCTCATTGTGGATATCTCATTAAGAAAATTTGCATTTGTATAACGGCTGATGATATTGAACATCTTTTCATGTGCTTACTTGCCGTCTGTATATCATCTTTGGTGCATACCTGTGCATGTCTTTTACCTATACTGTAAATGGGTTCCTTGTTTTTACTGTTGAGTTTTGAAAGCTCTTTATATATTCTAGATTCTTTGTCAGTTATTTGGTTTGCAAATATTTTCTCTTAGTCTGTACTTTGTCTTTTAATCCTCTTAGCAGTGTCTTTGGAAGGGCGAAAGTTGTTTTAAAAAAACTTCATTTTATTTTTTCCAGTTTTCTTGAGATATAATTGATATACAGGTTTGTATAAGTTTAAGGTGTACCACGTAATGACTTGCATACATATATTGCATAATGATTACCACAGTATTAGCATCTATCTCCTCATATAGTAACAATTTTTTTTTCCCTTGGAGAACTTTTAGGATCTACTTTCTTAGCAACTTCGAATATGTCAGATAGCAGTGTTAATAATAGTCATCATGTGTATATTACATCTCCAGTACTTATATATCTTATAGTTGGAAATTTGTACCTTTTGACCACCTTCACCCCATTAAAAGCTTTTAATTTTGATGAGGCCCAATTCATCAGTGTTTCCCTGTATGGACCATGTCATATGTAAGAACTCTGCTTATCTCCAGATCCTGAAGACTTTCTCCTATTTTTGTCTAAAAGTTTTATAGTTTCATGGTATACATTTAAGTCAGTGATCCATTTTGAGTAAATTCTTAAAATACTTTGAAAAGATTTTATATATTTATTTGAGAGAGAGAGTGCAAGAGAGAGAGAGCAAGCACGAGTGAGGGGGGAGGGCAGAGGGAGAGTGAGGAGCAGGCTCCCGCTGAGCAGGGAGCTGATGAGGGGCTGGGTCCCAGGACCCTGGGATCAGGACCTGAGCTGAAGGCAGATGCTTAACTGACTGAGCCACCCAGGTGTTCCATTTTGAGTTAATTTTTATATGAAGTGTGAGGTTTAAGTTGATATTCATCATTTTGCCTATGAATGTCTGGTTGCTTCAGCACCATTTGAATTATTTTGCACCTTTGTCAAAAATCACTTGTGCATATTTGTGTGGGTCTATTTCTGGATTCTTTACTCAGTTTCTCTTATCCATACATGTTCGTACCTCTGCTAATACCATATAATCCTGATTACTGTAGTTATGTCTTAAATTCTAGGTTGATTCCTCCCACTTTATTCTTGTTTTGCAAATTTGTTTAACATATTACAATTCCTTTTCTATATTTACAAAAAAATCTTGTGTAGATCTTGGTAGGAATTGTATTAAACCTCTATATCAATTAGCATCTCTATCGTGTTGAATCTTCCAACTTAGGAATACTATAGGTCTCTCACTGGGGAATTTGGAGTAGGGTTGGAACATGATTTTGTAAGCATTTTCTGAAAATCACTCTGGCTGAGATATGGAGAAGGAATTCTTTTTTTTTTTTAAGATGTTATTTATTAATTTGACAGAGAGAGAGAGAGAGAGAGATAGAGAGAGAGCACAAGTAGGCAGAGTGGCAGGCAGAGGGAGAGGGAGAATGGAGAAGGAATTCTTGAAGGTGGAACCCGTAGAGGCAGGGAGATCAGTTAGGAGTCCGTCGCAGTCATTTAGGTAAGAGGTGATGATGGCTTGGAGCAGGGGATGGAGATGGAGAGAAGAAACTAGCTTTGGGACTATTTTTGTGGAAGTAATAGAATTTACTGATGGGCTGAATATAGAGCTTGAGGAAGAGGGAATGTTAGGGATAATTCTGGGGTTCCTGGCTTTGGCCAGAAGATGACACCACTTATTAAGAGGAATAGGGGAAAGACCAAATTTCAGAGAAAGAGGATCAATTCAGTTGTGGATGTTGTGAGTTTGGGGTGTTGGTGGGTCTTCTAGATGTTTGTTATATCTAATGGGTAGCTGAATATAGAATCAGAAGCTAAGGGTAAATTAGTACTCTAGATACTGATACTTGTATTCAAACTTGCCCTTTTTATAATTTGAATTAAAATTAGCTAACCTTGCCACTCAAGGGTAGAAACTTAACTTCCAGGGCCCCGACAATCTGCAGAGGTTCCTGTCCCCATCACTTAGCTCATAAGTAGGGGTGCAAGAGGAAAGGGATTTGTAACCTGGTTTCTCGAGGGCTGGGCATATATGATGGCCCATGCAGATAAATATGAAGAAGGCATACAGAGGATGAACTCAAAATGTACGTGCACCCCTTTTAAAATCTATCACTGAAGTATTTACATTGTATGTGCTTAATGGATAGATAGAGCTAGTATTTATTTCTGGTGAGAACAACAAGAAATCTGTGAACCAGAGTTCTGTTTACGCTATTGGTGATGGTGGCGTTTTGGGGAAGTTAGGGTGGAAATGAGAACTGTAACTCATTTTAGCTCTGCTCTCATTTACCTCAAAGGGAAAGATGTGGGAGCTATATTCCTATTCCAAGGAGTTGGGTATAGGCTTCTGCTAAGGAGGAGCCAGAACCGTGAGCTGAGGTCTATGGATAGTTTGTCCCAGGCAGCATGAATTACAGGTTTGGGACTTCTATAATATGTTCTCTGGTATAGTCCAAGTGCACATTTGTTCAGCTGGAACCATTTTAGAATGTTGCCAACTCTGGGGCACTTCTCTAGTGGTGGGAGGGGACCTGTCTGGCATACTAGGATCAGATGGAAGCTTCTCGCGTTCTGGCAGCGTTCCCTGGAGTATGTTCATCATACCTGTTGGCACTAATGGGAGGGGTTAGCCCCCATTTTGGGGCTATAATTCCTCTTATTACTGTCTCCTTGTACCACTCCAAGTCTGTTAAATATGGTAGTCTTATTGGGAGGTTAGCAAGAAGCCTCTCCTCTTCCCATTCACTAGTGTTTTACCCATACCACTAAAGAAAGCATTTCTTAAGTTAACTAGGCCATTCGTTTATTTTAAGCCTTTGTGTTGTGCGATCCAAGGATCCCCTAGTGCCAATTCAAATACATTATCTGGTTAGCTTTGCAAGGTTGGAGATTTTATTTTATTTTATTTTATTTTTAAGATTTTATTTATTTGAGAGAGAGAGTGAGAGAGAGAGCACAAGCAGGGGGAGAGCCACAGGCAGAGGGAGAAGCAGGCTCCCTGCTGAGCAAGGAGCCCGGTGCGGGTCTCAATCCTAGGACCCTGGGATCATGACCTGAGCCTAAGGCAGACACTGAACCGACTGAGCCACCCAGGTGCTCCAAGGTTGGAGATTTTATAGGAAGGATAAAATGGGGGAGAATAGAAAAGAAAAAAATAAAGATTTGCTTCAACGCTTTAGTGAAACCCATCATGCTATCTCTGGGCTGTGGGACATCCAGCCCCAAAGCCATGCTTAGGTTTCTACAGGGCAGGGAGAATTTGGCTCTAGTCCCCCAGTAAGGGTGAGGCCACCTTTCCCCTCTTCCTGGCTTCGGAGTATGTGTGTAGTGTTGTCCTTCATTACAGGCAGGCGAGGCTGACTTCTAGGCAGTGAAGGGTGCAGGAATAAGTCTGCCCTAAGATCCTCCCCTGCCCCAGCAGGCCTGCCCAGGTGGCTGGGGTTTCCACTGTTGCAGTACTCCTCTGGAAGTGTGGGGTCCCCACATATGAGTCACTTGAGGGCCTCTTTCATCGACTCTTGCCATTTCAAATACTGTCAATACCATTATTTTCTAAATGTTTTCCTTTAAGTTGATTTTAACCTGAGTCATCTTTTAACTGCAGCCTTGTGATAACCCATAATTATCCATGGGGTCTTGGGTTCGATGTACTAGTTATATACTCTTGCCAAGGCAGGCCTTCGAAGCAGGAACGGTGGGCTTGGCCTGAGGGCCCAAAAGTCAAGCTCCCTCCTTTTTCACCAACAGTGATGGACACAGGGGTCCTTGGAATATGTCTTCCTAGGCAAGGTCTGCTATGGAGACTTTATCTCAGGCTCCACTCTGGGAGAGTGTATCTGGCAGGAATTTGTGCTTCTGTGACATATCTCCAGTCACTCTGAAACAGAAGGTTATACCATCCGCATAAACATTTGTGACCCCAGTTAGGTTGGCAAACGCCTCGACGGGCAACTTTCCACTCTGTTGGGTTGCCACATGTCTGCTGGAGTGGGTATGTAAAGCTCACAAGTCACCTCAACAGGGGCTGTGCTTGGGCACATATGGGGTCCTCCTTGTTGGCTTTTTCCTCCATAAGGGGTTGATCTTGAATGGGAACCCGATCTCCTTGGGGTGACACAAACAGGCATACAGCTACCCTTAGAGACCAGCCAGATGACCAGTACCAGTACCATAAGGTAATAGTTCACTCAGGGCACTTTTCCCTCATGGTATTTTAAAGGCTTCACTTGGTCTTTGAAACCTGCGCTGTGTCCTGTCCTCTCAAAGCTCCATTCATGAAAGCCCATTCGTTCAATAAACACTCAGCTCTGTCATAGTTATGGGTGCTAAGTTTATATATTTTCAATGGAACTAGGGACCTTCTGGAGGCAATGCTTTTTTTTTTCCAGCTCAGTGTTTCCTAAAGAGTGGTATGAGAGATAATTTTGGGTGGTGCATTGAATAACTTTCTAAAAAAAAAATCAACTGTCCAGGGACCAACTCATGTTCTTGTTTCCTATTTGAGCACATTTCTTGGTCTCAATTTCTTCCCTGAGTTATGGCTTTTGGTATCTCCCTATAAAAGGCAGTGGAGTGGGGGTGGGGGGTGGGGGGTTGGGGTAGCCCGGGGACGGCATTAAGGAAGGCACGTGATGTGATGAGCACTGAGTGTTATATGCAACTAAGGAATCATTGAACACTGCATCAAAAACTAATGATGTACTATATGCTGGCTAACTGAATATAATAAAAAAATAATAATAATAAAGAAGAAGGCCGTAGAGTGCACTAGATACGGGTGGGGGTTCTGCATTAAGCAAACTGGATTTTGAATTCTGGCTCCACCACTTACTCTTGAGATGAAGAGGAAAGTTCCATTAATCTCTTTAAGCCCTAGGTTCTTTATCTGTGAAGTGGGGATGATGATGATAATGGTCTCTATCTCATAAGGTTATTTTGAAGATTAAATCATCGGCAAAGCACTTAGCATAGTTCCTCGGCACATAGTCAGCACTCATGTTATCTGTAACAACAACAAAAACAATACTTTTTATTCCTGGGATTTTTTTAAAGATTTATTTATTTATTTGGCAGAGAGAGAGAGAGAGGGAGAGAGGACATACACACAAGCAGAGGGAGTGGCCGGCAGAGGGAGAGGGAGAAGCAGGCTCTCCACTGAGCAGAGAGCCTGACGTGGGGCTTGATCCCAGACCCTGGGATCATGACCCGAGCTGAAGGCAGACGCTTAACCCACTGGGCCACCCAGGCGCCTCTGTTCTTGAGATTTTTGCGCCTCATTGAGTGCTCATTGCTGACGCTGCTATCCACCTGCTGTTTTAGCTTCCTAAATTACAAACTGAACACCTCTTTTGTTGGAAGGACCCCTGTGGCTGGCCCTGTACTTCCCACTTCTATGTCCAGACATTGAGTTGTGCTCGGCTTGATAATAGACAAGTTTCCTGTGCAGGGAGAAGGGGGCGTTGGAAAAGGTTGACGCCAAGGCTGCAGTTTGAAGAGGTGATCTTCCAGGCCATCCCAACACTGGCCAGGGCTTTGGGTCTCCCTCTGCTGGACAGCCAAGCTTCTGTCCTAGGATTGGACTCGTGCTTAGTCTGCTCCAACTATAGAATCAATTACAAGGTTAGAAGGAAAGGAGCCGACAAGTGGGAGTATATAATGCGTAATTATGAAAACATACAAATATATGGACACATACTGAGGGTGTATGGAACACCAGGTGCTGAGCTACAAAGCTAAATGCAGCCTGATTTTTGGCAAAGGAGACAGGACTAGATAAATCTACTGGCAGTGGGGGAATGTACAAAGGAAAGGCTCCATAGAGGATGGTGACCCCTGAGCTCAGTCCTGAAAAACAAGCAGTGTCTTCCTGGCAGACAGGAGGAAGAGGGCAAGAAAAAGGACAGGAACCTCCCAGCTTGGCTTAGCCATAAACGCTGTGATACTTTACATCCAGTTCTGAGGCACATCATGGGTGTTTTTGTTTGTTAACATTGCGCTACTTTTAGGCATAAAAGAATATTCACACTGTGAATCTTAAGGGCCTGCCTGTTGTTTGAAGTTAATTGTCAGTTAATTGGAATGTATGAGGTGTGTAATATGGAAGATTTTAGTGCAGAAGCAAGTACATTCCCAGAGGTGGACTTTGGCGGTATTTTAGCTCTTTGCCTTCCTGTATTTTTAGAAAAGTGATTTGGACTGGGACCTCAATAATAAAATGATGTTATAGAGTTGAGCATGTGATAGGCTTTTGCTAGCCTCAGGTGGTGTGTTACTTCATAACTCCTTTAAAAAACATCACAAACTCACAAAAACGTATTTACTCATTCACTTATTCAAAATATACAATGTCAGAGAGGTACGAAGTACAGGAACCCCAATGACAACAAGGTACAGGCTCCTTAATGAAAGAGGACACCTTCCGCTTTCCAGGAGTTGGCGGTCTCAAACATTTCACCATATAACTTCACCATTTGGGCTGAACAAAGGCATTGGTATGCCTCATGGGAGGGAAATCTCAACAGATTGTGGTAGAGTGGCCTAGGGAGTGGGATTTGGAACAGAGGCAGACCAGCCTGGGGCACACAATTTGATGGCTAATTTCTGAAGCTTATTCACAGAGACAACAGGTTAAAACAGACTGGCCTAAACTGAACTTTTGAAAAGACATCTAAGATTCAGGTGTATAATTATTGAATGAATAAATGGATAAGTCTACAAGTTTCTAAATTGGTGATTTCAGATATGTCTCAGTAATCAATATCTCTTAAAACAGATGGTGGACCCTAGATGTTTTAAAAGAACATTATTCTAGGACATGAATGTTCCCTTTGATAAACTTCATTTCATGACACCACCGATTTCTCCAGAAGTCTTTATTGCCAGGATTGCTCTATCACACCCAGATTTCCTCTCTGCTTTAAAATAAAGGAGATTTCTGCTTTTAGGATGTAGAAGAAGGGCAACTACAAAAGGGTCAGCAATCTTTGCTTTACAGTTGTGTCACACAATTTTTTTTTAGATTGTGATAACCCTCGGGATTTGCCAAGTTCCCTAGAGGTGACTGTTCTCCTACACTCCAACTGCCTTTCTGCCTTCCAGCACCCTTCTAGAATCCAGTTTTCAGTCCTCAAACTCAAATGTTCCCCCCGCAATTCCCACAAATCCCAGGCACCCTGTTTCCTTGCCTAGCTGGTTGATAGCCAGGCTCCTTTTTAGACACTCAAGGTATGATTTTTGGCTAGTAATAAAGACTCCTCTGGTCCCCCCAGCCCCATTCTCTTCCACCAGCTTTAAGGTTTGAATTTCTAATCCGAGCCTAATGCTCTAGTTTAAGGCATGAATTCCTGCCAGCATTCAAATCTTTCTTGAGAGGGGCCCCATTCTGCTATCATGATTATCATCACCATTATCAGTTTCTTAGGAAGTGACATTCTGCTATGGTGATTCCCATCATTATCAGTCTTAACACTGAGTAGGAATGAGTGGTTTGGGCAAAACTGTTGGGAGTAAGGTGAAAGAGACCAAGAAAGCTCTGGATTATCTAGAGAAGCGAAAGGGGTTAGGGGTATAGAAAGCACTCTGACAGGAAGTCAAAAGGGAGCCGGTAATGCAGGCAGAAGACAACGAAGCTGAACTCTTGAGTACAACGCGGTTTTGCTAAGGTCAGAACTACCACGTCTTCTCTTTTCCGCCCCATCAGGAGTCCGCAGAGGGACCTGAAGACACCTGGGACACACACTTCCCACACACTTCCCTCCTCCGTGCCTGTCAATCCCAGAGTTAGAAAAAGTAATTTTAGCACGCCCTCGGGTGGCCAAATGAAATACTGCGGCAATGGCTTTCGATGGAAGTTGGCGCTGCGGACAAACATCCCGCTGGAATAGGCACTGGTGCTTGGCAAGTTGGGAGGCACCCGGCAGGGCATCCTGTGCGAAGATGGCACTCTTCCCTTTAGGGTGCCAGTTCTCAAGCTTATTGGCGTAGCAGCTCAGGAATAATCTTGCCAGGTTAATTTTGGACTGCCTGCATGCCTCCTCCTCACGTGCTGCGGGGTGTGGGTCTATTTTTGAAATTAAAGCGAACTTAAATTATTTCTTAGCTTTAAATATTATTATATGTTTCTTAAATTAACTGGAGCTACCCACAGAGGCACAGAAGATGATTTGTGTATGGGTTTTCCATCCAAAACAGACCGGAGCAACGAGGATTAATGACCACGTATATTGTAAACATTTTTCTTTTGGAAAAATTTCAGATTTATAGAAAAGTTGCAAAAATAGTACGAATAATTTCCATAGGCTCGTCACCCAGATTCTCTCAAAGTTAGCATTTTAGCACATTTGCTCTATCATTCTCTCTCTAATTATAAATATCTGTATTTTTTCTGATCTGTTTGAGAATGTGTTACAGACATGATGCTCCTTTATCCTTAAATATTTCAGTGTGTATTTTCTAAAAACAAGAACATTTGCTTATATAACCACAATACAGTGATCAAAACCAGGAAATTAACACTGATACAATACTGTGTTCTAATCTTCAGACTTGATTCACATTTGCAAATTGTCCCACTAACGTCCTGTATAGAAAATATATGGTATCCAATCCAGTATCACTCATGACATTGCATTTAGTTGTGTCTGTTTAGTGTTCTGTAATCTGAAATAGTTCCTTAATCTTTTTTTGTCTTTCACGACCTTGGAATTTTTAGAGTACAAGCCAATTATTTTATAGAATGTCCCTGAATTTGAATTTGTCTGATGTTTCTTCATGACGAGGTTCAGATTATGCGTTTGTGGCAGGAATATCATAGAAATGGTGTTATATCCTTCTCAATGAACATGATGTTCCTTTGTTTTGCCCACAGGTTTTGACACACGGATGTCAGAATAATTAATGTTGAAAACTACACATGCAAATAAGGTCAGTTTTCCTACAGGCTTATGGGAACTTCACTTATGGGGTGAGAAAAAAATCAAGGAACCTGGAGAAGCCATCCCCTCTCCTCTTATCAATCTAGGAATGTTTTATGGAGGGGGTGGGATTTCAGGAACTTAGGGCTCAGACAAGATGGCGTGTTTTTTTCCCCAGGGGAGTATTTTGATACATGAGGATCTTGATTATAGAGTGCCCAGGTTTTTGTTTTTTTTCTTTCAAATCCTCTTTTTAGAATCAGAAGCCAGGGCTACTGGGTTTTAGTCTCAACCGTAGTTTAGTTGCTGTGTCACCCTGGGGACCAGCCAAGTGATCCTTTTTTGGGTTGCCTAACCTGTGAAATGATAGTCACTCACATGCAAGGAGAGTGGGTTGAAAGCTCTGGCTGGAGAAAGGGGTAGAGGACATGAGTTCATGAGCCAGATTCACGTGGCATCTAACTGAACTCCTTGTTTCTCTGGAATCTTTTTGGCTACTGCCGTCAGACTTAACATGTTTCCGTAGAGTTCTTGACTTTGGATAGGGGACGCACAAATACTGGAGAGAAAAAAAACCCATTAATATTATAGTCATTTATAATGGAAATGTAGATTTGAAACCAATCACTGAATATCAGCCACTTATAAGCAAGCTTCAGTTTTCCACTGGGTAACTGGAGAAGTTCTATAGTACTAGAAATGTGGAGAGAAACCTTTTAAAATGACGGCAACAGTCATTACTTTCTAGGCTCCAGTGTGTGCCTGCACATGACATTTTTGTGTCTTTCTTGTTGAATTTTGTTGGCTGTTTGGGATCTTGTAAGTTTGAATTCCATTAAAATTTATTTCTAAAGTATTTTTTGAGCTGTGACTGGTGCTATGGAACTGCATTGACCATTACCTAAAGATGGGGAGTGCTTTTGGCCACTGACCTTTTAAATGTCATAACAGCTTGATTGAATATTTGATTTCTTATAAATGTGCTCTCTGGCACTATATTTATAGTCTTGAACTTTTAATTTTCTGATGTTGTGCAATGTTTAATCAGGTGCGACTGTCATGTCATAACAAGACGATGTAATTTTCCAGTCTTTGCACAAATGTTTTCATAGTTAAAATGGAGGCTCTTATATCAATCTAGAAAGGAACTTTTTGCATCAAGGAACAAAATAAACCAACAACAGATTAAAAGAAATTTTCGCTGGATGGGCAGTGAATATTACCCTGATAAAAAACCTGGTTTATATATTTAGTAAATTTATTTGAGAATAATAAATATTAATATGAAATAAGTTTATTTCTTTAATAAATTTATTGAGTACCCGTTCTGTTCCAAGCATTGTGCCATGGGTTCTGATGTAATGTGATAAGATACAGGTAAGACTAGTGAATGAATATTTGTAATACAGGGTGTGTAGCAATAGAGTAAACATGGGGTACTGTGATGCTTAATCTAATCCGGGGGGGGGGGAGTGTCCAGGAAAGACTTTGTGGAAGAAGTGATGTTCAATCTATCTTATCCATTATCTAGGTCTATCAATTCTACCTCCTCTCAAAACACATTCTAAGGGGCACCTGGGTGGCTCGGTTGGTTAAGTGTCTGCCTTTGGCTCAGGTCGTGGTCCCGGGGTCCCGAGATTGAGCCCAGCGTCGAAGCCCAATGGGGAGTCTGCTTCTCCCTCTGCCCCTCCTCCCTGCTCATGCTCTCTTTCACTCACTGGCAAGCTCTCTCTCTCAAATAAATAAAATCTTTAAAAACAAAAACAAAAACAAAACAACACATCCTAAAATCCAACCACTTCTCCCCATCTCCACTGTCTCACCCCTAGTACAAGTCATCATCACTTGCAGTAGCTACAAAGCCGGTCCCCACCAAACCACAAGCTCCAAGAGGATAAAAATTTTAGTCCATTTTGTTTGCTAAGAAATCCCAAGCAAGTGCCTGACGTGTAGTGGGTGGCCAATACATATTCTTGAACAAATAAATGGTCTCTCCTCTTACACTTTTGGCCCATGACAATTCAGCAGCCAATGTGGTATTTTAAAAAGTACAATTGTTTTGTCCCCCATCGCTTCTCATTTTGCTCACCTTACCTTTTTTCTATATACTCCAACAGTTCTGAAGTAGTTAGTCTTTCAGTCCTGGGAACATTCCCCTTTCTCCTGTATCTGTTAGGTAAACTTTTATATTTTTAAAGATTTTATTTATTTATTTGACAGAGAGAGAGAATACACAAGCAGGGGGAGTAGCAGAGGGGGAGGGAGAAGCAGGCTTCCCGCTGAGCAGGGAGCCTGATGTGATGTGGGGACTCTATTCCAGGACCCCGGGATCATGACCTGAGCCGGAGGCAGACGTTTAACCGACTGAACCACCCAGGCACCCCAGTAAACTCCTTTTAATCCTAAAAGTACAGTTCAAATACTCTTGCCTACATGAAATTTGCAATCACATGAGTTAGATAGACATCAAACAACTAAGGAGGTTAATAAAATATTTTCAAAAGTGAAGAATGACATGAAATAATAACACAGGGTTAATTGAAAGAATAATTGGTTGTGAAGTAGACTCCTCTGAGAGGTGACATGTGAGCTGACACCTCAATCATTTGAAGGAGGCAGGGAAGCAGAGATCTGGGAGAACATTCCAGGATAGAGGAAACAGAAAATGCAAAGACTCTGAAGGAAGGAATAATTTGGCTTATTGAAAAGAATATGTGAGAATGGAACAAAGTTAGCAAGAAAGGTAGTGGTTGGTATAGGCCAAATCTTGCAGGGTCTTTTAGTTGTAGTAAAGAATTGGGATTTTATTCTAAATGTGATGGAAAGCTTGAATCCATTCCATCACACATAGAACCAAACCCCAGTTGTTTCCTGTGGCCTGCCAACCCTGCACGATCTTCTTCCTCATCCACTTCTGTTCCTCCCTGCTCTCTCTGTTCAGCCATCTGGTGTTATTTCTGTTGCTTAAACATGTCAAGATTGTCCCTGCCTCAGGACTTTTGCACTTGCTGTTCTCTGTCTGGAGTATACTTTCCCCAGATCTTCCCATGGTTGGCTACTTCTCATCACTCGAGGTTCAGCCTAAAAATTATCTCTTAAGGGAGGCCTCCCCTGGCTCTGTTAGTTTCCTAGGGCTGCCATAACAAATTACCTCAATTGGCTTAAAATAATGGAAAATTAGTTTCATAGTACTGGGGGCGCAAAGTCCAAAATCTAGGTGTCAGCAGGGCAGTCCCCCTAAATGCTCTAGTGGAGAATCTTTCCTTTCCTTTTTCAGTTTCTGGTGGCTCCAGGTG
The DNA here is from genome assembly GCF_009762305.2 of Zalophus californianus. Taxonomy (NCBI): domain Eukaryota; kingdom Metazoa; phylum Chordata; class Mammalia; order Carnivora; family Otariidae; genus Zalophus; species Zalophus californianus. The sequence goes on along the minus strand of NC_045612.1, from coordinate 43,799,090 downwards.
TTCCTTGGCTTGTGGCAGCATCACCCCAATCTCTGCCTTCATCTTCACATGACCTTCTTCTGGATCTTTATGTCTGTATCTTCTCCTTTTCTGTTTTTTATAAGGAAGCTCATCTTTGGGTTTAGAGCCCACCCTAATCCAGGACGATCTCATCTTGAGGTGTTTACCTAAATTATATCTGCAAAGGCTTATTCCAAATAAGGTCACATTCTGAAATTCTGGGTGGACATCTCTTTTTGGGGGCCACCATTCACTCCATTACATTCACCTTTCAGTTTAAGTCAACCATCTAGGCACTTCCTGGTACGTCACGTTGCTTGATTCATTATCTAAATTATTTTATTTATTTTCCTTATTTATTGTCTTTCTCCCCTAGACTATAAACTCTATGAAGGCAGGCACCTTGTTTGTCTTGTCCACTGTTACGTCTCTAGTGCCAAGCACATGGCAGACTCTCAGGAAATATTTGTTGAGTGAATGAAGGAAGGGATGACAAATTGAAATCTAAAGAATGAATGGTGTTGGTCACACAGAGAAGGATGGAAAACAGGGAAGTGTATAAGAGTATTTCCAAGCAGAATGGGCAGAGGCTAATAGGTGATAAGAGAGTGTGACTGGAACATACGATTTCCTGGAGAGGGGGGTAAGGGACAACCAGAACCCAAAGAGCCTTTTAAGTCATGTTGAGTGGTCTTTCTGAAGTCCACCAGACTGGGTGACTCCAAGGTCTCTGCCCTGGATACATTCAGGTGGGACTTTCTCTAGGCACACCCTTCCTCACATGGATCCTCACCTTTTCCATATGCCTATATGATCTGGCTCCTTAGCAGACTCCTTACGTGTTGGAGCTGGAAGCTGAGAAAGTTCTTTTTGCCGGCCCCTGAAGGTGTTAGTCTCCCAGGGCTTCTTGTCATCCCCCTACAGAGGCTATTGTAAAACTTCAGTGGTTTTGTCAAGGAAACCCCGTGACCTCTCCCATCATTCTCAGCACATGATTTCATAACCAATAGAGAATGGAAGCCAGCAGGAGAGAATTTCCTACCTGGAGTTGTGAGACAATTCAGCTAGCTAGGGGATGTACAAAATTTCCTGATTCCCAGGGCTTAGAGTTTGAAGAATGGAAGTGGAAGAAATGAGGCTGGAGAGGTAAGCAGGGGCCAGATCATATAGGCATGTTACAATATGTTCACCCTTCTTATCAAAAGTGTATAGGTCCTGTGCAAAGTCAGGCAGATGTGGTGCCTGTCTCCTGGCAGTTTTACCTGAGATTTGTCTCCTGGGAAGTTTTGCATTGTAAGATTAAGACTGCACTTGATGACTAGTACTTTCCCCCCTGTTTTTATTTGACCTAACGATAGGTGAGAATCAATAGTGCAGTTTAATGAATATTTATTGTGTACTTAGTAAGAACCAGGGATTTTTCCAATGCGCTACCTTAAACCAGTGCACATTTACTTTGAATTCTCATGCTTGATCTTTAAGAAAATCATGAGAATTTTTCATTTTACTCTATAATACTGCTGAGTTTTTTTTTAAAGATTTTATTTACTACAGAGAGAGAGAGAGAGAGAGAGAGAGAGAGAGAGAGAACAAGCAGGGGGAGCTGCAGGCAGAGGGAGAGGGAGAAGCAGGCTTCCCGCTGAGCAGGGAGCCCTGGACCCTCACTGAGCCCAGGACCCTGGGATCATGACCTGAGCTGAAGGCAGATACTTAATAGACTGTGCCACCCAGGTGCCCAAGTTTGTTTTGATACACAAAGAATTTTGTCCCCTCCCTTCTCCCTCTTTGAGTAAAATGAATACTTCAGGGAGTTCCGTATGCATCTTGTGGCTTCTTGCATCCCATTTACTCCCTCAAGTTCTAGAATATTCCTGCCCTTATAAAAGCACCTCTCTTACACAGATGAGCCACCTGGAGTCCAGAGATATCCTGAAACTGAGTCAGTGTCATATACCTACCTTGTGCCGAGCCAAGATTTGAACTCAACTCTCTCAAGAATTGTTTCCAATGTATCACAGCCATTCAGGATTTGGGGACTTTTTTTTAAAAGATTTTATTTATTTATTTATTTGAGAGACAGAGAATGAGAGAGAGAGAGAGCACATGAGAGGGGGGAGGGTCAGAGGGAGAAGCAGACTCCCTGCTGAGCAGGGAGCCCGATGCGGGCCTCGATTCAGGGATTCCAGGATCATGACCTGAGCCTAAGGCAGTCGCTTAACCACCTGAGCCACCCAGGCGCCCTTGGGGACTTCTTTTTTAAAAAAAAATTATTTAAATTTAATTTAGTTAACATATAGTGTATTATTAGTTTCAGGGGTAGAATGTAGTGATTCATGAGTTGCATATAACACCCAGCGCTCATTCCCTCCAGTGACCCACAACTGTTTTTTTCCTAAAGTTAAGTGTCTCTTATGGCTTACTCCCTGTTTTTATCTTTTTTTAATTTTTCTTTCCCTTCCCCCATGTTCGTCTGTTTTGTTTCTTAAATTCCACATGTGAGTGAAATCATATGGTATTTGTCTTTCTCTGACTGACTTATTTCACTTAGCATAATACCCTCTAGTTCCATCCACGTTGTTGCAAATGGAAAGATTTCATTCCTTTTGTTGGCTGAGTAATATTTCTCTATCTATCTATCTATCTATCTATCTATCTATCTATCTATCTACCTACGCACCTACCTACCTACCTACCTACCCACCTACCTACCTACCTACCACATCTTCTTTATCCATTCATCTGTCAGTGGACATCTGGGCTCTTTCCATAGTTTGGCTATTGTGGACATTGCTGCTATAAACACTGGGGGCAGGTGCCCCTTCAAATCAAATGGTTTATATGTGGTCCAGCTAATCAGTAGTATTGGGCTGAGAAAACTGTTCTGTCACCGTAAATATTTGTTTGGGGGAAACAGCCCCCAATTTTCACAAATCACTGTGAGATGAAGGAAAAATATGACCAGTATCTTGTTGGGTAAAATATTTTGAGTTGACAAAGCATTCTTTCACTTCAGGAAATTGGTTTTAGTAGAGATTTTTTTCTATTTTTTAAAAGTAGGCTCCACGCCCAGCTTGGTGTGGAGCCCAACGTGGGGCTTGAACTCACGACCCTGAGATCAAAACCTGAGCTGAGATCAAGAGTCAGATGCTTAACAGACTGAACCACCCAGGCGCCCCAGGAAGTTGGTTTTAAATGATCCATATACTTGAGCACTTTCTTAGGTCTAAGGTAGTATTGTGTCACTGCTGTTTGGGATTATATTTCTTACCATTCCTTCTCCTCCCAGGGCCAGGTCATGCCTCAGCACTTTGTGGCTTCCTGATAGATTTTTTTGCGATCCAGAAAGACACCAGGTTAAAGGAATCAAGTGCTCAATAACTCTGTCTTGGTAGCCGCCAAGAGATGCCACTGAGCTAGGGGAAGGATGCATTTGCCTTGGTGCCTTTCTTTGCATGCCAAGCCCAGCTGCCAGTGGGGGTGGGGGGTGGTAGTGGTGGTGGGGAGGGGTGGGGGAAATGGTGGGGCTATTTGATGGCCTCTTCAGAGCAGTACAGAAAGGTGGTGGTAAGTGGCCCAGGCTCAGGGTTTGGAGGAGACAAGTGGGCATTTCTGGCTTCTCACAGCTATGTTCTTGTTTTTGTTAAGCCTTTGTGCCCCCTTTCCACATGACCAGTATGCTTGAGAAGTCATCAGCTTTGACTGGCAAGGGCTTGCCATTTCTGGATTTAAATAGATTTAAATAGAGTCTAACAGGGGCAGTTGCATTTCCTTACTTTGGAGAGCTATATTTTCCTTTCGTGGGTTAAAAAAAAATGCACATGAAAAAGCCCTAACTTCATTATGCTTCGGTCACAGCAGGGAATTTATAGCAAGAGCCCAGCTGTTTGCAGCTCATGCCAGAGTTTTTGATCCTAACGTAATTGAGCTCACATTTTTGAATCGGGAAATAATATTCAGAGGAGCAGACTTTGGAGTTTTCAGGTTTCCAGGCCAAGCAATGGGTTCCTGAATCTATTTTGGGTTGTTTTTCCCTTGTACCTTTCCCTCTTCACCCTTAGAGCTCTTTGCTCCTTTCCTGGCTGTGCAAATCTCTTTTCTGTACACATGCTGTTCTAATCGCCTTTTTGATGGAAAAAGAACCCCCATGATTTTATATCTTAACTCTTGCCTTCACTACTTAAAACTCCTTTCTCTTAATTGGGCCTCCATACATTCAAGCAATACCCAGTATAACTTGTGTTTCTTGGGCATGGGGGCCAGACAGTGTGCTAAGGGCTTTATATGCATTATCTCTTCTGATCCTTCCAACAGCTCTCTGAGGAAGGCCCTGTTATTGCTCCCATTCTATGGATGAGATCTCTGAAGCTCAGAGGGGTGAACTAACTTCTCAAGGACACACAGTGGTGGAGTTGGGCTTCAAGTCCAGGTCATGGGGATCCAGAGCCAGTAGTTTCAGCCCTGCTGCTGTATTGAACTGACCACTTGAAACAGCCTGCCAAGTGTTAGATTCTGCAGGGGGTGATAAGGGCAAAAACACATAGGTTTTTTTAAAAGATTTTTATTTATTTATTTGACAGAGGGAGAGAGAGAGAACAGGAGCAGGGCAAGGAGCAGAGGCAGAGGGAGAAGCAGGCTCCCAGCTGAGCAAGGAGCCCGATGTGGGGCTCCATCCCAGGACACCGGGATCATGACCTGAGCCGAAGGCAAATGCCCAACTGGCTGAGCCATCCAGGTGCCCCCCAAGCACATAGTTTTTGTCCCTGCAGAGCCTGAGTTGGAGCATAGGAAAGAGCCAGCAGCTCATTTCTACCAGCTTGGTGGGGTTCTTGTTAGAGTCAGATGAAATGGCAGGTAGAAGCACTTGGTTCAAGGTAGAGTGGTATATGGATGCTGGTTATTGGTATCATACCCGTCACAGCCCAGTTACCCGCATGTCTGGGAGGGCAGGTATATGGGAGAGTGGTGCAGTGCACACCTGTGATGTCACAAACTTGTAGCATCTCTTGTTGAATATGGAACTCCTGCCGCATCCTGTTTAGCCTGGCACTACACACTTTCCGTTCAGCTGGGAAGATGCTGTATAGCTCTTCTCATGTAGCAGGTGCTGTTCTAAGCCCTTTACAAGTATGAACTCACTTGCTTTCATTTGCAGGATTGTGTGTTAACGTCACAGTCCTAGATTCCCCGTTCTCCATCAGTAACCAAGTCCTGTTGCTTCTACTTCCTCAACAGCTTTTAGACTTGTCCACTCGTGTCCAGCTGCACTGCCTTTGCCACTGTTTTCGTTCATGTTTACATCATCTCTCCCCTCCAGGATCCTAGTAGCAGCCTTCCTGGGCTTTGGCACTACTGCTCTTAAGCCGTCACCCTTCCCAAGAGAAGAGAGGGCTTTCTTTTTTAATTTTTTTTAAATTATGTTATTTTACTGTTGCTATTCTTGCTGGTTTGGTTCTTATTCTGTTATTCTTTTGTGCTTAACAGAGTCATTCCTCCTCTTTTAAACCCCCAATCCAGTTTAATCTCTGAAACTTTGTTTTCCGCTGTTACTGATTATACGGAAGGGGGTTATTAATGACTGGGAGGGGAGGATGTAGGTTGGAACTCTCAGTGTGCTGTGAATTATTTCCCCTGTTGTGGCACAGGAGCGATTCCTGGGTTTCCCATGCCTCTTCAAAGTCCTCTCCTCCTTGAAATGAGGCTCAGGGCTGCATTCAGCCCCCACCGGTGGGGTTCAGGGCAGTTTCAGTTTCTGTGCATTTGTTAGCCTATCCCTGCTGCTCGGTAAAGGGGAGATGGGGCATGAGGAAACAATGCTGGCTGTGGATGATACTCTGCTTTTTCTCAAGAAGAGCCCAGTGAGTAATGCATCAAGCCCTGAACATCCTGGAACACTAACCTCAATGTCATTGTCAGCTTCTCCCCGATCACAGTCATTTCCAGGTAATGGCTCAGTCTAGACATGGGTCCCCCAAACCATCCAAATGGAGAGGGGGAGGGGGAGGGGAAACTGTCCCCAACACCCAGAGTACAATTTAGCCGAGGAGATTTATTTTCACTTTGATTTGGAACATAAATACTGTAAATATCCTCCACTCTGTTAGCCTCCCCCCTTTGTTTCCAGAGCTATAGTTAATGGGCTAACTTTCTGGCTTGGCACTTTATCAAGTTGATAGAACTGTTTAATGAAACCCACGGAGATTGGACAATTTAGTCTAATGGTCAGTTGCAACCCTTGATGTAAGTAATTTCCAGCAATACTGTATGCATCAAATGTCCAACCTGCCAGTGGTTATCAATATCCATTATGCTTTTGGTTGGTTTGAACCATTAATAACCTGTCAGATTAAGCAATTAGGCTGTCTCCACTTGCCAGAGGAAATTGTTTTCCCCTAACTGATGATATTGGTTTTGTGGTTGTGCAGATAAGTACTTGGTCAAAATGTTTGGCACATTCCTAGCTGGGGAGTGGGTCTTTTTGATAGATAAGGAGCAGGAGCTGAAATTCAAGGGGCTGAGAGGAACTCTGCAGACAATCCCTGGGAAAATGTCATTCCAGTGTACGTTATAAAAGTAGCTTAATTATTACTGGTGCTCTCCAGTGGGGGATTTCATTTGATGCGTCACCCAGGTGGGACCACATGTCTCCACGGAGCCCCAGCTAAGCCACAGAATTCAAGTTTGATTAGAAATGTGAGCTATCCTGGGCTTTATGGAAAGCACATCAGGGACACTCTTGGGGCTTTGCCGTTTTGTACACTTTCAAAAGCAAGATGAAGAAGAGAAAAGAGAGGGGAAAAGTTCAGTGGAAACCATTAACCCTCCTCTATGCTGTTTGCTTCTGGTCTCTCCTGTATTTTTTGGTTTTGTGATTTTCCATTTCCATTTTCATGTAGCGGTACAGGAATACATGTTACTTTCTACCTTTGTGTTTTTGCACATTCTAGTAACCTCACCTGCTGTGCCCTCTTTCTCCCTTTAACTAGTTTTCATACAACCAGCAACTTGAACACCTGGCTTGAAAACCCCTTCTGGACAGACCTTCCAGAGAAACTTTACCCATTCTGATCACACGTTTACACAAAGTCTTCTTATTCCTGTGTCATCATTTCACATTTATCGATGCATTGCTTTCATGTTGTTTTTAAAACTTTGCATTTTGCATTTTTATTTTTCCTAATTACAAAAGCAATATGAGTGCAGCTCAGAAAACAGAAAACACACTTAAGCACAAAGGAGAAAACCAAAAATCACCCATAATCCTACCACCTGTAGATCACCAGCTGTATGTCATTCATTCATTCATTCATTCAGCTAGGATTTACTGAGCAAGGACTTTTTGGCTGTCTTGGAAGTTTTGGAGATATCATTGTACACAACATGGTCACTGTCCTTGTTGAGGATTTTTCCCATCATCGCAAATTAAGTATGCAGTTACAAACCGTGTTAAATGTTATGATAAAAAAGGAGTGTGTTGTGAGAGTGTATAGGAGGGGGACTGATCCTGGTCTAGACGTTAAGGAAGGGTTTTCTGCGGAAGTGACCTTTGGGGTGAAATCTGAAAGTTGATCAGGAAATAGTTGGCCAGGGAGGTTTGAGTGGTGGGGGAGTGGGGAGGGGAGGGGAGGGGAGGGTGAGATGGTAAGATCTTTTTTTTTTTTTAAGATTTTATTTATTTTTTGGAGAGAGAGAGAGAATGAGAGAGAGCAAGTGCACAAGTAGGGTGAGGGCCAGAGGGAGAAGCAGACTCCCTGCAGGAGCCTGATGCAGGACTTAATCCCGGGACCCCAGGATCTTGACCTGAGCGGAAGGCAGACACTTAACCAACTGAGCCACCCAGGCGCCCGGGAAGATCTTTTCAAGCTAAGGTGATAGCACGTGGGAAAAAATATCAGTGACTAGAAGGAATATGGGATGTTCTAGGACAGGGGTGGGCAAACTAGACTTGCCAGAACACTACCTGTTTTTGGAAATCAAGTTTTATGTGCAGATAATACGCCCATTCATATACATATTGTCTATGTTTGCTTTTGTGCTACAACTGTGGAGTTGAATAGTTCTGACAGATACTGTCTGGCCCCCTGTAAAGTCTAAAATATTTGCTCTCTGTCCCTTTATAGAAAAAGCTTGCCAACTCCTGTTCTGGGATCTAAAAGAAGGCTGAGGTAACAGGAAAGGAGGAATGTGGGGAATGATGAGGCTGGATCTAAGGCAAGGACCAGACAGAACCTACAGGTTAAGGGTTTTTTTTTTTTTTTTCTTATTATGTTATGTTAATCACCATACATTACATCATTAGTTTTTGATGTAGTGTTCCATGATTCATTGTTTGCGTTTAACACCCAGTGCTCCACGCAGAACGTGCCCTCTTTAATACCCATCACCAGGCTAACCCATCCCCCCACCCCCCTCCCCTCTAGAACCCTCAGTTTCTTTCTCAGAGTCCATAGTCTCTCATGGTTCGTCTCCCCCTCAGGTTAAGGGTTTTAAACTTCATTCTAAGAATAACGGAAAAGCACTGAATCATTTTTTTTGAAAGATTTTACTTATTTGACAGAGAGAGAGAGTACAAGCAGGGAGAGGGAGAGGGAGAGGGAGAGGGAGAGGGAGAAGCAGGCTCCCTGCGGGGGACTCCATCCCCGGGACCCTAGGATCATGACCTAAGCTGAAGGCAGGTGCTTAACCCACTGAACCACCCAGGCGCCCCAGCACTGAACCATTTTAAGCAGGGGCTTGCAAAGGCCTGTTCTTCTAACACATACTGGTTTTTAATAGTTTGTAATTTGGCAGTTCATCTTGTATATTTTCCCACTCTTCAGTTATATAATCTTTAATGGTGTGTCTACAGTTTCATCATATGGATGCTGAAATTATGTGTACTCAGCAGTGAACATCCTGTGCATACTGTTGCTAATTTCCTAATAATTTCTTAGAAATGGAATTGTTAGGTCAATGGGTATGTACATTTTAAAGGCTTTTCCTTCTCCTCTATTTCCATTGTTCTAGAAGTGATGCTTATTATGACCAGCAAGGTAGAATACCTGGTTCCCCCACTCTTGTTAGACATTTAATATATTTGCCAGTTTACACAAGAAAAACGATATCGTAGTATTGCTTTTATGTGCATTTCTGTGATTACTGGAGAGGGTAATATTTATTTCCCATAAGTGTTATATTTCATCTTTTGTGAAATGCTTATTGATATAATTTGCTTATATTTCTATTAGGATATTTATCTTTTATTATTGATTTTTTATGAACTCATTATATATTGGGTACACTAACTCTTTGGCATCCATTGTAAATATTTTTTTCAAGCTTGTCTTTTGCCTTTCCATTTTACTTATGGCATTTTAAGGACAATTTATGAATATTTAGTTAGTTAATAAGCCAGTTTTTTCTTTTGGATTTTCTGCTCTTCGGGTTATGTTTGGAAACACTTTCTTCACACTGAGATTATATAACATGCATACATACTTTCTGCTAATTTTAAAATAGTTTTTCTTTATATTTCAATCTGTAATCCATTTGGTATTTATTTTGGTAGTGGCATGAGATAGATATTTAACAGATTTTTAAGGAGGGGAAACTCATTTTGGGGGAGAAGAAGAAATACCTCTTAGAAAAATTGGGAACTCTGTGATTAGGAATCTCAAACACTGTATCTGGAGGAAAAATCTTTTTTTTAAAGATTTTCTTTAGAGAGAGAGAGAGCACAAGCAGGGGGGGTGGCAGAGGGAGAGGGAGAAGCAGACTCCCCGCTGAGCAGGGAGCTCTACCCAAGGCTAGACCCCAGGACCCTGGGATCATGACCTGAGCCAAAGGTAGACGCTTAACTGACTGAGCCACCCAGGTGCCCCAGAAATATGGTTTTTGGATGAGATTCAGGCATTTGAGATATTCTAAAACCAAACAAGTTTACTTAGTGTAGAACAGAATTGTTAAGTACGTTTTCTGAAAAAATCACTTCCCCAATTCCAAAGTTGATATCCTCAAACCACTTCCACCTCTAAACACCTACTACCCTAAAGCCTCAAGCCTCATTACATCAAGAAGGACTCTTAAAAATGTCTTTTTTGCATGTAAGGTGTTTGTGCAATCTTTTGCTCATTTATCCTGTGTGCATTATGAGGCATGCCTTTCGAAGTAGAACTGTATTTGTGACTTTAATTGTTTCCCTTACTTTTGTTTATTCTTTGTCTTGTAGAGGACTCATTTATTTTTATTTTTTATTTTTCATTGTTTTAATTATTTCACAAACACGTATAATATCTACTATTTCATAGACAAGGTTCTAAGTGTCTTAAAAATATTAACCTGTTTACTTTTCATAACAGCCCTATGTCTTCATTTTGCATATGAGGGAACTGAGGAACAGTGAAGTTCAGTGACTTGTTTGAGATCACACAGGTAGCAAGTCACCACCATATTCTGTTTCCTTTATGGCGGTGGGAAGTATTAGGGAGGAGGGAAGGATTATTTTAGGGGATGGAAAATTCCCTCTGTCGGGCAGAAACAAATGCTACCATAGGAACAAACTGAAGTCTGAATTCATAGACACCATTATTCCATCTTGAAACATGAATCACATAAACCTTTTCAGTTCTATTCTATGTCTACTTTAACAGTCCTATCAATGCCTATGTATATATTGGATGTGTGCTTTCATTGTAAGTCATCTAGAATCTCTTTAGATGCAGGCAGCGTATAAATTAGATTAAAAGTCTGAAATGTGCTCAGAGCATTTCAACTGGAATAATCTTCAGACAAGAGAAATTAGTTTATAACCTTAAAACAAATGAAAGTAATTTGTACAAATGTTCATGGGAGTTCTGTAACCATTAAAAGCTGGAAACAACTGAATAGTGAGAGGTGGGTGGCTAAAGAAAACCATGTGTTCCATCAATGAGATGGAATACCCCATGGGTATTAACAATAACAAATATGGGGATAATATTGATATATGGACACTTGTATTTGAAGGAATATTCTGCAAAAGGCAGAATAAAAATAGTAGGTACACACATAAATATGTGATGATATATGAATACATATGACACTAATGGGAATATAATTTGGATTAATTTTGTAGCTAAAGCAGCACTGTTAGGGGTTTGGGGTTAGGGTACTTAAAGTCATAATTAAAAAACACACTTTTTTCAAGCAGAAAGGAGTTGCCCCCTGATAATCACTGTTGTACTTTGGGCCTAGGAGGGTGTCTCAAGGATATTTCTGGGTGGTCTGGAAGGGGATTTCTTCTCTAACATTTTCCCGTAAGGTCTTGCCGTCCTCTGTGTTCAGGAAGTGCATAGTGAGCTGCCATTTGGAAGGGAGCCAGTCCAGTATCTTGTCATCGTCAGCTGGGCACGAGGAGGCCAATTTAGTGGAAAGCTTGGCAAGAATGGCTTTAGGGGAAAGGCCAAGGTAAGAGAAGTGGCTCTGATGGAGGCTGTGCAGTTAGAAATGAAGTCCAAACTGAAGCATGGTGAATCCCATCCAGTTCCGGCAGGTGTGGGGAATATGGTCTGGGAGCATCCTATTCATTCTACTACACAAGTGCAGGATAAATATAACAAAACCTCAGATGGAGATCAGGTAAATCCAGGGGACACTCTTAGACTAGGGAGTTGCAGAACCAGGGCCAACCTATGGGAAGCGGTGCCAACAGCAAATGAGGCAGGTAGCTGGAACCCACAATTTGGCTGAAATGCAGGGCAAGGCTTTCCTTACCACTGGGCACCAAAGCTTTGAGGAGAATGGAGCTGCCCCGAGTGTCCAATAGAAGTGGGCGGAAGGGGGCCAGAGAAATTCTTGTTCTGTCTTCCAGAGGTGTTTAGTGGTTGTGGTGGTTTTAATTATATGTGCTCCAATTCTTAGATATTCCTCCCTTCAGGAGGTGGAGTCTGATTTCCTTCCCTTGAATGTGGCTGGTCTTAGTGTCTTGCTTCTAATGAACAGAAATGATGGAATATCACTTCCAAGATCAGGATATGAAAAGATTGTGGCTTCCATCTTGGGGACCCTCCTAGACCACTTTGGGGCAATCCAGCTGTCATGTCATCGAACAGCCTTGTGGAGAGGCCCCTGTGGGGAGGACCTGAAGCCTCCTTCCAGGAGCCACAAGTGTGAACTTCTTCAGCTCCCTCGGATGACTGTGGCCTTGGCCTACAGTTGCAGTCTCCTCACAGACCCTGAGCCAGAACACCCAGCTAAGCTGCTCCAGGATTCTTGACCCTCAGAAACTTGCTATGTTTATTGTTTAAGCTGCTAAGAGTTTGGATTATTTGTTATGCAGCAGTAGATAATTAATAGAGTGGTGGCCTCATGCCTGATTATATTGTGGAAATGTCTGGCACCTCGGGCTAGTGCTAGGGAATAGCCAAGATAGAATGGGGTGGTATATCGGCAGCTGAATGCTTATTCTGAACATCTGGGATGGAGCTGAGATGGGGGCAGCTACTGAGAGTCCTGGATGGTAAGTATTCAGTGAGATACTGGTCTGTTTATGCTGATGAGAGGTACCTATTTTTCTTCTCTGTGTGGGGAAGTGGTGCAGGAAACATCTCAGCTGGTTGGTCCCAGAGTACCAGGGTCAGGAGTCCCAAAGTGTGCTGTATGATGCTTAGTGCCAAGTGAAGAACTGTGGTTGGGGCTGCAGGGAACAGAGGGAGAGTGCCGTTGAGCTAAAAAGGCAAGTCCAGAACAGACTGTTAAGTGAGGGAGCCTAAGGAAGTTGAATCTGGAGGCAAAGCTGAGCTAAAGGACCAGAAATACTAGCGTGAAGAGCAGAGTGACCCAGCAAGAGGTGGATTATCCTGCATTCCGTCCACAGATGTGGGGGCAGAGGGCACACGCAGTGGCACACACCAGGAGCAAGGCTCTTATAGTTCTGACTCAAGGTTGTATGGGTGAACTAGATCCAACTGGGCCAGGCAGGTTGGGAAATGGAACTTGACTCTTCTTTTAGTGAATTGAGGGGAGTTGGGGGTGGTTGTTGAGTCTGGGTTGATAGTCCATTTCTATTTCACCCCTCTGCTTCAAACATCGTTCATTCACGGGACTTTGGAGGAGTGAGGATCTATAATAAGGGCTCCGTTGTTTCCTGCAACATTGGAAATATGTCACATGTCACTAGGCTATCATTGGCTCTGGCTTCTGTTGAGGCTCTGATGGTCCTTCCTGAGAAACTTACATCTGGATATGTTAAATATCTCTAGAGGGCCTCACAGCTGGTGCTAAAATACGTGTTCAAGTGTCTGCTAATTCTGTTGACTAAATGCTGCATGGTCCTCTCAGCAGAATGACATTTCACAGCTTTCAGCTGCCATTAATCATTGACCTCAAGAGCCTCAGGGTTTAGTACCTAATCCATCAGGCTGCCAGGCACTTGAGGCACTTTAAGACTTCGAATAGAAATAGACTCAAAGACATGCTGTCCCCAAAAGCCATTCCATTCCAGAATGATTAAATGTCTGTGCCCCCAGAGGTTTTCTATGATAGTTTAGAAGATTGGCACAAATATACCCAAACAAATTTTTTTTTTAACCTGTGTGTTCAGGCAGCAAAACCTTGATGGAGATGAATTTGTGCCATTGCAGCTTTCTGGGGGTATCTCTGAGATGCAAACTCTTTGTCTTAGTTGAACTGTCATTTGGGCATTTAATTCCCCCCTGCCAGAGGAGGGATTTGGAACTTTGAGGTCAAAAGCCAATATTTGAAAATAATGGTACTTTGTGTTTTAGGTGAGTTTGCCAGTAAGGAGATGGAGAGCAAACTAGGAGAGGTGAGCCAATTGGCACCTTTAGTTTATCTGGCTCTTGGGTCCATTCCTAGCTAAGCTCCTCAGGGACATTCTCTGCTATTAAACAACCCTGTATTCCTTCTGGCGTAGTTGAACAGTGTAGCCAATCTCTGAAAATTATTTTGTAATTTGTCTCTCAGGTTAAAGTTCAATTAAATATACTGGCTAAGTAGATTTGCAGAGTCAGCTTACCAGCTTATATGGTATGACAAACATGGCTACTTAATCCAAGAAATTCATATTCCTTATCTCTATGGAGTTGTCACTGGGATCGTGTTTCTGAGCTCCCTTTGCAACTAGATGGTGCCATAGGATTAATACTTGCTGATGGAATGTGAGCAGAAGTGATTTGTGTCACTTTTAGAAGAAGGCGTTCATTCTAAAATCTCTTTCCATTTCAGACAACATACTGGCCTTGGCATTAAGTGTGTTTAAGATGGATGAGTCAAAAGATGTAAGGAGGCTGGGTCCCTATATTTCCATCTGAAAAGTCAACTGCTGACTGTGATCATCCACATTGGACTGCTAGGTGAGCAAGAAGTACATTTCTATTGTGTTGAGCCCCTAGGTTTATTTGTTATCACAGCTAGCATTGCCTTAATCAATATACATGGAGTTTTTAGATTCTTGGGTAAAACGTGTTTTGTAGGGTTATGATTAGATAAGTTGTATCCCTTGGCTAAACTGATTTTTTTAACTGAATGTCAATAAGGTATGTACAACTCTGTCCTAAATATTTAATGCTACCTCCTCATCCTAGTTCATTCATTTATTCCACAAAAATGTATGGAGGGCTTTTAGACGGTGCCAGGTGCCATGCTAGGTAGGCACTGGGGATAGAATACTGATCAAGACAGACATAGTCCCTACTCCTGTGAACCTTAAAGTCTATAGATGAGAGATGATGAATTCTTGAACTAGGACAATGGAGGGGGCCTGGAGAGGAGGGTATAGACTAGAACAGTGATTCTCAAAACTTGATCCTTGGGCCATCAGCCTTCTAATCACCTGGGGAGCTTATAAAAATGTAGACTTCAGATCCTGTCCCTATAAAGTCTGAGTTAGTAGGACTGGAATGAAGTCCAAGCAATTACATTTTTAACAATCTCTCCCCAGGTGATTCTGGTACAGAATTCCATTTGAGAGCAGGGGAGGGAAAGAGAGTAGAGGTGGGGGGAAGGGAGGGAGAGGGAAGAAGTGAGAGAGAGAGACTGAGATTTAGAAGGTAAGTTGACAGGCCTTTAATGACTGCTTGGAAGTGGTAGTTTCGAAAGAGAAGGAACACTCAAAGAGAAGGAACACTCCGAGGTTTCTGGCATGAACCACGGGGATGGGGTGATGGTATGTGCTTGGGATAGGCAATATAAGAAGAGGGGCAGGTCTCTCTAGGGGTGGAGATACAAGTTCAGCTTTAGACTTGATGAGTTTGAAGCACCCATGTGCTGTTCAGGTGGAGATGCAGTATGTTTGGCATGTATGGTGGGAGTAGAAAGTGAGATTGTTAGAAAGACAGGAGACCAGGAGAACTGAGCCTGGTAGCTGTTAGGTATGAATTGAGATGCAGTCCCTGCTTTCAAGGAGCTCACAGTCAAGTGATGATGTATAAGGCTGATCTCAAGGTATACTGGGTGGCTTAGTGCTATTCCATCTCTCTACTATAGACACAACATTCTGGGTTGCTGAATATAACAGAAAAAGTGGGGGTGAATTCAACAAAAAAAATCTGGCTATTTATTTATTTATTTATTTATTTATTTATTTATTTGACAGACTGAGAGAGGGAAAGATAGAGAGAGCACAGGCAGGGGGAGCCGCAGGCAGAGGGAGAGGGAGAAGCAGGGAGAAGCAGGCTCCCCGCTGAGCAGGGAGCCCAGTGCAGGGCTCCATCCCAGGACCCTGAGATCATGACCCAAGCCGAAGGAAGGCACTTCACCGACTGAGCTACCCAGGCACCTGGCTCTGGCCCTTTAAACCCAGCCATGAATACAGCACTTTTCCTAGTCATTCATTCAGGTCCAGTTCCTCCTTCCCATTGTTGTCCCTGACACCCCACTTTCATATTACTGGTCCTCCAATTTCTGGCAATGCTCTTTTTTTTAAAAATTATTTAGCTTTGTAGGTTTTAGTGATTTGTTCTAGATTCTCCTGGCTTAAAAGGCGTGGCTCTCCACCTAATTCTCAACTCTCCTTGCTCCTTGGAGTGTGGCACCTCTTAATGTTTTGGGTGACAGGGTCTACCAGCAAAGGTTTCCCTGGACCCCTGCAGGGGAGATGGAGTCAGACAGAGATCGTGTCTGTGAAAGCACTACATGCATGTAAGCTCTTATTCGGAATTGTTTCATAAGTAAATCAAGGTTCCAAATGAAGCTGCAAAAGGACTTGGAAAGGTGGTCAGAATCCTGTCCTTTCCGTTCTTCATGCCTTTCTGTCATCTCTGTGAAAATTTTCCTGAAAAGCAAATAGCTTCTCTTTTGTGTCAGTGAACTCGCAAAGCTATGGAAAAGCTTGATGAAAACCAATGGAGAGATCTCCAAAGAGGACAATTCAGTGATTTCCTGTCCAACCCAAGTCAAATTTGAAATTTTCCTCTGGCCTCACTTTCAGCGCTAAAATCACTTCAGACCTAGAATATCAAAGTTTGGGCATAATTATCTGGGCAGGTCCAAATTTGCTGTATCCAGCACTTTAAGCATTGAGGCTCTCAGCTTGAAAGCGCTCAGTCAGAGTGTGGGGTACTTTGCTTGGGGTCAACTTTGAACTCCAGTGAGTGATTTAGATAAAAGAACACTATTAAGCTCAGGGAGAAGGGAAACAACTTTTCGTGAACTCTTATTATGTGCTAGGTACTATATTATGGACTGTGTATTTGTGTTACTTTATTTAACTCACACAACCAGCTTGTTACCTCCAATGTGTAGATGACAACACCGAGGCTCAGAGAAGTGAAGAAATATGCTCAAGGGCACACAGTTTATTCGCAGCAAACTAGGTATTTGAACCTTGGCCTATTGACTTCAGACCTATGTGCACTTTACATGAGTTTAGTGCCTCCAAAATTCAGTCATTTGTGATTTATGTACTGTCTCTACTATTGTATCTGATTTTTTCCCCTTTAATTATTATTATTATTTTTTTTACTATGTTAGCCTTCTTAAAGATATCTTGAAAATCATGGTGTGTGTATGTGTGTGTATTATGCATCTGGGTGCCACCTCAGATCAATTCCTATACTACTTATGGAACACACAGCATTCTTTGGAAACATTGCACACTCATCGGTGGAGGAGTAAAGGGGAGACGGGTAGGTGCTTGCATCACTCTGCGTCTCCATCAACCTTCCCCTGAGCAACCTCAAATTAAAAAAAACCCAGTACATACCAAGAAAATATCAGCTTAGCATGTGTATAAAGCCTTCAGGCTGATGGTAACATACTTTTTAGGAGAGAGAAAAATGAGTACATATTATAATCCAGTGCTTCCCGAGTTTATACTGTCATAGGACACAAAGGAAATATTTGGAAGGGTGAGGTTGCTCCCAGCTCCAGGCTCCGCCCAGCCTGTCATGAGAGTAGATGGGACTGATATCTCAGCAAAACCCTAACACTGTTGGGGCACACCAAGTCCCTATAACTCATGGGGTTGGGGAGTTCTGCCATAATCTACCATTGGAATAATTGACTTTTGGGAAGGAAAACAATCCACATTGATATAATCCAGTTAAGTACTGTGCCTGTGTCCTCCTGTGCATGTATGTGCGCATGTAATTGGTAATTGTGCCCTTGTTTTTGTTTCATTTCTGCGGATCCATCCCTGTCGGTTGATTACATCACTCGGCACTTAGGTAAATGCACCTTTAGGACATGTCTCAGTGTTCCTCTTTTCTTCTCATAGTCTTTTATTATAGGAATTATGGAGTTGCCATGCTATTTCATTCAGTCTTCAGGTTATTATAATTAATAATTATACACACATATAATTAATATAAAGACATATCAAGAGTGAAAAGAAATTACTAGCAAAACGGTTGCTTAAGACTACCATACGCTGTTACCCAAGACATTATTACTTAAGTAGTCTCTGCTCTTACCCCGTACCCTGTGTCCCTGTCGAAGCCCAAATGCTACCACCAATGTATGTATACATTCATTCAGGTTATGCTTGTGCCTTTGTCATTGTTTTGGATCTCTGGAGATCAGTTTTAGCCTCAGAATTCAAGGTGTGTAGACATACACCTCACAATCTAAGCTGCCAGTTGACTTCTGTTTGGAATCTCTTTCTTATATGGAACATTAAGCACCATGACCTACTACCCTAACCCATCTTACTCTATCCTGTAGACATTCATGATCTGGACATGCTTAATGGGCAAGCTCTGACAGCTCAGGACACAATTGGTCATGGCTCAGTTAACTGTTGCAGCAGTATCAGCCTAGCAAGGGCAAAAACCTGGGGCTAGATCTAAACACTGATTGCATGGCCACCAGAATGGTGTTGAGAGTAGGAAACAAATAGTCAGAAGACCCAGGTTCTGATCCAGGCAAAAGGTTGGTGGCAGGAATGAATGTATCTCAAACATATACTTTCAGCTCAGACCTCTCTTTCCTGAGTTCCCTTTATATTCACCTATATTCTTGGAGTCCCATAGTCACCTCAAACTCAACATGTTCCAGATTGTACTTGTGATATATATCTGCCCCAGCCTGTTTCCCTTCTAGTGTCCTCAATATCAGTAGAAAACCTCATGATCTATCCAGTTGCACCAAGAAACTCTAGGGTGCCGGTGGGGTTATTCTTGGTCTCTTTCCTCTCCCACCCACATTAAACCCCTTACCAAGTCTTGCCAGTTTTACCTTCTTAGATGATCTCTCAAATCTTTCCATCCTCACTGATGTCACTGTAGACCCCAACACCAGCATCTGTTACCTGGACAACTGCGGCAGGCTACCAACTGGTCCTTCTACCTCTACTCTTGCCTCCCTTCAATCCATTTTCATTATAGCAGCCAGAGTAAATCAAACCATGTCATTACCATCTTTCTCTGCCGTTCAGATTAAGACCCAGCAATAGCTTCCATTGCCCTTAGGATAAAGACATTGATTTCTGTGATCTGCAAGGGCCTGAATAGTCTCCCCTGGCCCCTTAGCCATGTTTCATAGCACTTTTTGCCCCACTCAGGGTTGGTACAAAGTTTCCTGCCCAGCTTTCAATAAATGAGACTGAAGCTCTGGCTTAATTAGGTTTTTATTTAAGAAGTCTGTGAAATGCAACATAAGATGAGTTGCAAGTCAACATAGAAACTTTTCATCTTAAGACGATTGATGGATTTAATGTGGGAGGTGGTGCTGATCATGCTGGGTTGACTGTTTTATTAAATTATTTGTCATGACAGTAATGATTGTTAGACACCAAGCAACAATACTCCTTACAATCTGACATTCAGATTGGCTCTTACCTTTTTTTTCAAAGCATATGCACAATTAGTTTTGCTCTCACTACATACCGGTGAGGTGAGTGGAGCAGGGATTTGTATTCCATGCTTAAGATAAAGCAACTGAAACCCAGAGTAGTAAGATGTATATCACCTAGCAAGTCAGGGGCCCATTTCAGTTGAAAAGCACTGAGAAATAATAATAAGAGTAGTAACAGATACCACTTGCAAAGTCCTCACTATGGTGGATTCAGCTAAGTACTTTTATTTTTTTTATTTTATTTTTTTTCTTTCTCTTGTTTTGAAATTTATTTTTTTTAAAATTTTTATTGTTATGTTAATCACCATACATTACATCTTTAGTTTTTGATGTAGTGTTCCATGATTCATTGTTTGTGTATAATACCCAATGCTCCATGCAGAACATGCCCTCTTTAATACCCATCACCAGGCTAACACATCCTCTACCCCCCTCTCCTCTAGAACCCTCAGTTTGTTTTTCAGAGTCCATCATCTCTCATGGTTCATCTCCCCCTCCGAATTCCCCTTTCATTCTTCCCCTCCTGCTATCTTCTGCTTTTTTTTTTTTTAACTGATATTGTATTATTTGTTTCAGAGGTACAGATCTGTGATTCAACAGACTTGCACAATTCACGGCACTCACCATAGCACATACCCTCCCCAGTGTCTATCACCCAGCCACCCCATCCCTCCCAACCCCGACCACTCCAGCAACCCTCAGTTTGTTTCCTGAGATTAAGAATTCCTCATATCAGTGAGGTCATATGATACAGGTCTTTCTCTGATTGACTTATTTCCCTCAGCATAACACCCTCCAGTTCCATCCATGTCATTGCAAATGGCAAGATCTAATTCCTTTTGATGGCTGCATAATATTCCATTGTGTGTGTGTGTGTGTGTGTGTGTGTGTGTGTGTGTATTGTATATATATATATATATATATATATATATATATATATATATATATATATATATATATAACAGATCTTCTTTATACATTCATCTGTTGATGGACATCTTGGCTCCTTCCACAGTTTGGCTATTGTGGACATTGCTGCTATAAACATTGGGGTGCACATACCCCTTCGGATCCCTAATTTGTATCTTTGGGGTAAATACCCAGTAGTGCAATTGCTGGATCGTATGGTAGCTCTATTTTCAACTCTTTGAGGAACCTCCATACTGTTTTCCAGAGTGGCTGCCCCAGCTTGCATTCCCACCAACAGTGTAGGAGGGTTCGCCTTTCTCTGCATCCCTGCCAACATCTGTCATTTCCTGACTTGTTAATTTTAACCATTCTGACTGGTGTGAGGTGGTATCTCATTGAGGTTTTGATTTGGATTTCCCTGATGCCGAGCGATGTTGAGCACTTTTTCATGTGTCTGTTGGCCATTTGGATGTCTTCTTTGGGAAAATGTCTGTTCATGTCTTCTGCCCATTTCTTGATTGGATCATTTGTTTGGGTGTTGAGTTTAATAAGTTCTTTATAGATTTTGGATACTAGCCCTTTATCTGATATGTCATTTGCAAATATCTTCTCCCATTCTGTCGGTTGTCTTTTGGTTTTGTTGACTGTTTCCTTTGCTGTGCAAAAGCTTTTTATCTTGATGAAGTCCCAATAGTTCATTTTTGCCCTTGCTTCCCTTGCCTTTGGCGATGTTTCTAGGAAGAAGTTGCTGCACCTGAGGTCGAAGAGGTTGCTGCCTGTGATCTCCTTTAGGATTTTGATGAACTCCTGTCTCACATTTAGGTCTTTCAACAATTTTGAGACTATTTTTGTGTGTGGTGTAAGGAAATGGTCCAGTTTCATTCTTCTGCATGTGGCTGTCTAATTTTCCCAACACCATGTGTTGAAGAGACTTTTTTCCATTGGACGTTCTTTCCTGCTTTGTCGAAGATTAGTCGACCATAGAGTTGAGGGTCCATTTCTGGGCTCTGTATTCTGTTTCATTGATCTATGCGTCTGTTTTTGTGCCAGTACCATACTGTCTTGATGATGACAGCTTTGTAATAGAGCTGGAAGTCTGGAATTGTGATGCTGCCAGCTTTGCTTTTCTTTTCTTTTTCAACATTACTCTGGCTATTCGGGGTCTTTTCTGGTTCCATACAAATTTTAGGATTATTTGTTCCATTTCTTTGGAAAAAGTGGATGGTATTTTGATGGGGATTGCATTGAATGTGTAGATTGCTCTAGGTAGCATTGACATCTTTACAATATTTCTTCTTCCAATCTGTCAGCATGGAATGTTTTTCCATTTCTTTGTGTCTTCCTCAATTTCTTTCATGAGTATTTTATAGTTTTCTGAGTACAGATCCTTTGCCTCCTTGGTTAGATTTATTCCTAGGTATCTTATGGTTTTGGGTGCAATTGTAAATGGGATCGACTCCTTGATTTGTCTCTCTTCTGTCTTGTTGTTGGTGTATAGAAATGCCACTGATTTCTGTGCATTGATTTTATAGCCTGCCACTTTACTGAATTCCTGTATGAGTTCTAGCAGTTTTGGGGTGGAGTCTTTTGGGTTTTCCACATAAAGTATCATATCATCTGCAAAGAGTGAGAGTTTGACTTCTTCTTTGCCAATTTGGATGCCTTTGATTTCTTTTTGTTGTCTGATTGCTGTGGCTAGGACTTCTAATACTATGTTGAATAGCAGTGGTGAGAGTGGACATCCTGCTGTGTTCCTGACCTTAGGGGAAGCTCTCAGTTTTTCCCCATTGAGAATGATATTTGCTGTGGGTTTTTCATAGATGGCTTTTATGATATTGAGATACGTACCCTCTATCCCTATACTCTGAAGAGTTTCGATCAAGAAAGGATGCTGTACTTTGTCAAATGCTTTTTCTGCATCTATTGAGAGGATCATATGATTCTTGTTCTTTCTTTTGTTAATGTATTGTATGACACTGATTGATTTGTGGATGTTGAACCAACCTTGTAGCCCAGGGATAAATCCCACTTGGTTGTGGTGAATAATCCTTTTAATGTACTGTTGGATCCTATTGGCTACGATTTTGGTGAGAACTTTTTGCATCCATGTTCATCAAGGATATTGGTGTGTAATTCTCCTCTTTGATGGGGTCTTTGTCTGGTTTTGGGATCAAGGTAATGGTGGCCTCATAAAATGAGTTTGGAAGTTTTCCTTCCATTTCCATTTTTTGGAACAGTTTCAGAAGAATAGGTATTAATTCTTCTTTAAATGTTTGGTAGAATTCCCCTGGGAAGCCATCTGGCCCGGGGCTTTTGTTTGTTGGGAGATTTTTGATGACTGCTTCAATTTCCTTAGTGGTTATAGGTCTGTTCAGGTTTTCTATTTCTTCCTGGTTCAGTTTTGGTAGTTGATACATCTCTAGGAATGCATCCATTTCTTCCAGGTTATCTAATTTGCTGGCATAGAGTTGCTCATAATATGTTCTTATAATTGTTTGTATTTCTTTGATATTGGTTGTGATATCTCCTCTTTCATTCATGATTTTGTTGATTTGGGTTATTTCTCTTTTCTTTTTGATAAGTCTGGCCAGGGGTTTATCAATCTTGTTAATTCTTTCAAAGAACCAGCTCCTAGTTTCCTTGATCTGTTCACCTGTTCTATTGGTTTCTATTTCATTGATTTCTGCTCTGATCTTTATTATTTCTCTTCTCCTGCTGGGTTTAGCCTTTATTTGCTGTTCTTTCTCCAGCTCCTTTAGGTGTAGGGTTAGGTTGTGTATTTGAGACTTTTCTTGTTTCTTGAGAAAGGCTTATATTGCTGTATACTTTCCTCTCAGGACTGCCTTTGCTGTATCCCAAAGATTTTGAACAGTTGTGTTTTCATTTTCATTGGTTTCCATGAATTTTTTTAATTCTTCTTTAATTTCCTGGTTGACCCATTCATTCTTTAGTAGGATGCTCTTTAGCCTCCATGTATTTGATTTCTTTCCAACTTTCCTCTTGTGATTGAGTTCTAGTTTCAAAGCATTGTGGTCTGAAAATATGCAGGGAATGATCCCAATCTTTTGGTACTGGTTGAGACCTAATTTGTGACCTAGGATGTGATCTATTCTGGAGAATGTTCCATGGGCAGTAGAGAAGAATATGTTTTCTTTTGCTTTGGGATCGAATGTTCTGAATATATCTGTGAAGTCCATTTGGTCCAGTGTGTCATTTAAAGTCTTTATTTCCTTGTTGATCTTTTGCTTAGATGATCTGTCCATTTCAGTCAGGGGGGTGTTAAAGTCCCCTACTATTATTGTATTGTTGTCAATGTGTTTCTTTGCTTTTGTTATTAATTGGCTTATATAATTGGCTGCTCCCATATTAGGGGCATAGATATTTACAATTGTTAGATCTTCTTGTTGGATAGACCCTTTAAGTAGGATATAGTGTCCTTCCTCATCTCTTATTACAGTCTTTGGTTTAAAATCTAAATTGTCTGATATAAGGATTGCCACCACAGCTTTCTTTTGGTGTCCATTAGCATGGTAAATGGTTTTCCACCCCTTCACTTTCAATGTGGGGGTGTCTTTGGATCTAAAATGAGTCTCTTGCAGACAGCATATCGATGGGTCTTGTTTTTTAATCCAATCTGATAGCCTGTGTCTTTTGATTGGGGCATTTAGCCCATTTACATTCAGGGTAACTATTGAAAGATATGAATTTAGTGCCATTGTATTGCCTGTAAGGTGACTGTTATTGTATATTGTCTGTGTTCCTTTCTGGTCTATGTTGCTTTTAGGCTCTCTCTTTGCTTAGAGGACCCCTTTCAATATTTCTTGTAGGGCTGGTTTTCTGTTTGCAAATTCCTTTGGTTTTTGTTTGTCCTGGAAGCTTTTTATCTCTCCTTCTATTTTCAATGACAGCCTAGCTGGATATAGTATTGTTGGCTGCATATTTTTCTCATTTAGTGCTCTGAATATATCATGCCAGTCCTTTCTGGCCTGCCAAGTCTTTTTGGATAGGTCTGTTGACAATCTAATATTTCTACCATTGTAGGTTACAGATCTCTTCTCCCGAGTTGCTTTCAGGATTTTCTCTTTGTCTCTGAGACTCATAAGTTTTACTATCAGATGATGGGGTGTTGACCTATTTTTATTGATTTTGAGAGGGGTTTTCTCTGCCTCCTGAATTTTGATGCCTGTTTCCTTCCCCAATTAGGGTTGTTCTCTGCTATAATTTGCTCCAATATACCTTCTGCCCCCTTCTCTCTTTCTTCTTCTGGGATCCCAATTATTCTAATGTTGTTTTGTCTTATGGTATTGCTTATGTCTCTAATTCTACCCTCGTGATCCAGTAGTTGTTTATCTCTCTTTTTCTCAGCTTCTTTATTTTCCATCATTTGGTCTTCTATATCACTAATTCTCTCTTCTGCCTCATTTATCCTAGCAGTTAGCACCCCCATTTTTGATTGCACCTCATTAATAGCCTTTTTGATTTCGACTTGGTTAAATTTTAGTTCTTTGATTTGTCCAGAAAGGGCTTCTCTAATAACTTCCATGCTTTTTTCAAGCCCAGCTAGTATCTTTAAAATCATCAATCTGGACTCTAGTTCCAAAATCGTACTAATGTCTGTATTGAGTAGGTCCCTGGCAGTCGGTACTGCCTCTTGTTCTTTTTGTTGAGGTGATTTTTTCCGTCTTGTCATTTTGTCCAGAGGAGAATAGATGAAGAGAACAAAATACTAACAGGGTAACAATGTCCCCAGAAAATATACTCTAAACAAATCAGAAAAGACCTGAAACCAGGGGAAAAGAAAGGGAAAAAAAAAAAGAAAAAGAAAAAGATAAAAACAAAGAAAAACAGAACACAATGAAAAAAAGCAGAATATGATCAAATATGATCAGGCTGGTACAGAGATCGGTGCCACACACTAGATTTTGGGTGTATTTTGGTCTGTTAGAAGAAAGTGTCTCCCAAAATTTTAAAGAAAGAAAAACTTATATATGTACAAAAATAAGGGTTAATACGATGAAGGGATGGAATATGAATGTAAAGATGAAAAGTATAAAAAATTTTATAAAAGGAATTGATAAGAAGTTGTTTGAAAAGAGAAAGAAGAGGATTAAAAAAAAGAAAAAAAATGGAGAGAATGTGATCAGGCAGGAGACTAGAACAAAGCCATATGCTAGAGATTTAGGGTATATTTTGATCTGTTAGAATAAACTGTACCACAAAATTTTAAAGAGAGAACAAGTTATATATATATGCCAAAAATAAGGGTAACTACTATGAAGGGATAGAATATGACTCTAAAAATGAAAAATAATAATGTTTTTAAAAAAGGGATTGACAAAGTGGTTGAAAAAGGGAAGAAGAAAAGTTCAAAAAAATTAACTTTGAAAGACTAAAAATCATGGGAAAAAAGCCATGAATTCTATGTGCAGTATTCCCCTAGTGCTGTAGTTCTGCCATTCTCATTGATCGGTGAACTTGGTCTTGGCTGGCTGTTCTTGCAGATCTTCTGGGAGATGGGCCTGTCGCCGTGGTTTCCAAATGTCTTTGCAGGGGGCGGAATTGCCCTGCCCTTGCCAGGTCCGGGCTAAGTAATGTGCTCGGGTTTGCTCTCGGGAGCTTTTTTTCCCTGCAAGCTTTCCATTTGGCTTTGGAGAATGAGCATGAAATGGGGGCCTCCGAATCTCCGCTCTGGAGGAGCCGAGAGCTCGGGGCCCCGCTCCTCAGTGCGCCCCCAGAGAAAAGCAGTCAGTCACTCCCGTCTCCCCAGTCTCCGGCCGCACTCTGTGCTCACCCAGCCTGTGACCGAGCGTTTCCATCTCTGGCACCCGACTCGGTGTGGAGTCTCCAAACCCAGCAGATCCCTGCGGTGCGCTCCCGCGCCGCTCCTCCGGGGGAGGAAGGGGGCTCTCCCTGGATCTGCCGCTTGTCGGGTCCCTGCTGGAGGAGCAGTGGCCGGACTGTGCCGCGGGTCATGGTTTATGGCAACCCCGAGCTGAGAGCCCGCACCTCAGCTCCGTCTCTGCAGCTGGCTTCCCCGCTCCGATACCTGAGAGCGCTGCCGCTCTTAGGCACCCCCTGTCTTTTTGTGACCCCAAGGGCCCTGAGACCACACTGTCCTAGCGAGGGTTCCACCCCCCCTGCTTAGCCACTGGAGCGACGTCCCTCAGCGGAGCCGACTTCTAATAGTTCTGATTTTGTGCTCGGCGGCTCTATCACTTGCCAGAAGCGGGGGATGGAGGCCCCCTCCCCCTCTGCCTATCCTCCCGAATATTGCCTTGGATTCACTTCTCTGCACGTCCTACCTTCCAGAAAGTGGTCGCTTTTCTGTTCAGAGAGTTGTTGCTATTCTTTTCTTTGATCTCCTGTTGAGTTCGTAGGTGTTCAGAATGGTTTGATCCCCATCCAGCTGAATTCCTGAGACCAGACGAAACCCAGGTCTCCTACTCCTCCGCCATCTTTCTCTGCCGGAAATTCAGCTAAGTACTTTTATATACTTATCTTATTTAATCCTCTCAACAACTCTGTGAAGTAGGGAATAGAATTATATTTATTTGAGAAATTAGGAAACTGAAGCTAGGGATGTCACTCAGGTGGTCAGTGCTATTTTGACCTCGCCATATCTTGAATCTATCAGTTTTCAAGTCACTTCTGGTCACTTACTGCTTTTGTTCTGCTAGTGCCCTACGTGACATAAAGCACAGAGGGGACACCACAGGCAAATGCATGTCCTTCACTAATTGCTGGGGTTTTGGTCCTCAAATTCCTGTACTCTATGACTCTAGGAAGGCTGGCCTGAACCATTCATGGGCCTTGAGAACTCTTCTATCTGTGTCTACTCTGGGTCTCTTTTTCCCTTTAACATTCACTTGGTCCTGTCCATTTAACATTTTGGTTCCTATCATTCTAGAATGAGTGGAGGGGAGAGAGAAAGAAAACAAGTGAGAGAGAGAGAGAGAGAGAGATTCTCCTGAAGATTAAGAACAGAGAAAATGTAAGCCACTTAATGCCTTTCTTCCTTTCTCTTGGGCCCTACCCTCTTCCTCTTGGCCTTCCAAAAGCCTCCAGCAGGACTTCCTAGGCCCAGTCTTCCCATACTAACCACATGAGACTTAAAAGAAAGGGTGAATACTAATCTCCTTCACTCTTCTCACCAGACATTTTTGCATTTGGGAATTCTGCTAAATAGATTTCTGTGGTGCTGAGAACACCTTGATATACTGAGGGATTCTTTTCCTTGGTAGGGGAAAAAGTAGCCTTGAGTGCCCCTAGAAGTTAAAGTGTTTGACTCCGTCAGCACTGGGCATGCCAGATAGCAGGTAGCAACACATCAGTTAACTGAGCTGCAGATCAGAGGCAGAAGCCTCAGTCCTTGGGTGGGTCTGACATCAGCAAAGCAGGACTTCCTTTATACATGGTTGGGATATTAGATTCCAAGGATCAGGAATGGAGACTAAGACAAAAACTGATTCCTTGGCGCAACTTAGAGGTAATGCCCGGGCTACTGATGTGGGAAGTGCTTTAATTATGTCCTTCTTGCTCATAGTCAAGATTTGTCATTTAAACAGGAATAGGACTGAGCCTGCAGGTATGAAGTAGAGAGGCTACGAAGCAGGTAGGGCCCCTAGCCCATGCATGATGTCAGGATAAACTTTAGCTAGAGCCTTCTCACCTTCTCCATCTCTTCTAACTAGAAGTTGGCAGTTCTCTCACATCGTCATGGATAGACCAGAGCTTTGTCTCTTATCTGGAATCTCCCAGGACATTGGTTCTCAAAGTGGTTCCAAGACCTTCAGTATCGGCATCAATGGGGAACTGGTTGGAAATGCAAATTCTTGGGTGCCACCCGAGACCTAGTGAATCAGAGACTCTCGGGTCTGGGCCCAGCAAACTGTGCTGTGTGACACATCTCCCAGGGGATTCCGAGGCCCACTACAGTTTGAGAACCACTGATCTCTGTTGCTCTGCTGGTCTAGGCCATGGGTTCACACTACCATCCATTCATTTGTCCCAGAATCCTGATGTGCTATGAGCTCTGACTTTTAGTGACTGCATAGCTCTTGTCTCTTCTGGTCCCCTGTCTGGTCATCTTGGCTCTACAGCTGTTCAGAGCGGCAAATAATACTGAGACTCTCTTGTCTGATATAGTACAACCAGTTTAGTGTGCAAACATGAGCCTGAATCATCTGTGCCTACATAAAACCAAATCACAATTATAGCATAGTGCTTAAGGGCCCTGGCTTTGGGGGTGGGTATATCTGCGTTAATATTCAGTCTCTACCTTTTAACTAGCTCTGTATCTTGGACTCTGTAAGCCTCTATTTCCCCAGTTAAACATGGAGATAATAACACAACCTCACAGGGTTGTTGTAAGGACTAAGAGAGATAATACACATGAAGTGCTCGGTACTTGGCATTTAACAAGTGCTCCCTAATGGCAGGACCCGTTGCTAGACTTCTCCCCCGCCTCTTTTCAGTTGTCATTGCATCCTGTAGTCAGATTATAACTTCGGAGAATTGGTTTTTCTCATTTGTTTTACCACTGAAAATATTTCGTCTTCCCTTTTGGAGGGCAGATGACATACACACCACTGAGGATCGATGTGAAGGTTGAGAGGCACGAGAGCAGAGTGGTTAAAAGTGTGGGCTCTAGAACCAGATAGCTTGGATTTGTGTCTTGATTCTGTCACTTATTAGCTGTGTGATCCCGCACAAGTTATTTACCACTCTGAGCCTCAGCTTTCCCATTTGTAAAATGGAGCTAATAGTCGGAACTGACTTAGTGTAGGGATTAAATGAATTAATGTGTGTAAAATGCTCAGAACGGAGCCCAACACATTTTATTTT
The DNA here is from genome assembly GCF_009762305.2 of Zalophus californianus. Lineage (NCBI taxonomy): Eukaryota > Metazoa > Chordata > Mammalia > Carnivora > Otariidae > Zalophus > Zalophus californianus. The sequence goes on along the minus strand of NC_045612.1, from coordinate 43,770,071 downwards.
AAAACTGCTGAAAAGCATTGCATGGACAGAGTTTACAGAAGAAGGGAACATCATGGGAGTGGGGGATGCTTGTGTAAATGTGGCTGGAAACCCGGCCCCAGTATGTAAGGGCTATCCTGAGTGAGTACCTGATCGAATCACATGTGTTTTGGCATTGTGTACATCCAGCTTTCTGTTTAGCACCACCCCAGTGTATTTGCTTTGATAATATGTATAGAAAAGCCAGAAAGAAATAATGAACTTCTGCCAGGAGACTCTCAACGTAATGCCAGGGACTGTGGAAATACAAATGAAGAAGAAGAAATGCTCCCTTGCCTTTGGAAACCTACAGTCTGGCTGGACAGATGAGATTGGCAGCATGAAACATTACAGAAGAGTACAAGAGAGTATTAAGTGCTAAATGGTGTAGTGGAGATGACAAGTGCGGCAAGAATCCAGAGGAGAGGGAGGGGGGGAGGCTGGAGAGAGGAAAGCCTTCTCAGAAGTGTTGTTTTGAGCTGCGCTTTTAAGGATAGGGGAGATTTGGCTGGGTAGAGAGAAGGATAAATGAGAGGTATTTATCACATTGCAAAATGACTCATTAAGGATTCTTTTGAGTAGTTGACACCCTTAGGACATTTAATATCCACCTCAAATTACAAAGTTCTATTTACACACAAATATTTTGACTCACACTGGACTGGGGGAGAAAGATCTGGGGTTTTGCTTCATCCTTCCACTAAGTAGTTGTGTCCATTTTCTCAAATGTCCTTCTATTTTCTAGGCCTCTTTTTCCTTGTCTATAAAGCAAGAGGGCTGAGCACAATGACCTCTAAGATGCATTGCTGCTCTGAATATAGCCATACTAATTGCTAATATTCATTGAGTGCTTACTCTGGACCAGGCATCATAAGCCTTGTATACTTATTAATTCACTTAACACCTGTTTGAGTGGATGCTCTCATATCACCCCTTTTATGGATGAGAGAACCAAAGCACAGGAAGGTTCAGTAACGTGTTCAAAGTTTGTCATGCAAGGGGGGCATGGACACATACTATTAGGACCATGTGGTACAGATACAACATAGGGTTTCTGTGTGGGCAGTATTTACAAACAGAGAAGTAGCAGAGTGTATACAGTCCCCTGAAGTCTCATCATGCCACAGCACAGGCCAGGTATAGATCTTCTGTATGCACCATGGCCAAGGGTCCAGCAGGGGCAGGGTCTGCCTGGGCCAGCACGCTAGACTTGGGACAGAGAGCACTCCAAATATGCGAGTGAACCCTGTCCTTGACTTACATTACATATTTATAGGCAACCTTAAGAGGAGCTAGGGAACACCTAGTTTTTTTAAGTGACAAGAAATAAAGGATCTCCTAGCCTAGGGGTCACACCAGGGAACAGGCATATAAAACACCAGGATCTGCACACTGAAGATGCTAGGAATAGCTTTGCCCAGTAGGAATGGTTACATCAGCCCACAGTCTTGTCTCTCTGCACTCAGGTTCTATGCACTCAATTTAGGTCTTGGTCAGACCACCAAAAGAGGGGAGGAAATGAGCCACCAGGATCATCTGTGTGTTTCCTGTCAAGGGCATCCAGCAGAACTGGAATCAAGCTCAAGTAGTTTAGTGCCAGGACCCGCACTCTTAACCAATGAACTATACAGTGTCAGTTATCATACTCCTGCTAAATATAGTGGTGGTTTTATAACACAAGGAAAGCAAGTTATCTTTCAAGCCAGTAAAGCTTAAATTTGAATTCTGGCTCTTCCACTTACCAGATGTGAGGTTTTGGATATGTTATTGAATCTCTCTGAGCCTCAGTTTCTCTGTCTGCATAATGAGAAAAAATAATCCCTACTTCCCGGGTTTACTCTGAGCATTAAGTGAGATGTCAATGTAAAGTTTCCAGGACTGCACCTGGCATATAGGAAGTGCTTAGAAGGGTGGCTGCAGTCATCATCCGTGGTGCCATTCCGATTACTGGCTTGCCTTCCCGAAATGCTCAGTTCTGAGATAATCCACAAGATGTCCCCCTCTCAACAGAAAGTTCTGTAGCACTGGCATGTGTATAAATATGTGTATCAGAGGATCTGAGTTCTTGAAAAATGACTTTCACGTCCATGCCTGCTTGAGCAAAAACATATATTGAACCATGTGCCCAGGAGGAAATCATAGCTGGCTTTGCAGCCGATGCACATATGGTTCTCCAGGCAGTTTTAAGGCGAGCCGGTCGCTTTCCAGGCTGTGTGTGGGCAGTGACTACATCCCCACAGTATAGTCCAAGCATGATGCGGTGGAAGGAGTTTGAGGATCTGTAATTATGTTCCTTTATCATAGTCCTGAGGGAAGTAGACGGCTCTTGAGGAGTGTGTGTGTGTGTGTGTGTGTGTGTGTGTGTGTATGTGCCATGTGTGTAGTGGGGGCATAGAGAGGCTGGGGACTTAGCCTTCCCCTCCGAAAATTCTGTACCAGACACGGAAGCATTCTTTCACTTGCTGCGATTTTGTGGATTTTATTTTTGGTAGGTCCTTGTGGTACAGGACAGAAGTTCAGAAAGGTACTCTGCTGTTTGTGTGGAACAGACAATACCAGACCTAGAATAATTACATGTATTCAGAACGATGGAACAATAAGAAATCTAAGTGTGGAGGCTGCCTTTGCAGCAGGAGCAATATAGCTGTAGACTCATTTATTTTTTTTAACCACTTGAAAAATCGTTTCCTCCTGGTCAACACAGGAAGAAAGAAAACAGAACAGCTGTTTTTGATTCGTTTTTCCCTTCGATTCAACTCATCTGCATACTGAGTAAAAGGCCTACAGCCTGGCAGATACTTTGCCCATTAGTCTATTGTACACGGGCTTGCGTCTCCTAAGGATAATTTCCTTTGTTGTTTCTGAATGAAGGACGACAGTGTCTCGGCTGCTTTTGCTGCATCGCATCGCTTTGCTCCGGGAAGAGAAAATGGCCTTTTTTTTTTTTTTTTTTTTTTGCAAACTTCAGTATTCTGGGTATTTTAGGCAAAGCTCGTGTCCTTGTTTGGGGCAGAGCAGGCTTGAATTGGAATGCTGAAAGATCTTTCTGCCCCAGAGAAACTTAGAAATTGGGAGTCCCAAAAACGGTCTTCGGCACCCCCTCTGACCAATTCTCTCTTCCCAGGCACACCATGCCCTTACCCGGCCTCCACCCTGCCCAGTTATTTTAGCTAGACTAGTCCTTTCTGGAAAATACTCCAAGATCCAGATTTTTCTCGGATTTCTTCCCTTTGCCCGAGTTTCTGTTCCTCAATGTCTTTACCTTTATTTCCGAAGGTTGTTCTTGGCTTCGTGCTTTCAAACCATAGGTGTACATGGCAGTGTGGCAGTTGGTATGTGTAGCCTCCTCCTGGATTGTCACTTTTTCTTGGTGGCAACAAATTTGAATATATTCTGGAGTAGAATGCAAAATTCCCTCAAATCTTTAAGATGAAATACTAATGCCCATCGAGTGCTTACTGTGTACTTAGCTCTGTTCTGAGAGCTTGGTACAGATTAATTACATTGATCTTCACAACAACCCTAGGAAGTGGATTACTATGTCTCACCGAGTTTTATGGATGGGAAAACTGAGGCATGGGGAGGTTAAATGACTTGTTCAAGGTCAAATATCTGGGCAAGTTGCAGTCTGGCTGAGAGTCCCCGCTCTTACTGTATTTCCTGCCGAGGAGAGTTTTCTGTGCCATTAGGGGTAAAGTGCAGCTCTTCTGTTTATTGGATTTATAGTTTAACCTGGATCATTAAAAAAATTTTTTATTGTTATGTTAATCACCATACATTACATCATTAGTTTTTGATAACCTGGACCTTTGAGTGAGGTAATCTTCATTTAAAGGAATAATTCTGATACTGGGTTTGAGGATGAGTGGCAGGTCGGTGGAGGAAATTGAGATAAAAGAACCTTTATATGTCCTCACATCAGGGCAGAAGTCAGTCATCTTTTCATATGATCAGGGATCTAAATGGGTGTAGCGCATATCATATAAGTTTTAGTCCACATCACTGAGGGCAATGTTATGGACTGAACTGTGCCCACCCCTCAATTCATATGTCAAAGTCCTAACCCTCAAAACTCTGTATTTGGAGATAGAACCTATGAGGAATAATTAAGGTAAATGAGGTCATAATGGTGGGACCCTGGTTTGACAGGATTAGTGTCCTTATAAGAAGAGACCCCAGAGAGTGCTCTTGCACTCCCCTGCTTGCTTACCAGTGCACTCTCTCTCTCTCCCCTCCTCTGCTCCCTCCCCTCTTTTGACAGGTGAGCACACAGCCAAGATGGAGATTAGTCTACAAGCCAAGAGAAGAGGACTCAGCATAAAATCTACCTTTCTGGCACCTTGATCTTGGAGTTCCCAGTCTCCAGAACTGTGAGAAATGAATGTCTGTTGTTTAAACCACCTAGTCTAGGCTATTCGGTTATAGCAGCCCTAGTAAACGAACACAGGCACGATATAGCTTGTTCCTTTATTTCTATAAATTAAATGTAATCTTTGGGTCCCCAGCATGTTGTACGGGCAGGAAATTAAATCTTGATGATTTTGGGGGGTTTCCTATACTCCTCCATTCCATCACTGAAGAGTCCTGGCCTTTTGTTGTGCCAGAAAATCAGGTGAGGGCTGAGTACTTATTTCTTGGATTCGGCTTTACTGTTGCTCCTTGGCCTCCCAGAGGTTGCCATCAACAGGTTTCTGTTGATTGTCTTTGTCCAAGTGGGCCCTGAGATACTGTTCACTGAGGTCTTCCCTTTTGACTGCTGACATTTCTGGGGCCCTTTGCCTGCACTCAGTGCACTGGATTTGTCAGTTCTGACTTCTTCCAGTGTCTGTGGGAGGGACTACAATCTCTGTTTCAGGTACACAGGTTTCCCTCCGTGCTACTCAAAGCCCTTCTCTCCATATGCAATGATACAGCATAATCCTCTTTATTAATCCCTCAGACCTGTGGTCGCAGAACTTTTTCTGTAAGGGTCCAGATATTTTAGGTATGTGGGTTATATGGTCTCGGTTGAAATTACCTGAGCTGAAAGCAGTCATCCACAATATGTAAATGAATGGACACGCTGTGTTCCAATAAAGCTTCATTTATGGACACTGAAATTTGCATTTAATGTAATTTTCATGTATCACAGAATATTCTTCTTTTGATTTTTTTCCCTCAACCATTTAAAAAAAATCTAAAAATCATTCTTAGCTCACAGGCTGTACAATGGCTGGCAGTGGGCCAGATTTGGTTTGTGGGCTCTAGGTTGCTGATCTCTGGCTTAGACTTTTGCTACTCCAAGTGTGGGTACATGGACCAGCAGTGTGTGTCACCTGCAAGCTTGTTAGAAATGCAGAACCTCAGGCCTCACCACAAACCTACCCAATTGGAATTGCAATTTTAAAAAGATCTCCAGGTGATGCACATTAAAGTTTGAGAAGTACCAGTTTAGAAATCCAGTGCTGGCTTCTCTTTTTTGGACACTGGGGAGGGAAAAGTAGATGCTAACATTAGTTATCAGTTTTTTTCTTCTGAATACCATCCATTGCTATCTCAATGTTGACCTTCCTACCTGATTTTCACTGTTGCCCTTTCCTGAATGGGAGAGCACTTAATAATATGAGTTACAGCCAACTTCCATTAGTCATGCTAATCCATAGATCATTAGCACCTGACCGCGAATGAATCATTTGATGATTGTGGCAGATCTACTTTCCAACTTCTGGTTTACTTCTTTCAAAGTTAAAATTCCCACTTGCAGAGCAGAGCAGAGCACCAACTGAGTATTAAGGAAGAGATGGCCTTGGGGCATTCTCAGAAACAAGGTCAAAAATAGCCTGGAATTAAAATTTTGTTGTGACAAACCAATTCCCTCAGCATATGCAAATTCAGTAATACAATGCATGGACCATTACTATGGAAAATATCAACAAAACTGGCAGATTTTTTTTTAGAACTGAACACGGTTTTAGATACCGTATTAGTTTTTGTTTTGTAGGTTTTTTCTTTTTTTTGAAAAAATATTTGAGAGAGAGAGAGCGTGTGCATGGGGACATGCGTGTGAGTTGGGGGATGGGCAGAGGGAGAGAATCCCAAGCAGACTCCCCACTGAGCGTGGAGCCCCATTCAGGCTCCATCTCACAACCCATGAGATTGTGACCTGAGCCGAAACCAGGAGTCAGATGCTCAACTGGCTGAGCCACCCAAGCACCCCTGTGGGCTTTTTCTTAAATGTATTTTTTCTTAGGCTGATATTAAAATGACTTTGTATCCCATGGGCACACATCTGTGGATGTAGGAAGCTCAGAGGCATAGGTGGAGGCTGTGGGGGAAAGTCTTAAAATTGTCCTTTAGGTAATCCGTGAGATGATGTGCAACAGCCTTGTGAGGTGAGAGTATATCCATAATTAAGACATTCGGTAAACTGCCTTGGGATCTTTACAATAACACTCTTTCCCAGGTTTCCTTGGTGAATTGTAGACTAACCCTCTCATCACTAATTATCAGTGATTCCTGCCCACGATTCTGAGGAGCCCAGTTTTGGGGAAGCAGAAGACAGACTCCTGCTTTTCTCTTCTTTCCAAATCTTGTGATCATTAAAGTTTGATTTACATTAATGCATGAATGTCACCACCCCAGTGAAAATGCAACTCTACTGTGTGTGTTTTGATTACCTTGTCAGAGGCCAGGCAAGGAGAGCTTGAACAGCAGTGTTGCTCCTGCACTGTTATTTCTGCTTCCATTACTTGTCACATCTGTCAGTTTCAGGAACATTCATATCTATGGAGCCATTATTTTTAGTACTTTAATTATCTTGGGTGTCTAAGGACATAATTAATGTATCATGTTGGTCACATTGTTGGTTTGCAAAGATGGTAGGTAGCCCTGCAAGGGATTTGGGCTTAGAGAGTGGGTTCCAAAGTGCTTGGGCATGTGGCAGATTAAGTGGGTAAATTCCCTTGGCTCTTAGTCTCTAGACAGTCAGCCTCTGAAGCAAATCCCTAACGCTGGTTTTGGTCTTCAAAAATACTTTAAGATTTTCTTATTGTCTCTTGCTCCTCAGTCTTTTTAGTCTACACACCACCTAACTTGACTCTTACTTGATCTTCCTCACCAGGATCCTGTGTGCCAATCTCCTTTTCCTGATAGATTGGAATAACAACGCTAGCTAACTTTATTGAGTGTTTACTCTGTGCCAGGCACTGTGCAAACACGATTGCATTTAGTCCTTACACAGCAGCCCTACAAGGTAGGTACTCTTGTTACCCCCAACTTACAGATGAGGAAACTGATGAATAGCAAGTGACTTGCTCAGGATCACATGACTGGTATGCTCTGGAGCTGTGATCTTGTCCCAGTGCACATGCTCCTAGCTACTGTGTTATACTGTACTCAACTTTTAACAATAACTAATGATTACCGAGTGCTTACCTTTTGGCCAAGCATGGTGCTAAGCTCTTCATACATATTAACTCACTCTTAACAATTCTGTAAAGTAGGTTTTATTATTATTTCTGATTTTCAGAAGGAGGAACTGGGGCACAGAGATTTTAATTAACTTACCAAGTCACACCATTAAACAATCATAGACAGAAGTGGTCTTTGGACACAAAGCAGTTTGACTCTAGAGTCTATATTCTTTTTTTTTTTTTCTGGGGGAGAAGCAAAATAGTGTTGCCTCATCTGGGCCCAATAAAAGAAAGGATGGATCTTCTTTTAGAGCCCAAGGCCAGCAGAGCCCAGTTGACTCCGGAGTCTGTATTCTTAACCACTTTCCTATAGTGCCTTCCAGATTCCTGCTCAGGCAAGGCAGAAGATGTCAAAGGGTGAAGCAAGTCCATTTGGGGAGACAAGGAGGAGGAAGTGGGAGCCACTATTCACTTTCTGGTGATTGTTACCATGTAGAAAGGTAAGCACAGTGTCATCCAAGCTGCCAGTTTGTAGAAGAGAAGCCCCTGATCTGGATCTTTATATAAAATTTCCTTATTTTAAATATTGGCAACAAATGCCAATTTTTTACAAAGCACCTTGCTAGATTACAAAAAAAATCTGTTGATAGGAAGCATTAAATTATAGATAAGGATGTTTAATTCACATACTTACAAAATATTCAGTGCTGCTTATGAACTCTAATTGTAGATACTGTTGTTCAACGTAAGTCTATGGAATCCCCATTTTCTATGTTGGTTCTCAGTGTTGTTAATAAGAAATTGACTCTTTTATTTATTTATTTATTCATGAGAGACAGAGAGAGAGGCAGAGGGAGAAGCAGGCTTCCCACTGAGCAGGGAGCCCGATGTGGGACTCGATCCCAGGACCCCGGGATCATGACCTGAGCCGAAGGCAGACGCTTAACCATCTGAGCCACCCAGGCGCCCAAGAAATTGACTCTTTCCCTGATTTCACTGGTAGTAAATCAGTTTAAATGATGGTTTGTGTATATTTTAAAGTTTAATTCCTCAGTGAAGTTATGACTATTGGAAGAAAAATGTGGACTTTAACTGTTTAATATAACAAGGCTGCATTTTTTTCTAAATGTGAATAAGTTGTATATAAAAATATTTATTTATGTAAACTTTGCAAAGAACAGAACACACATATATGCTCTCACACACGCACACACACGTACACAAAACACCTGTGAGCCACATCTGACCCAGGGGCTGCCAGTTTGCAATCTCTGTCCTGGGGACTTATCTTTTTTTTTTTTCCCTCCCTGCAGTTCCTAGCCTATTACCAGTTTTTATTTTTAAAGATTTTATTTATTTGAGGAGCACCTGGGTGGCTCAGTCAGTTAAGCATTAGCCTTTGGCTCAGGTCATGATCCCAGAGTCCTGGGATTGAGCTCCACATCAGGCTATCTGCTCAGCGGGAAGCCTGCTTCTCCCTCTCCCACTCCTCCTGCTTGTGTTCCCTCTCTCGCTGTCTCTCTGTCTCTCTGTCAAAATAAATAAATAAAATCTTAAAAAATATTTTATTTATTTGAGAGAGAGAGACAGAGCACAAGCAGGGGGAGTGGCAGGCAGAGGGAGAGGGAGAAGCTGACTCCCCGCTGAGCAAGGAGCCCGATGCGGGGCTCCATCCCAGGACCCTGGGATCATGACCTGAGCCGAAGGCAGACACTTAACCAACTGAGCCACCCAGGTGCCCCCTATTACCAGTTTTATAGCAGGCCCTGACTGAATACATTTTGACTTTTGTGTGCTCTTGTTCTGACCCAGACATGTCTCAAACCTGATGCCCTCTCAGGTCACCTATGTCCGTTTCCACTAAGAGACTTCCCTTGCTGTTTTGCAAAGTTGGCGTCCAATTCCTTCTCCTTCACAGATCATTTCCAAATCAGTTAGAAGGGGTTTTCAACCTATCCTAAGCAGAAACTGTTTCCATATAACATTTCTCAAAAAAGCAAGTGAGAGAGGAAGAATGGGCCAGCCTGGGGGTTTTCAATCCTGGCTGTCCATTAAAACCACCTAGAGATCTTTTTAAAAATGCTGATTCTAGAGCTCCAGCCTCAGAAATTCTGATTTAAATGGTCTGTGGTGGGACCCTGGGCATCAGTACTTTTTTAAAAAAAGGTCCCTAGGCATTCTAATCTGCAGCCAGGGTTGAAAACTGGCCCAACTGATGAATATGTGTTTGTCAGAAGGTCCCAAATGTCCACTTTGGGTCTTGATCAACTGTTTTCTCCTTTACTAAAATCAGACGTTCATAAGGTGAAGAGTCAGACTAGGGTAATCATATCTTTATGCATTGTTTTCTTGTGAACCAGACTATTGTTTCTGGTTCTTATGCAGTGACTGGGTAAATAGACAAGAACATGGGCTAAAAGGTGTGTATTGATGTTGAAGAGGGAGTGGCAGGTGGCTTTTGAAATGGCTCCCAGTGATTTCCCCACCTCTTGGTATTCACATGCTGTGTAATTCTCTCCCCTTTTATGTGGGCTGGACCTAGTGACTTCTTTCTAACAAGTGTAATTCAGCAAAACTGATGAGATGTCCCTTTCATGATTAGGTTACAAAAGATTGTGACTTCTGTCTTGCTGGCTTTCTTTTTCTCTGGCTCTCTATGCCGGTTTGCTCCAATGAAACAAGGTGCTATGTTGTTAACTGACCTAGGAGGGGTCTGCCTGGCAAGAAAGTGAGGACAGCTACTGGTCAACAGCCAGTGAGGAATGGAAGCCTTCTGTCCAACAGCCTATGAGATACTAAATCCTGCCAGATGAGTGAACTTGGAAGCAGATCTTTCCCTAGGTGAATCCTGAGATAACTGTAGCCATGACCCGTATCTTGATGGCAGCCTTTGGAGAGATTCTGAGCCAAAGGACCCGTCTAAGTTATGTCTGGGTTTCTGACCCACAGAAGCAGTGAGGTAATAAATGTGTGTTGTTTTAAGCCACTACATTTGGCGGTAATTTGTTACATAGCAATAGATAACATAGAGGGTGTGATGCTGGATTCTGTTTATGGTAGGAGGCTAGAGAAGTGGTTCCCCAACTTTAGCATGCATTGAATTTCCTTGGGAAACTTGATAAAATGTGGATTCCTGGGCTCCCCTTTCAGAGGCTTTAGATTTGGTAGGTCTGAGGTGGGATTCCTGATTATGCGTCTTTATCACACATCCCAGGCACTTCTGATGCAGGTGTTCTTTGGGATTGCATTTCCACAACTGTCCACTAGGAGGTAGACTCCAAAAGCCTTTGGAGAAGCAGAGAGTGTCGGAGGACCAGTGATTGTTGAGTTGTGCGGGCTCAGTGGGGCAGAATTTATGGAAGACTTTTGGGTTAATCAGGTGACCTGTTGGAAGGCATACCAAACTTTGAACTGGAAGGAGTCTTGGAGGTCAGAAGAGTAGCCTGGTGGCAATGTGCTGGATGGGTTGGAAGGGAGAGAGACTGGAATCAGGGGCCAGGGTAGCAAGAGATGATAAAAGCCTGCACTAGAATGTTGGAATTGGAGACAGGAGGGAAAGGCATGAGGGGCATTTCATTATTTTATTTTTATTTTATTTTTTAAAAGATTTTATTTATTTATTTGACAGAGAGAGAGAGCAAGGGAACACAAGCAGGGGGAGGGGCAGAGGGAGAAGCCGACTCCGTGCTGATCAGGGAGCCCGATGAGGGACTCGATCCCAGGGTCCTGGGATCATGACCTGAGCCGAAGGCAGATGCCCAACCAAGTGAGCCACCCAGGTGCCCCACGAGAGGCATTTTAAAGGAGGTTTTGGAAGGACTTGATGACCGACTATATAGACAGGATCTGAATAAGAGAGATTTCAAGCCTAAGTGATTGGAAAACAGGTAGTACCGTTGGCAGAGCTGAGAATTTGGGAGGGAAGCTGGTTTAGGGGGTATATCTCTCCTAGAACAATTTTGTGCTCAGTTACTTTCAGTTAATAAGCTCCGGTCTGGGCTGCTGAGTTGATTAGCAAAGGGTACAGATGGAAGCAAAGTTCTAATGGAGACCTGTGGTCCTTAGCGTGTGGTCCTGCATCAGGAGCATCAGTGTCATCTGGATGCTTGTTAGATAATGTTAATACTGCAAAGGTTTATAGCCTGGCTGACCTTCTAGATCTGTATGCCCAGAGACCTTGGATAGACCATCCCTGAGGTTGGGAAGGAAGTGTAAGTAGAGGTATAGGTGACCCCTCGTCACTGATGGAGTCAATGTCATCACCTGTTGCTGATGGGAGACTGGCCTGGATGTAGTCCTGTTGTCCTCTGTTCTGAGCCCAGCCCTAAAGCCGAGGCAGCATTCTGGCTGCCCATTGAACTGCAGGAACTTGGGACTCATCTGTTTGTTAGCCAAGCCACAGAGCTGCCCCGAGCTGGTACAGCCTGAATGGACAACATTGACAAAGGCCAACTCTGCAAGGAGTGAAGCATGATGTTGGGCTTCCTCCACTGCAAGTACCTCCTTAGGGAGGTGAGGCTGGAGATCATGTGGAATGAATTATTTTCTTATTCTCCTACTCTGTGTATTTCCCACTTGGCTCTGTCCTTACAAAGCTGACCTAGTGAATGAAGGGTCGCTGAGAGTGAGAAAGGATCCTCACCAGTATTCCTGACAGGTGTGTTATGGTCAGACGAAATCTGGTTCCAGTCACACTATAAGAGAAAACAAAGGCATAAGCTGCTGCCACTAGACATTTCAGTGGGTGAGGCCTGAGGAACTGCTTTGTGCAAGTCACCAACACAGTCCCACTGTGTGAGACTCAAGGGGACTGCTGCCTCAGATGCTTTGGCCCTTTCATCACAGGAATTCCGATTGAGGAGCCCTCACACTGCCTCATGTGGGCCAAAATCCCAGAGTCAAAGACTACGATTGAATGAGATATTCTGGACCTCAACCTACAATGAATTGATCACGCTCCTCTAAGAGACTGTCAGAACTAATCTCATTGTGCCTTACCTCCTGAGCCTCTCTGGCTATTGGTCACCCTTCATGTTGCCCTATTTATTGTCCAGTCAGATGTAAGCCACTTCCTCTACTTCTTCCCAAGGCCTTACTGTGCCCTCTAGTTAGGACTGTCTGTGAAGGCCAAAGTTCTTATATCCTTAACTTTTTTTTTTTTTTAATCAGGGCATGTCCTCTGCCTCCTGCTCTAAGTGGAACCTTGACTGCCTCTTAACCATGTTCCCCAGGAGGTGAGGTTGGGGCTCTCATTCCTACCCCCAGATCCTTTTGGTATCATTGCTCTCTCTCCCTCCATAAGCCCCACTCCTCTACCTCCTCATTAATGTCACCTACCAGCCTCCTGATTATTTCCCCTCCTTTCTTGTGGATCTAGTTCATGGCTTACTCTCTTCCTTTCCATTCCTCTCATCTTGAGGACTTCAACATCTTTGTGTCAAGGATGGCAGAGCTTTATGTGCCCCAGAAGGCCCATGTTTTAAAAAATTCTGAGTTATTGGAAATTTAGAGATGAGTTATGTTTTTAAAAAGATTTTATTTATTTATTTGACAGAGAGAGATAGCGAGAGAGGGAACACAAGCAGGGGGAGTGGGAGAGGGAGAAGCAGGCTTCCCACTGAGCAGGGAGCCTGACAGTGGGCTCGATCCCAGGACCCTGTGATCATGACCTGAGCCGAAGGTAGACACTTAATGACTGAGCCACCCAGGCACCCCGAGATGAGTTATTTGATATGGAGGACTTTGAGAGTAGAAGGAGAGGCGAGTAGACCAGCTGTGGTGTGTACTGGATCCCCTGAACTTGGGTACAGAACATGGAGGGAAGGGGGGGTCCCACAGTGGCTGGGCTCTGTGCCCTGATTCCCCTACCTCCTAGCAGCTGGAGGAATGTAACAGAAATTCTTCTTTGGGGATGGTGGGGGGTGGCTGTACCTCTAGGTTTTGTTGTTGTTCCCACCCTGACTCTGGCTATTCTTGGTGACTTCAGCATTCATGTGGATGACCCATCTCTCATCATGGCTTTTCATTTCCTTGAACCCTTTACTTCAGTGATCTTTCCCTCTACACACCTCAACTACCCACTTGCTTGGTCACACACTAGCCCTTTTCACCACCAGTTACTGCATTGTTTAGTAAATGTTTTTTTTTTTTAAAGATTTTATTTATTTATTTGACACAGAGAAAGATAGCAAGAGCAGAAACACAAGCGGGGGGGTGGGAGAGGGAGAAGCTGGCTCCCCACTGAGCAGGGAACCCGATGGAGGGCTCAATCCCAGGACCCTGGGATCATGACCTGAGCCGAAGGCAGATACCTAACAACTGAGCCACCCAGGTGTTCCTGTTTAGTAAATCTTGACCTCCATTGCTGCAGTTCTTCAACCTTATCAGGTTAGACCTCTAATCTATTGTTTCCCACTACATTTCTCTCCCTGTCAGCCCATCATCTTCTGTTTGCCTCCTATGCCAGCTTAGAACCCATCTACAGTATTGTTAAGACCACTTTCCCCTTCCCTTTCTATCTTTCATAGCCAGTGAGCTGTCATACCCTGACTCTTAAGGGTCCCATCTTTCTTCCCCTCACCTCCTTTTCCTTGCAGCTGGGACTTTCACAATTTGGCTGCCTGTCATCACTCATCATGAACTTCAGATGGACACCCGACACTGTCCATCACTTTCATGACCTTTCCTTAGTGAGGGTTTTTGATTGTAATTCTCTGAGCTGACCTCTTCCTCCTCTGGCCTCAGACCTCCCTCCTCTACCCCCTTTTCCTTCTCATGCTCACTGATGACCTCACTCCATATGGTACTGAGTAAACAGAACCCAGAAAATGGGAACATTCTCATCTTCTCACCACTTAATCTACCCTTCTAACTACAACTGTAACTGTTGTCTTTCCCCCTTTTATGATGGAGAGTGTGTCCATTTTCCTGATAGGAGAAGGTGCTTCTCTCAGAGGCCAATCCCTCCTAGATTCTGTACAATCTTGCCTCCTCTGGAACTTGGGTTCTTTGGTTATCCCCTCTCTTTATTGCATTATCAATATCTCCCTCTCTTCTGGGTCTTTTGCATAAAAAATTGACCATGTCCTATGATCCCTATTCAGAAACACAAAACAAAATAACAATGTATTTTCCCTTTGACGTGACATACACCTCTAGCTACCATCGCATTTCCTTATATTTCTTTATAGCCAACTTCTTCAAAGCTTTATCTGTTAAGTCTCCCTATACTCATATCTTATCACCCCTTGAACCCTCTCCAATCTCGCTTTAATCCCCAGCTGACTATATTTTGCCTCTGTGGAGGTTTGACAATCAAGCCTATAGGTAGCTGAGACTGTAGCATTAGAGTATATTATGGTGAGAACACATGAGGAAACTGAGGCTCAGAGAGGTTAAGTGATTTGCCCAAGCTGATACATCTAGTAAGTAGGTAAGTTGGTATTGAATCAGGGTGCATCAATTCTAGGAACCTGTGCATCTGCATTCTTGTCATTGATCATGCCTCCTCTGTGCTCTGCATGTCTTTGTAGGGATTATCACATTGAACCGTAATTATTTGTTGACACTCCCTTTCCTCACTGGATTATGATTTTGAGGTCAAGAACAAAGCTTAGAACACATAGTAGGTGTTTGATAAATGCTTGTTGAACAAATGAAGAAATGCTGTTATCTGAGCTCATTTGTTCTTTTTTTTTTTTTTTTTTGTCCTCAGTAGTGATGGATCACTGCTGGTCACCACTTTCCTTTTAATATAATCATAGAATCATGAAATTTTAGAGCTGCCAGGGACCTTGGAGATCAGGAAATTAAGATCTGTAGAGGTTAAGTAACATACCCAAGGTCACTTGGCTAGTTAGTTGCAGTCCAGTGCTCTTCCCATGCCATCTTCAATAGATGTTAGTGCTCCCTCCCTCCATCCATGTTCTCTTTTCCAGCCTAAATAATTCCAATGCCAGGCAGCACGTAGATGGCAGAAAGTCAGTAGAAGGACACGTTTTGAATGTGATGGGCAGCAGGTGCAGTGCTTTTTAGTTTTAATGAACACTTTCCTCCTTGGTTTAAGCAGGTGCCTGCTAGCTACTTTGGTTCTAGTTTAAAATACCCTTTTCAGGAGCTCCTGTCTTACATTATATTCCTCTTAGTGCTTTGGTTATTTTAATGAGCTTTTCTTATCTCATATTTGTAAAACCAGACCTACTTTCTAATGTTCTGTTGTTGTTGTTGTTGTTTTAATGACTCAAATTCCCGAGTTTTGTTCCTTTTCCATCGCTCTTTCTTCTTTATACTCTTTATGTTTGTGTGCTTGGGGTTGTGCAGTGCATTTTTAAATTCAGTTTTGTTGGTTGCTAATACAGTGCTAGAGCAATCAGTTTTTCTATAGGGAAGAATAAGCTAACTGGAATCTTCAACTAACTGGAACCCACAGCCTGAAGTGAAAGTAGGACAGTTTCTGAAAGCAGGCATAGTGGAGTTTAAATCTTGGCTTTACTACTTATTTTTTATTAATTACTTATTAATTTTACTGTTGGTCTCCCCCTTATTCTTTTTTAAAATTAAGGTATAATTGACATAACATTATATTAATTTCAGGTACACAACATGATGATTTGATATTTGTGTATATTGCAAAATGGTAACCTCCCTGTACATGTTTCCCCATCTTTAAAATTAAATCAGTAATAGTATGCTTATCTCATTGAGGAAAGATTAAATGAAGTATACATAGTTCTAGGTTTAAAATTATCATTCTGCCACATACTGGCTATAGAATGACCTCAGTAAATTTATTTAACTTCTTTGAGCCTCAGTTTCCTTCTCTGTAAAGTGGGAATTTTTATCAGTTAGCATTTGCTGCATAACATACCACCTCAAAATGTAGTGGCTTAAAATAACAACCATTTATTTGCTCATGATTCTGTGGGTTGGTGGTTTGGACTGCACTCAGGTGGGACTGTCTTTGCTTCCTGTGTGTCAGCTGGGTTTACTCATCTATATATGTCAACTGGCCTAACTCATATGCCTGACAGTTGGCTGGTTGTCACCAGGGGTAATGGAAGTAACTGGGCTATGTGGCATTCATCACCCAGTGGGCTTGCCTGGGTTCATTCACCTGGTGAATGAGGGTTACTAAGAGCATCAAGAGTGAGTAAGACCCATTGCATAAGCGCTTTTCGAGTCTCGGCTTATTCATATTTGCTATTGTCCCGTTGGTCAAAGTAAGTCATATGACTGAAACCAGTATCGGTGCGGGAAAGGACTACCTGAGGGCATGGATATAGGGAAGGTAATTATGCAGCCATTTTTTTTTCAGACAATCTATCATAGACTTGGTATTACCTGTTTTCCAGGATTGTTCTGAGAATTAGAGATAATTCATATCAAGAACTGAGTGAAGTGACTGGCATAATAGGTGCTCAGCAAATGACAGCTAAAGCATATTAGATTGTACCTGATCTACAGTAGGTGTTTAGTTAAGGAGAGTTCTTTCTGCCTATTCTCCTTCCCTCATTACTTTGTTAATAGAAGAAAACTGCAATTCAAAACACGAACAAAAGATACAAAAACAAACAACCAAACCCGCATCAGTGAGTTTTAATTTAATTTATTTTAATTAATTAATTAATTAATTTCTGTTATGTTATGTTAGTCACCATACAGTGCTTCATTAGTTTTTGATGTAGTGTTCCATGATTCATTGTTTGCGTATAACACCCAGTGCTCCATGCGGTATGCGCCCTCCTTAATACCCATCACCGGACTAACCCATCCCCCCACCCCACTCCCCTCTGAAACCCTCAGTTTGTTTCCTGGAGTCCATAGTCTCTCATGGTTCATCTCCCCCTCTGAATTCCTCCTCTTCATTTTTCCCTTCCTTCTCCTAATGTCCTCCACACTATTCCTTATGTTCCACATATGAGTGAAACCATATGATAACTGTCTTTCTGTGCTTGACTTATTTCACTTAAGCATAATCCCCCCCAGTTCCATCCATGTCGATGCAAATGGTGGGTATTCATCTTTTCTGAGGGTTGAGTAATATGCCATTGTAATTTTTATAAATGAAATATCTACAAAACACCAAGTAAAATAAATCTCCAAACCAAAACTAACAGATTGTTGGGACAGAGCATACTTCATTAGTGTACTTTCTTCATCCCTAGCCCTAGGGTCTGATGACCCTAAAGCCATACAAGATACTGGGCTTTCAAAGAAAAATTCCATTGTAGTGACCAAGGCAGTGAAGAGGACACAGACATTTAACAAAGAATTTCCCACGCCTGATAGTTTAACCAAAACAGATTTTAGGGTTAACTCTCTTTTTCAAACAATTCCATTGAAATCCTTGAATCTTTAAGTTGGAAGGGATTTTTTAGATCCTCCATTCCTCTTTAGCAGTGGTTCTCAAACTTTTTGATTTTAGAAACACTTTACACTTAAGACTATTAGGGACCCCAATGTGATTTTTTTCTGTATTTTGTATCTGTCAATATTTACTATATGAAAAATTCAAACTAAGAAAAACTAAAAGAATATATAGTATACATTCCATTATCTGTCAGAGAGCAGTGACTCATCAGTATCATTATAGCCTCTGGAAAACTCCACTGTACATTCTTAAGAGAATGAGAGTGTGAAAGCAAACAGTCTCTTCATATTATATAAGTGGTTTTGACCTCACTAAATACCTGAAAGAGTTTTGGGGACTCCCAGGGATTTTTGGATCACATTTTGCAAATTGCTACTCTTACAGTCTCCCTGTCAGATAGGAGTTGCTCAACTGAAGTATCTGGAGGCAGTACGGTATAGAAAACATCTCTACTTTGGACACATGAAATTAATTTCCTCATCTATAAAATGGGGGATGATAATAATTAAATCCACCTCATATAGTTGTGAAGATTAAACAAAATGAGGCAATGTATCTAACCTATATTAAGGGCCTTGTACAAAACCTGGCATATAGCAGGCTCCCAATAAATGTCAGTCCTCTTATCACTGAAATGAATACCTAATAGCTCACTGCCTCATGAGGTGGCTTATTTGGGCTCTGGTTTTTAGAAATTTCCTCCTCCTTCCTCTCTGTAATTTCTACCATGTAACTTTAGTGCTTGTTCCTCTGTACAGAATAAGGCAAAGCCCTCTGAGTTAGATAAAAGCAGTTGTGGCACCTTTAGGTATTCTTTCTTACAAGCTATGTTGTGGTTTCTAGATTATCCTGATCATTTTTTCCCCTGTGGATGAAGTCGCTCATTCAACAAATATTTATTGAGCACCAGTAGTGAAAAAATATGCTCTGCTCTCCTAAAGCTTACATTTTAAGTGTAGGAGACAGATCTAAAGCAAGTAAGCAAATGAATAATAACAGACACTAGGTCCTATAATGGAAAACAAAGCAAGGCAGGGAACAGAGAGTGATGGGAAGGTGCAATTTTAGATAGGGTAACCACATAAATGCCTCTCTGAGGAAGTGACATTTGAGTGGACACCTGAATGAAGTAAGGGGGCAAGCCAGGCTGAGGGAAAAGTCACTGAAAATTTTGAATTTTATTCTTATCGTGATTGGAATCCATTGGAAGATATTAGGTAGGAAAATGAAGTTACTATGAATTATGTTTTAAAAAGATAACTCTTGCCATTTTGTAGAGAACAGACAAGGGGACAAGAATAGAAGCAGAGGGAACAATTAAACAGCTCTTGAAATAGTTCAGACAAGAGGTGATGATGCCTTGGAGGTGGTGAAAATTTAGACCGGGATAGAATGCAGAGCCAGTAGGGTTTACTGATGGATTAATGTGTTGTATGAGAAACAAGAAGGCATCAGGGATTATATCCTAGGATTTTGGCAAGAACAACTGAATGGGAGGTGGTGCCGTTGACTAAAAAGGGGAAGACTGGCTGAGGAACAGAGTGGAAAGACAGGGTCAAGAATTCCATTTGAGATCTAAATTAAATTTGAGCTGCTTATTAGACATCCATATGGAACTGGAGCTGAGGGGAGAGTCAGGGCTGCAGCTTGCTCTGATATTTGGAAGTGAGTGTTAACAATGTAGTGAAGGGATAACATTCAAGAATTGAGCACTGGAGCATCCCAGTGGTTAGATGTTGGGAAGATGGGGGAAGACCCAGCAAGGAGAGCTGAGAAAAAAGTGGCTGAGACATAGAATAAAACAGCAGACTGTGGTCACAAAAATCAAGATAACGTTCAAAAGGAAGGAGTAATCAACTGAGCCAAATGTAGCTGAGAATTTTAATAAGATGAAGAATAGGAGTTTGCTTTTGGATTTGGCAAGATGAAGGCCATTGGCAACCTTGATAAGAGTGCTGTCATAGCATGGAGACAAAAGCCTGTTTGAGTGAGTTGAGAAGAGAATGAGATTGAGGAAATGGAGCACTATAGATAACTACTTTGAAGAATTTCGCTATAAAGAGGAGGAAAGAAGTTGTGAGGTAACTGGAGGTGGATATATGGTCAAAGGAGTTTTCTGTTTATTTAAGAAGGGAGATTTTGTAGCATGTTTATATGCTGATGGGAATAATCTGTTAGCATATTGATGAAAGGAAAAATTGGTGATATCAGAGAGGGGGGGTTTGACTGCTAGAGCAAAATGCTGGACTAGCTTAGAGTGGAAGGGATCCTGTGAACAAGTAGGACTGGTCTTCCGGGAATGTGGAAAGTTCCTTCTTAGTAACAGGAAAGAAGGCAGGTATATGGATAGTGAAGCAGGTGAGTTGATAGAAGAGAACTACCTCATCTTCAAACAAATAAGTCTGATCATTTCTATTTTCCCTATGAAATAAGGGAAATAATTAGCTGAGAATTATGAAGAGTTGTTTGCAGTTTCATTGTGGAAGAGAGGGGTGAAATAGTTGTCTTGGAGAGGATGGTGAACTGACTAGGAACATTTAGGGTTGTCAGGCATTTCAGAAGGCCCGCTAGAGATTTCTGGTCAAATTGAATTAGTTAATTAATTAGTTAATTGTTTTTTAAGAAGATTTTATTTATTTATTTGTTAGAGAGAGAAAGAGTGAGCACAAGCAGGGGGAGCGGCAGGCAGAAGGAGAAGCAGGCTTCCCGCTGAGCAAGGAGCCGGATGTGGGACTCGATTCCAGGACCCTGGGATCATGACCGCAGCTGAAGGCAGACGCTTAACCGACTGAGCCACCCAGGTGTCCCTGGTCAAATTGAATTTAAAGTGGGATCATTCTGCTGCATAGGTGGAGTTGTTCTTAACCAGGGTTAAGTCTGATGGAGTACAAGGATGCCTCCCCCACTTGCAGATTGAAGGACAGTTGGACAGTGAGGGGTGGTGATTGTCATAGTCTGATGGTGTACAGTTTAAGTGGGCTGGGGTTTTTGAGAAAAGAGGGAGAAAAAATGGCCTGGAAGTGGTAGAGAGGAGGAAGAGGACACTCCTCTACCTCCAGATCCAGTGAGTGATATAAAGGATGTAGGAAAGAAAATATCCACCATCTAAGAGGACTCTATGGAAGCAGAGACCTAAGGGAAGAGCCAGGCTTTCTTTAGGACAACAAACTGAATGAAATATTGAGGATTTAGAGGAATGTTCTGGTGATGGGGCTTTAAGTTTCAGAGGGCATGGCAAGAGGGCTTGGGGGTTCACTGATGAGCAGGATGTTGAATCAGATTAGGGAATTTATGAAATCTTAAGGGGTTAGAAAGCCAGGTAATGATGCATGCTGGGAAGCTAGGACTTATGGAGGTGACTGGAATAAACAGGGATGTGAGACGTGTCCAGATTAGTCCTGTTGGGCCATTAGGAAGAAGTAGATGATTAGTGCTAATTAGTGCTCTTAGTGGGCTGATCTCTTGGCCACTTTGTATTGGCAAAGCTGGAGGATGGAGGCTAGAGCAGAGGAACTTATACCATAGCACTTGACACTCCCTTGCCTCCCCTAAAATTTTCTGTGGTCCTTTCCAACCCTGGGGTAAATGGCTTATTAAGACTTTTCAGCAATGATACTACCTTGGGGGAAATTAACTCATGTCCTCCAAATCTCTATTAAATCTTACCAGAGCCACTACAAATAAATACATAATGTGAGTAAAGACATATGCTTGTTATGTAGACTGCAAATGCAGTTTCAAGACAAGTGCCCCGCAAATTTCAATCATTAGAGAAATAGATTCACATCATGAGCTCCCATACATCCCATCACCTAGATTTAACAGTTGTTGACATTTTGCTTCACTAATTTTTTCTTTTACTGAAATGTCTTTGAGTAAATTAGAGACATTATGACCTCTCATTCCTAAATACTTCAGTATCGTAAGCCCGTTCTATATAGGAATTCTGAAGCTGTCACTGCCTTTCAAGATGCGGTGTCAAGAACTGGACAAGAGTGTTCCAGATGTGGACTCATCAGCCAAGCATACAGACAGAATGACTAGACTCAATTTTTGTGAATGCAGATTACAATCTCTGAAATTAGTCATTTTAGAGGCTACAGCACACTATTGATTCAGGTGCATTTGTGGTCAGTTCAAGTTCCCAAGTTCTTTGCACATGTATTGCTGCTGTCAAGTCAGGCTTCCCCTGTCTTGTATTTATGTAATTGAATTTGTGTTGGTTTTAGCCTATTGAAAATATTTTGAATTGGAATTCTGCCCTCCAGGGAGTTGGTTAATCCTTTCCCGCTTTGATTCATCAGCAGAGTTGGTAAGTAAACCTTTTATATATTCTTGCAAATATATAGTAGCTGCTTTCTAAAATTGAAGCTTTTGCTCTCTTAGAATTATGGAGACTGCAGTAAGATCATCTCAGGCATTAAGAGTGGACTTATTGTAGGATAAATGATTTAAGTTAAATGTGCCTGATTAATGATTGAAATCTATCATTTTTGACTATTCAGACCTTCTGGCTTAACAGACTGATATCTGAGTATAATTTTCTAAGAAACTCTAAATCGTTCCAGAGTAACTATTTAATATAAGAAAATCACCAAGGAGTTTCTTAGTAGAGCCTTGGAAACACCCACATTATTCATGACAGCTAAATCCAAGGTTGGATTGGCTTTCTGAGGACTCCATGGGTTTGCTTGGGTGGCTTCTTGGATAACTGTTCTCACAATTACACAGGGATCATTTTTTTTTTTAAACTTAAGTGTGAGAATGAGCTGACTGGACATCTCCTGGCTCTGCCTCCTGCTTAGAAAATGGGACTTCACTGGAAGCATGTCATCAACTGCTAGATAAGTGGTATTTTTGTAAATTTTCAAATCAAATATATAATATGCCCAAGGAAAAGGCATAGTCTTGGTAGTACTCAGACGCAAAATAGCAGATCAGTATTGTAGAACTCCACATTCCTCAATATGGTCCCCAATTCTTGGGTATTTCAGAATGAGAGCTCTGTGATGCTAGTCTTTATGAAGAGACGTCATACCATAGTAATTAAGACCATAGGTACTGGACTTCGACTGTCTAGGTCTAAAGCCTGTCTTTACCACTTATTGACTGTGCAACCAGGGTGCTTTATTTAACCTCAGTTGATAATAATTTCCTTATCTGTTAATGATGAAGATCGTACAAACACCTATCTCATACAGCAGTTGTGAGGATTAAAGTGTTCATTCAAGCAATGTGCCAAGCATTTAGTAAATGTTAGCTACTGTTATTTATATTTCTACTCCCATGCCTCCAGAGGCCTGGTAAAAATAGTTTAAAGATGCATGAAGAGTGCTTACACACCTTCTACTTTGAACAAGCCAAGGTAGTTCTGGCCTCTTGGTTGCTTGTCCTAGGTCTTCAGATTATAGCTCCCATGGTGGCTGACAACCACACCAACTTGCCAGGGGGAAGAAATATAGGAAATCTAATTTTTCTTCATACATGAATCTATAGATACACTGCTTTCAGCATTCCCAATAGTCACCTTTTCCCAATGTTTTCTCATGATTAGATTGAGGTTACACATTATTGGAAAAGCTAACAGTGGTATGCCCTTCTTTGTGCAGTCTCTTAGGGGGTACATGATGTTACTATATATTACAGGTAATGATAATCTTGATCACTTGGTTAAGGTGGTGTCTGTTAGGAGTCTCTACTGTAATTTTACCATTTTTCTATTTGAAATTACAAAATATTTTTGGGAAGATACTTGGAGAGTATGCAAATATCCTATTTCTGCTTAAGATTTGCCCCACTGGTATTAGCATCCATCAGGTGATCATGCCTGCAGCAATTATTACTGTGATGTTCTAATGGTGGTTTTCTATTTCCCTTGTTCTTTGTACATTTATTAATTGGGAATTGGACTTCTATAAAAAAGGGCTGTCTCTCTACTCCCTATTTATTTATTGACTTATTTTTATACCAGCACAAACTAATAGATATTTATTTTATTATTTGGGTTATAATTCTATATTTTTATTTAGTTTGTTGCTCAAATTATTCCAAATTTGGCCATTGGGACATCTTTCAGTTTGGCTCCTGTGTTCGACATGCCCTTTATCTTTTTTTTTCTTTTTTAAAGCACTTCCTTATTTTCATCACCACAAGATGCATCAGGTTTATCTTTTGTTTTCCCTAGTCCAGCCCTGGAATCAGCCAGCCCTTTGTTTAATGGAGAGTGATATTTTAAAACCATGATCTGTGCCTTAAGTATGCTTGCTATTGGAATATCACTGCTTCTAGCCCCTCTCAGTGGATACAGCTAGGAAATATATATATACACTTATATGTATGTATATATGTATTTATATGTATATAGGTATATATATTAAATTATATATGCACACATCTATATTTCTGTATCTATCTGGATTACATTAAGAAAAAAGCCATGAGTTCATATTGATACCTATGACTCCAGCCTAGCACACAGGGTTCATTTTAGCCTCCTCCTTTTCCATATTTGTACCTTTCTTCTCTGACACTGAGAAACCTGGTTCTCATTATCTATAATATATTTATTTAATTTTTAAACTAGTATATTAAAGTAGTTTCAGAATCCCTAAGCCATACCTCTATGAAAAACAAATTTGTGAACTAGAGTGCAGTATTTGTATACCTTTTTGTTTTCTCTTTAGCCTTATAATATCCAGTCAACACTTTGTTATTCAGTTATTTAGGTCAGCTCTTTTCTTTCCTTTCCCATCATCATGTGACTTGATTGTAATACAGTTGGATTTATTTGTCACAGTCTTCAGTTCATCACCCTTTCCCCCAACATTCAGGTTGAATTTTCTAAAATTTACATATATCTTTTCTATGGGGTTTTGGCAAATGCATATAGTAGGGTATCCAGTAGTATCATATGAGACAGATCCATCACTCTGAAAAGTTCTTCATGCTGCTCCATTAAGATCAGACCTTCCCTTCACCCCTAACACTTGGCAACCACTCACCTTTTTTTCATCCATATGGTTTTCTCTTTTCTGGAGTCCATATACATGCAATCATATGATGTGTATGACTTTGAATTTGAATTTGGCTCTTTAACTTAGCAAAATGCATTTAAGATTCATCCAAGTTGTGTATATTGATTGTTCCTTTTTATTTATTTATTTAATGAATACAATGACTTTTATTTGTTTAATGATGTACATACTTAATTCTAAATCATTCCAGTGTTGAAAGAACCTTACTCATTCAAGGAAGGCAATTCCCATCAGTTCCTTTCTTTTTTTTTTATATATTTTTTATTTTTTTATTATTATGTTTTTTTAAATTTTTTATTGTTATGTTAATCACCATACATTACATCATTAGTTTTTGATTAGTGTTCCATGATTCATTGTTTGCATATAACACCCAGTGCTCCATGCAGAACGTGCCCTCTTTAATACCCATCACCAGGCTAACCCATTCCCCCACCCCCCTCCCCTCTAGAACCCTCAAGTTTGTTTTTCAGAGTCCATAGTCTCTCATGGTTCGTCTCCCCCTCCGATTTCCCCCCCTTCCTTCTTCCCCTCCTGCTATCTTCTTTTTTTTTTTTTAACATATAGTGTATTGTTTTAGAGGTACAGGTCTGTGATTCAACAGTCTTACACAATTCACAGCGCTCACCACAGCACATACCCTCCCCAATGTCTATCACCCAGCCACCCCATCCCTCTCACCCCCACCACTCCAGCAACCCTCAGTTTGTTTCCTGAGATTAAGAATTCCTCATATCAGTGAGGTCATACGATACCTGTCTTTCTCTGATTGACTTATTTCACTCAGCATAATACCCTCCAGTTCCATCCATGTTGTTGCAAATGGCAAGCTTTCATTCCTTTTGATGGCTGCATAATATTCCATTGTGTGTGTGTGTGTGTGTGTGTGTGTGTGTGTGTGTGTGTGTGTGTGTGTGTGTATAATATCTTCTTTATCCATTCATCTGTCGATGGCCATCTTGGCTCTTCCCATAGTTTGGCTATTGTGGACATTGCTGCTATAAACATCGGGGTGCACATACCCCTTCGGATCCCTAATTTGTATCTTTGGGGTAAATACCCAGTAGTGCAATTGCTGGATCGTATGGTAGCTCTATTTTCAACTCTTTGAGGAACCTCCATACTGTTTTCCAGTGTGGCTGCCCCAGCTTGCATTCCCACCAACAGTGTAGGAGGGTTCCCCTTTCTCCGCATCCCTGCCAACATCTGTTGTTTCTGTTAATTTTAGCCATTCTGACTTGTGTGAGGTGGTATCTCATTGAGGTTTTGATTTGGATTTCCCTGATGCCGAGCGATGTTGAGCACTTTTTCATGTGTCTGTTGGCCATTTGGATGTCTTCTTTGGGAAAATGTCTGTTCATGTCTTCTGCCCTTTTCTTGATTGGATCATTTGTTCTTTGGGTGTTGAGTTTAATAAGTTCTTTATAGATTTTGGATACTAGCCCTTTATCTGATATGTCATTTGCAAATATCTTCTCCCATTCTGTCAGTTGTCTTTTGGTTCTGTTGACTGTTTCCTTTGCTGTGCAAAAGCTTTTTATCTTGATGAAGTCCCAATAGTTCATTTTTGCCCTTGCTTCCCTTGCCTTTGGCGATGTTTCTAGGAAGAATTTGCTGCAGCTGAGGTCGAAGAGGTTGCTGCCTGTGATCTCCTTTAGGATTTTGATGGACTCCTGTCTCACATTTAGGTCTTTCAACCATTTTGAGACTATTTTTGTGTGTGGTGTAAGGAAATGGTCCAGTTTCATTCTTCTGCATGTGGCTGTCCAATTTTCCCAACACCATGCGTTGAAGGGACATTTTTCCATTGGACGTTCTTTCCTGCTTTGTCGAAGATTAGTCGACCATAGAGTTGAGGGTCCATTTCTGGGCTCTCTATTCTCTTCCATTGACCTATGTGTCTGTTTTTGTGAGTTCCTTTCTTTTTGACCTGAGTTGTGTTCCATGGTAGAATGCACCATAGTTTGTTTAATCATTAACCCATTGAAAGACATTTAGATTTTTTCTCCTTTTTACTATTATGAACAAGGCATAATCTCTTTAAGCATTCGTGTATAGGTTTTTGTGCGGGCATAAATTTCATTGTCCTTGGGTAGGTACCTAGTAACGGGATCAGTAATTTTAAAAACTATTTATTCAGATATCCAGAAAAGAAAAAGGAAAACATAAGTATTCAGTACCATATTTTGGTAACTACCACATTAATCCTGTATCATTTCAGTGTAGTTTTATAACACTCAACCTCACATCTCCATGACCATTTACTCTCAGAATCTTCTGATTTTGGTCAAACTGGGTGCATTTGTATTCTTCCATAATTCCTGTCTTGTAATCCCCATAGTGATCCAACATGTTATATTCTGGTTTATTGTTACATAGACTAGGATAGACCTTTGATCACACCTTCCCTGAAACAAACATACTTGTGTACAAAATGGGTAGTTTTGAAGCCAGGTTCTGAACTTGTTTACTAGTCCCTGAAAATCATTAACTTTGTAATGACCATTCCTTAAGGAGATTCCCTTTGTATAGTCAGAATGAGCAATAACCTACCTGATGTTAACTGAGAGTCTTCTTAAAGAACCCTTGCCCTAATATATCAAACCTATCAGCTTACAGAGAACCTGGAGTTGCTGTCATTAGCATCACTCTTCTGGGCCAAGGTTCAGTCATTTTCTCTAGAAGGTTTCTGTTAAAAATGCACATTTTTAATCTGTGAGGGCAGATGTTTAGCACATTAGCTAGCTGTCACCTCAGAGAGATCACAGCTCTGATCTCTGAGATTCTTTACTGACACCTTTTCGTTAGTCTGCAAACACTCAGTTCTGTTTCACTAAACTGTGAGCTCTTAGACTGAGGGTAGAGTTCATCTCTGTATTCCTAGTGCCTGGAATGTACTAGGTGGTCCATATATGACACTCCAGAAAAGAGAAAATGAATTAATGCGTGATGAGTACATGATGCTTGAGGATAGAGGGTGAGGAATTTGTAGGAAAAGGTTCTTCATATTTGGTATAGGCAGGAAAAGGCAAACCTAGATGGGAGGACATAGTAGGGGTTTGGAGTACCAGAGAGCAACAGGATGGTACAGGTCTGTCGTGGGAACAGTGGACTACTAAAGATGGGAACTAATTGAAGACCAGCTTCAAAGTTAAAGCTTTTAGGAAGCTGCGGGTAAAGGGGTGGGGTGGGCTCTGGGGACAGAATGGGCTAAAATCTCAGCCTTGCTACTTCTTAAAGGATTTTGGTTCTTCAAGTAAGATAGGGATCAGTTTGGGATGTGGTGTATGATTAAAAGAGTGGTGTGATCTGACTTATTTTAACAGGATCACTCTGGTTACATTCTTGGGAGTAGAATGAAGTGGGAGGGCAAGGACAGAATCAGAGGCATCAGTAAAGAGGCTATTACAGTAATGTAAGCTGGAGGTGAGAGTGGCTTGGATCAGTATGGAAGCAGTGGAGGTTGTAAGAAGTAGTCAGATTTAGCATATATGTGGAAGGTAGAGTTGTCAGCATTTTGTGATGGGTAATGCTAGATCTCTTTCCTCTGTGTCTAACAAAACAGAGCAAAGCAAAACAAAACACTTTATAATGTCTACTAACTATAAAACAGAAATTGGTATTAATGGTTAAAGCAGAGCTAATTTCCCAGTAAAGCTAAACTTTCTTGATGTCAAGTTACCTTGCAGTCAGTGTGTTTCCACCAGCTGCTATAAAGCTTTCAAGTCCATGTTTTCCAGCTGCCTTCTATAAGGAGCTTCAGCAGAGCAGTATTTACATTACCTCTATTCCTGCTGATTGAATCTGTAGCAAACAGAACAGTGTGTATAATTTTATCTCACTTGAGAGCATTTCTGACTGTGGATCTGTCACTCCTCATATGGGGACTAGAATTCTTTCAGGATGTACTGCTAGCAGGGAAAGCTTTTACCCAGTGAAGTAAATATGCTAGGAAAACAATTTGATCAGATAAGGGTTCATGAACTCCACCCTATTCACCCATGTACACACACTCAGCTTCATATATTTTAAGTGAAAGTCTCTCTGGTCCTGCTATGAGAAGACAGAGTCTTGGTTAGAATAACAATTGATATTCTAATCCCTGGGTAAAATTTTCATTGTTGAACTTCTAATTACCCAGATTATTTTATAGGATTGTGTAGCACCTGCTCTGAAAGCATATTAATGAGTAGCCTCTGTGTATGTTGATTTCTGTCACTTGGATTGGAATTAAACTCCTTAATTCATTAGCACCTCTCAGAGTAGTGCCCCTTCCCCTGTTTACTCTGACATAACTAGGCATACAAGCAGCATGGGAAATGTTGTTAGGGGGATCTGAATTCCTCAGAAGACTTGTAGTTTCATGATTGAGCCTACCTGTGGTTGAAAAATGTAATAATCCACCTTCACTCCAGGGTTTGCAGCAGCAGCTGGGAGCGATCGCCGGGAGTCCTGTGTGTCTGGGGAGGTCACCAGGGACAGCTAGCAGATACAAATGCCTCTGGGCAGTTTGGTTGAAATCCCTCCTTTGCAGGGATGACATTTGGCCCTTTTTTTGAGGTGAGAGCTAGAGCAGTCCTTGTGATTTCTGTCAGTGTGCCTATCCACAGGGTAGTAGCTAGAGACTGAACCTTACGTGCAAGAGAGTGCCTATAATTGAAATAGTTACATCCCAGTTTGTCTGAAAACTCAAGGGAAATTCCATTTTGATGGACCCCTCTTTGGACAGAAGTAAAATTTTCAAAACTTAAGGATTGAAGACTTAAGTGATAATTCTGGACCTTGTCTTTTATTGTGCTTCAATATACTGTGAAAAGCATAAGAGAGTAAGAAAGTTTTCTCTTCCATCATTACTTAAATAGATTAGAGTTCTCAGAATGTTCATAGGCACATTACTAATTCCTGGAAAATCTATTTTTAGAGATTGCATTTTATGTCTGTCCATTCTGTAAAAATAGAATTTTACTGGGTGAATGTATATTTATTCAGAGCCAGTTTATGAACCTCATAAGAAAACCAGGCTCACAATTTTGTAAACTCATGACATATACACAGAGAATAACACAACCCAATCCAGAAGCAGGCAGTAAGAAATTAAAAGACCCCCAATAATAGAAATATTTTCATTTATTCAAATTTTAACAAATATTTATCAAGCAGTTATTAGATGCTAACAACTGTTATAGGAGATATAAATACAAATGTGAGCAAGATTGATAAAATCCCTGCCCTCTTATGTTCTACTATGTGTGTTGAGGGGTATGTGAAACTGGCAATAAATAATAAATAAGGCAACAAACAAGGTGACTTTCATAAAGAGACCAGTACTATGAAGAAAATGGAGTTCTGGTATAGAGTTCCTTGTGGGCCTGTATGATGAGGCTAAGCCAGAATTAACAAGTAATCAAGGAAGGCCTTTTTAAGAATGGGATGCTTGAGAGTTGAGATCTAAACAATAAGGATTGGACCATGTGTAGATCAGGGTATAAAGTAACTTCCAGAGGGATTAACAAGGGCAAAGGCCCTAAAGTGGTTCCACCTTAGCTTGTTTGGCAAGAATGGAGGAAGGGAGGACAGTTAGAATGTTCTTGCAGTGGTATAGGACTGAAATATGTTCTCCTTGAACTAGCAAGAGAGCAATGGAAATAGAAGTGAATGGATTCAGGGTATATTTTGGTTGTGGAGTTGATAAGACTAGCAGATGTATTGCATATAGGAGGTAAGGGAAAGATAACCATAAAGAGTAACTCCTAGATTTTTGGATTGAGCAGTTGGGTGGGTGGTGGTATGCCATTAGCTGAGGTGGAAGAGACTAGAAGAGAAATATGTTGCAGTGTGAGTGGAAATCAAGAGTCCTGTTTTATACATGTTAAGTTTGAGATGCTGATCAGACACACAAAAGCAGTTGCCAAAAAATCATCACTATAAAGCTCATGTTCATACAGAAGCCCAAGTCCTCTCTCAGAGATATTTTTCTTATTTTATGTATGGATTAAATGAATTTGGTTCTCCAATTTTAAATGCACAACAGAGTAAAAACTGAGCTCTCTCTCTTTTGCAATAGATTCCATATATGAAATTGCCTGCTAGAAATGTCTACCCATGGGGCACCTGAGTGACTCAGTCATTAAGCATCTGCCTTCGGCTCAGGTCATGATCCCAGGATCCTGGGATCGAGCCCCGCATCGGGGTCCCTGCTCAGCGGGAAGCCTGCTTCTCCCTCTCCCACTCTCCCTGCTTGTGTTTCCTTTCTCTCTCTCTCTCTCTCTCTCTCTCTCTCTCTAATAAAAATATATTTAAAAAGTCTTAAAAAAAGATACAAAACTATTAAAAAAAAAGAAATGTCTACCCAACCCAATATGTTCAAAGCTAACTCTATGATCTTCCTCTTCATGCTTGCTCCTTCTGTATTTTTTATCTTTATCAGTGATTCACTACATGACCCAAGCTTATTCCTAGACTCTGCCCCTTCTTTACCCCAACATTCGTGAATTACTAAGTTGTATCTCAGTGTCTCTCTATCTCTCTTGCTCTCCATCTAAGCTGCTACTGCTATTCAAGATCACATTATTTCTTGCCTGGGTTAGCATATAAGCATATGCTGCTGTACCATCTTCTTAAATCATTCTTTAGTAGGTACCCTCTACATTTTGGGTGACTCTTCCTTATCCTTCTGAGCTCAGCTCAGAGATAACGTTTTCCAGGAAGACTTCATAGACATCTCCAACTTGTATCCTACCCCATTTAGGTTAATTAACCCCTATTATATGGCCCTATAGTGCCACATAATTATTGCTATTATAGCATAATCCCATGGTGTTATAACTGCCTTTTTATTTGTCTCTTGAGTTGCACTGTGAGCTTGTAGATGTCAGGGACTGTATCTCTCATTGTCACATCTGCATTGCCCAACATGGTGTCTGACACGTGACTGGCATTCAATAAATGTTTTTGAGCAAACAGATGTTTGAGGCAAATTAGAAGGAAAACCTGTTTGAAGGGAAACTGACAACAGTAAGTAATGATAGTTTATACTTGTGTAAATGAGGAAGGAAACAATGAAATAAACCATAAAAATCTCAAAAAGTACCACAGTCTGGGGTCATTTTAGCATTGGGACTATAAATATTACACTGCATTATGATTTTGTATTATAGATTGTGTAGCATAATCATTCCCATTCGTTTTAAAGACATTGGAGCATCTAGAAAAGACTATATTTACTTGTCTTCATTGAAGAAAATGTGGGACTATGTACTACCTAATATGACTTATGACTGATCTGCATCAAAACAGGTTGGGGAAAAATGAGTATAGACCAATAGTTTTAACACAGTCAGTTT
The DNA here is from genome assembly GCF_009762305.2 of Zalophus californianus. Classification (NCBI taxonomy): domain Eukaryota; kingdom Metazoa; phylum Chordata; class Mammalia; order Carnivora; family Otariidae; genus Zalophus; species Zalophus californianus. Next base: position 43,737,916 of record NC_045612.1, on the reverse strand, counting down.
TGGAACTTGATGTGTTTCCCTCTAAATTGATTGGCAGGTTTAGACACAGACGAAAAATATCAGAACCAAAGCTCAAACCATCCTTTTATTTTTTCACAAAGGTGCTATTGAGTTTGCTTTCTGAGAGCATCCTAAAAACTCATTTACTAGACAGTTAAGGAAAACATTTCTCTAAATACAAATGTCTTCAAAATGCTCATGATCTGTGTAAAGTTGTCATTGCTTTGATGTAAAGTAGGATGGAATTGATGACTTGTGCCTAACCCTCTGCTTAGTTGCTCCATACCACTATATACTGTACCCTTTGACCTCATTTTCCTGTCCCTGATGTTTTCCCTAAAACTCTTCTCTCCAAATCACTAGCCCAATAAATTGCGAGAGTATACAGAATATAGGTAATAAAGATCTGAGCAACTATGAATCCATATTAAGTAGTTGGCAACCTTATAAATTTTTATTAAGGAGTGATTGATGCCCATCACTTGGAGGCAGCCAAACCAGGATAAATTGGCTATAATCCACTCACTGCTTACATCTTCATAGGATGATCTTTTGCAAGGGTGGGTGTTTGGAGTTGGGGTGGGTAAACTGAATAGACTGGAGGAAGAGGGACTATTGCAAACCAATAAAAAAGAAAGAACAGAGCCCATTCAGAAGTCTTTTCTGTACATGCAATACTAATCAAACTCTTAAAAAATACAGATTATTTTTTCTTTCTGAGAATATAAAGCTCTCATTAGGGTGAGGGAGAATTGTGTGATTTTAGGATGGGTAACTGACAGGAGATTTCTATCATCCAGCTTCAAGTTGGCCTGGAAGAGTGACATGTTGTGTAGGAGTGGGAAAGGACTGAGAGAAAAACTCCTTCCAAGGGGAGACCAAGATTCATCCCTATCTTTTTAAGGTCAGGACTTTGTTTAAAAGAACAAAAATAAAAACACAAAAATACTTCATATGCAACAAAAACATTATTCTACACTCTATAGTACCTAGTACTAGAGGGGCTACACATAGGGAGTTGCCAGATAAGAGTTGTTGTTTGACATGGAATCTACAAGTCATGAAGAGAAACTAATATTTATTTAGTGTCTACTATGTGTTATGCTTTACAGTTTTCTTTTTCTCTTAATTTAATCCTCACAATAATCCTATGAGGTAGGTACTGTTATCCCATTTTCCAGATGAGAAAATTAAGGGCTTCAGGAGGTGACATTAATTGCCCAAGATAACATAGTAAGTAAGTGATGGAATTGTCATTCAAACATGTGTATCTGAGACTCCAAAAACTATGCAGTTTTCACTAAAATATGTTATTCTGTTCTCTGGCAAGCACCATATTCCTTTCCTTTCTCTACCTCTTCACCCATGTTTCTGGGTAGGGAAATAAATGCAGCATGTTGGCTTTGCGAAATCTGAAGTGCGAATGTGGAAACACCTGGTCACAATTCTGTAACCCCAAAAATGCCTGGAGTGTTTGTACCAGTGATTTATAGCAGGACTGGTTTTAATGTGATTTGAGGACTGCATAACCTGTGGGGCTCAGAGAGTTCTCTCACCAGCATGCCATGTGGGCCAAGGAAGGCCATATTAAAGGGTATTAGGTGGGAGTGAGAGAATAATCCTGCTGAGTCCTTAGTAGTGCTCAGATATCTGTAAGATGCTCTCCTGGAATGGGCTTTGAGGATGGAGTCATATTAAGGCCCCAATATGGAATTATGTAGTTTATAAATATATTTGTTTCAGCCAAGTATGGCACCTCTGATGGGTACTAATGGAGATGCTAATTATACTCAAATGGTATTTTTTAAAAGAAGAGAAATACCAGAAAGCATTTAATGTTTTACACAGGAAAAATGACAATATTTCTTTTAACTGAGATAGAAACCAAAATATTTCAGTCGCTCCTGTGACACTGAGTCACAGACATGGTGAGCTTGCCAAAGACACAGAAACAAAATATATTCTTTGTTGTGCCTGAAGAATGTCAGGGTAGAAGTATATTTTTATTCAGGCTTCAACTTTGAATAAATGAATGAATGAATGAGAAGTTCTTTTGTAATTCCTCTGCTCCTCCCTGAATTCTGAAAACATTTTCTCAAAGACACAATGTTAGAAATGGTGTTATTTCTGCCAGTATGGAAAAATCCACTAAGATCTATCTGTACACAAATTATAATAACAACTGTTTATTGAGAACTTACTATGTTCAAAGCATTTTCTAATGTAATACCCACAAGAATCAGGTAATACTGGGTGCTATTATTGATATTACTTTACAGCTAAGGAAATAGGCTCAGAGAGCTTACATTTATTGATCTAGGTCACACAGCTAAAGCCTGGTGATTTTAAATGAGTCCACAAATCACTCCTTGAACTACGGTACTGTACTGTTTTTGAGGATTATATTTATAGAGTGCCCTTAAGTAACTAGTCCAAGATAAAGAACACGGGTAGTAGTAGAGGTAAAGAATTAAACTCAATCTTACTTGAGGAACTAAACATTTAATCAGAACCTTAGAATGCCTCATAAGTACCTAACTAAAAGTAATAAGTAACTGGCCCAAGGTTTGTTTGTATAGATAGACATAACTGTGTAAAGTAGCTACTGTCATTGATTGTTACAGGGCAGAGGTGAAAGGGCAAGGCAGTCATCTTACTATATTATATCTACACTAAAAGTACATCATTCTGCTCAAAAACCTTTAGTGCGTCCCTAATGCCTAGAGAATCCAGTTCTGATTCCTTATCTTGATGTTCAGGGTCTGCCACATGATGGCCAAAACAGAACTTGGCAGTTTGATCTTAGACTATTCACCTGTGCTCCAGACTAACTGCATTACTTGCTCTTTGAATATGCTATGTACTTACTTGTGGCCTGTGCTTTTGCTTAAATTGTCTCCTTTCTCTGTTGACCTCTGGAGATGATTTCCCTTCTGTTCCTTCTATGCCCTGCTCCCCCAACAATTTCTACCCATCAAAATCGTATTCATCCTTTAGTGCTCTTCTCGAATATCACTTTTTATTTTCTTATTTTATTTTATTTTTTATTATGTTATGTTATTCACCATACATTACATCATTAGTTTTTTATTGTTATGTTAATCACCATACAGTACATCATTAGTTTTTGATGTAGTGTTCCATGATTCATTGTTTGCGTATTACACCAAGTGCTCCATTCAGTATGTGCCCTCTTTAATACCCATCACCAGGCTAACCCATCTTCCCAACCCCCTCCCCTCTGGAACCCTCAGTTTGTTTCTCAGAGTCCATAGTCTCTCATGTCTCGTCTCCCCCTCCTGATTTCCTCCCCTTCATTTTTTCCTTCCTGCTATCTTTTTCTTCTTCTTCTTCTTTTTTTTAACATATAATGTATTATTTGTTTCAGAGGTACAGGTCTGTGATTTAACAGTCTTACACAATTCACAGTGCTCACCATAGCACATACCCTCCCCAATGTCGAATATTACTTTTTAAAAATAAATTTTTATTTTTATTTTATTGAGGTATTTAATTTTATTGACTTACAACATTATCTTAGTTTTAGGTATACAGACATAATGATTTGATATTTGTACATGGTGTGAAATGATCCCCACAATAAGTCTAGTTAAGATCCATCACCATACCTAGTTACAGAACTTGTTTCTCTTATGATGAGAAACTTAAGATTTATTCTCTTAGCAACTTTCAAATATGCAGTATTAACTATAGTCACCATGCTGTACATGACATTCCCAAAGACTTTATTTTTTTAGAGCAGTTTTAGATTTACAACAAAATTGAGAGGAAGGTACAGAGATTTCTCATATACCCCTGTTCCCCACGTATGCATAGCTTCCCCATTATCAACATCACTTATGAGAATGGTACTTTTTTTTTTTTTTTTTTTTTTTTTTACAAAGGATGAACCTACATTGGCAAATCATAATCACCCAAAGTCCATAGTTTACCTTAGGGTTCACTCTTGATATTGTACACACTGTGGGTTTGAAAAATGTATAATGATATATATCCATTATTATGATATCACATAGAGTGTTTCCACTGCCCTAAAATCCTCCCCACCCCTGGCAATCACTGATCTTTTTATTGCCTCCATAGTTTTACCTTTCCCAGAATGTAGTATAGTTGGAATTATATAGTATGTAGCCTTTTCAGGTGGGCTTCTTTCACTTAGTAATATGTATTTAAGGTTTCCCCCATGTCTTTTCATAGGTTGATAGCTCATTTCTGTTTAATGCCGAATAATATTCCATTGTCTAGATACACCACAACTTATTTATCCATTCACCTACTGAAGGACATCTGGGTTGCTTTTAAGTTTTGTTAAGTATGAATAAAACTGCTATAAACATACATGTGCAGGTTTTTATGTAGACATTTTGTTTTCATCTCCTCTGGGTAAATGCCAAGGAATGCTACTGCTGGATCATATGAGTATATTTAGTTTTGTAAGAAACCACCAAACTGTCTTCCAAAGTAGCTGTACCATTTTACATTCCCATTAACAATGAACTAGAGTTCCTATTGTTCCATACTCTTGCCAGCATTTGGTGTTGTCAGTGTTCCAGATTTTGGCCCTTCTAATAGGTGTGTAGTGATATCTCATTTTTTTTAACATTTTATTTATTTATTTGTCAGAGAGAGAGAGGGAGAGAGAGAACACACAAGCAGGGGGAGCGGCAGGCAGAGGGAGAAGCAGACTCCCTGCTGAACAAGGAGCCCGATGTGGGACTCGATCCCAGGACCCTGGGATCATGACCTGAGCTGAAGGTAGTTGCTTAACCAACTGAGCCACCCAGGCATTCCGTGATATCTCGTTGTTTTAATTTACATTTCCCTGATTGGAGCATCTTTTCATAAGCTTATTTGCCATCATCCTATTTTCTTTATGGGGTGACCTTTAATGTTTTTTTTTTTTAAATTAAAAAATTTTTTAAAAATATTTTTATTTATTTGACAGAGAGAGACACAATGAGAGAGGGAACACAAGCAGGGGGAGTGGGAGAGGGAGAAGCAGGTTTCCCGCAGAGCAGGGAGCCCGATGCGGGGCTCGATCCCAGGACCCTGGGATCATGACCTGAGCCGAAGGCAGATGCTTAATGACTGAGCCACCCAGGTGCCCCAAAATTTAAAAAATTTCTAAAGTGGGTTGTTTCTTTTCTCATTGCTATCTAAAAAGTCATCACCATACCCAAGGTCCTCTGTTTTCTTCTATATTATCTTCTAGGAGATTTATAGTTCTGGGATCTATTTAGGTGTTGATCTATTTTGTTTTGTTTCCTCTTTTGAAATTTCATTTACCTGATTTATTTTTTTCTAGAATTACGGTGATCGAAGTGTTTTTTTGCACTTTGTCCCCTAAGTCCAGAAGACATCTCTCTTTGATAGTTCATTGAAAACGTGGATTGCATTTTGCCCTGTGATAAAGGCTGCCAGGTTCCTTGTGGTTGGCCACTTTAGGAAGTGGTCCTTCATCCCTTCTGAGAATGGAGATGTTTCTCCTTTTCTCCTGCCAGACAAGAGCTTAAGTATAGAGGAAAGAGTAGTTTAGAAACCCATTTACTGATTGTAGAGTATACCTACCCAGAGCATTTCTTCCCAGGTATTGCTGGAAGATCATCATAGTGAAGGAGGAAGAACAGAATGGCAAAGTGTTTTTGCAGCATATTACTTCCTTAAACTTCTTCTTTTGTGAGCTACAATTGACCTATAACATTATGTGTACAACTTGTTGATTTGGTACGTTTATGTATTGTAATATGATTACCACCATAGTGTTAGCTAGCACCTCTATCATATCACATAATTGTCAGTTATTTTTGTGGTGAGAACATTATTAAGCCAGGAGAAAAAAAGAAATCCTGCCATTTGTGACAATAGGGATGGACCTTGAGACGAGGTAAGTCAGAAAAAGACAAAGACAAATACTGTATGATATCATTTATACATGGAATCCAAAAAAGCTGAATTGTAAAACCAGAGTAGAATGATGGTTTCCAGGGACTGGGGGGGGGGGGATTGGGAAGATGTTGTTTAAGGGTACAAACTTGCAACTAGTAGATAAATCCTGGAAATCTAACATACAACATATTGATGATAGTCAGCAATACTGTATTACAAATTTCAAACTAAGAGACTAGATCTATGCCATTTGGAGTTAATTTTTGTGAAGTGTATTCAAGTATCACTTCTTCACATAGCCTTTTCAGAGTACCTTCTACCATGGAATGGATAGGACTTCACCCTCCTTAGACCCTACTGAACACTTGTTTTTTTCTTCTGTCATGGTTGGGTTGACCAAATAATTTATTGTTCAAACTGGGATGCTTTTCGGAGTGAAAGAGTATGCTACTAATAATTACATCAGGAAGCGCTGGGTGGCTCAGTCGGTTGAGCATCTGCCTTCGGTTTGAGTCATGATCCCAGAGTCCCAGGATTGAGCCCCACATCTGGCTCCCTGATTCTCCTTCTACCCCTCACCCCATTCATGCTCTCTCTCTCTCTCAAATAAATAAAATCTTTTAAAAAATTACATCAGGATAATAGATACCGGAACTGTCCTTATGGACACATTAATGATAGTACGTCTTATCTTACCTATATTCTAGTCATTTCTGAACTTCACACAAGGATTTTGTGAACTTCGAAGGATTTTCTGAACTCCTTAGCATCATCTTCTTATTTTCTGAAGTTCCCAACATGATATTTTTGAAAGTATGTAGAAGCCCTCTTATCTAAAGTGATTCTACCTACTTAGTTAATTGAAAAAGGTAAAGGAAAATATTAAGTGATCATGATACCTACTTATCTTACATTATATTTTTTTCTCAGAACATGTAAATATTTATTTGTTCACTTACCTTTTGATCTAGGATTTATCAAGTCCTTTTCTTTGAGGGTGAATTTATTGACTAGTGCTCCACAAACTCTTTTATTTTTTTCTTTCAGAAATGGCATTTATAAAGCATTAGCTCTGATTTTCAGGGCAGTTTCTTTTTTTTTAAGATTTTATTTATTTATTTGACAGAGAGAGAGAGAGAGAGAGAGCACAAGTAGGCAGGCAGGCAGGCAGAGGCAGAGGGAGAAGCAGGCTCCCCGCTGAGCAGGGAGCCCGATGTGGGGCTCGATCCCAGGACCCTGGGATCATGACCTGAGCCGAAGGCAGACGCTTAACCGACTGAGCCACCCAGGCGCCCCTCAGGGCAGTTTCTTTAGAGTGAGATCCTAAAGATACTTGCAAAGTAATAAGTAATAATTCTCTCAAGTTTTTTCCAATTTGAAAAAACATATAAAATTTATCATTTTAATCATTTTAAGTATACAGTTCAGTGTTATAAATACATTCATAATTTTGTGCAACCATCACCACCATTCATCTCTGTTAACTCTTTTTATCTTGCAAAATGAAATATTATACTCATTAAACAATAACTGTATATACTTCCCTCCCCACATGCCCTGGCAACCACCATTTTATTTTTTGACTATGATTTTAACTATTATAAGTACCTTGTGTAAGTGGAATCATATAGTATTTGTCTTGTGACTGTCTTATTTCACTTAGCATAATATCCTGAAGGTTTATCTATGTTGTAGCATATGTCAGAATTTCTTTCCTTTTTAAGGCTGAATAATATTCCATTGTATGTATAGACCACATTTTGCTTATCTAGTCACCCATTGTTGGACACATGGGTAGTTTCCACATTTTAACTATTGTGAATCATGCTGCTGCTGTGAACATGGGTGTGTAACTATCTCTTTGAGACTCTGCTTTCAATTCTTTTGAATATATATCCCAAAGTGGAATTGCTAGATCATACGGTAATTCTGTTTATAATTTTTTGAGCCATGCTGTTTTCCACAACAGCTGTTTTTACATTTACATTGACAGTGCACAAGGGTTCCAATTTCTCACATGACCTCCAACATTTGTTATTTATTTATTTTTTGATAGTAGCCTTCCTAATGGGTGTGAAGTGGTAGCTCATTATAGTTTCGATTTTTCATTTCCTTGATGATTAATTATGTTGAGGATGTTTTCATGTGCTTATTGGCCATTTGAATCTGTTCTTTGGAAAAACATATATTGAAGTCCTTCGCTCATTTTTGAGCTGAATATTTGGTTTTTGTTGTTGAATTTTAGAAGCTCTCTATATATTGTGAATATTAATCCCTTATCAAATATATGATTTGTACATATTTTCTCCCATTCTGTGGATTATTGCTTTTTTACTCTGTTGATATTGTCTTTTGATGCACAAAATTTAAAAATTTTCATGAAGTCCTATTTGTCTTTAGCCAGTCTTTCCACATCTTTAAACGTAATTTTTCAGAGAAACACCTATCTTTCAAACTTCACTTATTTGCATAACATTTTGTTAAACTACAGAATCAAATTACAAGTAGAAACAAGTTTTGTAAGGCAGAAACAAGTTTTGTAAACAAACCCAGTTGACTCTTGGCAAGCCTAGCGCACTATGAGGGGGAGCAGAAGCATATGAAAAAACTAGAGATTAGCCTACTAAAAGCAACGGTTCAGTGAACCTCAGACATCAGTTAGTATGTTTTACAGAGGGCGTGGATAAATTTTGTTAATCTGGTGTGTTAGTTAAGTGAAGATTTAGTTGAGAACATTTACTGTAAAGTTCAAGTAAATATTTGTTAGGTTTAATTTAACTGAATTTAATGGAGTCTTTAAGAAGAAGCTTTTCCACCCAATATTTTTATTGGCAGCTTATCCACTGTGTCTGTGAAAGGAGAAATGCAGATAGGATGACCCCTTTTATTCCAATTAAAATTTCAACCCTTGTTACTCTTGGCATGGCTTATCCTTCTTTAGCACTTATTTTTTTCTCCATAGTATTTTCCACCATCTGATGTACTAAATATATTATTTATTTCGTTGTCTATTGTCTGTCATTTTATGCTAGAATCAGAGGTCAGTAAGTACAGGAATTTTGAGCTCTTTCATTCACTGATGTGTTCCTAAAGCCTAGAAACTGAGACATAGTAGGTGCTCAATAAATACTCATTGAACGAATAAATGCATGATAGAATGGTTTTATAGAATGTTAAAACTGCAAGGAAAATTTGACAATCTAATTCAGTCCTGTTATTTTATATAGATATAGCATAGCATAGAAGTCTACTATGGGACACATAAGTAGATCTGGGTTCAAATTAATCACTTGCTATGTGATTTTGGGCAAATTACTTAAACTTTCTGTGCCTCAGTTTACTCATATTTAAAATGGGGGTAATAACAGTGACCCATCTTACAGGGCAAATTGCAAGGATTCAATGACATGATGCATGCAAAACACTTAGTATATTGTTTTGTGTCTAACACATGGTTAATTTTGTCTCAGTCCAGGTTTGACAATTGAGATCACTTCAAGGATTGACAATAGAAGGAATTTAATGCAGGGAATTGGTAATAAAGGGGATGGATGAGCTGAGAAGCCAAACATGGGATGGTAAGGTAATCTATTGACTAACAACAACAGCAAGCTAGGACTTGGAGGGTTAAATAAGAGGAGGTAGTATTATTAGAGTCCAGAGGCTTAATCATCTGAGGTAAGCTTGAAACTTAGTGAGCTTTTCTGTCAGGAATTGAATCTATAGGGAAGATTCAGCTGCTATAGGAGATGTCATCCCTCGTGGAGAGGAGTGGAGAGAAATGCCCTAGTTTTTCCCTTCTTAGTACTTAACAGGTTCCCTCCAATAGCTACGATTGGCTGAACCTAGCTTGAAACCAGCTCATGTGGGAACCTGGAAGGGGCAGCCTGCAGAAGTCTCTCCCCTTCCTGCCCTGGAAAGATACAGAGCAGAGCCTGGAAAGGATGAGGAATGGCATGCTGTTTAATCGAGAAGAACTATTATTGCTATTATTGGCCTCACTAACACAATGCAGAGCTAACCAGCTAGAGGCAGTCTGTTACATAAGGGAAAATGTGCTAAATGATGAATCAGAGCCAGATTCTGTCATGTTCAACACCATTTACCTTAGTCACGATGTGTCTGACTCACAAGGGATTGGCTGGGTATTTTAACCCTTTGAGGTCCAACAATACTGTGTTTCTGAGTTGGAATATCATGTGTTAGCTATGTGTGTAAGTTTTCCCCTACCCCTAAACTTAGGCCACTTACCAATTTCACAGCTAAATGTTACTTACAGTTCCATAAGTTCCAACCAAAATTAATGTAAACTGAAATGTTTAATTTTTTGATGCTTTTAGTTTAAACAGCCCAATTATGGACTAAATTTAAATTAAAAACTCAGCATGAATCGCATGGCTTATGTTTCTGTGTGGTGGCTTTTATATTAAATGGTTTACATGAATGCTGTTGTTTATCTTGGAAACAGGTTGTCATGCATATTAATGAGTCCCAGGTGTTAACTTCATGCTGTTTTCTTTCCAAAGAAGAAAATCTTTAAGTTAAAGTATTTTTACAAGTATTTGTTGTAATAATTATAAGACAATGTTTTATGCATCACAATGTTTACCAGGTTTATTTCCTAATTCCAGCCCACTTCTTAATTCCTCTCTTTTCCCACTGCACTTTTGCTTTTGTATGCTAAGGGCTTCCAGCCAGACACGAAAGTAGCCTGAAGGTCCTAAGGAGCTCAAGAAGGACAAACCTTCCTCCAGCAGCTCTTCAAATGGCAAGACTTCATGTTCATCTGTGTTTTGTCCAGGGTCATCTTCTACTTACCCCTTGTGGTTTTCTCCTTCCCTACCAGGAAGGGAGATTGGCCAAATGATGGCAGGCTATAAGACCCCATATCTTTTATAATTTTCTGATATTTCCTTAGGACACTTTGATAATTTCTGCGACTTCTCTGTAGCCCTCCAGCTTTTCTTAAAATGCGGAAACCTGGGCTGGTTGGATTTCTCTAAGAGAAACTGACCAATGTTACACATAGCAGGACAATAATTTTGTGGCTCTTGCTCATCTTAGAGAAAGTTCTCAGAGCAGCAATAATCTACCTAATTTTCTGAGATCAATATTGTGGGTTTGTGTTCAAAGAAACCACCCGCTGAATGAATGGTGGGCATACACCCCACTCAATTTCACAAACAAGTTTTTAAGTACCTACTGTATGCTGGCCATTATGCTATGTTCTGGGAATACAGGTATATGTAAGACATCATCCTAGCTCTTGGAGAATGTGTAGTCTCACAGGGAAGACTTGTACATGAAGTTTTTAAAAGCATGGTACTGTTTTTGAGGTATACACTGGGTAATTCTGAATCTCAGTAGAGGCATGCAAACCAGCCTTGGGTAGGGATCCTAGAGGATGTGACATCTGGAGTTAAGTCTTGAAGGAGAAGTAGGAATGATTTTGGGGAAGAGGTGAGGAAAGGGAATTCCTGGAAAAGAGAACAATGGGAACAAAGGCAAGGAGGTGTGAAGAAATGGTCTATTCAGCAGTACAGTATTAACTATGGAGTTATGAGTGAAGGGCAATATGATTGAGAAAGCGATGAGGCCAGTTTGTGAAAGGCCTGCTTGTCATGCTATGGAATATGGCCTTTCACCTTGAATTTGTTCTTGGGGCAGGGATGAGATGTGATGAGGTGAGGAGGGATGGAAAGGTTTAAGAAAGAGTACGTATTTTCTTTGAGGTTAAAAAGGAAGAGATGGTATGAATAACACCTTATCTTTAAATGGCACTTTTTTTCTCTAGATTTTTCCAAAGCTGACATGTATACCCTGAGGCTTCTGTCTGTTTGTATGGGCGTGTGAAGATTTTTTTTTTAATCACGAAGAAAAAAAAAGTAAGTCAAAATCCAAAGGACTCAATTTTTAAAGTAACATTTATTGTGTGTGTGTGTTTTTTTTCTGATTCAAAGTAGCACATGTTCATTTTCAAAGTGTGGAAAGTATAGGGGCGCCTGGGTGGCTCAGTTGGTTAAGCGACTGCCTTTGGCTCAGGTCATGATCCTGGAGTCCTGGGATCGAGTCCCGCATCGAGTCCCGCATCGGGCTCCCTGCTCGGCAGGGAGTCTGCTTCTCCCTCTGACCCTCTTCCCTCTCATGCTCTCTATCTCTCATTCTCTCTCTCTCAAATAAATAAACAAAATCTTAAAAAAAGAAAAACAAAGTGTGGAAAGTACAGAAAAGCACAAAGGAGAAAATTTAAATTACCAATAACCCTGATATTCAAAGAATATATTATTACTATTTTGGAGACTTTCTTTCCAATCTTTTCTACACACACACACACACACACACACACACACACACACACACACACACTCACATACATATACATACATTCACACCCACATACATATGTATTTTACAAAGTTGGGGTCATATTAAATACATTGTTTTATAACCTGCTTTTTTCCACTTAACCTTATATAGTGAATATTTTTCCAGGTTATTAAATATTCTTCTTTGGGGGGCAGGGGCAGAGGGAGAGAGAGAGAGGAGAATCCTAAGCAGGCTCTATGCCCAGTTTGTAGCCCAATGCGGGGCTCCATCACAACGCTGTAGTCGTGACCTGAGCTGAAGTCAAGAGTTAGATGCTTAATCGACTAAGCCACCCAGGTGCCCCAGGTTATTAAATATTCTTTTACAAAAACTTTAGTAGTTGCATAGTATTTCATTGATCTTATGTGCACACTATTTGTTCCTCCTTTTTTGTTAGATATTCATTTTTTCCCTCTTATACATAATGCTGTGATAATCATGCCCCTACATAAATATTTATGTATCTTACTGATTATTTTTCTTCCTGGGTGAATTCTTAGAGGTAGTATTGCTAGAAAAAAGGGACTGCAAATTTTTTAGAACTTTAATAGGTTTGCTAAATTGTCTTCTAGAAATGTGGCTCCATTGTTACTTCCACTTATTACAAATGTTTGAAAAAATGCTGCCCGTTTCTCCATATTTTTGCAAAATTTGTAGGTGAAACTGGTATCTCATTTGTTCTAATTTATTTGATCACTAGTGAATTTTACCAACTTTTCTTATATATGTATGTCATTCATATCTTTTATTAATTTCTTGTGTGTATTCTTTCTGTATTTTTATTGGCATGCTGTTCATTATTGATTTTAAAAGTGTTTATATGATAACAATTTTACTATATATCTGTCCCTTCTGTTGCATTTTCCCCAGTCATTTAAAAAGTTTTTTATTCATGGCATTTTTATACACATTTTGATGTAGTCATATAATGTTTCATTATGGTTTATTATTCTTAGAATAAAGAATTTCCCTACTTTATGTCCAAATAGTTGCCCATTATTTTTTTCTTTTTATTGAAAAATATTTAAGTATCTACTCTGTATGGAATATAGTTGATATATATTGTGAGAAAGGGGACTAAATGTTTCTTTTCCAAATAGTATGCCAATTTGTCCAATATTATTTATTGAATAATTGATCTATTCCTCTCCCATACTAAAATGACATATATGTTGTATATAGAATACTCATTTAAATCCATATCTCTTTCTGGACTTGTTATTCTCTTGCTCTAAACCGTCTGTTCTGGCACCAGTGCCTTTGCAATTATTATAGTTGCTTTTTAAATATTTTTTTTTATTTGAGTGAGAGAGAGAGCAGGGGGTATGAGCAGAGAGAGAGGGACAAGCAGACTCCACGCTGAGTGCAAAGCTTGATGCGGGGCTCAATCCCAGGACCCTGAGATCATTTACCTGAGCCAAAATCAAGAGTCAGGTGCTCAATCAACTGAGCCACCCAGGTGCCCTTAATTATTATAGTTTTATAATATATGTAATATCTGAATATATATGTCTGATTTTAAAGTTTTAGGTTTTCTTTCTTATTATCCCATATGACCTTTAGATGTATTTTGTTCATTTCCCAAAGTAAAATCCAATTGTGATTTTGACTGGAATTATGGTACATTTATAGATTAAAGAGAGAGGGATTGATATCTTTATATATTTGGACTTACCATCCGGGAACATCATGTGGCTCTCCATTATTTGAATTTTTTAGAAAACGTATGTCCTCAGAACTCAATTTTGAAAATGCCCTGTAGACTAGGATAGACAGGTTGCATGTAGAACCTGCATCTTCATGTTGAGGATTAGTGGTTCATTATCTGATCTGATGGGGCAACTTGACAACTGCAAACTCAAGGAAAGAAATAGCCTGAGGAAATTGGTAAGGCCCTTTCAACATTTAGTCCCCAGTATTCTTCAGATGTTCACAGTTGCACATATCCTCCTAGGTCACTTTGAGCTTTTTATCCTGACAAAGGCACCCTGCTTGAGTTTTATTACTGTTATGGAAGAACTGGAGTCTCCCTTGTGAATAGCAATATGTCAACACTTTACTAATTAGAAGAGACTTTACAACTAAAAAGAGCCAGGGGAGGGCTGGGATTTCAAGAAAAGACCTAATTTTAAAGCAGGAAATGTAGCCAGAAAATTCTTAAGTGATAAGATTCTCTAACTTGGTTGTTGGATTCCAAGACACACCCAACTCAGTGCCAGATACACACACACACACACACACACACACACACACACAATTTGCTGTTTGAGTTGTTGAAGTAGGAACCTTTTTGTTGTTTAGAAGAAAAAAATGTAACTTGCATTACTGTATCACTTCATCTTGTTTGAAAATTGGAGACATTAAAAAAGTACCTTTATCCAGTTAGGGAAATATGAAGATTATTGGCTTGATAGCTTTTGGAGATAAGTTGAAAGTGAGAAAACCCAAATTCTGAAGTAAATAGGCAGCAGTGTGGAGGTAATATTAATGGTTACTTCAAAGAATAGAATTCCATTGGCCCTATTGGTTTGCATATGTTTTGGGGGGCATAATTAAACTCATTAGAGGACTCTCATCAAGCCTCATCAGGCTATTACCATATAATCTGTGAGGTAGAGTTTATAATAGGTTTCATTCTATGCAATTAAGTATCAGGATTCTTGTTTGATCACTGTAATACCATTGTATAGGTGTCAATAGGAATAGGTCTGGTTAAGAGGGCACAGAGAGATAGGACTTCTGGAATGGTGGAGTAAGGACCTCCATAAATCTGGATGAACCTCAAAAACATTATGCCAAGTGAAAGAAACCACTCATAAAAGATCACATATGTATGATTCCATTTATATGAAATATCCAGGATATGAAAACCTATGGAGACAGAAAGTAGACTACTAGCTACCTCAGATTTGTTTTAATAATTAAATGGTTGCCTAGGTTTAGGGCAGGGCATGGAGTCAAGTTGGGAGTGATTGCCTACATGTAGGGTTTCCTTTTTGAGGTGATGAAAGTTTTCTAAACTTAGATTGCAATTCCATAACTTGTATATATAGTAAAAACTACTGAATTGTACATGTTGGGTGAATTTTATGGCATGTGAATTAAATGTCAGTAAAGCTTTTTTGTAAAAGAGGGTGCAAAATAAGAATGTAGCAGAGCAGAAATGATTGAGCTGATACCATCTATCTTGGGCAAGTACCTAATTTTTCTGGACCTTATTTTCTTCATCTGTGAAAATAAGAGCAATAATTTCAACATCAGAGAGTTGTTTTGGTAATTAAATGAGGTAATTTTAAAGCACTTAACTTAGTAATTGACACATAGTAGTTTCATAGACCATTAAGATAGAGGTCAAATTCCAAGTGACCCATTGCTAAGGTGGAGAAAAAGTAGTTACAGTAGATTCAAGTGGGCAATCAGGATCAAGTGCCCAGGAAGTCAGTCAGCAGAAATGACATATATGTAGGGTTGGTGCCCACCAATCCCTAGAGTAAGTGTCCTTTGTTTTATTCTGTTTTTATACTGCTTTCTGGCTGGTATAACCCGGAGAGGACCATCAGATAGTGATTTCAGTTAGATGGAGATATGGGCCTACAGGTTAATTGGCTTATGTGACAATTGAGGCAAAGATACTAGGGTTATCTTACACAAAGTCCTTGTTTTTCTAGTTAGTTTTCCCATCAGATACAAAAATGCAGCATCCGCCGTTATATCTTCCCTTCCCATTGTCACCAAATTAAGAAGCTCTGCATTTTCATAAAATGGAGGGAAAAATTATGATTTCTTGGCCGAGAGTTGGTTTGGGAACTTGTTTTCCCATGTATGCTGGTGGGAAAATCAGTCCTTATCTATTAGTCATCTCTTTGCCTCTCCTAGAAATGGAATGTACCGGGCCCTCTTGCCCATTCTTGGAACCATTTGAACTACCTACTTGGTTTTCTAATCTCAGCTGCTTGCTTGGTCAGCTTCTGTTAGATGTTCTGGGGGAATTGGAGCACTGTTGAATGTTTGTCCTTGAGAACTTGTCTGAAGCCAACATAGCTCTTTCTCTTTTGCCAATTAACTTAATGAGGTTCTTTAGGATGGCTCCACTGAGGTTTGGTAAAAGTGAGAAGGAATATTGAAACCAATTAAACTTCAGTCTTGGAAGAAAAAGCATAACTGCTAGATTGAGTGTTACCACCAGAGACAGAAGTAGCTCGGAACATTGGCCACGAAAAATCATAATACAGCTGGTGGGGAAATGGGAGGCTGGTGGAGTCCTGGAGCTTTGCAACTGGAGGCAAGAAGCCTGCTAGTCAGACAAGTTTTGTAAGTCACTTTCACCTCACTCATGTTGGTGCTTATAGGAAGCACCTCCTATAGGACACAAAAGTTATGCTCTGTGTAATCTATGCTGCCATGCTTCATCTTTGTTGGGATAAAATGAGGCAGGATTTCTGGGATTCTTTAGGAGAAGCTATAGACATGTTAACCATTTTCACAGGATTGCTAAAATCTGTCAGTCTTCTTGACTGATTAGTAAGTACTGTTCCTGAGATGTAGTGTGACAGTTTTTTAACTTTATATGTCAGTTTCGATGATGAAATCTTGGCTGCCTCGAATGTCTTGGAGGCATTCCTCCAGTGAACTGCATCAAAGCAGGAAGTTCTCCAGAGTTCTGTGAAGGGAAATCAATCCTTGGGAAGATCAGGGAGGTGCTCTGCATGTTACTAAAGTAAATTTGGTAAGACGTAGCAGTAGGGAGAAGAGAAAGACATTCTGAGAGCTGGTGTCAAATAATGGCCTAGGGATTGAGGTTGTTCTCAGTGGAAGAAGTTGAGTATGACACTTGTAAATGCTGCTGGGAATATTTCAATTGTGGTGACACACTTCGGTAATGGATTCCTTTAAACAGTTGAATGCCTTGGTGGAGGTGAATAGTCATTCTCCTTCTATCATTTCAGGGAGACTAGGTAGATAAATGGAAGAAGACACAGTACAAGTGCCCCCTTAGTCCCTGACATAGCTTCTCTGGTGACTTCCTATTGCCACTTGGTCTTAACTATTCAGTGATTCATTCATAACACTTGTTGTGTGTTGAATGGGTCACTAGTATCCTTTATTAAGGTTATTTAGAGAAATGGGAAATTTGAGCAGAAAGAGTTGCACTTGAATACCTTGTTTATAGTAGATGCTGCTTTTGGTGTCTTGGAGGGAGAAAGCTAAATAACAAAACTCACTTATCCCTCACACAACCCTATGAAGTATCATTATTAATTCCATTATACAGAGGGGGAATCCATGGCTCAGACTGTGGAACCTACAGCTTTAAAAATAAAAGATTTTATTTATTTGAGAGAGTGAGAGCAAGCGAGAAATAGAGCATGGAGAGCATGAGTGGGATGAAGGGCAGAGGGAGAGGTAGACTCCCTGCTGAGCAGGAAGCCTGAGGCAGGGCTTCATCCCAGAAATGTGGGATTGTAACCTGGGCCAAAGGCAGATGCCTAACTGACTGAGCCACCCAGGTGCCCTTGTGGAGCCTACATCTTTAACCATAAAACTGTATTGCTTCTTTGTATGGGGAAGTGACTTTCTCTGAAGCAAACAGGGCTTACCAAACACTTTGCTTACATGAAAGACAGTTTGCTTATATAAAGTTAGGGAAGGGCTCATTTTTAATTACCCATAATAACCAGGTGGGTTTTCTGAGTTGCATTTTCTGGTTAACCAAGAATATTCATGGATATTCATTCCACTTCTCATTCACATGGTTGTGGTTGCAGGATTACTAACAACAAAAGAGGGCAAGCCTCAATGCATAAGCACTTTTCAAGCCTTACATTTGCTATTGTCCGATTGGCTAAAGCAAGTCAAGTGGCTGAGCCCAGATTCGAAGGATGGAGAAACAGTCTACCTTTTGGTGGTAGGAGTGGCAAAGTTGCAAAGGGGGTGTGCATACAGGGCTTTGTGGACAAATTGGGAGCCATTATTAAAACAATCTACCACACCTATTTCATTTTTCGCTTGGTTTTAAAGCTTGCTCTTTAGCCATATAGTATTGCTTCCTCTTCTCTGAACATGTCATGCTGTTTCATGTTTTTGTGCCTTTACTTCTGCTGTTCTCTCTACTTGAAATATACCCCACTACCCATTGTCTCCTCACCCTACCACCATCTAGTTGGTTAATACCTAGTTATTCCTTAAAGATCACCTCCTGATTCCTCAATCTCCACGGTACCCTGTGCAGACTTCCATCATCACACTCCATTATATTCATCTATTTACATATTTCTCTCCTCTTACCAGGCTTTAATCCCCTTGAGGGCAAGTACTGCATTTTATTTTGTGTACCTTGAACTTGGCAGTGTACTTGCTACACAACAGGAGCTTAATATGTATATGCCTAATGATAAAATAAATGAAGTGCTTCCAATATTTTGGTAGCTGTGGTGCTGCCTGGTTTTTTTTTTGACCCTGCAAACTGATATTTTAGCTGAAGTTGTAACCAGTTGTTCGATTTCCTCAAGGTTCTATAAGACTTCCAAAACTTAGGGTTGACTTTCTATTGAGACTTTGCAAGGCCATTTTGAGATATGGGGAGATAGTGTGGGATGTTATCAAGACTATGATTGGGAAGCACTTGTTTAGATGGGCACTAGCCAAAGCTATCACCCTGCCTTGCTGAGAAGAATGGTTCATATCTCATATTTGATGTGAAAATACAAAGTCTTATAGATACAAAGTGCTAAGCCAAGTAGCAGAGGGGACAGTAAGAGTGTTGCCTAGCAATTGAACATGTGTGTCATACACGATATTTGTGTTTCTGGATGACAGAGGTCAGAGAGATAGCTAACATGCTGAAGAAATATGGTGACAGCCATTTGTACCCAGAGATAAGAAAATGAAATTTTGCTCATGATGTACAGGAGGTGCTGAGAATGAATGAAAGCCTGTGAACTTGAATGTTTTTGTGTAGGTCAGCAGATATTTTTCTCCTTTCAAAGAACCAGCCTTTTCATAAATAGTCTTTATTCTTCACACCCTTTCAAAAAACAAACAAAAAATCAACTCAGCACTTAATAGCCTTTGCTGAGAAAGAAGTGAACACATTCCAACAAATCAGATACCTGCTTAGCCTAGCCTGACAGAGGCTCTCACTTAGAAGGCTGCCATAATGGACCCACTGAGCTTTGGCTGCCCAGGGATTTCAAAGGCTTTAAATGGTCCCAGCTCATTGTTTTCCACCAATGG
Organism: Zalophus californianus; assembly: GCF_009762305.2. Taxonomy (NCBI): domain Eukaryota; kingdom Metazoa; phylum Chordata; class Mammalia; order Carnivora; family Otariidae; genus Zalophus; species Zalophus californianus. The sequence continues at coordinate 43,718,410 of NC_045612.1, read as the reverse complement.
CATTATCTTCAACAAAAGAAGCAGTGGCCCCAGTGAGACTTTCTTCACTTCTGCAAGCTTCATCATATTTTGTCTCTGCTCAGTCTACCTCCTGTAAAAAGCATTCATGTCATCTAGCTCACCTTCTGGTTGGATGGAGGCACTGCCTTCTTCCTCCAATGATAGAGGCCTATTCAAGGGAGATGTTCAGGCCTTTGAAAAGAGCTGGCTATTGGAAGAAAGGTGGAGTGTGGGGAGAAAAATATAAAACCAAATACTATATGTTCTTTTTCAGCATATGACCTTCAAAGCTCACAGGAATTCTTGTCAGTTTAAAATTTCTAAAGACTCAGACTCTAAAGAAGCTCTTTGTAGGAATTTATTTTTAAGGATTTGAGGACGTGATTTCAGTGGGTCACATGACCCCCTATTGAATCTCTCATTTACTACTTAAATTTTTGCAAAGTGCAAGGCCTTTGCAAAGCCATAAATACACAAAAGTTGGCTTCATCTTTCTCAGCCCTTGTCTTCTAGTCAGCTTTCCAAGGTAACTGCCTCCAAACCACAACCTATCATTGCCTGTAAGATTTTGAAAGTGCTTCTTAAAATCTTATGAGCAGGAGCTTCCCCACATGAAGCCATTAACAGAACTCAAAATAGTTTATCAGCACAAGCTTGGGAGATGAATAGGTTGCTGAAGAGCAAGACAGGTGTATAGAAGGGTGGTAGAGCAATGTGGGTACCTGACTTCTTCTAAAAGGTTGGTGGGTGAAGGGAATTAGGAAAAGACTGGATTTGACAGGAGTACATGAGTTCCTGAGGGGAAGGGAAGTAATTTTTATAAGGATCCTTCAAAGCAGTTATTAGTTTCTTAAGTATTCTAGAGTTTTATTTTGTATACACAAGCAAATGAATATAGGACTCTCTCCATCTTCTTTTACATAAATAGTAGTATAGTATACACATTTTGCCCTTTGCATTTTTCACTTAAGATATCTTGGAAATATTTTGATATCAGTATAGGGAGGACTTCATCATTTCTTTTTATAGATGTACAGTATTCTATTTAATAAGCATGTCCTATTTTTTCCAACTAAATCCCTATCGATAGAATTGCATTTTTGTGATATATATGAGAATGCCTTTCTCCATAGCCTTACCACATTGTGAATTATCAGATCTTTTTATTTTTGCCAATCTAGTAAATAAAAAGGCATATTTAAGTTTTATTTTGTAATTCTCTTATTATTTGTGAGTTTGCACATTTTCCCATATGTTAAAGAGCCATTTGAATTTCCTTTTCAGTGAACTGTTGCATTCTTTGGCCATTTTTTTGTTGTCGGGTTATTGGCCTTTTATTTTTTTTAATTTTATTTATTTATTTTTTAAAAAGATTTTATTTATTTATTTGACAGAGAGAGACACATCGAGAGAGGGAACAGAAGCAGGAGGAGTGGGAGAGGGAGAAGCAGGCCTCCCGCCGAACAGGGAGCCCCACGCGGGGCTCGATCCCAGGACCCTGGGACCATGACCTGAGCCAAAGGCAGACGCCTAACGACTGAGCCACCCAGGTGCCCCGGGTTATTGGCCTTTTAATATAGTGTGCTGATCTTTGGAATTTGAATCTATTAAGAAGCCTTCCCCTGATGTACAAAATGAGATGCAGAACCCCATTACATTCAGTGTAAAATACTGGGCATCACACTGTCAGGAGTAGAGCTGAGTTGAGAAGAGAAGAGCATGGGAGGAGGTTGTTCCCATGAACACAATCATCTAAAGGGGTGCCTTTTCAACAACTGTTGTAAAGGTTTTATTGCTGATATGATGAAAAGACATCAGAGGAAGCAGTGTGAAAAATAAGACACATAGGGATAGTAGCCAAGGATGGCATGTGTCCATTCCCCCCACCAACTAATAGCCCAGGCCAACATAGTTTAACTCTGGCTTCAGTCTCTGCCCCTTGTTGGAATTTGGCTATTACCTCTCTCTACTGACCATTGATGACTAATTCTGTGTGGGTGGGTTTTTGTGAGTAGTGGTAGCTTCAGGTTAATATAGGTAGAGCTCACTCTGTGAACATTTAAGTTTCTTTATCAATTTTAATAACATTTTATTTAACTCAGTATATCTAAAATATTACTTTAACATGTAATCAATATAAAAATAGTGATGTATTTTATATTATTGTTTTCCATATTAAATTTTAAAAATCTAGGGATGCCTGGGTGCTTAGTTGGTTAAGCAGCTGCCTTCAGCTCGGGTCATGATCCTGGGGTCCTGTGATTAAGCCCCGTGTCCGTGTTGGGTTCCCTGCTCAGTGGGGAGTCTGCTTCTTCCTCTCCCTCTGCCCCTCCTCCTGCTCATGCATGCATGCACTCTCTCTCTCTTTCTCCCTCAAATAAATAAAATTTAAAAAATCCAATATGTATTTTATGCTTACAGCATATTTCAGTTTAAATTAGCTACATTTCAAGTGCTCAATGGCCACATGACCTGGTGGCTTCCATATTAGACAGCACAATTATAGGCAATGGAGAGCTATTGAAGCCTTTTTTTTTTAAATAACTGTACTTTTTAAACAGTTTACTTTGAAGTAATTTTAGTTTTACAGAGAGTTATATGCCCTTTATCCAGTTTCCCCTAATACTGATGTTTTTATTTTCTCTACAACCCTCTGTCCTGTTTTCTACTTTTTTGAGAGATTTCTTCCTTTTAAATTCTTCTCATGTATATTTTATTTCATATTTTTAATTTCTAAGAGCTTTTTCTTGTTCTCTGGTTATTTCTATTTATAGCACTCTGTTCTTGGTTCATGGATGTACTATCATTGATCTCTCTGGGGTTATTAATCATAGTTTTTACTACTCCCAGCATTGTTTCTATTGCCCTTAAGGAGGGCACGTACTGCATGGAGCACTGGGTGTTATACAAAAACAATGAATTGTGGATCACTACATCAAAAACTAATGATGTATGGTGACTAACATAACATAATAAAATAAAATAAAATAAAAACCCTTTTTTTGTTAGTGCCTTTCCTAAAATGTTTGGTGATTCCTGGCTGTTCTTTATGTTTAATTGTGAGGCATTAGTAAATACAAAAGTGTATGAATGGACATCTATCTGTGGGTGGGACTTGACAACAAGTAAAAATCACACTGGATAATTATGTGAAGACACAACGTTTTAATTAGGAGTCCCTTATTATATCTATAGATGTTTTCTCATGAGGTGCTCAGTATACCTGCAGAAGTATTCTTCAGTTTTCTGCGTGGGCAGTATAATCATGTCTGCTGTTATTGTGAGAGATGCATGAGGGAACAGAGCTGAGGGTTTCACTATTCATCATGTGGACGTTTATTTAATGTTTTTTCTTTCAATAAGATCTTTCATGTGCATCTTCAGCTGTTCCTGGGATCCCCAAGTCCAGATCCTGTCTGGTTTAACCTTATTGGAAATTGATCTGGGTGGCACAGGAAGTAGTTGTCTGTCACCAGCCCCTTCTGTATTCCTTCCTTCAGTAACATCTTGTATCTCTAATTCTTGAGCCTTTCCTGGATTTTTGAGGCCAAGATAGGCTTGCTGCTTGATGACTACTATTACTACAGGCTTAGATTTCAAATTGATCTGACCTGCAAAGTTAGCTACTATTTAGTCATCAGCTTTTCATTTTTCTAAGATGTTTACTTGTCTTCTCTTTTCTCCCCTCCTATTCTCTTTGTATATATGGGTTTATGCCTTTTTATTCATTTATTGTCATTTTCGTGGGGATTCGGGAGGAAGTGGAGATAAACAGTGTTCAGTAACCCATGTTTAGCCAGAAGTCTGAGCATTTGATTTTAAGAATTATTCTTGTATAAAAATGGTTCCATCAGCCTGGTGTGCTTTCTAACTGCCAGAGGCTCAAGAATGTCTCCTGTATGAGCTTTGGCGTGTTTTGCTGCCCTGGCTGCTTAAAATTGCAGAGCTGCTCTGGACAGCACTAATATAACTGCCTCAAAGTGAATAACTGAATAATTTTACTTTCGTGTAAGCCTATGATTTTTCTCTAAAGGTACAAAAGGACAGGGCTATAGCATGTGTGGTAGAGCACTAATCTTATAGATCATTGATCACAGAGTTTCCCAAGTTGTGATCTATGGAGTATTTATTTGTCAAAGTTCTCTGAGAGAAAAGATTTCTGTGGTCAAATAAATTTAGGGAACTCGCTAGAGCAGGGCCCCACTTTGAGATTTCACAGAATATATGTCTTTGTCTCAGAGAAGTCTGTAGAAACTTCCATTTCCAGCATATGGCTGACTTGGCTGAGTTGGCACAAAAGGAACGATTTTATAGAGGCCAAAAAGTAGTTGAAAACAGGAGAAACCTAAGAGGTAAGCTAGCCTTCAAACTAACTTTTTTCTCTCAGGGCTTTTCCTGAATTCTAGAGACCTTGAGCTTCTCCTTTAAAAACTGTATTGGAAATGGGGAACAGGAGGTAAAGCCTAAAGCCAAGACAGATGGTTTTTATAGGAAATCCCTGAATAAAGCTGGGAGTCCAAAGACATACCCTCAATGTGATGGTGAATGATAACTAGCTAGTCCTATAAAATACCTTAAAATTGTCCCATAATGAGAACACGAGGCTTAGATTGTTCAAAGTTCAAACACTTAATGAAGTAATTTCAATTTTATACAGATTATTCTAGAGAAAGTAGAAGAGGGAGTGTAACTCAGCTTTTTCTATGGAGCCCTAAAACCTCAAGAACAAAATTAGATAAGGATAATTAAGGAAAGTAAAATTACAGGACAAAGTTGCTCATGAACACAAATGTAAAAAATCTTAAGGAAAATATTATAAAATTAAATCCAATAAAATATAAGAAAGATAATATTTCAAAGCAAGCAAGGGTTATCCTAGAAATATAAGGTCAATTTAACATTAGAAAATAAATTAATGTAATTCATTACATTAACAGAAAATAATATATGATGATCTCAATAGATGTGAAAAAGTATCAGGGAAAAGTCCTTTGATAAAAAAAAAAACTAGAAATAACAGGGAATGCTTGTAACCTGATACAGGGAATGTGTAAGTCTTAACACCAAACATAATTTTTGATGGAGGAATATTGAATTTATCCCTTTTAAGAAAGAAAATGAGGCTGATTATCATTTCTTGTATTCAGTATTATGTTAGAAATTCTAGCTATTGTACAAAAGACAAGGGAAAGAAATAAAAGATATAATTGGAAAGGAAGAAATAAACCATCATTTGTACATTTTCTGATTTTCTACTGTAAAGACTTCAAGTATCTGAGGATAAGTTATTTGAATCAATAAGAATATAGCAAGGTTGACAGATTAAATACACAGAAATCAACTCCATTTCTATTTATCGGGAACAATTATTAGAAATGTTAGAAAGTATAATAAAAAAGAAAACATTTGATAGCAACCACAAATATAAGGCAATCAAGATTTTTTTTAAGTTGCAAGCCTTTTATAGGAAACATTGTAAAAATGGAGAGATATACTATGGATAGGGAGACTCAATACCAGCAATTAGTGAATTCTCCCCAAATTCATCTATACTTTCAGCACAATTCCTTTCAAATTCTCAACAGAGTTTTCCATGGAACTTCATAAACTGCTTCTAAAACATATGGAAGAACCAAGAACTAGTAATAACCATTACATTTCCAAAGAACAAGAGGCCAGGGGTGAGGGTGGGGGCTTTCTCCTCCAAAGCATATTATAAAAATGTAGTAAATAAGAGTGCATAGAAAATGAGACCAATTGTATTGAAGTACAGCCTACATACCACAAAATGCCCCTAGTTAAAGTATATAGGGTAATGAATTTGAACAAATGTACACACCTGTGAAATCACTACCTCTTTGCAGTTGAATGGCTTCACCCAACCCTCAGTCCTTGGCAACCACTGATCTACCTGTTGTCCCTATAGATATTTTTGGAGCCACCATTTTTGAAACTCAGTTAATGTTGAACTTCTGCATACCCTCTGATCGGGCAATTTAACTTCTAGGGATATACTCTAGAGAAACTCTTACACATGCGCACAGGAAGCAGGCACACGAGTTGGCATCATGGCTGCTTGCAACATCCATCCTTGCTGTATGTTGCTCTTGCTGCTTGGGTATGCTGCCCCTCTTTGACTCACTTTTTCCTCTTCCCTTCCCCCCCCTTTTCTTGTAATTTTGGCCTTGCTTGTTTTCCCTGTTGTTTACCTTGTTCTTTCCTCATTGCTTCTGAGTTTCTATGTCACTGACATTTTTATTTTCAAGTCTACTATGCAGTGAACCCTCCTTTTTTTTGTGTGTAATTTTTTTTAAATTTTTTGTTGTTATGTTAATCACCATATATTACATCATTTGTTTTGGTGTACTGTTCCATGATTCATTGTTTGTTCATAACACCCAGTGCTCCATGCAGAATGTGCCCTCTTTAATACCCATCACCAGGCTAACCCATCCCCCTACCCTCCTCCCCTCTAGAACCCTCAGTTTGTTTTTCAGAGTCCATCATCTCTCCTGAGTGAACCCTCCTTTTACTTTGCATTGGCTATAATCATGGTTTGGAGTTTTCTTGGCTATTTTTGTCATCACCCACTCTTCAGCAGTTGATTCTGCAAAAGATACAGTCTGAAAAAAGGGAAAAAATAAACAAAAATCCCCTCAGATTTCAGGCCTTTCTGGATGCTGCAGGTGGCAAAAGGCAGATCTCAAGGCAAGTGGGGGTCTTAGGATAGCAATACCACATTTACCTGGTGGTCGGGCTTTTAGAAACCTGAGTGGCCTGGAATAGTTGTGACTGCAAGTAAGTGACCACTAATCACAACAGTATGCAATTTATACTACAAGAGAGGCATGGAATTAGTTTTAAGCTGGATTTTGATTTATTGATTTAGAATTGTGTGAAAGTTAGGATTACTTCTTCCTTGCTGTGGGCTGTTACCTTTTTGCATATAAACAGGTTCATATCTCTCCCATATATTTATATTTTATTTAATAATTTTTAATTGATGTATAGTTGACATACAATATTATATTAATTTCAGGTGTATGGCACAGTGATTGGACATTTATGTACATTATGAAATGCTCACCATGATAAGTTATATTTACCATCTCTCCCATCTATAAAAAGTTACTTTTTTACCTGAGGTCCACTACTGGCTAATGCCTCATCATTCTCCTTTCCATATCTATATTTCCTAATTTTTCTTTTTAATTATTTTAAATTTTATTTTCATTCCAGTGTAGTTAACATACAGTGTTACACTAGATTCAGGTGTACAGTATAGTGATTTGGCAATTCCATATGTTGCTCAGTGCTCATCAAGATAAATGTACTATTAATACCCTTCACCTGTTTCACCCATCCCCCACCCATTTTCCCTCTGGTGACCATCAATTTGTTCTCTATAATTAAGAGTCTGTTTCTTGATTAGTCTCTTTTTTCCCTTTGTTTGATTTTTTTTAAAGATTTTATTTATTTATTTGAAAGAGAGAGAGTGAGAGACAGAGTGCCCGAGAGGGAAAAGGGTCAGAGGGAGAAGCAGACTCCCCGCTGAGCAGGGAGCCCAATGTGGGACGCGATCCAGGGACTCCAGGATCATGACCTGAGCCGAAGGCAGTTGCTTAACCAACTGACTGAGCCAACCAGGCGCCCTGTTTGATGTTTTGTTTCTTAAATTCCACATATGAGGGAAATCATATGGTATTTGTCTTTCTCTGACTGGCTTATTTCATTTAGCATTATACTCTCTAGATCCATCCATGCCATTGTAAATGGCAAGATTTCATTCTCCTTTATGGCCAGATACTATTCCATTGTGTATATATACACCACATCTTCTTTATCTACTCATCTATCAAAGGACACAGTCTACTTCCATAATTTGGCTATTGTAAATAATGGTGCTGTAAACTTTGGGGTGCATGTATCCAATTGAATTGTTTTTGTATTTCGGGGGTAAATGCTGAATCATAGGGTAGTTCTATTTCTAAATTTTTGAGGAACCTCCATACCGTTTACCAGAGGGGCTGCACCAGTTTGCATTCCTACCAAAAGTGCATGAAGGTTCCTTTTTCTTCACATCCTTGTTTCTTGTGTTGTTGATTTTAGCCATTCTGACAGGTGTGAGGTGATATCTCATTGTAATTTTGATTTTCATTTCCCTGATGATGAGTGATGTTGAGCATCTTTTCATGTGTCTGTTGGCCATTTGCATGTATTCTTTGGTGAAATGTCTGTTCATGTCTTCTGCCCATTTTTAAATTAGATTTTGTTTTTGGGGTGTTGAGTTGTATAAGTTCTTTATATATTTTGGATACTAACCCTTTATTGGATATATCATTTGCAAATTTCTTCTCTTTCAGTAGGTTGCCTTTTAGTTTTGTTTATTTCCTTTGCTATGCAGAAGCTTTTTATTTGGATGAAGTCCCAATAGTTTATTTTTCTTTTGTTCTGCTTGCCTCAGGAGGCATAAATAGAAAAATGTTACTCTGGCTGATGTCTGAGAAATTATCGCCTGTGTTCTCTTTAAGGATTTTTATGGTTTCAGGTCTCACATTTAGGTCTTTAATCCATTTTGAGTTCATTTTTGTGTATGGTGTAAGAAAGTGATTCAGTTTCATTCTTTTACATGTAGCTATCCAGTTTTCCCAACACTGTGTGTTGAAGAGACTGTTTTCTTCCCATTAGATATTCTTTCCTGCATTGTTGAAGAGTAATTAACTATACACTTGGGGGTTTATTTCTAGGTTTTCTATTCTGTTCTATTAATCGATTTGTTTATTTTTGTGACAGTACCATACTGTTTTGATTACTATAGTTTGTAATATTACTTGAAGTCTGGAATTGTGGTACCTCCTGCTTTGCTTTTCTTTTTCAAAATTGTTTTGGTTATTCAGGGTCTTTGTGGTTACATACAAATTTTAGGATTGTTTGTTCTAGTTCTGTAAAAAATGCTGATGGTATTTTGTTAGGGATTGCATTAAAAGTGTAGATTGCTTCAGGTAGTATAGACATTTTAACAATATTTATTCTTCCAATCCATGAGCATGGAATGTCTTTCCATTTCTTTGTATCATCTTCAATGTCTTTCATCAGTGTTTTATAGTTTTCAGAGTACAGGTCTTTCACCTCTTTGGTTAGGTTTATTCCTAGGTATCTTACTATTTTTGGTGTAATTATAAATGGGATTGTTTTCTTAATTTCTATTTCTGCTGCTTCATTATTGTATAGAAATGAGACAGATTTCTGGATAGATTTTGTATCCTGTGACTTTACTGAATTCATTTATCAGTTCTAGTTTGTTGTCTGATTGCTGTGGCTAGGACTTCCAGTACTATGTGGAATAAAAGTGGTGAGAGTGGATATCCTTGTCTTGTTCCTGGCCTTAGGGGAAAATCTCTCAGTTTTTTCCCATTGATTATGATGTTACATAGCTACCTTTCCTGAAAGAATTCTCTGCATTCTTTTGCTTCCTCTCCTCTTTTTCACCTGCTGAACGAACTGCAGTTTGTTTTCACATCTATCACTTTACTACATTGGCACTTTACTAAGATGACTGATGAACTCTGTGTTGCCAAATTGGATGGACAGTCTTTTGTGCTTATATATCCTTGACCTCCCTTGCAGCATTTGTTTCTGTGGATCACTCTTTTCTGGAGAATTTGTCCCTCCTTGGCTTCTGTGAGCTATTCTCTCATGATTTCCCTCATCTCTGCAGCCACTCATTTCTCTGCCTCTCTCTTAATACTTGATCCTATTCTCTTTTCACTCTGCATACTCTCAGTGACTGATCTCATCCTCTCTCATGACCCCCAAATCTAATCTCTTCAGTTCCGGGACTCTCACTTGAACTCCACAGGCATATCTCCAATCTCCCCATGTAGATAATCATTCAACCTGGTCAAGTCTGAACAACAGGTTTGCAGAATGAGGATGAATAAAGAGAGGGTCTTCAATGCCTTTCCATTTAAACTCTGACCTGATCAGTACCTACAGTAAACTTCCTGTTTCCTGGTTAGATGGATGCTAAGGTTCAGCTCCTTTAGAGCTGGCTGTGAATCCTGGTTCTCTTATTTTTTTTTCAAAGATTTTATTTATTTATTTATTTGACACACACAGAGAGAGAGAGCACAAGCAGGGGGAGTGGGAGAGGGAGAAGCAGGCTTCTCACTGAGCAGGGAGCCTGACATAGGGCTCGATCCCAGGACCCTGGGATCATGACCTGAGCCGAAAGCAGATGCTTAAAGGACTGAGCCACCCAGGTGCCCCCTGGTTCTCTTAAAATGAGACTTTGGCTAAGTCTCTTAACCTCTCTGATCCTCGGTTTCCTCATCCATGAAATGGGGATCATAATAATAGTATCTTTCACATAGGATTGTGGTGAAGATTACATGATTAAAGGATTAAATCATGGAAACTCCTTTGTACTGGTTCTGACACTTGGTGAGCACTCGGTGATATTTGAAATTATTATATACCATTGATATTTTTTGCTGTGTTTATTTGAGGTTGAATACATGTTCTACTACTTATAGGCCATTGTGAGCCTTACCTTTATCTTCTGTAAAATGGGAATTAATATATCACCCAAGTGATAGCTATTTTTCTGTGGTAAGCATGAAATGAAATAATGAAGTTTTCTACAAACTTTTTTTGTAAAGGGCCAGGTGGTAAGTATCTTCAGTTTTGTAGGCCGTATGGTTTTTGTCACAACTATTCAAATCTGCTATTGTGACACTGAAACAGCCATAGATAATATGCAAATGAATGTGCATGGGTGTGTTATATTATTTAAAATTTTTTTTTAGATTTTATTTATTTATTCTGAGAGAGAGAATGAGAGAGAGAGAGTACATGGGAGGGGGGGGTCAGAGGGAGAAGCAGACTCCCTGCTGAGCAGGGAGCCTGATGCGGTGATTCCAACCTGGAACTCCAGGATCATGACCTGAGCCAAAGGCAGTCGCTTAACCAACTGAGCCACCCAGGCACCCGTGTTATATTATTTTTATGTTTCATGAAATACTATTCTTCTTTTGATTTTTTTCAATCATTTGAAAATGTAAACATCATTCGTAGCCCTCTGGTCATTCAAAAACAAGTGGGAACCAAATTTGACCCAAATGCTATAGTTTATTGATCCCTGAAATGATGCATGCAAATTGGAGATTCCAGCAAGGGAGTAGAAGTACTTACATTCACTTGACTAAAGAACATTCTTCTCTGTCTGGGAAGGTTTGTTCAGGCGAAGGGGACAGCTGGTCTTCTCTCATATGGAGGCTAGTTCTGGCCGTTGTCATTCCTGCTGTGTGGGAAGAAGGAGAGATTGTAATCAGTCTTTGGTCTCTTTGAAAACTCTGCCTCTACAAAATGTGCCCCTTACCAAAGTGTCCTTAGATTGGACCAACCAGATCAGTAGTTCTCCTTCTTGGGGAAGAGCAGAGAGTGGATATTCAATGCCTTTCCATTTAAAATCTGACCTAGTCAGAATGAATTTCTGCGCATCTCTCCCTCTCTTCTTGCCATAAATATTGTTGGATAGGTTGGTACTAGAAATACAAGGAGAATAAGACAGACAAGATTGCTGCCCTCATGGAGCTTACATTTTGGTGGGGGTGAAAAGCATTGATAACTATTGGTGTAATTATTTGGGGGAAAATGTATTGATACTAGTTAGTTAGATATTTCACCTTTCTTCTTCTTTATGATTGCTTCTGATATCTATATTGGCTTGCTTACCTGACATCTCCACTTGAATGTGTCACTAGCTTCTCAAACTTAGGTTGCTCCACACAGAATTCTTGATTGCCTCCATGCTACCTCCAAACCTGTACTTTGCCCAAGTCTTTCCCATCTTAGTCAATTGCAACACCATCTTCTCAGTTATTTAAGCCAGAAATGGGGGATCATTTTTATACCTTCCTCTCTCCCATCTCTCACATCCAGTCAACCACTAAGTTCTGTCTCTTTTGTCTCTAAAATTAATATACAGAATTTGAACTCTTCTTATAACTTCTGGCATTTAACATTCCCCTCCAAGTCATCAAGTAGCCTTGACTACTGCAACAGCCTACTGTTTGGCATCCCTTTTCCATTCTAGTGCTCCTGCTGTCTACACAATAGGCATGAAATCAGATCAGATGCCCTCTCCCCTTAAAATCCTCTAATAGCTTCCCATTGCATCTAGAACAAACCCTAAATTTCTTGTGGTGGCCCATCAGACCCTGCATAATCTCACCCCTGCCTACCTCTTTTGTCTCATCTTGTACTAATTCTCCACCCTGACCCCCATTACTAACTGAGTCCCAGTCACACTGGCCTCTTTGTCTTTTTTAGGCACATCCAGCTTCTTCCTGTAACTGGGCCACTGTATTGTTTTTCTGCCTTGGAATACTTTCTCCCAGGTTTGCTCATGGCTGGGTCATTCTCATTATTGAGGTCTCAAGTTTAAAGATAATCTCTTCGCAAAAGTCTTTACAGTCTCATCTGAAATAGCTATATGTACCTTCTAATATCTAGTCATTATCACATTGCCATAATTTATTTTCTTTGTAGTGGTTGTCATTGCTTGATATTATATATTTATTTGTTTCCTTTTTTTGTTTGCTATATTTGTTTTGCTATATGTTTGCAATATTATATATTTATTTGTTTCCTATATTTATTATTTGTCTCCTCCTATTAGATTGTAAGCTCCTTGAAATCTTTTCTGTCTTTAAGAGTCTTATTTTAGGCATGGTAAGGTTTAGGTACCTATGATGCCTATAAGTAATGATGTCAAATAGGCGGTTGCATATATTTAGGTAAAATGCTTAGGCCAGTGTGCCTGACACATAGTACACACCTAATACCTGTTAGCTATCATCAGCAACAGAAGCAGCTATAGTATCATCATTATCATCACCATCATCACCCAAGTCATTAATTGAAAAGGTATTTGGTCATCTTCCATCTTATATCATCACATCAGACAACTAATTTGACTGAACTAAGTAGCTCTTTTAAACTTCATGAGCCAATTTTCAGACAAAAAGTAACTGAAAAATTTAGGAGCCCTCCAGGATTTGTGTTGCAGAAATGACTGCCTTTCTTAGGGTGGGGGCATAAGCCATCCCATAGTCAGCTCTGTTGTCCTTCAGGAAAACTAACTCAGAGATAATTTGGGTGGCATTTACAAACTTCTTCCCACAGTAATGTTGCTACCAGACAGATGGAATGATGTGTTTTGAGGCTGTGCTTGTGTTTCCCTTAGACAGTGGCAACTTTTAAAGGATGTTTGTTTTACAGATCTTGTTATCACTTATAAAATTGCTGTCAGTTTCTTCCCTATGCTTTCAATTACATAATATCTCACCTTTGTGTGGCTGACACCTGTATTTATACAAAACACTAGATAAAATGTGAAATATATGGATATATCAGCATATTTCAACACTTTAATGGAGTCTAATAAATCTCAGTAAACTTGCCCCTTTTCATGACATTTATGCTTAATGTAGTAATAAGTATGAAGTTGTGTCTCTCCTCTATCTTTCTAGGAACATTTGCCTCAGAACATCCTTGAAAACAAGAAAATAATCTATTGATCCATGCTGAAACCTAATCACCCATGTTTACCTCCTTTCCAGAAAAGCAGAGGCCAGGGTCTTTGTAGGAAGTAATTATAATGGAAGGTAATGGCATCTACTGACTTGGAAAGCACATGAGGCTCCATATTTTAATTACAGATTTCAGTTTCTGACACAGAGTTTGGTCTGTGAACTTGGAATACTATTTAAATTCTCTGGACCTCAGTTTCCTAATCTACAATGTGAGAAAAAAATCCTTACATTTTGGGCTTGGAAGAATAAGTGATATGGTGATATTTGGGAACTGAAGGTATAGATGCTCTTTGAGAAGTTTTTTCTACTTTTCCTGTCTGCTCATTTCTGCTACTTTCTTTCAAATATTCCTTGACTTCTGTATCTGCCTCATGGTTCTCCCAACAATATTATTTCCTTTCATTTAAGTGGGTGGCCAGTACAACACCTTGACCTTCTCACCAACTATACAGTTCCTCTCTACTCCACTTCAGCCAACCATAACCACACCTTGGACATTTCTTCCTTTTTTTTAAAAAAATATTTTCTTTATTTATTTGAGAGAGAGAGAATGAGAGAGAGAGAGAGAGAGAGAGAGAGAGAGAGAGCACATGAGGTGGGGGCGTCAGAGGGAGAAACAGACTCCCCGCTGAGCAGGGAGCCCGATGTGGGACTCGATCCAGGGACTCCAGGATCATGACCTGAGCTGAAGGCAGTCGCCTAAACAACTGAGCCATCCAGGCGCCCACCTTGGACATTTCTGAACGTTGAATTATTTCATCTCTTTGATCTCAAACCAGAGCTACCCCTCTCCATAAACTCTGATCCTTTAACTCTCCTGCCCTTTCATTCAACTGAATCTGCTTCTGCCACCCCTATCACAACTCTATATCATAACCATAAACCTTCTTAGTTCACATTATTCTTCCTGTCTGTCCTTACCTCCCTGCCCACTAGAGATCCCACAGTCAGCCATGCCACTGATGGTTGCTTTGGTATCCTTGAACTCTACACTCTGACTTTGCCACATGCTCACTAGGCCTTTGGCCCTACCTTGAGTCATCCTTGTTGTCTGCTTTTTGGTGTTGAGATGCTGGTAGTTGTGGAAGAAAGGCACAAACAAATGTTGACTAGGTGGCCTACAGAATAATGCTATCTACTCTTGTACCTTTATACGTCATCTACTCTTTACCATTACTGCTCCATCAGCAATTATTGTAATTATCTTTGTTGACATCCTATCATATTCACCACAATGGATGTTTCAGATATTTTCTGTGTACAAATTCCCAATCCTACTCCCTTAAACTCTTGGCAGATGATCTTGCTTGGTACCTCATGAGAAGATGAAGGCTGTCTATCATGGGACACCAGATATTTCCTGCTTTCCATATATTTTTAATAGTTTCTTCATTTACTCAGAATTTCTCTGTATCTTCAGTTTTCTATAAGTTTCCCCTCCTGTCTCAGCCAAAGAAGTGTTCCTCTTTTTAAGGCTAGTCTCTTCACCTGAGTTTTAAATTTCCCTCTTCCTTCCTAAGGTGGGGCTGTACTTCATCAGTTTTTGCTCTTTCTCTAATATCAGTCTTACTTTCTTCATTACCTTTTACTCATATCTTCTCTAGGGGGAAATAAAAGTTTCTCAATCATTCAGAGCTACTCTTTTATCTCTTTGCTTCTTTTTTTTTTAAAGATTTATTTACTTGAGAGAGCCCCCAATGCGGGGCTCTCCACAGGGCTCGATCTCACGACCCGTGAGATCATAATCTGAGCTAAAACCAAGAGTTGGACGCTTAACTGAATGAGCCATCCAGGTGCCCCTTTTGTTGCTTCATTTTATTGCCAACTTCTGAAAATAGCAGTCATACTATCTGCATCTATTTTCTTACAACACACTCACTTTTTCACTCCTTTTTTTTTTTTAAAGATTTTATTTATTTACCTGACAGAGAGAGATAGCGAGAGCAGGAACACAAGCAGGAGGAGTGGGAGAGGGAGAAGCAGGCTCCCCCCTGAGCAGGGAGCCCGATGCGGGGCTCCATCCCAGGACCCCGGGATCATGACCTGAGCCGAAGGCAGATGCTTAACCACTGAGCCACCCAGGCGCCCCTTCACTCCTTTTTAAAAAAATTTAAATCCAGTATAATTAATATACAGTGTTATCTTAGTTTCAGGTGTACAATATAATGATTTACCAATTCTGTATATTACTCAGTATTCATCAAGATGAGTGTATTCTTAATCCCCTTCAGCTATTTCACCCATTCCCCCCCCACCCACCTCCCCTCTGGTAACCATCTGTTTGTTGCCTCTAGTTAAGGGTATGTTTCTTGGTTTGTCTCTTTTTTTCTTTGTTCATTTATTTTGTTTCTTAAATTCCAAAATATATAAAGAACTTATATACCTCAACACCAAAAAATTCCCCAAATAATGCAATTAGAAATGGGCAGAAGATATGAACAGACATTTCTCCAAAGAATACATACAGATGGCCAACAGACACATGAAAAGACGCTTACCATCACTGATCATCAGGGAAATGCAGATCAAAAGCACAATGAGATACCACCTGACACCTGTCAGAATGTAAAATCAAAAACACAAGAAAACAACAAGTGTTGGCGAGGATGTGGAGAAATAGGAACCCTTGCACACTGTTGGTGGGAATGTAAACTGGCGCAGCCACTGAGGAAAGATATATGGAGTTTCCTCAAAACTTTTTCACTCTTTAATCTGACTTTTTCACTTAATGCTACTCACCAACCCCAACAGGACTTCTTTGAGCATGCTATTTAGTAATGTCCCTTCATTATTTCCTACCCCTGCATGTTGTTTTTTTCTTTCATAATAATTTATAATAGTTATATTTGATATGCATTTATTTGCTTGTTTATGTGTTTATTGTCTATGCTACAAAGACAATAAATATATAATTCTGTTTATAAATGTATTACCAAAGACCTGACACAGCGTGTGGTCTATGGGAGGCCCAGCAAATTTTTGTTGAAGGAATGATGAATGACTGAATACTTAACTAAAATGCTTCTTCTGTATGTTACCAGGTTTCCATTTCAATGGCTTTCTCTCAGTTTTTATTTGACTAGATTTTTCTGTAGCATTTGGCACTATTCAAAGTCTCCTCTTTGCTCTTCCTTGAAACAGTCCCTTCCTTGATTTCTGTGGCATCACACTGTCCTGGTTTCTCTCTTACTTCTTTTATTTTTCTTTCTTTTATGCAAACATGTTTTTCCTTAACCCTATCTATGGCTATTTCCTGAGAAGCTTGTATTGGTCGTCATTGTTGTCATCATGGTTGTAGTTTTGTACTTGTTGTTTCTCCTTCTCCTCTTCCTTCTTCTTTCTCTTCCCTATTGTGACTTAAGTAATCAGTCATGCAGTCATCTAGAATCTTCTTTCTCAGTACTTCTCATATTCCTCTCCGTCCAGTTTAGACCCTAATTACCATATTTTAGTGACTATTAGTAATTAAGAGTGTGTGACTGAGGAACTATATTTAAATTTTTATTTAGTTTTAATTAATTTAATTTTAAATAGTCTCCAGGGAAAAGGTATAGGGAATGCTCCCTTTACATCTAGGCCGCATGAGTTCATACAGACATGTTCTTGGTCAGATATACAGGTGGGCTCAATAGGGCAGGGGGTGATGGAATTTTAGTCAGGAAAGTAAGAAATTTTAGTGGGAAGTAGGGGGAGTGGAAATAACAGGGATTGTGACACATAGTCAGGGGTTAGACTGAGGTTAGATGGAACAGGAACATTTTTCTCTAGAGAGGGAAATTGAATCAACAAAAGTTTGTAATAAAATTCAACTTTTTGTGGGGTGTCTGAGGGCTGGAGGGTTAGGTCAGTCTT
Source organism: Zalophus californianus (assembly GCF_009762305.2). Lineage (NCBI taxonomy): Eukaryota > Metazoa > Chordata > Mammalia > Carnivora > Otariidae > Zalophus > Zalophus californianus. The sequence continues at coordinate 43,700,960 of NC_045612.1, read as the reverse complement.
TTCAAATCTTAAAGGGTTCTGGACTATTTGAAGAACAGGATAAAAGTGGTATGCACCTGTCTTACATATTTTTGTGAGCATTAAATGAGATAATGTATGTAGAGTACTTAGAACGCAGTGCCTGACACATAGTATGTGCTCAATAAATGATAGCTATTTCTATTAATAACTACCTCTACATAATATAGTAGTTAAGTGCATAGATTTTGGACTAAGTAGATCTGGGTTCTAATCCTACTGGCTATGTGACCTTGGCTAAGTCACTTTGATTTTGTAAATACCTGTTTCCTGAACTCTAAAATGGGAATAATACCCATCCCATGAGTGCTTTCTGAGGCTATAAGCATTTTAAGTGTATCACACGGAATCTTGCATGTTAGTATATACTCAGCCATGCTGTTGTTATTATTGTGCCTGTTATCTATCTAATATCTACTGGCTCAGGAAGTATTGCTACTCTTTTATAATATGTGTTCTTTTGAGGCCTGGACAGCATCTCCTTCAGGAAACCTCTGGAAGGAGGACTAAATTCAATGGTGGTAGTTTGTTTTTTTGTTTGTGCGTTTTTTTTTTTTCGTTTTTGTTTTTGTTGTGGAAAGGCTTACTTAACAAGGATAGGACTATAGTTGGCAAGTTTTTATACCATACCTTATCCAGTTCATAAGCTATTAAGTTCCTTGGCCTTAGGGGCCAGGAGTCTATATAGACCTGTACTTGGGAGACCTAAAATTTGTAGACCACCAGACTAATAATTTTGGCAATGAAGCAGGCACCTAAAAAATGGATAGAAAATGCCATGAATGACTGGGAATTACAGAGGTATTCAGGTGACTAACCAATCTAGTTTGCGGAGGTTCTCTCTTGCCATAGAGTTTTTTCTATCCCTGATGGTTTCAAGCTAGGATGTCAGTAAGAAGCACAAGGTTCAGTGGTAGAGAGAAGTAAAATTACTTTATTCCAATGGTGACCAAAGTAGCACCAAATAAGTTGTTTCTGGAGTATTTAAATGATCTGTACATAGTGTGCTGGAGACAAATGGGTTTTGACACAGAATGTAGAAGGAAGGTTTGGCTAAAAGTGTGAAATAGACTGGAATTCCAAAGTCTAAAATAATCCGGTTAGAACACCAAAGAGGTGTAAATGCTTTGATTTCCATTCTCTCATCTCAGCTGTATTCCTTCCCTAGTAGTCTCAATCTTAGTAAAGGGTACAACCATCTACCTAATTGCTCAAGCCAGAAAACTCATCATCCTTGATTTCTCTTTCTCACCTTCCAAAACCTTCCAGTCTTAACTATTTCTAATATGTGTCATAAATTCTATCACTTTTCCACCTTGACTGCCACTTCCCTAGTTCATCCCTCTATCATCTCCCATCTGGACCACTGTAATAACTTCCTAACTGGTCTCCCTGCTTCCACCCTTGCCTCGTTTACAATTTATCCTCTGGAGTGATCTTTTAAAAATGTAAATCACACTTTGTCTCTCTTCTAGTGGCTTTTAATCACATGTAGAATAAAATAAAAACTCTTTACTATTTTATGAAAAACAATGTTTTTTAGTTTTTATAAGAAAGAAAGGAAGAATGGAAAGAAGGAAGGAATGAACGAAGGAAGGAAGGAAGGGAGGGAGAAAGGAAGGAAGGAAGGAAAAAAGCTTTACTAATAAGTAAAGTAACTCCGTACTTTTACTAAAAGACCCTCCAAGATTTGGCCTGTACTCAACACTATCCACCTTGTTTATTTTGTTTTGTACTTACTGGCTACTTTAAATAAACAAAATATTCTCTTTTTCAGGACCTTGTATTGTTTTTCTCCCAGATATTTTCATGCTTGTCTCTTTCAAATCATTTAGGTGTCAGCTTATATGCCACCTCTTCAGAGAGGTCTATTCTAACTACTGTACAGGTAAGTACTCTCTTTCTCATCATTATGTTTTATTTTCTTCATGTCACTCATCATTTTTGAAATTATTTTGTTTATCTATTTAGTTGTTTGGTGTTTATCTCCCTCACATGACTGTAAGATCCATGAGGGCAGGAAGAAGTATTTGAATTAAATTTTTAGAATTAAAGGGAGTTTGCCAAATGGATGTATGAGAAAAGGGACTGTTCCAAGAACTGAAAACAGATGACTCAGAACTGCTGAAGGATATAGTATGAGGGCGAGATGGGCAAGATAGAAAGTGGTGGGTATTATACACAAACAATGAATCATGGAACACTACATCAAAAACTAATGATGTACTGTATGGTAACTAACATAACATAATAAAAGAGCATGGACACAGGGGAAAAAATAAAAATAAACTAAAAAAAGAAAGTGGTGGGAGATATGGCAAGAGCCATTTAGGCAGGGACCAGATTATGAATGGTCTAGTATACCACCCAAAGGAATTTGGATTTTGTGCTGTAGCTGATGAATCCCCATTGAAGGATCTTGAGCAGGGGGTAAAATGATCAGATTTGTGTTATAACAATTACTCTGGAAACACCGTGGAGGATGGATTGGCAGTAGGTGAAGCAAGAGAGGTAGACCAGTCAAGAAGTCACTGGGAAAGTGTGAGTAAGAAATGAAGACTATAATAACTAAGAAGTGGGAGGGGGTAAGAGGATAGAGAAGAAAAGGCAGAGCTGAGTAGCATTCAGGATGCAGGAGCACAAGGACTTGGTGACCTTTAGTGAGGAAGTCCTGGAGGTGACAAGGGGAAGGGGAGGAGGTAGGAAGAGGAGGAGAAGGAGAGGAGGAGGAAGAGAGAAGAGGGAAGAGGGGAGAGGGCAAGGGATGGGAGAGGAAGGGAGAGATGGGGAGAGGGGGGAAAGGCTAGGGTGACTCTTGGGCTTCTATATTTGGACTGAGAGGATGGTAGTCCCACTAACTATTTTAGGAAATTCAGGAGGAGGAACAAGGTCAGAGGGTTGGAAATTTTATTTACAGTTTTGGGTATGTTGAATCAGTGGTAATAATAAGAAGAAGCAACAATAATTAGCATTTATTGAATGCTTGTGTCAGGCCCTCTGATGAACATGTTATGTTCAGTAGCTCAGTTAATTCTCACAGGTAGGTACTATTTTCATTCCCATTTTACAGGTGAGAAAATGGAGGCATTAAGGTCAAATTGCTTGCTCATAGTTGTAAATGTCAGAGCTAGAATTTGAATCAGAGTCCACCATATAAACCAGTAGGCTAGATTGCTCTTCAGTGTGGAACATTACAAGTGATGGTATCTAGCAAGTATTTACATGCATGAATATGAAGTTTATAGGAAACCTGGGCTTGACATTTATATTTGGGAGTCATAAGCATATAGCATATAGTAGACACTTCAGGAGTTAATGAGATCTTCCAGGGATAATAAGACAAGAGAGTCTTGGTTGGAATCCTGAGGATCACCTATATTTAAATATGGGTAAACTAAGGTATCCAAGAAAGAAGATTGAAAAAGAGCAGCCAGAGAGGTAGGTGGAAAACCAGGAGAGTGTGGCATCATAGAATTCTAAAGGAAGAGGAAACGTAAGAATGAAGGGAGTTGTCAAGCATCATCACATGCTCCTGAGGGTTAAGATAAGAACTGAGGAGGCTCCATGTATTTGGGGAAACAAGGAGGACATTGGTGACCTCAGTGAGAACAATTTCAGTGGATCAGTGAGAGTGAAAGCCAGGTTATAGGCTGAAGAGAGAGTTGGTGGTGAGGAAAGAGATATAAAGTACAGATTACTTGCTTTAGAAGCTTGGTCACATAAGCAGAGGTGATGGACAATGTGAAGAAAGGATAGAGTATCAAGGGAGGTAGGAATTTGTTTAAGATGAGCAAGACTTTTAGATTTTTATTTGTGGAGGAGAATGAGCCAATCAAATGTTAAAAATAAGGGAGAGATAAAGGCTCATCATTGGAGATAGATGATGGGATTCAGAGCCCAAATGGAGGTTAGGCCTGAGCTAGGGGGAGGGCCTCTCTCAGAGAGATTAAGAAGGTAGGCATTGGTACAGATATAGTAAAGTATGGTTGGAGGGGCCTAGGAAATTGGGGGAGTTTATACCCAGTGGTTTTTGTTTTCTTTGGGCCAGGAAATAGACCATCTGCCGAGAGAACCATATTGGGAGAGAGTTGAGGGCACTTTGTGCTGCACATCTTCAGTTATCAGTTAATTGAATTGAATCAGTTAATCAGGGATTAATATTTACCTAGCTGCTGAGCAGGATGGTATCAGTAAATATGTAGTGTGTGGCCCATCTGGCTAGTGTTGATCAAGAAATTTATCATTTCCTGATGTCTGAAGAAGGCCATAGCCTCCAAGCTTGGAGAACAGAGTTTCAGTATTACTTATCTTCTCCAATTGGGAAAAAAAATCTTTACCTTAGTTAATCAGAAACAATTTTGGAATTCTTCAAAAGGAACCTTTAATAGAAAATTGGTGGAAGGAGCCAAAGAATACAGGCATGAAAAGCCTTCAAGAATATAGATTCTTGGAGCGTCTGGGTGGCTCAGTTGGTTAAGCATCTGATTTTGGCTTAGGTCATGATCTCAGGGTCCTGGGATGGAGTCCCACATGGGGCTACATGCTCAGCGGGGAGTCTGCTTCTCTCTCTGCCCTTCACCCCACTTGTGTTCTCTCTCTGTCTATCTCTCTATCTCTCTCTTTAGAAAAAAAAAAAAGATCTTTGGGGAATAGAAAAATACTGGAAAAGCAGCCAAGCAGCTAGAATTATTCCTTTTTTTTAGTCCCTTGCATGACTTTTGACAGTCACATTGACATTGATCTTTGACTTTCTTTGGTATTCTTCTGTTTGCTACTGTGCCTTTGCCCCATCTGATAGGTCATCCAATACCTGCCTGGTTTGATCTGCCTTGACTTTCAGGTTCATGTCACCACATCTCTCTTTGAACCAGACTGCTTTCCTGCCTCTAAGTTTTAGCTATGATCTTCCCAGCTTCCAGACTTGTCTTCACTTGGAATCTGATTCCATTTTTGGGCTTCAGATCCTGGCATGTCATGAGAATCCTCTCCTCTGCCCTACTTCATCCCAGCAGCTCAAATTTGGGACTTGACAGTTCTGTGGTTTTGAATTACCTCAGCATCCTAGAATGTTCTCTAGATCCCTGCATCTTACCCTTTTTCATGGTGTGCATTAAAACAAGTCTCCAGTGTTTAGTACAAATATATCTAATCATCTCACCTCTACCACAAGCTACTTGAAGGTGGAGCTCATGCTTTTGCTGCCTGATTTTCCCTTCTAGCACCTAGAACAGAGCTTGACACCTAGTAGTTACTCAGTAAGAATGCTGGGTTTAATTTATAGTCTTAAAAACTTATGAAGCTGGAGAAAGTTTGTATTCCAGAGATGGTGAGGGGCCTGGCTTGCTGTCCCTCTTTTAGGACATCTTCATTGTCCTCACTTAATTCTATGCCACATTTAATTATCTGAGTGGGACTCATTGCTGTTTCATCTAATATTGTCTTGTCATGTATTGATCAGACTGTTCCATCAGCATACAACTGTGCTGACATGAGGAAGGAGAGAAGAAGATTCTTTTTAGGAGAAATAAAAAGGCTCATGCTATTCTACCTGGTAGCAGACTGTTGGAGAAGGTGACAAGCTGATGATGGAAAGCCTACCCTCTTTCTTTGTCATGCCCAAAGCCTCTACTGGTCTCCTGTTGTCCACAAGCCCTCTGGCCGGGGTGTGCCCTGCTTGGTGGCATCCTAGGATAAGAAGCTAACTTTTCCATTTTCATTTCCCTTCCCTTCAATAAGCTTACAGTTTCTTGGCTAATGGTAGCTTAACTGCCATTCTTTCTGGGGTGATACACGTCTTCAAAGAAGCTGCTTCAAGGCAGCAAAATTTGAAATTCTGTCAATAAAGCAAGCAAATTGAGGGAATCTATTTTTTCCCTAGAAGGAAGGAGAAGTGACCTTTCCAGTGCCCTCAAACCACATTATGTGCCACGTAGCTCTGTAGGCTATCAAATAACAAACAAGAAAAACTAAAAATTTTCAGCCAAAGGCCACTTGGCAACATTTAGATTATAAACTAGCTTTTCCAATGTACGTCAAACCTCTTAATTTTATAGTGAAGAAACTGAGGCCCAGAGAAGGAAAGTGATTTGCCAAGTATTACCCCGAGGAAGGTCTAGACTCTAGGCCTCTGTTGTTCTAGCTGGATGAGAGTTATTTGTATTTGGATGCTCTGATTCTCTACCACTGTCTTTGCTAAAAGTTGATATGAGAACTTTAGTATTTTTCACAAATAGGAGAGGTACAAGAGAGTTATTTTTTTTTCGTGTATGTGCAGATGTTCCTATTGGAATCTAGACCAAAGTGTCACAAGAATGAATGCATACTAATAATCAGGTTGGAGTAGAGCAAGGAACTGAGGTGAATGGGTTGTGCCTAGCAGCTGGATTGATGAAGCACCCACAAAAAAGAGAATGGAGGTGTGAGAAGCCTGAACTGAAAGTCACAGTTAGACTTCCTTTTTCAGAGTTTTCTAAGTAAGAGTTTTGGGCTTTGGCTTAAGAAGTGAGCTTTGGAGGAAGTCTCGCCTTTGAATTGGGCCAGGGCATCCTGGACAAAGCTACATAATGCATATGGGTACCCAAGAGGTCCATCTCCCAGTTATTGCCATCTCAAGCAGGCCAATAACCCAGAATTCTCATTTTATGGATTTCTGAAGTCTTCTCATCATATTGTGCGTTCTGAGCAAACTAAGCCTTCAAATACAATTTCAGTTTCTTGATGCAGTAGAGCAGCAGCTGGGGTCTTTTCCCATCACTTTGGAGGAGTGGAGTAGCTTGGGAACCCTGACTCCTCCTCTGCCCTTCTGGTTCAGGGAGAATGTGGTAGAGGTGGGAAGACAGCATAAGGTCAGTCTCAGTTGGTTTTGAACAGTAAAGTTTCTGATGATGGATGAAAACATTATAAGCCTTTTTAAACTTTTGGTGCTGATACTGCCCAAGAAATATCTAAGGCATTTGCCCAAATCTGCGACTTTCCCTTCTTATGCCTTTCTTGCTCACTGTTAATCTCAGAGCCTCTGGTAACAGATGTAAGATTGCACATAACCTCTGAATGCCCAGCCTTTTGCATTGAACACATAGAAGCACTTCCCTTTGACCCCCCCAGCCCTACTTTACTAGTGGATAGGGTGTATTAGGACATTGTACTCACTGGGTCCATTTCAAATCAGCTAACCAACCCTGAGGTTGAACTTCAAATCTCCATCTTTTCCTGGAAGCAGAAAGAGGCTCACTGCTTGCCAGGGAGAGGAAGAAGCAGGATGGCCCTTCTCTGGCAATCATGATCATATTCATTGACACATTGTCCTGGAATCTCTGATGTAGGAATCCTTCAGGAATGACTCAAAGTCTTCCTTGGCTGGATAAAGTAGTACACCACCTCTGGCAACTCAGCTGGTAAACAAAATGAAGTAAGGCTGGCTAAGGAAGCAAAAAGATGGGAACAGTGTCATAGCAAAATCTGTCTTGCTGAACAGAGATTCTTATTTGCAGTATCACACTGGGCATGGAATGCTGTGAGTGCTGCCACCAGGAAGGAGCAGATGGGGGAGTGACATAACTCTCAGCAACCAGGACTAGATATAGATATATAGAGAAGAGGCTAGAGGTGGTTTTTTGAAGTCAGCATGAAACAGAATTTATTCAGAAGCACACCCGAACTTCCTGAGATTTTGGAACAGATGAAGCAGAAAAGGTGCTGAGCGGTTGCTCTAAACTGTCAATAACAGTGAATCTAACATTCGTGAGTTTAAGATCAGAATACAGCCTATAGACTTGAGGCTGAGTGTGAACCAGGGCTAATATTCAGTTGAGAGAATTGCCTGTTCTAGGCTCTTTCTTAAGCTACCAAGACCTGAAATTGGTTGTGTGTATCCATAAAACTAGGCACTTTGTTTAAAGTATGTGTTTCAATCTTTCTATCATTCTTTATGGTGACTTGATTAACTGGATTGATTTGGTGCCAACTGAGCAAGAAGTGAGCATGGGGTAGTTGATTCACACCACAGCCCATCTATTAGCTTGATTTCTATTTTAAAACCTCTGAGAAAGTTTAAAATCAATGACATTAGAGTAGACCCAGTAACCTATTAGACAATTTTTTAGAAGAGTTCTTGAGGAGCTTTTCTTAAATGAGTGAGAAGGGAATGCTTTTCTGACTTGAATTCAAAATGTTTGGCATCTTTAAATGAATGACAGCAATTATCTTGGCCAAAACTCTGTGTGATGTTCTCTGTTTAAGAAAGAGGATTTATCACTAAGATTTGGGAGAAAAAAAGGGAATATGCAGGGAATGGATTCTAGGAAGTGTCCAGCAACCTTTTTGGCTCCAAGGGCTCCAAGATGAACTAAGACAGATACTAGGTATAAAGCCTCAGGCATGTTGCAGGCATAATCAGAGATGTGTAAAACAAGGAGATGAGAAAAACAAGATGGAAACAGAGAGAGATCCCAGAGAAGAGGCAGAGAGAAGGCGGTACAATTGGGTCAAGGGCCACCCAAAGTGCTAATAAGTTAGATTTTCCTTTCCTTGTTTTAGACTTTTGGAAGCATTTGAGGCTTACAAATTGGTTGGGACCTTGATGTTCTTTAAATGTTGATAGCATCAATCTGGAGACTGACTCTTTAAAACATCTCTGGCACCTGTCACTTTCCATCACCACCATCCCCCTACTTGGTTTGTTCATTCATGCAACAAATATGTGTGCTGCCTATCAATAAACAGAATGGACAAAAATCATTCCACTAATGGACTTTAAATTCTAGAGGGGAAGGAAGATAATTAATGCATGATAAAAGATAATTTCAAATAATGGTAAATGGTATGAAGAAAAGAAAACAGAAGTATGTGATAGAATGACATACAATGCATGTGTGTGTGCACATACTTATACTAATTTAGTCTGGATAGTAAGAGAAGGCATCATCAAGGAGGTGACAGTTGAACAGAGACTTGAATGAAAAGAAAGAACCAACCAATCAAAGACCTGGAGGAAGAACATTTGATGTGTAGAGAAGAGATGTGTAGTGAAAAGACCCTGAGGCAGAAACAAACTCTGTGTTTGAGGAACTGCAAGAAGGGCAGTGTAGGTATAATATACTGAATGAAGGAGAGAGTGGTAGGAGATAAATTCAGAAATGTGGACAGGGGCAAGAACTAAAACTCTGGACTCTGTAGGCTCTGAGCTACACTAGAATTCTGTAGGTTCGGGAAATAATTTGGATTTTATTCTGAAAGCAATGGGAAGCTATTGGTGGCTTTTAAGAAGAAGTGTTACATGATTTAGTATATGTTTATTTTAAAAAAAACTCCATTTACTGTGTGAAGAATGAATTATAAGAGGGTAGTAACACCAGAGATGGAAAAATCAATTGTGAGCTATTAAAAAAAAAATCCAGATTATGGTGACTTGTACTAAAGTAATATAGTTGGAGATGGATATGGAAGGAAGTTGGATATATTGTGAATGTACATTTGACAGGAATTGCTGATAAATTACATATCATATATGAGAGAAAATGACAAATCCAGGAAACTATGAACTGGGTAACTTGTACATTTTCTGAGGTAGAAAAATCACCCACCTCAGCAGTGAGGGCTTGGTTTTGGGTGGTGGTAGAGGGTGGGGACCAAGACTACAGTTTTGAACATGTTAATGTTGAGATGTATATCAATAAGAAATGTCAGTTAGGCAATTGGGCATGTAAGTTTGGAACCCAGTGGGAATGTAAATTTGGGAGTCATAATTTAAAGGCACATAGATGGATAAAGTCACCAAAGGTCAGAAAGTAAATATAGAGGAGAGTCAACTGCAGTCAAACCCTGGGCAATGAATTCATTTAGAGGTTGAGCCAAGGACAATAATAAGCAAAGGAAACTGAAAAAGAGCAGTAACTGAGGTAGGAGGAAAATCAGGACAGTGTCTTAGATACCAAGAGAAAACATGTTTCAAGAAGGAGACATTGTGTTTTCCAAAGATGGCCATAATGGTAACTCCCATTCTACATGCTTTTCTTACAATATGACCTTGCCAGTTCCCCATTAAGAAGTGGATTTTGTATCCCCTCCCTTTGAACCTGGATGGACTTTTGTGATTGCCTTGACCAATAGAATATGGTAGAAGTAGCACTATGTGACTTCTGAGACTAAATAAAAAAAATGTAATTCAAATTCTGTTTGTCTTTCTGTCTCTGTCTCTCTCAGGACATAAGACTTTGGAGCCCTGAGCCCCAATGTCAGAAGGTTGGTGACCTTGACACAGCCATGCTGGAGAAACCAGGTAAAGAGACCACATGGAGAGAGGAAGAGATGACAAAGGAAATCAGATGGTCCAGTCTGTTCTGGTCCAGCTGTTGGAGCCTCCTCAGAGCACGCACTAGATATATGAATTAACAAGCCTTCAGATGAATCCAGTTCCATCCATCATGATGCAACTGTGCATAAGACATGAGAACCACCCAAAGAAATTGTTTCCAAGTACCTGACCCTTAGAAATTTGGAGAGATATTAATATAATTGGGAATAATATAAATTGGGAGGTATAGATATAAGCCCAAATGGAGTGATAGAAGGAGTAAATGGGAAGGAGGAAGTAGAAACAGTGACTATGAATGATTCTTTCAAGAGTTCAGTTAAGGGAGGTAGAGACATGGGACAGTGGTTAGAGAGATCAAGGGAAGGTTTTTCTTTTTTAAAATGGCAGATACTTAAAGATGGAGAAAACTCAGAAGATGGAGAAATTAATGATGTAAGAGGGAGTGACTCAGTTCCTCATTACCTCTTACTTGGACTATTGTAATAGCTCATTAAAGGGCCTGTCTCTGGTTTCTTCCCACTCTAGTTTGTCTTGAATGCTACTACTTGATTTTCTAGACTCAAGTATGCATTTCACCATATCACACCTGTTCAAACAAAATAAAACAACTCTCAGTGTTTCTCCTTTGCCTTATACATCAAGTCAGTGTCCAAGAGCTGGAAGGAAACAAAAATAATTTATATTCTTTTTAGGTACAAAAGGGGCAATGACTTGCCCAAAGTCCAATAGCTGCTCAGTTAGGCAGAGCTAGGGCCTGAAACTAGGTCTCATGAGTCAAAGTCTAATGTTTTAGGACAGTCTTAGCCCCATAATGGCAGCCAGTGGTGATAAATCAGAAGGGCTAGGATCTGGATGAGATTTACGTGTTTTTTTGTTTTGTTTTGTTTTGTTTTTGAGAGAGAGAGAGAGAGGGAGGCAGAGGCAGAGGGAAAGGGAGAGAGAGAATCTTAAGTAGGTTCCACACCCAACGCAGAGCCTGACACGGGGCTTGATCTCACAACCCCGAGGTCATGACCTGAGCAAAATCAAGACTTAGACACTTAACTGACTAAGCTACACAGGCACCCCTAGACTTCCCCATTCTTAAAAGTCTATCTGATCCTTTCTTTACAGTTTCACAGCTATCACCTTAGTTCAAGCACCAATAACATCTCATTTGTATGATCACAGTAATTTCCTAAATATTTTGATTCTTGGTTCACACCTCCTCTTTGGGAAGTAGCATAGCATAATGATTAAAAGGATAGACTGAGCTGTGAATTGTGTAAGACTGATGAATCACGGACCTGTACACTTCAAAAAAATAATACATTATATGTTAATAAAAAATAAAATAAAATAAAAGATTAATTATGGTCCTAATTTCATTTTCTCCACAATATCCTTGAGAATTATTGATTCAGGAATTAAAATATATAGTGTTTCTTTTTTTTAATTTTTTATTGTTATGTTAATCACCATATATTACATCATTTGTTTTGGTGTAGTGTTCCATGATTCATTGTTTGTTCATAACACCCAGTGCTCCATGCAGAATGTGCCCTCTTTAAAACCCATCACCAGGCTAACCCATCCCCCTACCCTCCTCCCCTCTAGAAACCTCAGTTTGTTTTTCAGAGTCCATCATCTCTCCTGGTTCGTCTCCCCCTCTGACTTACTCCCCTTCATTCTTCCTCTCCTGCTATCTTCTTCTTTTTCTTTCTTCTTAAAATATGTTGCGTTATTTGTTTCAGAAGTATAGATCTGTGATTCAACAGTCTTGCACAATTCACAGCGCTCACCATAGCACATACCCTCCCCAATGTCTATCACCCAGCCACCCCACCCCTCCCACCACTGACCACTCCAGCAACCCTCAGTTTGTTCCTGAGATTAAGAATTCCTCATATCAGTGAGGTCATATGATACATGTCTTTCTCTGATTGACTTATTTCACTAAGCATAACACCCTCCAGTTCCATCCACGTCATTGCAAATGGCAAGATCTCATTCCTTTTGATGGCTGCATAATATTCCATTGTGTATATATACCACCTCTTCTTTATCCATTCATCCGTCGATGGACATCTTGGCTCTTTCCACAGTTTGGCTATTGTGGACATTGCTGCTATAAACATTGGGGTGCACGTACCCCTTCGGGTCCCTACATTTGTATCTTTGGGGTAAATACCCAGTAGTGCAATTGCTGGATCGAATGGTAGCTCTAATTTCAACTGTTTGAGGAACCTCCATACTGTTTTCCAGAGGGGTTGCACCAGCTTGCATTCCCACCAACAGTGTAGGAGGGTTCCCCTTTCTCCACATCCCCGCCAACATCTGTCGTTCCCTGACTTGTTAATTTTAGCCATTCTGACAGGTGTGAGGTGGTATCTCATTGAGGTTTTGATTTGGATTTCCCTGATGCCGAGCGATGTTGAGCACTTTTTCATGTGTCTGTTGGCCATTTGGATGTCTTCTTTGGAAAAATGTCTGTTCATGTGTTCTGCCCATTTCTTGATTGGATTATTCTTTGGGTGTTGAGTTTGATAAGTTCTTTATAGATTTTGGATACTAGCCCTTTATCTGATATGTCATTTGCAAATATTTTCTCCCATTCTGTTGGCTGTCTTTTGGTTTTGTGGACTGTTTCTTTTGCTGTGCAAAAGCTTTTCATCTTGATGAAATCCCAATAGTTCATTTTTGCCCTGCCTTCCCGTGCCTTTGGTGATGTTTCTAGGAAGAAGTTGCTGTGGCTGAGGTTGAAGAGGTTGCTACCTGTGTTCTCCTTTAGGATTTGGATGGACTCCTGTCTCACGTTTAGGTCTTTCAACCATTTGGAGTCTATTTTTGTGTGTGGTGTAAGGAAATGGTCCAGTTTCATTCTTCTGCATGTGGCTGTCCAATTTTCCCAACACCATTTGTTGAAGAGACTTTTTTCCACTGGACATTCTTTCCTGCTTTGTCAAAGATAAGTTGACCATAGAGTTGAGGGTCCATTTCTGGGCTCTCGATTCTGTTCCATTGATCTATGTGTCTGTTTTTGTGCCAGTATCATACTGTTTTGATGATGACAGCTTTGTAATAGAGCTGGAAGTCCGGAATTGTGATGCCGCCAGCTTTGCTTTTCTTTTTCAATATTCCTCTGGCTATTCGGGGTCTCTTCTGGTTCCATAAAAATTTTAGGATTATTTGTTCCATTTCTTTGAAAAAAGTGGATGGTATTTTGATGGGGATTGCATTGAATGTGTAGATTGCTCTAGGTAGCATTGACATCTTCACAATGTTGGTTCTCCCAATCCATGAGCATGGAACGTTTTTCCATTTCTTTGTGTCTTCTTCAATTTCTTTCCTGAGTATTTTATAGTTTTCTGAGTACAGATCCTTTGCCTCTTTGGTTAAATTTATTCCTAGGTATCTTGTGGTTTTGGGTGCAATTGTGAATGGGATCGACTCCTTGATTTGTCTCTCTTCTGTCTTGTTGTTGGTGTATAGGAATGCCACTGATTTCTGTGCATTGATTTTATAGCCTGCTACTTGACTGAATTCCTGTATGAGTTCTAGCAGTTTTGGGGTGGAGTCTTTTGGGTTTTCCACATACAGTATCATATCATCTGCAAAGAGTGAGAGTTTGACTTCCTCTTTGCCGATTTGGATGCCTTTGATTTCTTTTTGTTGTCTGATTGCTGTGGCTAGGACTTCTAATACTATGTTGAATAGCAGTGGTGAGAGAGGACATCCCTGCCGCATTCCTGACCTTAGGGGAAAAGCTCTCAGCTTTTCCCCATTGAGAATGATATTCGCTGTAGGTTTTTCATAGATGGCTTTTATGATATTGAGGTATGTACCCTCTATCCCTATACTCTGAAGAGTTTTGATCAAGAAAGGATGCTGTACTTTGTCAAATGCTTTTTCTGCATCTATTGAGAGGATCATATGATTCTTGTTCTTTCTTTTGTTAATGTATTGTATCACGTTGATTGATTTGTGGATGTTGAACCAGCCTTGCAGCCCAGGGATAAATCCCACTTGGTCGTGGTGAATAATCCTTTTAATGTACTGTTGGATCCTATTGGCTAGTATTTTGGTGAGAATTTTTGCATCCATGTTCATCAAGGATATTGGTCTGTATTTCTCCTTTTTGATGGGGTCTTTGTCTGGTTTTGGGATCAAGGTAATGGTGGCCTCATAAAATGAATTTGGAAGTTTTCCTTCCATTTCTATTTTTTGGAACAGTTTCAGGAGAATAGGTATTAATTCTTCTTTAAATGTCTGATAGAATTCCCCTGGGAAGCCATCTGGCCCGGGGCTTTTGTTTCTTGGGAGATTTTTGATGACTGCTTCAATTTCCTTAGTGGTTATAGGTCTGTTCAGGTTTTCTATTTCTTCCTGGTTCAGTTTTGGTAGTTGATACATCTCTAGGAATGCACCCATTTCTTCCAGGTTATCTAAATTGCTGGCTTAGAGTTGCTCATAATATGTTCCTATTATTGTTTGTATTTCTTTGGTGTTGGTTGTGATCTCTCCTCTTTCATTCATGATTTTGTTGATTTGGGTCATTTCTCTTTTCTTTTTGATAAGTCTGGCCAGGGGTTTATCAATCTTGTTAATTCTTTCAAAGAACCAGCTCCTAGTTTCGTTGATCTGTTCTACTGTTCTTTTGGTTTCTATTTCATTGATTTCTGCTCTGATCTTTATTTTTTCTCTTCTTCTGCTGGGTTTAGGCTTTATTTGCTGTTCTTTCTCCAGCTCCTTTAGGTGTAGGGTTAGGTTGTGTATTTGAGACCTTTCTTGTTTCTTGAGAAAGGCTTGTATTGCTATATACTTTCCTCTTAGGACTGCCTTTGCTGTATCCCAAAGATTTTGGACAGTTGTGTTTTCATTTTCATTGGTTTCCATGAATTTTTTAAATTCTTCTTTAATGTCCTGGTTGACCCATTCATTCTTTAGTAGGATGCTCTTTAGCCTCCATGTATTTGAGTTCTTTCCGACTTTCCTCTTGTGATTGAGTTCTAGTTTCAAAGCATTGTGGTCTGAAAATATGCAGGGAATGATCCCAATCTTTTGGTACCGGTTGAGACCTGACTTGTGACCTAGGATGTGATCAATTCTGGAGAATGTTCCATGGGCACTTGAGAAGAATGTGTATTCCGTTGCTTTGGGATGGAATGTTCTGAATATGTCAGTGAAGTCCATTTGGTCCAGTGTGTCTTTTAAAGTCTTTATTTCCTTGTTGATCTTTTGCTTAGATGATCTGTCCATTTCAGTCAGGGGGGTGTTAAAGTCCCCCACTATTATTGTATTGTTGTCAATGTGTTTCTTTGCTTTTGTTATTAATTGGCTTATATACTTGGCTGCTCCCATGTTCGGGGCATAGATATTTACAATTGTTAGATCTTCTTGTTGGATAGACCCTTTAAGTAGGATATAGTGTCCTTCCTCATCTCTTATTACAGTCTTTGTTTTAAAATCTAGTTTGTCTGATATAAGGATTGCCACCCCAGCTTTCTTTTGGTGTCCATTAGCATGGTAAATGGTTTTCCACCCCCTCACTTTCAATCTGGGGGTGTCTTTGGGTCTAAAATGAGTCTCTTGCAGATAGCATATGGATGGGTCTTGCTTTTTAATCCAATCTGATAGCCTGTGTCTTTTGATTGGGGCATTGAGCCCATTTCATTCAGGGTAACTATTGAAAGGTATGAATTTAGTGTCATTGTATTGCCTGTAAGGTGACTGTTACTGTATATTGTCTTTGTTCCTTTCTGATCTTTGCTGCTTTTAGGCTCTCTCTTTGTTTAGAGGACCCCTTTCAATATATCTTGGAGGGCTGTTTTCGTGTTTGCAAATTCCTTTAGTTTTTGTTTGTTCTGGAAGCTTTTTATCTCTCCTATTTTCAATGACAGCCTAGCTGGATATAGTATTCTTGGCTGCATATTTTTCTCATTTAGTGCTCTGAAGATATCTTGCCAGTCCTTTCTGGCCTGCCAGGTCTCTGTGGATAGGTCTGTTGCCAATCTAATATTTTTACCATTGTAGGTTACATATCTCTTCTCCCGAGCTGCTTTCAGGATTTTCTCTTTGTCTCTGAGACTCGTAAGTTTTACTATTAGATGTCGGGGTGTTGACCTATTATTATTGATTTTGAGAGAGGTTCTCTGTGCCTCCTGGATTTTGATGCCTGTTTCCTTCCTCACATTAGGGAAGTTCTCAGCTATTATTTGCTCCAATATACCTTCTGACCTTCTCTCTCTTTCTTCTTCTTCTGGGATCCCAATTATTCTAATGTTGTTTCGTCTTATCGTATCACTTATCTCTCGAATTCTGCCCTCGTGATCCTCTAGTTGTTTCTCCCTCTTTTTCTCAGCCTCTTTATTTTCCATCATTTGGTCTTCTATATCACTGATTCTCTCTTCTGCCTCATTTATCCTAGCAGTTAGTGCCCCCATTTTTGATTGCACCTCATCAATAGCCTTTTTGATTTCGACTTGGTTAGATTTTAGTTCTTTTATTTCTCCAGAAAGGGTTTCTCTAATAACTTCCACGCTTTTTTCAAGCCCAGCTAGTATCTTGAAAGTCATGATTCTGAACTCTAGGTCCGACATCGTACTAATGTCCGTATTGAGTAGGTCCCTGGCTGACGGTACTACCTCTTGTTCTTTTTGCTGAGGTGATTTTTTTCGTCTTGTCATTTTGTCCAGAGGAGAATAGATGAATGAGAGAACAAAATGCTAACAGGTTTACAACGTCCCCAACAAATATACTGTATACAAATCAGAAAAGACCTGAAACCAGGGGAAAAGAAAGGGAAAGAAAGAAAAAAGAAAGAGAAGAAAACAAAAAGAGAAAAAAAATAAAAACAAAAACAGAACAATACAAAAAAACCAGAATGTGATCAAATATGATCAGGCTGGTGCATAGATCAGTGCCACACACCAAATTTTGGGCGTATTTTGGTCTGTTAGAAAAAAGTGCCTCCTAAAATTTTAAAGGAAGAAAGACATATATGTACAAAATAAGGGTTGATACAATGAAGGGATAGAACATGACTGTAAAGATGAATATTATAAAAGATTTTATAAAAGGACTTGATAAGATAAGAAGTTGTTTGAAAAAAGAAAGAGGATTTAAAAAAAAAGAAAAAAGGGAGAGAATGTGATCAGGCAGGAGACTAGAACAGAGCCATACACTAGTGATTTAGGGTATATTTTGATCTGTTAGAAGAAAGTGTATCTCAAAATTTTAAAGAGAGAACAACTTATATATATATGCCAAAAATAAGGGTAACTACTATGAAGGGATAAAATATGACTCTAAAAATGAAAAATAAAAAATTTTTTTTTAAAAAGAGATTGATAAGATGTTGGTTGAAAAAGGGAAAAAGAAAAAAAAAGGTAACAAAAATTAACTTTGATGAACTAATGAATCATGGTAAAAAAAAAGCCATGAATTCTATGTGCAGTATTCCCCTAGCGCTGGAGTTCTCCCGTTCTCCTTGATCGGTGAACTTGGTCTTGGCTTGCTGGCTGTTCGTGCTGATCTTCTGGGGGAGGGGTCTGTTGCTGTGATTTCCAAATGTCTTTGCCGAAGGCTGAATTGCCCCGCCCTTGTCGGTCGGGGCTAAGCAAGCTGCTCGGGTTTGATCTCAGGAGCTTTTGTTCCCTGCAAGCTCTCCATACAGCCTTGGAGGACCAGGGCAAAAATGGTGGCCTCCCAATTTCCACCCGGAGGAGCCGAGAACTTGGGGCCCCGCTCCTCAGTGCGCCCACAGAGAAAAGCAGTCACTCCCTTGTCCCCGGTCTCCGGCCGCTCTCCGTGCTCACCCGGCCTGTGACCGAGCGTTGCTATCTCTGGCACCCGACCCCGTGTGGAGTCTCCAAACCCAGCAGATCCCTGCGGTCTGTTCCCGCGCCACTCCTCCCCGGGAAGGAAGGGGAGTCTCCCCGGATCTGCCGCCTGTTGGGTCCCTGCTGGAGGAGCAGTGGCCCGACTGGGCCGCGGATCACAGTTTATGGCAACCCCAAGCTGAGAGCCTGCGCCTCAGCTCCGTCTCTGCAGCCGGCTTCCCCGCTCCGATACCTGGGAGCTCTACCGCACTCAGGCTCCCCCGGTCTTTCTGTGACCCCGAGGGTCCTGAGACCACACTGTCCCGGGAGGATTCCACCCCCTGCTTAGCCACTGGAGCGACGTCCCTCAGCCGAGCCAACTTCTAAAAGTTCCGATTTTGTGCTCCGCGACTCTATCACTTGTCAGAAGCAGCCGGCGGAGGCCCCTCTCCCGCCGTCTATCCTCCCGAATATCGCCTCGGATTCACTTCTCCGCACGTCCTACCTTCCCGAAAGTGGTCGCTTCTCTGTTCAGATAGTTGTTGCTACTCTCCTCTTTGATCTCCTGTTGAGTTCGTAGGTGTTCAGAATGGTTTGATCCCTATTCAGCTGAATTCCTGAGACCAGATGAAATCTAGGTCTCCTACTCCTCCGCCATCTTGCTCCGCCCCCTATATAGTGTTTCTTAATCCTTTTATTTTCATTTAGCTATAAACATTATTGTAAATATGTTTAGAGTTCTGAAAGTCTTTTTCCTGCTTAAACTACTTTATATGAGAATGTATAATTTAAAATTAAACTTTATCTTGGAAATTTCAAAAAAAAAGAAAGGCTAGACTGATAGGGTTTAAGGAGTGCACTTGTCAGGATGAGCACTAGGTGATGTACAGAATTGTTGAATTACTATATTGTATACCTGAAACTAATACAACACTGTAAGTTAACTATACTGGAATTAAAATAAAATTTAAAAAGGATAGGCTGTACCCTTAATATTCTTATAGAAACGTATTTTGCAGTTTGAGTCCTAACTCTGCCATTTACTAGCTGGGTGACCTTGGGAAAGTTAAATAATCCTCTTGAATCCTCAATTCCTTTATAAAAATGGGACTTCAAGCATGGCAAAGCAGTTTCCTACCATAGCCCCACTCATGCCAACACAGTACTGTTTTATAATGAGATCAGGATGAGAGTACAAATGAAGGCCCATTTGACCTTATGTCTAAATATTTAATAGCTATAAATCACGTTAAGAAATAAAATTTGCTCTAGCCTTCACATAGATAAATATACCTTCATAATGACAGAACTGAAAAATAAAATGTTTAAATGTTTCTTTTATGACTGAAAGTAAGAAAAATATCAAGATAACTGGATTTAGGGGTGCCTGGTGGCTCAGTTGATTAAGCATCTGGCTTCAGCTCAGGTCATGATCTCAGGGTCCTGGGATTGAGCCCTGCATTGGGCTCCCTGCTCAGTGGGGAATCTTCTCTCTTTCCCCCCCTTCTGCTTCTCCCCCTGCTTGTGCTCTCTCTCAAATAAATAAAATCTTTAAAAAAAGAAAGATAACTGGATTTAATTATTATTGTACATGTCTGGATATTCTGTGGTGGGCTGATGATGTTAGGATAAATCATAAAATAAGGACATATAATTAATTATTATGTATTCCATAAAATTTATTTTTCTTGCCTTTATTTCAGTAAAATCATTTATTATCTTGTTAAAATCAAGATTTCTATATACGTTCTTCTATGGATTCTATGGATAATAATCTAAGTAATTAAATAAAATATTGTATTCAAAGTACAAAATTTGAATACGTTTATCAGAATGTTAAATAAAGTGTGTAGAAGTGAAAAAGCTAAAATTATTTTTCACGTTTTCAAAAGAGTAATTTTATTAAGGAGGGCACATATTGCATGGAGCACTGGGTGTTATAGGCAAACAATGAATCATATAACACTACATCAAAAACTAATGATGTACTGTATGGTGACTAACATAACATAATAAAAAAAGAAATATTCAAGATTATCCATTAAAATTAAGGGCAAAATTATAATTAACTAGGATTAAATTTTGCATAAAATTATTTAACCATGACTAAAGATTTTAACTGAGTACTTGAAAAATTAAATAATTAAATGTCTTTATAAAAATAAAACTATTATCAATTATAACATTCAGTGTATAAGAATTGGTATCATGCTTGATGCATATTACACCTAGATCTACATGTATATGTTTTTTTTTTAAAGATTTTATTTATTTATTTGAGAGAGAGAGAATGAGAGATAGAGAGCATGAGAGGGAAGAGGGTCAGAGGGGGAAGCAGACTCCCTGCTGAGCAGGGAGCCCAATATGGGACTCGATCCCGGAACTCCAGGATCATGACCTGAGCCGAAGGCAGTCGCTTAACCAACTGAGCCACCCAGGCGCCCCCTACATGTATATGTTAAGAGTAATAAATGTTGTTTAATATTGCAAACTATTCCTTAGTGGCCTTGTGCAATTGCCATATACATGTGCTAATTCATGAATACCTCTGTAACTTTGAACTAGAATATAAAAGGAAACAAGAAAATGGATGTTTGGCATTACTTGGAAATAATACGTCCTTATGTAAAGATCTACCGTATTCATATGGATGATTAATTTGACAATTAATTTGTCTTTTCTCTTTCCAATGTATTTCTCCTGCCCAAATCTTCCCCATATACTAAGGCATTGGCTAAGACATTGTTAATCTTCAAAGTTGGCAGAGGTGCAACCTCCAAAGCCCAAGGGCATTCAGTTTTGGTTGCCTTTTGTTTTGAGAACATAGAGCAAGAGATACAGAAATTATTGTCCGAACAGCATTAGTCATGAGAGTGGATATTTAGGTTTATGGATTGAGCCATGGCCATGCTCAGTCCAGAATGTGGAGTGACAGAGGCAGTTATGTATTCTTTAATAAATGCAGCGTGTGTGTGTGTGTGTGTGTGTGTGTGTGTGTGTGTGTGTGAGAGAGAGAGAGAGAGAGAGAGAGAGAGAGAGAGATGTAATCTTCTAAAGCATAGAGAGAGAGAGTGAGAGAGATATGCATAATCTTCTAAAGCATAGGGCCCAGGCCAGGTCCCTTCTTTCCCAGAACTAATGGAGGAACCGGCCAGAACATTTGTTATAGATAACATTACTTTCCTGTTTGTCTCCCTTACTAGACTGTGAGCTTCTCAAGAGGTTTATTCATATTTTATTTCATGTCTTTATTTTGTCCCTTATACCACAGCCTAGAGTTCAGGTCACTATTATCTCTTACCTAAATTAGTCTTTTAACTGATCTCTATGTTTGTCTTTTTCAAACCGTGTTCCACACTCTGCCTTCTACAGGGACATTTCTAAGATGTACAGCCTCTGTGAGAAGAAAGTATTAGAGCTTTTATTTATATTTATTTTTATTCATTGCTTAATTTTTTATATTTGTGTATTCTATTATATCAATAATATATACAGGGCTAACTATATAATGTATAAATCAGTGCATATATATGTAAGTCAGAGGCATATGCTCAAACTCTTTGCTGTCAGGAGATGATATACCAAAAGGGCTAGAGATGACTGGTCTCTAGGATCATTGGAGGCCCTGCATGATCTATTCCTGCCTCTCGTCTCACCAAGGGCAGGAAGAAACCCTGAGAAATATACAGTGCAGATGATGAAAGTAATTGTGATCCAGCAGGCAGAACACAGCAGAACAGGGCTTGGCAGTTGATAATCCTGGCATTCTTCTGTGCCAGCGGCTTCAGTGCAAAGTAGTACAGATGTCTTGACAGGTGGGTGGATCGTGGTGACAAGAATCCAGGTACAAATGCTAGAGTTTCAGGCAGGCCGGCAGTTGGCCAGCATCAAGGAAATCTGTAAAGAGGTAGAAAGACCCAACTTAGAGTGGCCTGGGGCTTGGGACCAGGCCCAGAGTCCCTGGAAAGGAGGGAACTGGCAAGAACAAGGCAGTGCTCTAGTCACTGAGGGATGGTAACCTACGAAGGTTACCTGCTCTGGGACTTACACAAAGGGAGAAAGACAGTAGCAAGAACTGAGGAAAGATCGTGGAGGCAACTGGGTCTCAAGAGCAAAATGGATATCTAGTTTTCAGAGCTGGGTCCTGAGGTCAAGGCTGGCCCAGCAGCAAGGGTGACCTGAGGAAAAGTCCTAGGCAGGTATACTGGGCCGGTATGGCTAATATTCCTCTAGCCTTTGCTCAAGGAGAATCCTAGAGCTCAAGGCAGAGCTGAGTCTACAGCTTGGAGTGTGTGACCCCCAGAAAGTAGCTCCAGTCATAGGAAGGAAGGAGTAGAGGCTGAGGAAGAGATAGGACCTGACCCCACATTGTTCTCAGGTTGTAATTCTAAGGCCTTTACAATCTGTCTCCACAGTAATGGTAACACTTAACATTTGGTGAGCACTTCCTATGTGCTAGTCACTGCTCTAAGTATATATGTATTGACCTGTTGAATCCTCAAAACAACAGTAAGAGCAAATTTGGAAAGATCACAAATATATGGAGGTTACAGAACATCCTACTAAAGAATGAATGGGTTAAACAGGAAATTAAAGAAGAAATAAAAAAAATACATGGAAGCAAATGAAAATGAAAACACGATAGTCCAAAACCTTTGGGAAGCAACAAAGGCAGTCTTAAGAGGTAAGTATATTGCAATATAGGCCACTTTTCCAAGAAAAGTCTCAAATACACAACCTAACCTTACACCTAAAGGAGCTAGAAAAGGAACAGCAGATAAAGCCTAAAGTCAGCAGAAGAAGGGAAATAATAAAGATTAGAGCAGAAATAAACAATATAGAAACTAAAAAACAGTGGAATGGATTAACAAAACTAAGAACTGGTTCTTCAAAAGAATTTAAAAAACCATGAATGAAAGAGGAGAGATCACAACCAACACCACAGAAATACAAACAATTATAAGAGAGTACTATGAAAAGTTATATGCCAACAAGCTGGGCAAACTGGAAGAAATGGACAGATTCCTAGAAAGTTACAAACCACCAAAGCTGAAACAGGAAGAAATAGAAAATTTGAACAGACCCCATAACCAGCAAAGAAATTGAATCAGTAATCAAAAATCTCCCAACAAACAAAAGTCCAGGGCCAGATGGCTTCCCAAGGGAATTCTGCCAGCTATTTAAAGAAGAGTTAATACCTATTTTCCTCAAACTTTTCCAAAAAGTAGGAACAGAGGGAAAACTTCCAAACTCATTCTACAAAGCCAGCATTACCTTAATTCTAAAACCAGACAAAGACCCCAGTAAAAAAAAAGAATTACAGGCCAATATCCCTTATGAACATGGATGCAAAAATTCTCAATAAAATACTAGGAAATTGAACTTAACACTATATTAAAAAGAATTATTCATCATAATCAAGTGGGATTTATTCCTGGGCTGCAGGTGTGGTTCAACATTACCAAATCAATCAATGTGATACACCACATTAATAAAGGATAAGAACCATATGGTCATGTAAATAGATGCAGAAAAAGCATGTGACAAAATACAGCATCCTTTCTTGATAAAAACTCTCAACAAAGTAGGGACAGATGGAACATACCTTAACATCATAAAGGCCATATATGAAAGACTCACACCTAATATCATCCTCAATGGAGAAAAACTGACAGCCTTTCTTCTATGGTCAAGAAAAGACAAGGATGTCCACTCTCACCATTACTATTTAACAAAGTACTGGAAGTTTTAGACTCAGCAATCAGACAACAAAAAGAAATAAAAGGCATCCATTGGCAAGGAAGAAGTCAAACTTTCACTATTTGCAGGTGACATGATACTCTATTGTAGAAAACATGAAAGACTACCAAAAAACTTGCTAGAACTCATACATGAATAGAGCAAAGTCACAGGATATAAAACCAATGTGCAGAAATCTGTTTCATTTCTGTACAACAATAATAAAGCAACAGAAAAAGAAATCAGAGAATCAATCTCATTTACAATTTCACCAAAAACAATAAGATACCTAGGAATAAACCTGACAAAGGAGGTAAAAGATCTGTACTCTGGAAACTGCAGAATGCTTACAAAAGAAATTGAAGAGGACACAAAGAAATGGAAAAGCATTCTATGCTCATGGATTGGAAGAACAAACATTGTTAAAATGTCTTTATCACCCAAAGAAATCTACATATTCCATGCAATCCTTATCAAAATACAACCAGTATTTTTCACAGAGCTAGAACAAACAATCCTAAAATTTGTATGGAACCACAAAAGACCCCAGAGTAGCCAAAGCAATTCTGAAAAAGAAAAACAAAACTGGAGGCATCATGATTCTGGATTTCAAGCTATATTACAAAGCTGTAGTCATCAAGATAGTATGGTACTGGCACAAAAACAGACACATAGATCAATGGAACAGAATAGAGAACCCAGAAATGGACCCACAACTGTACAGTCAACTAATCTTCAACAAAGCAGGAAAGAATATCCAATGGAAAAAAGACAGTCTTTTCAACAAATGGTGTTGGGAAAACAGGACAGCAACATGCAAAAGGATGAAACTGGACCACTTTCTTACACCATACACAAAAATAAACTCAAAATTGATATAAGACTTAAATGTGAGGCAGGAAACCATCAAAACCCTAGAGGAGAACACAGGCAGAAACCTCTTTGACCTCAGCCGTAGCAACTTCTTACTAGACATGTTGCTGGAGGCAAGGGAAACAAAAGCAAAAATGAACTGTTGGGACTTCATCCAGATGAAAAGCTTCTGCAAAGTGATGGAAACAATCAACAAAACTGAAAGGGAGCTCATGGAATGGGAGAAGATATTTGCAAGCTACACATCTGGTAAAGGGTTAGTATCCAAAAATTATAAAGAAATTACCAAACTCAACACCCAAAAACCAAAAAATCCAGTTAAGAAAGAGGCAGAAGACATGAATGGACACTTTTCCAAAGACATCCAGATGGCTAACAGACACATGAAAATATGCTCAACATCACTCATCATCAGGGAAATACAAATCAAAACCACGATGAGATACCACCTCACACCCGTCAGAATGGCTAAAATTAACGACACAAGAAACAACAGGGGAATGCTCTTGCACTGTTGGGAATGCAAACTGGGGCAGCCACTCTGGAGAACAGTTTGGAGGTTCCTCAAAAAGTTAAAAATAGAACTACCCTATGATTCAGCAATTGAACCACTAGGTATTTACCCAAATGATACAAAAATACATATTTGAAGGGTTATGTGCACCCTGATGTTTATAGCAGCATTATCAACAATAGGCAAACTATGGAGAGAGCCCAAATGTCAATCAACTGATGAACTGATAAAGAAGATGTGTGTATGCACACACACACACACACACACAACTGAAATATTACTCTGCCATCAAAAGAAACAAAATTTTGCTGATTGCAATGATGTGGATGGAGCTAGAGTGTGTTATGCTAAATGAAATAAGTCAGTTAGAGAAAGACAAATACCATATGATCTCACTCATATGTGGAATTTAAGAAACAAAACAGATGAGTGTATGTGAAGGGGGAAAAGAAAAAAAGGAGAGAGGGAAACAAGCCATAAGTGATTCTTAAGGATAGAGAACAAACCCAGGGTTGATGAAGGGATGGGGGTGGTATGGGCTAGATGGGTGGTGAGTATTAAAGAGGGTGCTTGTTGTGATGAGCACTGGGTGTTGTATGTAAGTGATGAATTACTGAATTCTACTCCAGAAACCATTATTGCACTGTATGTTGATTAAATATTTAAATAAAATAAAATAATAAAATAAAAATCCCCAACATTAAGACTATTCCGTTACTGTCCCCGTTCTCAAGGTGGGGAGACTGAGGCATAGAGATTTAGTAATATGGCCAGGATTACTTACACAGGAGGTAAAATTCACACTTAGGCAGTTTAGCACCATAACTCATGCTTTTTTTTTTTTAAATATTTTATTTATTTATTTGAGAGAGAGAGAATGAGAGATAGCATGAGAGGGAAGAGGGTCAGAGGGAGAAGCAGACTCCCTGCTGAGCAGGGAGCCTGATATGGGACTCGATCCCAGGACCCTGGGATCATGACCTGAGCCGAAGGCAGTCGCCTAACCAACTGAGCCACCCAGGAGCCCCCAAAACTCATGCTCTTAACCACTGCCTTGTGCTGTTCTCCATGTAGCATGCCAGGCTTTGTTCCCATCACAACTTTTTATGCACCCAATGCTGTAATCAAATTGGGGTTGTCACTGTCTACTAGATATTTTATGCCTTTCTTCCTAAGGGCCTTCCCATTGTTCCCTTGCCCCAGTGATATAACTGGAATGATCTTCTTGCTGCTCTCAAACTATCCAAATTATATTGATACTCCAGGTCCCAAATCAGATCTTCTTTTCCCTGACCCTTATCACTAGAGTGGCTGAACTTATGGACTGAACTGTGGCTTTGCAGGCTTAGCAGGTAATTGGAGCTTAAAAGGCAGAGTCCTAGTCCCAAACCTGGTATCAGTAGTAGCTGTGGGGCTATGGGGTAATCTCTGCCTTTTTAACTAAATGGTGTGTGTGTGTGTGTGTGTGTGTGTGTGTGTGTGTGTGTGTGTGTGTGTGTGTGTGTGTGTGTGTGTGTGTGTTCAAAAGGACAAGACTACCTAGGAGCTGGTTCTGTGGAGGGCTCTGGTTCCATGATAGGGAAAGGGAGTTCTCCCAAAAGATTTGTCTTTGAGTGACTATAGTGGGGTTTTTTTCCAAAGTGTGCTGGGGAGAGATTATATTTGGGTTTGGCCTCCTCTTTTGTTTTTGGACAACAGCATGATTCCACTTCCTCAGGAGTGTTGACTAGTATATCACTTGTGTTGGTTCCCAGTAATCTTTACAGAGCAACTAATTACAGATTGGTAGCAGAGACAGAGAGAGTACAGAGGAAAGTGCATGCTGTGACAATTGCTAGACAAAGAGCAAAGTGGTGAAGAACAGCTATAATGAGTGGGGATTTTTTTGGGGGGAGGAGCAGGAGGCAGGCAAGGAGGTATTCAAGAAAGGATGTTGGCACTAGTCATGCCCATTCCTTTTGGAATAGGATTTTGCTATCTTCATAGATCTTTAGGGACTCAATCTATTTTGCATGAGGGAATCAAAAGTCACCCTATCCTTAAATTCACTTGCTCATACTCCCCAACTCTCCCTATGTAGTGTATTTGGTAATCAGGGAGTGTTTGGTTTCTCAGGCACACATGTTCCATAAAGGCGGTGCCAGCAGATCTTTCCTAGACAGGTTGTATTCTTTGAGGGTTTCCCTGTCTCCCCCACAAACCTGTGAACTGATTGAGGGTAGTAATATATCTTCACTGCTGTTTTGGCCATTCCTCACACCTTGTCCAGGACATAGTGATTATTAAATATCTGTTGAATGAATACATGGATATTCTATGTCTGATAGACCAAGAGATTGTATTATAAAAGTGTCTTCTAAGAAAGAAAGGACCATGCAGATTTTACTGATTTCATTCAGTGGGTACTATTGAGCTTGAAAGTGCATAGGTAGTGGCACCAGTACAAAGGAGTCCTCGAGTTAAGTTTGCATGTAGGACAGAAGTGTATTATATCCTCTTGTAGGTGTTTATTGTAGTACAACACAGTCAGAAGAAAGCAGGTGAGCCCTGGCCCTATGTGTGCATAGGAGCACCCAAATACACAAAACAGTTAATAACAAACATAGAGGAACTAATCAATAATAATACAATAATAGTAGTAGACTTTAACACCCCACTTACATCAATGGACAGATCATCTAAACAGAAAATCACAAGGAAACAAGGGCTTTGAATGACACACTGGACCAGATGGATTTAACAGATATATTCAGAACATCCCATCCTAAAACAGCAGAATACACATTCTTTTGAAGTGTATACAGAACATTCTCCAGAATAGAACACATGTTAGGCCACAAAATAAGCCTCAACAAATTCAAGAAGATCAAAGTCATACCATGCATCTTTTCTAATCACAATGCTATGAAACTAGAAGTCAGCCACAAGACTTATCCCTCTGGTAACCATCAGTATATATAATGGAATATTACTCAACCATAAAAAGGGATGAGATCTTGCCATTTGTGACAACATGGATAGACCTAGAGGGTATTATCCTAAGTGAAATAAGTCAGATTAAGAAAGACAGATACCATATGATTTCACTAATATGTGGAATCTAAAAAAAAAAAAAAAACCAAGACAAAAGTGAACTGATGGTTTCTAGAGGGAATGCGGGCAGGAGGATGGGAAAAATGGGTGAAGGGGAATGAAAGATACAGGTTTCCAGTTATGGAATGAATAAGTCATGGGAATAAAAGGTACAGCATAAGAAATATGGTCAATAATACTGTAATAACATTGTATGGTGACAGACAGTAGCTACACTTGTGAGCATGGCATAAGTTTTATATATTCCTGATGACATATAATATGGAGGGTCTTTTCATGTGCTTGTTGACCATCTATATATCTACTTTGGTGAAGTGTTCATATCTTTTCTTTTTATGTTATGTTAATCACCATACATTACATCATTAGTTTTTGATGTAGTGTTCCATGATTCATTGTTTGCGTATAACACCCAGTGCTCCATGCAGAACGTGCCCTCTTTAATACCCATCACCAGGCTAACACATCCCCACACCCCCCTCCCCTCTAGAACCCTCAGTTTGTTTTTCAGAGTCCATAGTGTCTCATGGTTCGTCTCCCCCTCTGATTTCCCCCCCTTCATTTGAAGTGTTCAAATCTTTTGTCCATTTTTTATTGGATTGTTTTCTTATTATTGAGTTTTCACAGTTCTTTATTTTAAATACAAGTTCTCTATCAGATGTACCAATTTTCTATAGATGTATAACAAATTACCATGAACTTAACAACTTTAAATAATACCCATTAGCTGAGTTTTGCTGGTCAGAAGTTTGGCACAGTGTTGCTACGTTCTCTGGTCAGCATCTCACAAAGTTGAAATTAGGGTGGTGGTTGGGCTGAGTTCTTGTCTGGAGGCTCTGGGGGAAAATCCACTTCCAAGATCATTCTTGTTATGATTCAGTTACTTATGGTTGTAGGATGGAGGTCTCCATTTCCTTGTTGTCTGTCATCCAAAAGCCACTCTCAGCTCATAGAGGCTGCTCACACTTCTGGCTGTGTGGCCCCCTCCATCTTCCAGCACAGTTTGTTAAAAAAACAAACAAAAAAACTAAAAAAACACCAACTATCTTATTTCTCCTGAATTGCCTGTGCAGGTAGTTAAAATTCACTTATCCCAATATATGTGAGTCTATTTCTAAACTTTCTATTCTGTTTCATTAATCTGTTTGTTGATCTTTATTTCAATACCACAGTGTTTGGGTTTTATAAGTCTTGAAACCAGATGCTGGAAGTCCTCCAACATAATTTTTCTTTTTTTCGAAGTTGTTTTGGCTATTCTAGATTGTATGTATTTCCATATGAATTTCCATATGATTCAGCTTGTTCATATCTAAAAAAAGACCTGCTGGAATTTTTTAAAATTTTATTATGTTATGTTAATCACCATACATTACATCATTAGTTTTTTTATTATAGTTATATTAATCACCATACATTACATCATTAGTTTTTGATGTAGTGTTCCATGATTCATTGTTTGCATATAACACCCAGGGCTCCATTCAATACGTGCCCTCTTTATTTATTTATTTTTTAAAATTTTGTTGTTATGTTAATCACCATACATTACATCATTAGTTTCTGATGTAGTGTTCCATGATTCATTGTTTGTGCATAACACCCAGTGCTCCATGCAGAACGTGCCCTCTTTAATACCCATCACCAGGCTAACCCATCCCCCCACCCCCCTCCCCTCTAGAACCCTCAGTTTGTTTTTCAGAATCCATCGTCTCTCATGGTTCGTCTCCCCCTCCGACTTACTCCCCTTCATTCTTCCCCTCCTGCTATCTTCTTCCTCTTTTTTTCTTAACATATATTGCATTATTTGTTTCAGAAGTACAGATCTGTGATTCAACAATCTTGCACAATTCACAGCACTCACCATAGCACATACCCTCCCCAATGTCTATCACCCAGCCACCCATCCCTCCCACCCCCCACCACTCCAACAACCCTCAGTTTGTTTCCTGAGATTAAGAATTCCTCATATCAGTGAGGTCATACGATACCTGTCTTTCTCTGATTGACTTATTTCACTCAGCATAACACCCTCCAGTTCCATCCACGTCATTGCAAATGGCAAGCTCTCATTCTTTTTATGGCTGCATAATATTCCTTTGTGTATATATACCACATCTTCTTTACCCATTCATCTGTCGATGGACATCTTGGCTCTTTCCACAGTTCAGCTATTGTGGACATTGCTGCTATAAACATTGGGGTGCACGTACCCCTTTGGATCCCTATATTTGTATCTTTGTGGTAAATACACATGCCCTTTTTTATACCCATCACCAGGCTAACCCATTCCCCACCCCTCCTCCCCTCTAGAACCCTCAGTTTGTTTCTCAGAGTCCATAGTCTCTCATGGTTCGTCTCCCCCTCTGATTCCCCCCCTTGATTTTTCCCTTCCTACTATCTTCTTTTTTTTTTTAACATATAATATATTATTTGTTTCAGAAGTACAGGTCTGTGATTCATCAGTCTTACACAATGCACAGCACTCACCATAGCACATACCCTCCCCAGTGTCTATCACCCAGCCACCCCATCCCTCCCACCCCCCACCACTCCAGCAACCCTCCGTTTGTTTCCTGAGATTAAGAATTCCTCATATCAGTGAGGTCATACAATACATGTCTTTCTCTGATTGACTTATTTCACTTAGCATAATACCCTTTAGTTCCATCCACGTCGTTGCAAATGAGAAGATTTCGTTGTTTTGATGGCTGCATAATATTCCATTGTATATATACACTATATCTTCTTTATCCATTCATCTGTTGATGGACATCTTAGCTCTTTCCATAGTTTGGCTATTGTGGACATTGCTGCTATAAACATTGGGGCGTATGTGCCCCTTCGGATCACTACATTTGTATCTTTGGAGTAAATACTCAGTAGTGCAATTGCTGGGTCATACGGTAGTTCTATTTTCAACTTTTTGAGGAACCTCCATACTGTTTTCCAGAGTGGCTGCACCAGCTTGCATTCCCACCAACAGTGTAGGAGGGTTCCCCTTTCTCTGCATCCCCGCCAACATCTGTCGTTTCCTGACTTGTTAATTTTAGCCATTCTGACTGTTGTGAGGTGGTATCTCATTGAGGTTTTGATTTGGATTTCCCTGATGCCGAGCAATGTTGAGCACATTTTCATGTGTCTGTTGGCCATTTGGATGTCTTCTTTGGGAAAATGTCTGTTCATGTCTTCTGCCCATTTCTTGATTGGGTTATTTGTTCTTTGGGTGTTGAGTTTGATACGTTCTTTATAGATTTTGGATACTAGCCCTTTATCTGATATGTTATTTGCAAATATCTTCTCCCATTCTGTTGGTTGTCTTTTGGTTTTGTTGACTGTTTCCTTTGCTGTACAAAAGCTGTTTATCTTGATGAAGTCCCAGTAGTTCATTTTTGCCCTTGCTTCCCTTGCCTTTGGCGATGTTTCTAGGAAGAAGTTGCTGTGGCTGAGGTCAAAGAGGTTACTGCGTGTGTTGTCCTCTAGGATTTTAATGGACTCCTGTCTCACATTTAGGTCTTTCAACCATTTTGAGTCTATTTTGTGTGTGGTGTAAGGAAATGGTTCAGTTTTATTCTTCTGCATGTGGCTGGTTTCTTAACACCATTTGTTAAAGAGACTGTCTTTTTTCCATTGGACATCTTTCCTGCTTTGTCAAAGATTAGTTGACCATAGAGTTGAGGGTCCATTTCTGGGCTCTCTATTCTGTTCCATTGATCTACGTGTCTGTGTTTGTGCCAGTACCATACTGTCTTGATGATTACAGCTTTGTAATAGAGCTGGAAGTCCGAAATTGTGATGCCGCCAGCTTTGCTTTTCTTTTTCAACGTTCCTCTGGCTATTCGGGGTCTTTTCTGGTTCCATACAAATTTTAGGATTCTTTGTTCCATTTCTCTGAAAAAAGTGGATGGTATTTTGATGGGGATTGCATTAAATGTATAGATTGCTCTAGGTAGCATTGGCATCTTCACAGTATTTGTTCTTCCAATCCATGAGCATGGAATGTTTTTCCATTTCTTTGTGTCTTCCTCAATTTCTTTCATGAGTATTTTATAGTTTTCTGAGTACAGATTCTTTGCCTCTTTGGTTAGATTTATTCCTAGGTATCTTATGGTTTTGGATGGACTTGTAAATGGGATCGACTCCTTAATTTCTCTTTCTTCTGTCTTGTTGGTGTATAGAAATGCAACTGATTTCTGTGCATTGATTTTATATCCTGCCACTTGACTGAATTCCTGTATGAGTTCTAGCAGTTTTGGGGTGGAGTCTTTTGGGTTTTCCACATAAAGTATCATATCATCTGCAAAGAGTGAGAGTTTGACTTCTTCTTTGCTGATTTGGATGCCTTTTATTTCTTTTTGTTGTCTGATTGCTGTGGCTAGGACTTCTAGTACTATGTTCAGTAGCTCTGGTGATAGTGGACATCCCTGCCGTGTTCCTGACCTTAGGGGGAGCCCGCTGGGATTTTGATTGGGAGTATGTTGAATCTGTAGATCACAGTGGGGAGAACTGACATCTGCACATTATGAACACAGAATATTTACACCATTTAATTAGGTCTTCTTGATTTCCTTCATCACTGTTTTTCAGTTTTCAGCATATATATCCTATACATACTTTTGTCAGATTTATCCATAAGTATTTCATATTTTTGGTGCTATTATCACTTATTCATTGTAGTAGCTCTTATGTAGATTACATTGGATTGTGTACATAGACAATTATGTCATCCTCAAACAAAGATAGTTTTACTTCCTTCTTTTCAGTTTGGATGTTTTTTATGTCTTTTTCTTGCCTTATTGTACTGACTAGGACCTGAAGTATAATGTTGAAAAGAAATGATGAGAATGGAAATTTTTTCCTTGAATCTGACTTAAGGGAAAAATCAGTCAGTTTTTCACCATTAATTATGATTGTAATGGTCGGTTTTTTTCATAGATGTTCTTTATCAGGTTGAGGAAATTTTCCTCCATTCTTAGCATCCCGAGAATTTTTTAATATCAGGAATAGATGTTACATTTTATCAAATGCTTTTTATGCCTCTGTTGAAGTTATCATATGTTTATTTAAAAAATTTTGTTAATATGGTGAATTACACTGATTGATTTTGAAGTATTACCTTGCTCTGGTATTCCTTGGAATAACCCCATTTGGTCATGATTTGTCAACTTTTTTTTATATAGTTGAATTCTATTTGCTAAAATTTTCTTTAGAATTTTTTAAAAGATTTTATTTATTTATTTGAGAGAGAGAGAGTGAGAGACAGAGAGCACGAGAGGGAAGAGGGTCAGAGGGAGAAGCAGACTCCCCACTGAGCAGGGAGCCCCATGTGGGACTCGATCCCGGGACTCCAGGATCATGACCTGAGCTGAAGGCAGCCGCTTAACCAACTGAGCCACCCAGGCGCCCCTTTCTTTAGAATTTTGCACCTATGTTCATGAGGGATATTGGCCTTTGGTTTGTTTCTTATAATATCTTTGTCCTACTTTGGTATCAGAATAATACTGGCCTCTAAGAATGAGGTCGGAAGTGATCCTTCTTCCATTTTTTTTTTTTTTGCAAGAGTTTGGGTAGATTTGATATTATTTCTTCCAGTAAAGCCATCTGGGAATGGAGTTTTTATGGGAAGGTTTTTAATGACAAATTCAACTTCTTTAAGATATAAGACTATTCATATCAAGACCAGGACTAGGGTAAGGCAAGGGGGCACTCTACTTTCAGGGTTGTGGAAGGCCTAGAGAGGGATCAGCATAGAACTTTCAAGCCATCAGTACTTTCAGCAGGTGAGAAATGAGGGTCTTAGTTCTGAATAGTGGAACTGGAAGGCACGTCATAGCATCCACTACACTATTTACTACACTCTAATGCATTTCATAGCATTGACATGGACATTCTTAATTTCCTGTATTTATTAAAGAACCTTGGTGTATATTTTGCAAGAGTGATTTTAGGGTGAACCTGGCTGTCAGTTGCAGTCAAGATTCTGATCCCCAGAGTAGTCAAAGCTGGTATACAACAATCTCCCTTCCCCCAATTATTCTTACTGTGATCCACACATTAACAGGACTTAATTTATCATCAGGGCTTTGAGATGATGGGACAGAGTGCATACAGGTTCATTTTCATGGGGTTGGGACCAAGGTCCTGGCCCAGAGGGTTTAGGTATGGGTGGGGGAGGAGCCAAAAAGAGGGAAAATAGAGGTCACTGGAAATAAACAGAACTGCTTTTGTGCCATTATCTGGGTCCTGCCCTGCTGTGAGCTCTTGGATGTAGTATTTAGGTAATGAACCCTTTTCCACGCTTCTTGCATAGATGGTAATGACTTTCATTTTCATCTCATGGTCCAAAGAGAAGTAGAAAAACTGTATTGCATATAGTGCTGAATTTGAATGTGATAGAGAACATTTTGAGAGGACACCCTTCACCAGATTGTATCCACTGCTGCCTATGAGTAAAAAGGGCATTCCCTACATAAAGACATCATTTTAATTTGAGCAAAAAGAAAACCATGTCAAAGTAGCCTTCTTTTAAGATAGATTCAGATGAGATATAGTAAATAATGAAAGTTTATATAATCCCAGTTCTCTCTTGCCATGCCCTGAACTGAGAGATCTTAAAATTACATCTTTAAAGTAACCCTCTTTTCCTTAGTTCTAATCCTAGTTGGATTCTTGGCCTCACAGCTGCACCGCTTATTTTCCACATATATGAAGAGCCAGCCCTATCTCAAGTACTCTCTCTAGTCAGGGGAGATCTATGGAGTCCTTGACCCATAGCACACAGCTCAGCATTGAGTCAGCCTTGTTGTCTGCTTCCTGATGGATCCCTCTCATACCTAAGTGCCTATCTGGGTGTGGTTGTGTTCTT
Organism: Zalophus californianus; assembly: GCF_009762305.2. Classification (NCBI taxonomy): domain Eukaryota; kingdom Metazoa; phylum Chordata; class Mammalia; order Carnivora; family Otariidae; genus Zalophus; species Zalophus californianus. Next base: position 43,665,750 of record NC_045612.1, on the reverse strand, counting down.
GTCTTGTGCTAACCTGTCCTCCCGGGCATTAGATGCTTACCCTCTTGATTCCAGGCCTGATGATAGGATCCTTGTTAAGTTCTGCTTTACTTCTCCTACACAATGCTCTGCCTGCCACCCTCCCATTTCCCCATCACTGCTAGACTTCCCGAATGTCAGTTACCTATTGTCTAACTGTTCCTCTGTCAATTTCTTGGCGAATCTTCCCCTGCAGGCCCAGAAATTTTCCTGGTACCTACAGCAGCATGGTATAGCAGTTTAGGGTACTGATGGTAGTGTCAAGACTCTCTAGATTTGAACCTGCCACTAAGTTGTTACGTGACCTGTGGCAAGTTACTGAACATTTCTGAATCTCATTTTTGATGTCTCAGCTTTAAATGATAATAAAAGTATCTACCTTATGGGGCTGTTGTGAAAAGTGCTAATCAGAATGTCTGGTGTATACTTACTGAGTACTCAAACATTGGCTATTAACACTGGGAACTCCCTGGATCACTCATTATGCCCAGGTGGGTTTGTTTCAGCCCCTCTTCCCTGCTCTCTCACCTGATCCACCTGATTCTGTCATGGTTAATGGAAAAGCCACCCCTTTCTTTCTTGTTCCAGCGACTGGGGGAGAAAGTGAAAAGAAAATGGTTTAGCATAGGCTCTGCTTGGTTGGGTAACTGGCAAAAAGCTGTGATTCTGACCTGAGTGATTTTTCTCCTCAGGTTGGGGAGAGGAAAGCCAGCTTTCTCTGGAAATTAGAATGACTTCTCTAGAAGGAACACAAAAGGAAGATCTCAATTCTTTTCCATTGGACATCTTTCAAATCTCAGTGATAAGGCAGAGGGAGGGATAAACCCATAGATTCTCTGCTGGGTGCATGATGGAGACTTCTGGGTACCTGGGTAGATGAGATTAAAAAAAAACACACACACACACACACACCAGCTGTTTTAGTGTCTTAAGTAAGTGCAAGACAAGCCAATGGAAAATAACTTAGAGACTAGGCCCTGGATTCATTAACAGAAGGCTCTTGCCAAGGAGCCAACTGGCCCAGAAACCTTCATAAGAGTCCAGCTTTGTGGATTCCTTCTGGGTTCTCCAGGGTTCCAGGTAAAGTGATATATGCCAGAGGACCAGCCCACTGAGAGTCTTTTCTCATCGTTGCCTAGAAGTCCTCTCTGCCCAGGCAGAGATGACCCAGAATGGAGGCCTGCACTTTTTGGATGAGTCAAGTTCTCCAAATAGCTTCTGCTTCAGTCTTGAGGCCATAAAATTCTTACCATTAATTATTTCTTAGGGGTTTTGTAAGACATTCATTTTAGCCTGATTAAGACAGTATATTATCTAGGAGATAACACATTAATAGGGATTATTTAGTAATTAATTCATTAGTACCCACTGACACACCAGCAGAGGGTGGGGACCCGTGAGACTTGTACTTGGGTTGGACCTGAGATAGTTAAGGTTTGATGCAGATAGTGGTACAGAGTGGGGAGAGGGTGGTAGGGAAAATCATGCAGGGACAATTTTGAAAATGTGGGTTTAGAAAATGGAAACTCATTTTGGCATCTGATGAGGACAACATAATTAGGGAAGTTAAATCTGCTGGGGAAAAAAAGAAAAAAAATACATGATACCTTCCAAAGACAAACTGAAATGATTCTTGGATTATTCAGTTTTAAATGAGCTGTACACTGGCTGTGCCTTCTTTGGTCATGAGCCCAGGGAGTAGAGTCTATCAGTGGACAGAACTGCCCAGAGAGCCTATAAGGGTAAGAATTGCTTGGGATTCCCTGCCTCTGTTCTTCAAACTCCAAATAGAATCGACCTAGTTCCTCCTCCTTTCCAGATCTTGCCTTATCTTCATGGTCCAGCTCAGCAATCACCTCTCCCTTGAGGCCTTCCCTGTCCACCCATCTCTAGTGCTCTTTCCCCCTGTGAACTCCATACTGGATATAGATGGGTATTTAATTTTACAGAATCTTTTCATGTGTTTATGTCCTATCTCTCTGCCTGGAAGAGAAGTCATAGGAGGACAGGGCCCATTGCTCATTCATGTTTCTAGCCCCACAGCATCTGCCACAGAGTCTGCTCTCAGTAAATGTTTGAAATCCTGTCTAGGCAAATCTGCAATTTTGCCTTTGCCCCTGAAAATACATGCAGGCCTTTCCTTTCTTTTAACAGTTTTATTTATTATAAATTATACACATAACATATGACTACAGTGTCATTTTAAAATATCAGATGATATAGATGGTGTTAAATTCTCTTTGACCTTCACCACCCTTCTCATCCCAGTCCTCTTTTTGGAGAAAATCATAGTTAGTTTGGTAGGTATCCTTACAAACGTTTTTCTCTGCATTCACACACATACATGTATACATAGGGATATATAGATTTGTATGTGTGTTTTCCCACAAATGGGTGTTATACTGTATTATTCTGCAGCTTGCTTTTTAAATTTAATGGCATATTTTGGGGATCTTACCAGGATTGTAAGGCAGATTTACTTCTTTCTTTTTTTTTTAAGATTTTATTTATTTGACAGACAGAGACACAGTGAGAGAGGGAACACAAGCAGGGGGAGTGGGAGAGGAAGAATCAGGCTTCCCGCGGAGCAGGGAGCCTGACGCGGGGCTCCATCCCAGGACCCTGGGACCATGACCTGAGCCGAAGGCAGACGCTTAACGACTGAGCCACCCAGGTGCCCCTTCTTTCTTTTAAACTGCTGCATTGTATTTCCTAGGATAGATATATTGATCCCCTATTAATGCACATGTAGTGTTTTTCTAATTTTTGATTTTAATTATTATAAGCAACAGTATAATGAAAAAATCCTTATACACAGCTCCTTGAGCACACGTGTGAATGTTTCTTTAGAGAAAATATCAAAAAGTAGAATTGCTGGGTCCTAAGGTACGTGTTTACTACCATGGGGGTCTTATTGCTCCACTCTGTGCTCCAGAAAGCCAATGGGCAAACATGTTGTTAGCATTGACAGGCAATGAGTGAGTGAGTTTAGAGGTACATTTCTCTGCACTTAGAGAAAATAGTCCAAAGTCTAGCCTTGCTGTCAGTGGGATGGCAAGCCATCCTGGAATACAAAGGCTGGCCCAGAACACTGAACACTCAGCAGTATTTAAAAATAAATGCAGTTCAATTAGAATAATTATAAAATTGGATTTTGAGGCAGTCTTTACATGATACTAAGGAGTTGTTAATTTTTGGTGTTTGGTGTGATAATGACATTGAGGATGTGTAATAAAAATGTCTATACTATTTAGAATGCATACTGAAGGATGTAGGGGCTAAAGGACATGTTTGAGATATGTTTTTAAATACTTTGGAAATAAAAAAGATTGCTAAATTAATGGTTGCAGCATTTTGTTACATGGCGCTTTGGATGATAGATATATTTGGTTTATTATATTCTTTCTACATTTTAGTATACATGAAAATATTCATAGTGCATGTTTATAATGAAAGAATGAAAGATCCACGTGGAGAAATGGTACATCTAAAGCAACCTACCAAAGGAGACTATGGAGTCATCTCCTGAGATAAATTTTTATGTACAGTTGAATAGTCTATTCTCTGATGAGATTGAGTTCAGGTCTGGCAAAAAAAAAATGGAGGTTGGACTAGATGACCTTTGAAGGTCTATCTACTCTGGTATTGCTGTTCCATGGTACTCTAGGAATAGGCATCTATATTCAAACCTAAGATAAGGAAATCTGAATTTCTCTTACTGCTATAACATTTAGGGCATTTCTTTTCTTCTTTTCTTTCATTGAATATATTTGACATCTAACATTGTGTAAAGGGCATTTTGAAAAATTAAAAAGTCACTTCAGAACTCATTTGAGTAGCCAACTGCCCATTTGTTTGTTGACTGGATTAAAAAATTTTTTTAAAGATTTTATTTATTTATTTGACAGAGAGAGAGACAGCGAGAGCAGGAACACAGGCAGGGGGAGTGGGAGAGGGGGAAGCAGGCTTCCTGCTGAGCAGGGAGCCTGATGCGGGGCTCGATCCCAGGACCCTGGGATCATGACCTGAGCCGAAGGCAGATGCTTAATGACTGAACCACCCAGGCGCCCCATGGATTAAAAAATTTAAGTAATCTCTACACTCAACCTGGGGCTTGAACTCACAATCCTGAGATCAAGAGTCACATACTCTATCAATGAAGTCAGGCAAGTGCCCTGGATTTAAAAAAAAATTTAATAGTCAAATAGTTATAAAAGTATATATAAGATCTATATTTTATTTATTTTAATTCACAAATAAAATTGTGTATATTTAAAGTATACAATGTGGCGATTTGATATACATATAATTTGTGAAATCATGACCACAATCATGTTAATTAGCTCATCCATCACCTCACGCGGTTACCATTCTTTTTGTGTGTAGTGAGAATGCTTAAGATCTACTCTCTTATGAAATGTCAAGTGTGATACACAGAGTCATTAACTATAGTCACCATGCCATACATTAGATCCCCAGAACTTACTCATCTTATAACTGAAAGCTTGTTTCCTTTGACCAGTACTTCCCCATTTCTCCCACTCCTTTAGCTCCTGGCAACCACCACTCTACTTTCTGCTTCTATGAGTTCAAATTTTTTAGATTCCACATTTAAGTTTGGTCATATTCGTCTTTCTCTGTCTGGTTTATTTTACTGAGTGTAATGTCCTCCAGGTTCATCCATGTTGTTGGAAATGACAAGACTCCCTTATTTTTTATGGCTAAATAGTATTCCATTGGGGGATGTGTAATAAAAATATCTATTTGTACTGTTTAGAGATGCGTACTGAAGTATGTAGAGGCTAAAGGGCATGCTCAAGATTTGTTTTAAAATACTTTCGAAATAAAGAATAAAGGGATAGCTATGTGATTATATTTCTGTTTCTATCATCACATTTTCCTTATCCATTCACCTGTCATTCATCCATCAACAGACACGGGTGTTGTGAATAATGCTGCTATGAACATGGAGGGTGCAGCTATCTCTTTGAGATCCTGGTTTCTTTTCTTTTGCATATATACACAGAACTAGGATTACTGGAACATATGGTAGTTTTATTTTTAATTTTTTGAGGAAACTCCATACTGTTTTTCATAGTGGCTACACCAATTTACATTCCCACCAACAGTGTACAAGGATACACTCCCCACACCCTTGGCAACATTTGTTATCCTTTATCTTTTTGATAATAGTCATTCTAACAGGTGTGAGGTGATAGTTCGTTGTGGTTTTTATTTGCATTTCCCTGATGATCAATGATTTTGAGCACCTTTTCCTACACCTACCGGCTATTTTTATGTCTTCTTTGGAAAAATATCTATTTAGGTTCTTTTCCTATTTTTTTAAAAAATTGGATTATTTGGTTTTCTTTGCTGTTAAGTTGTGTAAATTCCTTATATATTTTGGATATTTACCCCTTATCAGATAGATGGTTTGCAAATATTTTCTCCCATTCCATAGGTTGCCTTTTCATTTTGTTGATTGCTTCCTTTGCTGTATGGAAGCTTTTAAGTTTGATATAGTCCCGTGTTTATTTTGTTTTTGTTTCCTATGCTTTTGATGTCATATCTAAAATATCATTGTCAAGGAGTTTCCCCCCTATGTTTTCTTCTAGGAGTTTTATATTTTCAGGTATTATATTTAAGTCTTTAATCCATTTCAAATTAGTTTGTAGGAATGGTGTAAGATAGGTGTCTAGCTCATTCTTTTGCATGCGGCTGTCCAGTTTTCCCAGCACCATTTATTGAACAGACTACCCTTTCCTCACTGAATATTTTTGGCTTTCTTATCCAATATTAGTTGACCATTTATTCATGGGTTTATTTCTGGACTGTCTGTTCTGTTCCATTGGTCTATGTGTCTGTTTTTATGCCAGCACCATGCTGTTTTGATTACTATAGCTTTGTAACATAGTTTGAAATCAGGAAGTATGATGTCCCCAGCTTTATTCTTCTTTCTCAAGATTGCTTTGGCTTTCAGGGTCTTTTGTAGTTCCATACAAATGTTAGGATTGTTTGTTCTAGCTCTGTGAAAAATGGCAATGGAATTTTGATGGGAATTGCATTGAATCTGTAGATTGCTGTGGGTAGTTTGGGCATTTTAACAATAATAATTCTGATCTGTGAACACGGGATATATTTCCATTTATTTGTGTCTTCCTCAATTTCTGTATGTGCAGTTTAGAGAATTAAAATAGAGCAAAATAAAATGAGTACTTAAGTCATCACCACCCAGCTTATGAAAATAAAAATTGCCAGTCATTCTGAAGTTACCTGTTTGTGCATCCCCCTTTCTCCCACCCAGAGGCAACTGCTAGCCTGAAATTTGGATAAATCATTTACTTGCTTTTCATTATTTTTATCACACATGCGATAAATATTGTGTCATTATGTGTTTTAAAAATTCATATAAATTAAATCATAGTGTATCTTTTCTTTTGCTCAATATTATATTTTTCCATATTCATTCATGTTGATATGAGTGGCTGTAGTTAATTTTAACTACCGTATGATAGGCGATTGTATAAATATATTAGGGTTTATTTAAACTGTTAATGGATGTATGGGTTATTGCCAGGTTTTTGGATATTAAAAATATTGGTGCTATAGATATTCTTATGCATGTTTGCCATTTAACATGTGTAAGAGTTTCTCTAGGTATAGAGCTAAAAAGGGAATTTCTGGGTTGGTTACATGTTATGTGCATTTTGAAACTGAATTTTGTTAGAATTCTTTCAGAAATGATTTGCATTTGCTTTTGCCAGTAGCCTGGAGGATACTACCAACCCTGGAATATTTGAAGTCCAAGTTTTTGCTTTGGGTTTTGGACACATAGTATGTATCCCAACCAGAGACTCACACGGAGGCCAACTTGTGGTTACAAATTCTCAGGGGAATTTTTTTTTTTTCTGACTGCTTTTGTTTACTGTCCAGATCCTTCAGGTAGTTGTTTTTTGTGTGTTTTGTCCAGAGTTTATCATTATTATCTGCAGGAGGGTGCGTTTCATTAGCAGCTTACTTCTCCATGCTGGCCATGACACATTGTTGATTGAAAAAAAATTAAGGTACAAAATAGCATAAATGAAATGATTCTATAGTTTAATAAAATCTGGAAGGATATACACAAATTTTTATTTGTAGAGAAGTGGCATTATGAAGGATTTTACTGTTTACTTTCCATATACTTGTTTCAATGTTTACACAGAACATGTATTATTTCTATAACCACAATAACAGTAAAGATATTTTCATCTTGTAAAAAGAAAATCTTGCTCCCAGAATAAGCTCTAGTCTCAGTCATTAAAATCACAACTTATGTATAAGTAAATGTGTTACCCTTCCCAGAGGTATATGCATCTTAAGACATCTACCTTGTTGCAAAGTGATAGGTCTTATATAGGGAAAAAATGATATTGGTCATCTTGGGTCAGGGTAGACCTTTTGGCAGTGGGACCTACCTTGGCCTTCTGAATAACTCTCTGGGCCTGGGCCTGAATTGAGGTAGTTTATGGATTGAGACTTCTAAACCAAGTGATCTCTTTCCATGGAAGCTATCACAGCATTGCTTTGGTTCCATTAAAACAGTAACTTGGAAGATTTTAGTGTCGGCAGGAAGACGAATCCTTTTTCCATGTGTTCTCCTTGAAATAACGTCCTGCAGGGCCTCATGTTGGATCTAGAAAAATATAATGTGTGTCATAGTTGTCTTCTGGAGGGCCTCTAAACTCTTTTTCAAACACCCTGGATGAGAGCTGCTTCCAGAGCCCAGTGCCACGGTTTTTTTCCACACTGTATTATCACATTCTGGTCTGTCTTCCTGGCAGCACACTATGTCCTACAATCTTCCAGACCTCTCTGTTGCTTCATTTTCTCAAGGTCCATGCTCCCAAGGTGACAACAAGGTAATATGACACCAAGCTCCATGCAAATGTATTTGTGGGTATCACTGGGTACCCACATGTTGCTGGGTGATCTCTCTGATTTCAACATGTCTTAACACAAAATAGTCTTAGTGCAAATAAGTGGCTCTAATACTTGGGAATTCAGGTACAACGGCTGGCTTGTAGTGGGGGAATATTCTGGGTGAATAGACAGGGAAGCAACATAGTCCAAACACAGTGTTGAAGTTTTAGGATATGGGGTGAGAGACATGGAATTTGGAATGATCTGAGCCTTGCATTAAAACTTCTAGCAGGCCAAAGTGATTCCTAATAACTCCCCTTGAACTCACTTATTGACCAGGACTTGTTCTTTATGTAAATCACACAGCTCTAGCCCTTTCTTCTCCACTGACAAGAAGACAGTTCTAGAACTGATGAGTCCTGCATGCTAAAAAATATCATTTTTTAAAAGTTTTTCCTGTAAAAAATAGCAGTTGGGTTGATTGCTCCACTGTCATTTGTCTCTATTAAGACTCTTGAGGCAGAAACCTAGAGAGTAAGTTCTGGTCAGATAGCATTTGCCTTTATTCGAGGGCAGAGCCTCCTTCTTTTTCTTATTGTACCAATGTTTTTTATTTTTTTATTATGTTATGTTAGTTACCATACAGTACTTCATTAGTTTTTGAGGTAGTGTTCCATGATTCATTGTTTGTTTATAACACCCAGTCCTCCTTGCAATACGTGTCCTCCTTAATACCCATCACCGAGTTAACCCATCCCTCTACCCCCCTCCTCTGAAACCCTCAGTTTGTTTCCTGGAGTCCATAGTCTCTCATAGTCTCTCATGGTTCATCTCCTTCTCTGATTTCCCCCCCTTCATCGCTCCCTTCCTTCTCCTAGTGTTCTCCATGCTATTCCTTATGTGCCACAAATAAGCGAAACCATATGATAATTGTCTTTTTCTGCTTGACTTATTTCACTTAGCATAATCTCCTCCAGTTCCATCCATGTGGATGTAAAAGTTGGGTATTCATCCTTTCTGAGGGTTGAGTAATATTCCATTGTATATATGGACCACAGCTTCTTTATCCATTCGTCTGTTGAAGGGCATCTGGGCTCCTACAGTTTGGCTATTGTGTACATTACTGCTATGAACATTGGGGTGCATGTGCCCCTTCTTTTCACTACATCTGTGTCTTTGGGGTAAAGAGCCTCATTCTTACCGGAACCAATGGTTCAGAAGATGCTTCAAGTGTCCCCTTAACTGCCCTTCACCAGGAGAGAAGGCCTTCTGTTCTTTCTTGGTTACCACCATCACCAAACCTCCTCTGAGCCTCATAGCTCCTGTCTCCCCTTTTGAATCCCTTCATTGTATCCTTAACACATCCCTATCACTACTTTCACCTCTTCTCAACATCTCTCTGTGTTCCAATGGAGTCTTTCCTCATTCTGTATCCTAGTAAAGGAAAACGTATACCCCCTCTTGCCACCTTGGACAAGATAATCTCCAGGTACTCTTTGGAAACTTCTGATTTTATTCCTTTTTCCTGCATCCTTCATCTTTCTGATTCCATAAGTTATTTACCCTTGGCTTAAAAGAAGTTTCAGGGATTACCTGGTCCAAATAAAAGAGATGTCTTCCCTGAAAACACCTTCTCCTGCTAGGGAGAATACGGGGAATAGCTCTCCCCCTAAAGCTGCTGTTCTCTCTCTCTAGCCTTCCCTTTGCCAACAAATTTCTTAGAAGAGTGGCCTACATTTCTGGCCTCTATTGCTTTCCCACCCACTTGCCTCAACTCACAACAGGGTGGCTTGCACCTTCACCACTCTGGTAGATCTGCTGTTTAAAAATTACCAATGGCCTCCTGCATGCTCAATCTTGTGGCTTCTTTTTAAATCTTTAGTTTTTTTAAAAAAGATTTTATTTATTTGAGAGAGAGAAAGAGAATGAGCAAGAGAGGGAGAGAAGGAGTAGGGGGAGGGGCAGAGGGAGAGTGAGAAGCAGACTCCCTGCTGAGCAGGGAGCCCAACATGGGACTTGATCCTGGGACTCCAGGATCATGACCTGATCCCAAGGCAGACGCTTAACCAACTGAGCCACCCAGGTGCCCCTTGAAACTTCAGTTTTAATTAAGGAAGTTTTCCTAGGTACATTAATGTTCTCAGTCGCTGGCCAAATACAAAAGGCCCAGTCTCTATTTCTGAGGAAAATGAGAACTCATGATAATGATGCTTGTTCCTGGAATGGCACCAGGGAATGGGGGTGGTGGGGGCAGTTAGGAGCCATGGCCTTTCTTTTCTTGCTGTGATTAAAAATCAAATAGGCATCTATTCTTTCATTGATTTATTTGCTCTATAATTTTGTGTATCTACTATGTGGTAGGAAAGCAGCTTCCAACTCTCTGGGATGTGGCTTTTTTCTTCTCCTGTAAGGACCAAGAGATAGGCAAACCCTCAAATTGTCTTAGTATCTAAGTTACCTGTGCTATGGGGCGCCTGGGTGGCTCAGTTGGTTAAGCGACTGCCTTCAGCTCGGGTCATGATCCTGGAGTCACGGAATCGAGTCCCACATCGGGCTCCCTGCTCAGTGGGGAGTCTGATTCTCCCTCTGACCCTCTTCCCTCTCGTGCTCTCTATCTCTCATTCTCTCTCTCTCAAATAAATAAATAAAATCTTAAAAAAAAATAAGTTAACTGTCCTAGACTCTCTGTAGGCTTGACAATCCGTTGCCACACCTGCCTGCCACTCATCAAGAGCAATGCTCACTTACCTGAGGATGAATTTTAAAAGCCTCACCCTTAGATACAAAATTATCCACTTTGCATCATTTTTAAAATACCACTAGGATGAGGTGGGAGGAATGATCTGAGTGTAATTTATTTGAAAACTCGGTTCTGGCAGAGGGAATTTAAGTCAATGTTAATAACAGAGCCTCTTGAAAAGAGGTCAAGGGGGTAACGTAGTTTAAAAAAAATCTGTTTCATAATCCTTTCCGTTTAGAAAGAGGAGGAGTGCAGTTTTTCTGAAGGAGGCAAGGGGGAGCCATGGCCTCAGGTTCTTGCTTTGAACTTCTGAGCTTATTAACAAAGGGAATCAATATTCAGAAAGATTTCACCACAAGTTGCAAGAACTTGGAATCTTCATTCAGTGTGATTATTTCCTACCCTCTAGCTGTCCATAAGGGAGGCTCTTAAACACTCTGTTCAGGCCTGATCAAAACATTAGCCAAGCCTTATGATGTTTGGACATGCTAGGCAACACCGGAGTCATTAATCATGGGGTTACTGACAGATGCTAAGTACAAGCATCTGTGTGTTAAGATTTTTCTTTTACTGATCAACACATAACAGGGCTTGAGGACTGGAAAAAAGAAAGATAAAGCATATTTGGGGATGTGCAGTGTATGAAGATTTGATCCAGATTAGGAAATCAGAAAATAAAATGCAAAATGGGAATCTTGACATTACTAACTACACTTGAAGAGTATTAAACATCTTAATTCTCTTAATGATCCTGACTGTTTTAAGGGTAATTAAAGTTAACTAAAATAAAAGGTCCCACTTTTCAAAATACACATGGTGGGCATATTCTGAGAATATGAAATTATACATTTCTCTTTCCCAGGTAAGAATTAATTTGTAGAAAGAATCCACCAGTAGAAATACATTTATTTAATGCTCCTATTTTAGAAGATACCAATTCCTTAGAAATTTTCTCAGTAACCAGGAAGAAAGTTCCTATATTATTCTACCAGTCTAATAGATCAGTGAGTTCATTACTTAAGCCTACAGGAAATGCATTTGTTAGGGTGTAATCTATGTTATTAAGTACTGAGGAGACTCACTATTAAGTTATAAATCAGTGTCACTGTTGATTCAGGGGAAAAAATTCAATGAGTCTTCACGGATTTTACTAACTGATCTCCAGGCATCTAGAGAAAAAGAAAAACCTCAACCTTGGGGCTTAAATATATGCATGCAATATGACTCTTAAAAAAGAAGAATAAAAGTCCCTTCAGGGTTGGCATATTTTAACTCCAACTACATGAGGTTATAAGAAATCTATTGTATAACTGTATTTGAGACATAAAATAGTTTGAACTATGCTTAAGAGGTTCATAATGAAGAAAGGACAAAATCTTTTACAGAACCCAAGCTCAAAACCAAACAAGTACCAGAGTGGACTATTTGTAGCAAAAATTGTCAAAAATGCCAAATAGGACAATGTAATTATTTAATACTTAGCTGTGTAACTGAGGTGAACAAAGAGAATCACAGATAACACTAGATGTGTATTTATATGGTCTTTGCTGGATTTTTTTATCTTCATGACATTAAGACAAATGGATTCATAAAGAAAAATAATTAAGAAATATTGAGGGCTTAATGGGTGTCAAGTACTCTCCTACATGTATTACCTCATTCAAGTCTCACAAGAGTTCTATGTTATAAAGTAAGTACTATTATAACTCCCATTTTACATTGTTATCCCCATTTTACAGAAGAGGTAACTAAAGCTCATAAAAGACTTGCCCAGGATTACATGCAATTAACAAGAGGTGGAGATGGTATTCAAACCTAGGCAGTCTAATTCTGTATGTATAACCACTTCATAAGAATAGGGGCTTCTGCTCTTCATACTCCACTGGAAGGAGCCTAATAGATCATTTATACCAAATCCATCCCACTCCCTTGTTTCCATATTGTGGGGGTAGTGACTCTGAGACCCAGAGTGGGGAAATCAGTAGCCTAAGGACAGTGGCTACTGCTGGGATAAGAATTGCTAATTCCATCATGTTCAAACACAAGAAGAGTATCTTCAGTCTTTATTTATTGTCAAAATAAATAAGTAAATAAATAAGCCAGCTCAATTAATAAGCCAGCTCAAGTACCCTGTATGCTAGGGTACTTCTGGGGCTCTGTGGTTATAAAGAAGTTGGAAGTCACTTTGCCCTCAAGTCAGAGGGGCACAGCAAGCGTGAGGCCTCCGGGGATGGGAGAATGCTTGCCTGCCTGATGTGTCTCTGTCCCTGGACTATGTTAATTCTTCTTGGCTGAAAGGCCAGCCTGATTCTAAGTCTCAGTTGAAGCTGGTGGTTCACATTCAAATGGATTATAAGAGAGCCCTGCTCAATGCTCAGACTCTGAGGTTGGTGGGTAGATGGGAGCAGGAAGAACGGGAAAGGCAATGTGTTTGTGGGAATAGGGAGAACAGGGAGGGAGGGACTGAGATACAGTTCAGCAAGGATCACCTCCTCTGAGCTTCCTCTTTATCTCCCACCATACCTCAGAGCCTCTACCTTCCCACTCTGACTCCTTTTGTTACAGGGAACTTTCAGAACCAGTTCATAAGGAGAGGGCAAATTAAGCTGCAGTTGGAACAATTAGTCTTTGTTGACACCCCCGCTCATCTTTGGGCATTTAGAGAAAAGAGAAAAAATGGTGAGCCCTGAGCTTGAAATCTTATGCAATCAGGCTGCTTAAAAAAAAAAAAAAGGAAGCCATTATTTTTAGGTTTGTCATGTTTGTCTCACCATGATAAAGCGAACCATCTAATTCAAACTGAGGCCAGAGAACGAGCCCAGTGCAGCTGTCAAAGAAGCTTGGAGAAAAGGAGAAAAAATAGTTTTCACGTGCTGTTCCTTCTGTCTGGAATGCTCTTCCCCCCACCTCTTGAGACTGCAACTCAATTGTTACTTCTTCAGGGAAGCATTCCCAGTAGCATTCCACCACCCCCTTCAAGGTCACAGTCCCCTCTTGCCTGTTTTCAGAGAACCAGATAGCTCGCCTTGGTATCACCTGTCACAGTTGTGATTTTATTCTTTCCAGTATTTTTTTGGATGAATGTCTGTCTCTCACATTAGACTGGAAGTTTCACAAGGGCAGTGTGGGCATAATTCTTGGCACACATTAGGTGCTCAGCAGTGGTTTTGCTGAATAAATGAATGATTTATCAAACAGGATCCAGTATATGGGAGTAGAATATTTTTCACCATTTCCTCTATGAAGAGAGTCAGTGTAGCATATGAACGCAGCGCTGGGGTCAGACTACTGGGATTCAAATCCCAGCTTTGCCTTTTACTATTTAACCTTGGTAAAATCACTTAAGGTCTCTGCCTCAGTTTCCTCATCTGTAAAATGGGGAGAATAATTGCATCTTTTTCATAGTTCTGTTGTAAGGACTAAATGAGTTAATACATGTAAAGCACGTACTTGGCATATTTACTACATTCAATAAATGTGAACGATTATTTTATTAAAGCATCTGCTTCAGACCACACTAAGCAATTGTGTATAGCTTCTTTTTATACAAATTACACCTTCTGACACCAGTGGCAGAGATATTGCACTGCATTTTGATTCATTCTCCTTGGGTCCATTCCTAACCCCCGCTCTGCTGGGCCACATTTGCTATTTCACTCCATTACTTGATTCGATGTCACTGAGGCAGGTAGTGAAGTGGTCCTTTGGTTTTTGCAGCTCCTGCCTTGTTAATGTCCCTAATATTTCTGGAGAAGGAATAAATATGAGGGCAAAGCATAAATCTAGCAGCTGCCTAGGCTTCCCAGGTTGCAAAGTAGTAAAATGAAATAAGTGTCTGGTGTGTTTCACTTTGAAGTGACAGGAAAATAAGTGGCCCATCAACCACTAATTACTTGGCAGATCACTGATGAAGGGTTCTGGCTTCCACGAGATTGCCTCAGAGCTAGCTAGATGCTTACAGTTCAGTACAGTGGTCATTTTATTAATCAATGAAGAGGAATTGAGTGAAGTAAGGGATTCTCATTTATTTGGTGCAGAGATGTTATGCATGAGGTTGCTAGGCTTTGAAACAAGTCATGATAAGGAGGATATTGTGCCTTCTAATCTGGCCACCCAAAGGCAACCATGGCGGGTATCCCATCCATGAGCATCGCAGATCCTCATCTCCTTGACCCTTTGTGCACTGTTGATGAAAAGGGCTCTTATTTGTGTTCTTATGTTCCTGTTGTTGGATCCAGAGATTTTAGGAGGAAGACTTGGTTTTCTGCTTCTAGTGAATATAGCAGCTTTGACTTTTGTATGAGGGAATTCCATGGTTTTAAGCTCAGGTTCTAGAATGAGACAGCCTGGCTTTGAGTTTTAAAGCTGTCACTTATGCATTCTGTGACCTTGGCAATGCTACCTAACCTCTCTGTTCCAGTTTTCCATTGGCAAAAAGATCCCAATCTTAAAGGTTGTTGTGATGGTTACATGAGTTACTATGTATAAAGCATTAGTACACACTATCATATAGAATAAATGGTCAACAAACTATTATTAATAGTAGTAATATATGCTTCTTTTTTGTGCTTCCTCTTTTTGATATCCTTTTGGAGAATTTATCAGCTACACAGCCATCTCTGTGCTAAAAACTTTACATACATTATCTTGTTGAGTCCTCTCAATCACAGCTGCAAGATAGATATTATTCTCATCTCTGCTGTACAGGCAGGAAAACTGAGACTCTGAGAGATGAAATCACTTGTCTAAAGACACACAACCAGTAAGTAGTAGAACCTCCTTTCTTAACCACCACAGGGGGAGAAAGGGAGAAGACGGAGGGCTATCAAGGTTCCAGGCAACGTACTTGCTCTATCCTCAAGGCAGACTGAAAAGGGAAGTTCAAGGACCCCAGACAATCAGTCACCCTCAGCTGAGCAAAGAATGCAGTATGCCAACTGGGCTTCTCTAACATTTATACTCATTGCCACCATGTTAATTGCTCCCTTTGGAATGTACCTACCCTCTTCCTCCCTGACTTGAGAGCAAACCAAAGAAATCTCTTTTAGGGAGACAATAACCCAGTGATTAAAAGAGGGACCTCTTGGACTCAGACTGGTGTGGTTCAAATCCGATACCCCCCCTTTTTTTTCCCAAAATGGCACCATACTGTTTTATTTCAACCCTTAAACAAGATAAGGAGAAGACAACTTCTGATGCTGAACTATGCAAGTAATAATAAAGGAACAGAGAAAAATATTAACAACAAAAGACAATTATTTAAAAGTATTTCACATTTCACAGCAATGCTTTGGCAGTACTGGCAAGTGTTTCTGGCTAATTGCTTCTAACAACAGGGGTCTGAAAGAACCCTCTGATCTTAGCAAAAGAACCACCACATTTTCTCCAAATCTGACCACTTTTTGAGTGATCTTCAACACTCAACCCTCTAGGCCAATAGTTTTGAAAGTGTGGTCTGAGAATCCAAGAAGTTCTTGAGATCAAAAATGTTTGAGGACCACTGCTCTAGACCTTAGTTTCTTCTACAGATTAGGAATGATAATAGTATCAACCTTTTAAAAATCATTAGGAGATTAAATGAGATAAGGCATATAAAGCTCCTAGCCCTGTGCCTGGTATACAGTAGGTGCTTAGTAAACAGTTATGATTTTCATTGTCATTATTGATCTTCTCCTTTGTTCTGGATTTTCTGAGGGTTTACAGCTAAACTCATTAGCTGTAATGTGGACATACTTGTTTATTTGCTAGGAAAAACACATCCAATATTAATCCTTCGTGTGGCCATCACAGTGCTGGGTACAGCAGCAAAACACATTGAGAGCTTTCAATCTATTTGCAGTGACAGAATTCATATGTAAAACCACATCCACCCAGGTAAGATGCAGTGTGACTACTGAATCAAGTAGAGTACATGTATAAGACTGTGTAGAGTGAGACACTTCTATAGGAGTTCAGGGAAGAGGAAGACCAGAGCCAGAGATGGAAGGAGGTTTGGCTGGGTGATACATGTCCCAGAAATGCCCTAATCATCCTCAGTGAGAGTATGTACCTTCCCAGAAATCCTACAGGGTATGTGCTGGGCCCTTAACACCTACACTGGAAATGGGATGTTCCTTGGTATCTAGGAATACTCTGGTGTACTTTAACAAAACAAAAAGCAAACTCCTGCTTCTTAAATTGTGTTATCAGAAAATGCAGGGATTTGGAGTCAGCGACCTGGTTTCAAATCCCAGTTCTGTTACTTCAGTAGCTGTGGGAGCTGGGGCATGTCCAGTCACTGTATGAAGTCTTGTGATCCTGTTGTGGAAAATGGGGTTGGTACTAATTGGCTCCCAACATAAGGAAAGCAAATGAGATCATGTAGGCGATGGCACTTTGCAAACTATAAAGCCCTAAATGAATGTGCAGTGGTGTCACCACATGGTCTTTAGCTTCTTTTGCTTATTACATCTCTATCCCCATGATGTTCTGAGACTGGTGGCATCTGCTCCAGAGAGGAAGCAGGCCTGGAATAGCCTGGGTATTTACGGAGGAGATTGGCAGAGTCTGAGTTGTGAAACTCAGTGGTCTGCTCCAGATCATCCTGAGTTCCTCACTCTCCTGAGCACTAAATTTACTCTCCCCATTTTCTTAAAAATAGCTTTGTGATTTTGCTTATGATGTTTCTCTTCACTTTATGTTGGGGGGGAATTTAAGAACACTCCTGTGCAAAGGGCTGTTCCTTACCTCAGAATGATCCTGTTGGGCTCATAGCTCACCTCTCACTGTCAGGCACACAGCAAGAGAGTAACTTGCTCAAAATTGATGGCCTTTTCTAAACCCATTAAAGAAACTGAAGAATAGCTCTGCTGTTTCCAGGCCTGAGAAGGCTTATTTTATGTGGATTGGGTGCCTCCCATAAGCTAGTCACTAGTGAGAGTGTAGCTGCAGCCTGCTCCCATATGTGACCTAAGGACAATTAAACCAGTCAGTCTGAGACGTGCTTACCCATGCCTGCTTTGGAGCCTCCTCCTCGTACTGGGTAGCCTTAGGCAGCTTACTTCATCTGTCTAATTCAGTTTCTGCATCTGTCAAAAAGAGATCAGGAGTACTGATCCAAGAGGACTGATGTGAGGACTGAAGAAGGTAATGCTTGTACATTGATCTCTGTGGCCTGCATAGAGTCAGCAATCAGCAAATGTTAGCTACTATTACCATGATTATGCAAGGAGCCGGAAGCCACACTCCTAACCCCTGAGGGCTTCTACTCAAAATGAGATAGGATACAGAAGCACAAACAATCCAAATGTGGGTGGAAGGGCCGGGAGGTTGCATTCAGTCCAATGGTTATGATGGTTATATATCACTCCTGGAGGTTTCACTGAATTCTTCCTTTCTCCCCCCTCCAACCCAAATTGTGGACCTTATCATAGAACAAGGCATTCTTCTTAACTGCTTAGAAATGACTTTTCTTTTTGTTTTTTCCCTTAAGTGGAGCGAGGGAGAAGGGAAGAGGGAAAGAAGATAAACACCAGCTGGGATGAGAATGTGAAGAAAAGACAGGTTTCTTTTTTTTTTTTTTTTCTCATTAAAAAAGAGTAGGGTAGTGGGAACAGGGAGAAAAATGTGTTCTTGTTGCAGAGGGGCTGTGGGGAAGAGCTGCACGGGCGGTTTCACCAAGGCTCCGCCTCTTCTAATCATCTCCACTCAGGCAACGCTCTGGCCCTAGCCAATCATTTATTTACACCAAAAGGTGCAGATGCCAGAGGCAGGTGTCAAAACAATTAATAACACTCCTGGAAATGAATAGTTTCTTCCTAACTCTGCCAGCCTGAGGGGAGTCTGCTGCTCAGGAAAGCTCCTCGTGAAACTGCGCTCCCAGCCAGAGCAGCCTCGGGGTGGGTCCACTCTGAGAACCTTCCATCCTGATCTGCAACCCCACTCCAAAGCCAGTTGAAAAGAAGGGTAAAGGTCTGTCTTTTTAAAGGACCTGCCTTTTGCCTTCCTTGCAGTGCCTGGCACCCCCATAAAGCTAAATCTTTGCTTTTAAGTCTTTGAGCTTTCCTGCCCAGAGAAACGGAGAGGCAGATAGGCGACTTAACAATGGTGGGAGCTGCTGCTCTGTGAAGATAAATTAGAAATAAAGATGAATTATAGAGCTGAGGATTGAAAAAGTTTTTGCTTTAAATTTAAATGGAAACTGCGACACAGGAAGGCTAAGTGCTTTGCTCAAGTAAGTAGCAGAGGCAGAATTTGAACCCAGCCAGCCTGGCTCCAGGGCAGATGCTCTTAACCATTACACACTCTGTTTTGTTCTCTTTTTTTCAGTTCAGAGAGAGGGTTTCCTTCTCTTGACTCTGCAGCCAAGGTGGTTGCTATAGCATACAAATATCCTTTCTGCAACTGTGAGTGTTGGTATTTATTTCTCACTTCAGTCAAGAATCTCTGGAGGCTTTGAATGTCTTCCAACCCATTCTGTGCACAACTGCACACACTCTCAAATAATTAAAATATTTTTCTTCTTGATTTAGTAAGCAGAAATTGTTCTCTTTGGAGCTGGGGCACCTTATGAGTGCACTGTAATCTGAATTACACCTAAAATCAGGGGAGAAGCACTCAGTTTTCAGTGAATTCCTTGCCATTCTAGCTTTGGAGAAATGGGAAGGTATTTCCCAGGGATCTGACCTAGAAATTCTGCACTTGAGCTCTCCAGACCACATGATTCTCTTAGAATCATGAGATTAGGTAATCATCTGAATCTTGGAATTTGCAATCTCCTGGAGAATTCTTTTTCTTTTTTTTCTTCATCCCTTCCCTCAATCCTACCCAGTAGATGGCTGGGTCTTGAGGAGTAGGGATTTGAGATGATTATCAGATTGCACTCAAAGTTTGTTGGAGGGTTGATTGCTAGAATCTGCTATAGAAGAACTTTTGGAACCTCAAGAGCAAAACAGGCTGTGTTTCAGATTCCAGGGCCAGGTTCAATCTCTTCGTAAGATTTAGGAGGTTAGAGTTTCCTAGAAAAAATCCACACTGGGCAGTTTCCAGAAAGTTGCTATCATCTGCAGGGTGGAAGAATCATGGTCTATGGAGAAGGTAATAGGTACTTATTTCATGTTTTGTCTTTCCTTACAGATGGAAGCAGCAGCAGCAACATAACCTTGGGTCAACTGAGCGTTTAATTGAACTTCACCTGATGGAGTGACACTTTGTTTCTCAGGCAAATTCGGTTGCTATTAACAGGGAGGTAGTTATCATGGTTAAATATACTCCGATTCCAGCAGAGTACTAGGGGAGCTTTTTAATATTTATGTGACAATAATTGATCTCTTACCACTGTCAAGTACTGCTAAAGACTTATCAGCTTGCTGTTTCAGCACCATATGTTGTAGCCAAGATGCGCTCCATGTGTCCTTCCTGTGCCTTGGGGAGAGAACATTTGCAGTGGATCAGAATAGAAAATGGTATGGGCTTCAGAAAAACTCCTTGCACTTAGATTTCCCCTCAATGACCGGGTATGTGAGTTATGACTATAAAATAATGAGATTGCTTCCTCAAACCACTTGTGAAATGAAGCCTCAGTCCCTAATTGTTCCCTTTATCACGTGCGACCCAAGAAGGGGGTGACCCAATTAAAGGGGACTTCTTGTAGATTCACCTTGTATTCCATATAACTGATTTTAAATAGGCCCTTCTGTGAAATCTGAAAACCCGCCCACAATTAAAACGCTAACATCTATGCCATTTGGTTTTTCTTAATGAGCCATGTGCTGATTTTGCTTGTCTTACTTCGGCAGTCACAGAGTTTAGCACACACCATACCACAAATTTCCCAGGAACCTAAGGAGTGGGTTTTTAAAAAAATTTTACTTGAGTCAGATTTTCATTAGGAATGTATTTATGGGCATGAGTGAACTATTCAGGGAAAGATTGTTTAACTATTTGAAGCTGTGAGGGTCCCCTCAGGTAAACTGCATCTGAGAATCACAGTGGGGGTCAAGGAGCCTGAAACATTAATGTAAGCATCCCACGGCCATATTCACAGGGAGATTGCCCCAGTAGCTTTTCCTTCACATTGAGCTGGGGTTGCCAGGACTGTTGGATTGTTGTGACTGGAGGGGTCATACTTCCAGTGCATGGGGTTAAGTAAGGCAAGCATGTTGTGTTACATGCCCATGATAATATTTATATATAAGAGGCATCCTGACATGGTGGGTCTTAGAGAACTGATATTCGTAAGTCTTTCCTCAGATACACACTATCTATGAACTCAATCATATAATGAGCTTTTTCTATTAAGAAAATTGAAACACAGCAAACATTTTGGAAAAATTGGATTTGCTAACCACATTAGAATGCTTGTTCCTGAAATCAGTGTGCTATCTTTTCTGGGAGGGAGAATCTTCTTTTCTGTTTGTTCATTTGTTGGCTTGCTTTTTTGGGGGGGAAGGGGGATGATGTTATCCAAGCTTTTTGAAAGAGACATGAAGAACATGGACATTGAATCATTCCCCAGAGCAACTGAAAAGGGCCTTAGAGAAAGTTTTCCTATTAAGACCTTCAGGGAGGGGTGCCTTGGTGGCTCAGTTGGTTAATCATCGCCTTTGGCTCAGGTCATGATACCAGGGTCCTGGGATCGAGCCCCACATCAGGCTCCCTGCTCACTGGGAAGCCTGCTTCTCCCTCTCCCTCTGCCTGCTGCTCTGCCTACTTATGCTCTCTATCTCTCTGTCAAATAAATAAATAAAAACTTTTAAAAAATAAAGATTTAAAAAAAAAACCCTTCAGGGAATTCCAGAAACAGTTTGAATGTGGTCATCAGGGGCCCTGGACCAATGATTTCTATATATTTCTTAGACAAATTTCTAAATATTTGGAAAAAATCTAATTCATAGCCCTAATGCCACAGTGCAAGTGAATTATTTTCTAAAACTCCTCTGGGTATTCTGTTTTCCCTCATCTTCCTTTTTTCTTGATCTGAAAGCTTTTTTAAATATATAATTAAAGGAAATTAACCTTTAAACAGAAATTACTATCATGCTTTATTCTTTTTCTAAGCATTTTCACACCTATAATTTGACCTGGTCCTTATATAATTCTGCAATTGTAATTCATCATCCCCTTTGTCCAGATGAAGAAATTTAGTGACATTTAGGCTGATGCCTAGGTTCAGAGGTATTTCTATTTCCTATTAGCAGACATTAATAACTTGAATATGGTGTAGGGGCGCCTGGGTGGCTCAGTCGTTAAGTGTCTGCCTTCAGCTCAGCTCATGATCCCAGGGTCCTGGGATCGAGCCCTGCATCGGGCTCCCTGCTCTGCAGGAAGCCTGCTTCTCCCTCTCCCATTCCCGCTGCTTCTGTTCCCTCTCTCACTGTCTCTCTCTGTCAAATAAATAAATAAAATCTTAAAAAGAAAATAACTTGAATATGGTGCAACTTTATTTTAATATTCCATCCCTGTTGCCACTCATTTTCAACCCACCCCTGACGACTTTCTGTCTTTTACCTGTTCAGTTAGGCTTACTGTGATAGTGGTTTGCCTTTTGAGATTATAGAGTCTGTGAAGGTGGATCTCATAGAAAGGTGATGACATAAACCAAGGGTCAGCAATAATTTTTTTCTATAAAGGGCCAGATAGTATTTTAGGCTTTGCAGGCCCTAGGGTCTCTGTGGCACTCAGCTATACATTAGTAACTCAAAGACAGCCATAGATAATACATATATGAATGGGTGTGCTGTGTTCCAACAAAACCATAAATGGATGCAAATTTAAATTTTATATACTTTTATGTGTTCTTAAATATTCTTTTTCTTTTGATTTTTTTTGGCAAGTAAAAAACATACTTAGTTTATAGGTTGTAGGAAAACATGTGGCCAGCTAGATTTGGCCTTATAAGGGCTGTAGTTTGCCAACGCCTGTCATAGACCAGCAGTTTTCAGCTCTGGCTACACATCAGGGTCACCTGGGGAGCCTTTAAAACATACTGATGCTGAAAAAAATATATTGATGCTGGACTCTGTCTCTTGTGGTTCTGACTCAGTTGGTATAGGGTCATGCTTGGGCATCAGTTCTTTTTAAAGCTCATCAGGTGATTCTAATGTGGAGCTGTGGTTGAGAAGAACTACTGGTCTAGAGCTGTGTTTTCTAGCTCCAAGTTTAGCCCAGATCTTTTGTGAATCATGGAACTGCACATTCTTAAGGGTCTCAACATACTCCATGGGATAAAGCTGATATCCAAAATAAGTTTCTGAACCATTTTTAAACATTGCTTGACTTCCCCTTATTCAAGAGGCAATAGGACAAAGAGCACCAAGCAGTATGATTTATGTAGACAAAAAAGAAAGAATAAAACAAAAGTAATTTATTTTCTGGTTACCTCTAGGGAGGGGATTAGGACTGCAGGGGTGAAGATGGGGTAAAGAAGAACTTGATTTCAGCCTGCCTTGGCTGAATCCTGACTCAGCCAGTTACTAGCTATGTGACCATAAGCAAATGATTTTATTTCCCTTTGTTCAGTTTTCTCATCAGTAAAATGAAGAAAATAGTGATATCTACTTCATAGGGTATATCTGGGATTTAAGTGGATTAAATACATGTAAAAACATTTAGAGCCTTATATGGCATGTAGTAAATGCTCAATAAATGTTAGTCATTTTATCATTTAAAATGGTTTAGAGGGGCGCCTGGGTGGCTCAGTCAGTTAAACATCTGACTTGAGCTCAGGTCATGATCTCGGGGTCCTGGGATTGAGCCATGCCTTGGGCTCTCCTCAGCAAGAAGTCTGCTTGTCCCTCTCCCTCTACCCTACCCCCGACTCATGTTTGCTCTATCTCTTTCAAATAAGTAAATAAAAAATCTTTTTAAAAAGGTTTAGAAAATACAAAGTATTATATTGGTAGTGATCAACCTTTTTTCCTGCCTCAATACTATTTTAGTGAGTAACTAGACTCTCTGAACACAGTGATTATTACTCAGCAAGAGTACTCATCCACTAAGGAGGTATATCAGACTCCCACTAGGAGAATCTATGGTTTGTAAACAACCCTCTAGAAATTCTGATATGCATTCCAAGTGGGTACAACCCTTGGTCTATATGAATGAAATTATGTTTTCATTTATTGTCAAATATAAATCAACCCTCTTTCACAGAGACAGTGCAGGGTTGGGTTCCCAGGAAACAGTTAGGAATAAAGTGATATAAATATGGGATTTTACATAGCTAAAAATCCCCACAACTAAAGCCATCTTACTGCATACAAATACAGCTTCAAAGAAAGATTAACTGTATGCAACCAAAAGGAATATTGAACCATAGCACCACCTCTTATATACAACAGATGGTCTTTGAAATACATTGAATCCCTAATTCTCAGCAATATGAATGATATGGTATATGTTAGGGATCATTCAAAGGATGAAAAATGAATAATTTTAGTTTTAGTATCTTTGACAAGGCAGCATATTTGTCTTCTAAATTGTGAGACTGAAATGAATATTAATATGAATTTGTAATTTTGACTGGTGGGAGAAACTGGGAATGTTTTTGGTACTAATGAGGACTTGATCTGAAAGAAAAAAATGGTTTTAAATGACCTATCAAACATATAATTAAAAATGGTCTATGTAAAAATGTGATGAAGTGAGAGGGGGTATAGAATTGTCAGTCTCACCACTCAAGGTGGTAGCCTTACCAGAGAATTCAGAGGAAAGGAAGAGGCCATGTGTTTTAGTAAAGTGATGCTCATTTGAGTATCAGAAGACCTGGCTTCTTGTCTCTTCTGTTACTGACTTTGGGTTCATCAGCTAAACTCTCTAGGCCTCATTTTTCTTTTCCATAATTTGACAAGATGGACTTGATGAGTTCAAATGTCCCTTTGGCCTGAATATTATATTAATTGTTAATAGCAGTGTACATAGCAATGAAGTTCTGCCTGGGGCCTTACTCTGAGGAAACCATCTATGGTATGTGAGGGAGAAACAAAGCTCTCTGATGAACCCTCACCCATCTGTGGAACCAAATAAAACTTTAAGACGTCAGTTTCATTGAAATGTCATCTCTAGATTGACTGCTTTGTATAAAAAACAAAGGCCTTTTGATGCATCTCTGCATTAGTCAGTGATGGAAAGCTTTGGGAATGTTTTCTAATATGGCAATGCATTGGACTTCTTTCTTTGGAATTAACTTCAACAGAGCAGTCTGAACAATTCTTATGGAAGATGTACATGAAGATGAATGAGGTGTTTTCACCTCGGTGCAATATACTAGTGAAGGAATCTCTAGGACAACCATACCCCTACCCTTCTTCACTTCCTTTAAAACTCCTGCTATTGCTGGTATTATTTAAAAAAAAAAACTGATTTGGTTCTGACTTCTATGTGCTGGGCAGTGCTGACTGAGAGAAGCCATGGGGCCTCTGGCTAAACAGAATTTCCTTCTTCACCCTTTACCTTGTCAGTCTGCTTTCTTGCCAAAAGGTCTCCTCAGTTATGGTGGTGGGTCTCTTTAGCTAAAATGGGGAGAGGTGGCTATGGCGTTGCCCCCATATTTGGTAACATTCTCCATTAAGGGCTCTGTGGTTCTTAACTCAGGATAAATCTGAACCAGCTTGAACCAGGGATTTTTTTTAAAGATTTTATATATTTATTTGACAGAGAGAGACACAGTGAGATAGGGAACACAGGCAGGGGGAGATGGAGAGGGAGAAGGAGAAGCAGGCTTCTGGCGGAGCAGGGAGCCCGACGTGGGGCTCGATCCCACGACCCTGGGATCATGACCTGAGCCGAAGGCAGATGCTTAACGACTGAGCCACCCAGGCGCCCCTGGAACCAGGGATTTGCTTTGCTTTGTTTTAGTAAAAGCTTTTAATCTTCAAAAAAAAAAAATCCCAAGTAATTCCGTGAATTGCAAAAAAAATAAAAAAGGCTAATGAGTAAGTCAGCAAAATAGTGATCACTAATTTAATGGAGAACAAAAGTAACAACTATCCCTTTACTTTATGTAGCATATCTGTATCATCCTTCTATTCTGCTCTTTGGACCAGTTGTGTGAACAGGCAAAGGTACCTCCATTTTACAGATTAGAATATTAATGAGTTTAGTGACTTGCCAAAGGACAGTTATTGACTGAAATGAGACTCTAGTCCTAGCCTTTGGTCTCTAAGCCTAGTGCTTGATTAGAATGATTGTAGCCCTGCTCCTCTAAACTGTTTCTGGTAGGGAGCCACAACAGCATACTGTGGTTGGGAACAGGGCAGTGGGAGTGGTTTGCCTAGGTGCCTGCGGGGTATATTGTAGAGAGTTCAAAAAAAAAAAATAATAAAACTAATTCCAAGTCAGTCTGCTCTTTATTATCATGGTGACTTTGAAACTCTAAACAATATCAGTAATAAAATAATTCTCCCTTCTGGAGTAAACCATTTCCACCGCTCCCTCCCGGGAGGCAAAGTTCCTCAGGCTGTCCATCCAGTGCCAGAGGTGCTGCTTAAAGCAGAAGAGAAGACAGGAAGTTGGTCAGCAGGCTGTAGACTGGAATAGCCCCTTACCAGGGCACTGAATCAATTAGCAAGTGCCTATTGAACACTGTTTCCTTGCTCAGCACTGGGTTAAGAGCTTGGAGGAAAGAGTAGTCAGGTATGAGCTTTGCTTCATGGAGCTCAGTTACCTTCAAGAGCTAAGACTTAATGTTGAGGCTATTAAAGCTTACACTTGACACAGCAAATAATTAAGAGTATGATAGGGCAGACTATACATTCTTCAAGAACTTATTTATTCATTCACAAGTGGGATCTAGGTTTGGGTTCAGATTCTTTCTCCATCATTCACTAGTTTTGTGATTTGGGGCAAGTGATTTAGTCTCTCTGTGTCGCATTTTCCTCACCTGTAAAAATTGAGGGTGATAAACTGGGTGTTATAATAGTATCAGTAGGATTCCTTTGAGGATTAAATGACATAGGAAGTACTTGATAGATTTTTAGCTATTATTCATTCACCAAACATTTGATGAGAATCTATTATTTGCCATGTACTGTGCTAGCTGGAGCTATGGCCAGACCTCAAGGAGCTTCTGTGACTCATTCTGTGTCATCTATAGTTGCAAGGCAGTATAGTGTAATGGCTTAGAGCACAGGCTCTGACATCCTATCTACCTAGGCTCAAATCCAATCTCTTTCATGTTCTGCCTGTGTGTTCTTAGGCAAGTTACCTAATCTTTGTGTGCTTCATTTCCTTCATCTGTGAAATAGGGATCACATTAGTGCATGTCTCATTTGGATTATTGTGAAGATTGAATGAATTAGAATATGCCAAATACTTACCATTGTGTCTGGAACATAGTTAGCTCTTAAGTTTTAGCAGTTACCATTATTACAGTTTGTTCTCTTACCAGCAGTAATGGAAATAACATTAATTTGGAGATTGATAAAAGTTTACTAAATCAGTTACAGAAATGGTTGAAACAAGAAATGATGTTTACCTTTTGACTGTACTCTGCTTATAGTAAAACCTTGATTATCCAGTATGATGTATTATGCTGAGCTTAATTTTCTTGGTAATTAACCAAGGATTGACTAGGATACCCTATTGATTTCAAACTTTGTGGTTGGAAATCTTTCTTAAATGTCAGTAGCCACTTTCTCACTTTAGTAAATAGAGTCTAGTGATTATCTCCAAGTTTGTGATAGAGGCAAAGGGTCTAATGCCGAGATGATGGGCTGGATGTTAGGTAGTCTAACTGTGACTGCAGTAAGCATGGTAGCTCTCGGATACCATTAGAATCATTGGGAGTTCTAGTTTATGCTTTGCCAAGGAGTGTTTTTTATGGTTTTAGTAACTTACAATGTAGGGAAAAGTTAATGGCTTCATAATTTTTCATGCCCCTAAAGTAGGAATTCAGTTGAAGTTTGCTATGACTGTTTCTAAAAGCAAGGCTATATGTCACTTTATCCATCTACCCTTATGGGTTGGGTGGGGCATAAAATGACTTTTTGGCAAAGACTGAGAGTCTTTTTGGGCAGCAGCAAAGAGAACATTCTGTAAGGGCAAAAGTTATTCACAAAGGGTTCAGGGTCCTTTTGCTCCCTACATCTCTCTGGCTAGCCTTACCAGCCTACCACAATGTCTGAAAGTGCCACCATTAGTCAATTCTGCCCAGTAGAAATTTCTGCAATAATGGAAATGTTCTATATCTGCGCCACCCAATATAGTAGCCGCTAACCACATGGGGCTATTGAGCACTTGAAAATTAAATTTTAATTTAACTTAATTTAAAATAGCCACTCAGTGGCTACCATATCAGATAGCATAGCTATAGATGCTTTAAGTAAAATGCCTAACTAATCACCTTTTTCCCTAAAGACATTGAAGGTCTCCTTTTAAAAAATTTATTTGAGTATTAGTTGACACACAATGTTACATTAGTTTCAGGTGTACAACATAGTGATTCAAAAGCTCTGTATGTTATGCTATGCTCACCACAAGTGTAGCTACTGTCTGTTACCATACAGCCCTATTATAGTATCATTGACTATATTCCTTTTGCTGTGCCTTTTTTCCTATGACTTATTCATTCCATAACTGGAAGCCTGTATCTCCAACTCCCCTTCACCCATTTTGCCCATTTCCCCATCCCCTATCTTTTGGCAACCATCAGTTCTCTGTATTTATAGGTCTGATTCTGCTTTTTGTTTGTTTAGTTATTCATATGGTATTTATCTTTCTCTGACTTATTTCACTTAGCATAATACCCTCTAAGTTCATCCATGTTATCATGCATGGCAAGATCTCATCCTTTTTAATGGTTGTGTGATATTCCATTTTGTATATATGCCACATCTTCTTTATTCATCTATCAGTGGACACTTGGGTTACTTCCATATCTTGGCTATTGTAAATAATGCTGCAATAAACATAAGGGTGCATATATCTTTTCAAATTAGTGTTTTCATTTTTTGGGATAAATAGTAGTGGGGTTGTTGGATCATATGGTATTTATATTTTTAATTTTCTGTGGAACATCCATACTGTTTTCCACAGTGGCTACACCAATTTGCATTTCCACCAACAGTGCACAAGGTTCCTTTTTCTCCACATCCTCATCAATGCTTGTTATTTCTTGTCTTTTTTATTTTAACCATTCTGACAGGTGTAAGATGATATCTCATTGTGGTTTTGATTTATATTTCCCTGATGATTAGTGATGTTGAGTGTCTGCGTATGTCTGTTAGCCATCTCTATGTCTTCTTTGGAAAAATGTCTATTGAGGTCCTCTGCTCATTTTTAAATTGGATTGTTTGTTTTTTGGTGTTGAGTTGTGTAAGTTTTTATATATTTTAGATATTAATCCCTTATTGGATATGTCATTTGCACATACATTTTCCCATTTGGTAGATTGCATTTTTGTTTTGTTGATGGTTTCCTTCACTGTGCAAAAGCTTTTTATTTTGATGTAGTCCTAATAGTTTATTTTCGCTTTTGTTTCCCTTGTCTTAGGAGACGTATCCAGGAAAAAATGTTACTACAGCTGATGTCAAAGAAATTACTGCCTGTGTTCTTGAAGGTTCCTGTTAAATTCCAGATATGATACTTTAGAGAAGAATATTAACTTATTATCCTATGTTCATAACTGCTTGTTGCATACTTTGGCTTGTTTGTTCTTATTGCCTAAGAGGGCCCAATATGAGATGGATGCAGATTGTTTGAAAGTGAGGGTGATGAGTGTTTTAAGAGAGAAGGAATCTGGGCTGGGAGAACTTACAAAAAATAGGTAAGAAGGCACTACTGAAGGGGCAAGTAGGGAGCCTCACATTAGGTGCTAAGAGATAACAAGAGCAGAAACAAATTTGTCCTAATTTATCATATTGATTAGGGCTGGTGCAGAATTAAGGCGGCAGAGTTCAAGAGGAGATGGTGGGCTTGGGAAGTGAGCTTGGAGTCATTACTGCCTCATTAATGAAGACACTCTCTTTCTTCACCCTGGCCTGTGTACATGGGGCTTGTCTGGGAATGGCTAGACCTGCAGTAGAAATGCCAGGACTGTATCCCAGAAGGCCAAATTTGGTGAGTCATAGTCCAGGGGGCAGAAAACAAGAGGGCAAGCCACAGCTGTGTAAAAGCTTCAACCCCGAGAGACTTTCACCAACCTGCCAATGGAGGTAAAATCCAACATCTTCTCTTCAGTGGATGATGTTCTTAATACTTAGATAAAATGCCAGTCAGCAACCTATTGCTTCTCTCTGGGATCCTTGAGGCTTCTGCCAGCCAGGCTGCTCACAGATAAGTCAGACTTTTCAACACAAACAGGTGAGTGATTTTCTTATTATTTGGAAGTGTGGTGCATTGGACATGCAGTAGCTACTCAGGGTGAAACAATGATCATTTGAAATATATTTGAACCTGAATAAGCTTTTAAAGACAGTATTAGCAATGCCTAGTCACCTGGATGAGGTCTTGTTTTACTGGAGAACGTTAGTTTTTGGTGGTTTAAATTTTTTCTGATCCAGTTTTAGTGTTTGGCATTAAAGAAGTTTTATGCTCCACGATTTACCTTGGAAAAGATCAACAAACCCATGGTGAAAGTTCATAGTGTTGAGTACTAATCACATTTCCCAAGGCAAGTGAGCACCAGCAGGTGGTTGAGATCAGCAGGTATCTGGAGTTAGTAAATTGCAGTGTCCTCTTTGTGAGAAACAAGTATTGAATGAAGGACAGGGAAGTGTTCATACTGTGTGTGAAGGAGAGAGTGCCAGGGGTTAGGGCACTCATGAGGGTGCTCAGGGCTCTCTGATGCTCTCCTATTAGGGCTTAAAGTAGATCTGCTTAGTGACAGTTACAGAATAAAGGTGCTGGGAGAAAAGCTTACATAGGAAACTAGCTGTGGATGTGGAGGGCTTTATTGAGCCCCAGATTGGAACATATGGACAGACATATATCTGACATAAGATAGAATATTTGAAATTAGGCTATTCTGGAAATTCTCAGCATTATGGTTGATTCCACTAGGGATTACTCTTTCCTGCCAAAAAGAAAATTAGAGAGTCACTGGCTGTGTTTTGTTGTGGAGGGTAAAGGATGGGGCTACTATCTCTCTGCCTCTTCCATGTTATTTATTAAAATGAGGCACCATCAGCATGCAGTCTTGCTTCTAATAGTTGCAAGGCATTAGGCAAAGTTACCAATGGAGGCATCTGGCCTGTAGCCTGTACACCTCTGTTCCCTCATATGTCTACTCCTGGTTTTCTTTCCACACCACCAGAAGCCTCATGCACATGCACATAGACATGCCAGTCTGTATGTTCAAACTCCATGCAGCACTCCCCAATCCCAAACAGCTGACTCTGGACCACCTAACAAACTAGGGGTATGTACAGCTATGCTGCTGTTTGCTCCTGGGAGGATAGACCTGGGGAAGAGCCCTGCACAAGCCCCTGGGCCTTCATGCTGTTTGGACAGAGAATTTTGGGGTCTCTTTACCTGGATTTTGGCCTAGACACTCTGAGTCTGGATTCAAAGTGGGCATGTTCCCTTGGCCCACTCACTTTGTAGGGAGAGGTGCAGCCACAGTAGAGCTAAAGGAGGGTCCTCTAAAGTGCAGACCTTAAGGCATGGCCTCTTGCCTGGGACTGAAGGCAATATTGTTAACTTGATGCTAGTATACACAATGAAAAAATGTGGACAGACCAATGGGTTACTACTCTTTTTGGTCAGAGACTCCATCAGTGATGGAGTGTTGTGAGTATTGTGAAAATAACTTCAATGAGCTGAAAATGAATGGACACGAAGTACCAGCTGAGGTAGTGAGCACCTACTCCTGCTGCTGAGTGTGCCGCCATTTCTGTGCAACTGAGTACTGTGGGAGTTGTCAGGACAAGACTCTAGAGCTGATGGCTGCCCACTCAGACAGTTAGCAGGGAGTAGGCCGTTTAAATGCAGTGAGTCAGGGATAGTCCTCGACAGCCTTAGGTTTCAGGGACTGATGCCTAAGAAAGTACTGCAATCACAGCATAAAAGCTGAGCCCCACTGTGAGACTTGCTTTATATAGTTCACTTAGGCATTATTCCTAGGCATTACCAATGGAAGGGAATATCCCAGGGGTTGATATTTTGCCTTTGTCTTTAAGAGGTGGTGGGAGTGTAAGAGTTGTATCTGTGTACAGCCTGGGGTCTCTTTCTGGCTGTCCTGCTCATTGGTGAACTGTAGAGCTCAGAAACACTTCTGGTTAGGTGATGGCCAGGGCTTCTGTATCCCATCCATTCCTGTGGCCTCCTTCCCCCAAGGAAGCCAGATAGCTCACCTGACTGAGGTGTGCTCCTAAGAAGGACCTGTGGGCCTTTCATTGGATTATATCCATAATAAGAAGTGGCTACCTTTGAGTGGTTTCTTTTAAGTTTTTATTTTAGTTCCAGTTAGTTAACATACAGTGTTAAATTAGTTTTAGGTATACTATGTAGTGATTCAACACTTCCATACAACATCCAGTGCTCATCGCAAATCCACTCCTTAATCCCCATCACCTATTTACCCATCCACCCACCCACTTTCCCTCTGGTAACCATCAGTTTGTTCTCTGGAGTTAAGAGTCTGTTTCTTATTTTGTTTCTCTTTCTTTCTCTTTTTTTCTTTTTCCCTTTGCTCATTTTTTTTATTTAATTCCACATATGAGAAAAATCATATGGTATTTGTCTTTCTCTGACCAACTTACTTAACATTATACTCTCTAGCTCCATCCATGTCATTGCAAATGACAAGATGTCATTCTTTTTTATGGCCAAATAATATTCCAGTGTATGTGTGTGTGTATCTAGTACCACATCTTTATTCATCAACTAATGCACACTTGGGCTCGTTCCATCTCTTGGCTATTGTAAATAATGCTGCCATAAACATCAGGGTGCGTGTATCCCTTTGAAGTAGTGTTTTTGTATTCTTTGGGTAAATACCCAGTAGTGTGATTGCTGGATGGAAGGGAAGTTCTATTTTTAACTTTTTAAGGAATGTCCATACTGTTTTCCACAGTGGATGCACCAGTTTGCATTCCCATTCACAGTACAAGAGGGTTCCTTTTTCTCCACATCCTTGCCAACACTTGTTGTTTCTTGTGTTGTTGATTTTAGCCATCCTGAAAGGTGTGAGGTGATATCTCACTGCAGTTTTGATTTGCATTCCCCTGGTGATGAACGATGTTGAGCATCTTTTTATGTGTCTGTTGGCCATCTGGATGTATTCTTTGGAGAAATATCTGTTCATGTTTTCTGCCCATTTTTAATTGGATTATTTGGCTTTTTGGGTGTTGAGTTGTATAAGTTCTTTATATATTTTGGATAATAACCCTTTATTGGACATGTCATTTGCAAATATCTTCTCTGATTTGGTAGGTTTTCTTTTAGTTTTGTTGATAGTTTCCTTTGTTGTATAGAACTTTTTATTTTGATGTAGTCCCAATAGTTCACTTTTGCTTTTGTTTCTCTTGTCTCAGAAGACATATCTGGAAGAAGGTTGCTATCGCCAATGTCAGAGACTTTACTGCCTCTTCTCTCTTCTAGGTGTTTTATGGTTTCAGGTCTCACATTTAGGTCTTTAATTGATTTTGAGGCTATTTTCGTGTATGGTGTGAGACAGTGGTTGAGTTTTATTCTTCTGCATGTTGCTGTGCAGTTCTCCCAAAACCATTTGTTGAAGAGACTGTCTTTTTCCCATTGCATATTCTTGCCTTCTTTGTTGAAGATTAGTTAAACATATAGTTGTGGGCCCATTTGTGGGTTTTCTATTCTGTTCCATTGATCTATGTGTCTGTTTTTGTGCCAGTACCATACTGTTTTGATTGCTACAGCTTTGTAATATAACTTGAAGTCTGGAATTGTGATGCCTCCAGCTTTGCTTTTCTTTTTCAAGATTGCTTTGGCTATTCAGGGTCTTTTGTGTTTCCATACAAATTTTAGGATTGCATATTCTAGTTCTGTGAAAAATGATGTTTGTACTTTGATAGGGATTGCATTAAATGTGTAGATTGCTTTGGGTAGTATAGACATTTTAATAATACTTGTTCTTCTAATCCATGAGCATGGAATGTGTTTCCATTTCTTTGTGTCATCAATTTCTTTCATCAATGTTTTATAGTTTTCAGAGTACAAGTCTTTCACCTCTTTAATTAGGTATATTACTAGGTATCTTACTATTTTGGGTGCAATTGTAAATGGAATTGTTTTCTTAATATCTCTTTCTGCTGCTTCATCATTGTGTATAGAAATGCAACAGATTTATGCATACCGATTTTGTATCCTGTGACTTTACTGAATTCATTTATCAGTTCTAGCAGTTCTTTGATGGAGTCTTTGGGGTTTTCTATGTGTAGAATTATGCCATCTGCAAATAGTGAAAATTTTACTTCTTCCTCACTGATCTGAATACCTTTTATTTATTTTTGTTATATGACTGTTGTGGCTAGGACTTCCAGTACTATGTGGAATAAAAGTGGTGAGAGTGGACATCCTTGTCTTGTTCCTGACCTTGGGGGGAAAGCTCTCAGTTTTTCCCCATTAACGGTGATGTCAGCTGTGTGTTTTTCATATATGGCCTTTATTATGTTGAGGCATGTACCCTCTAAACCTACTTGTTAAGGGTTTTTATCATGAATGGATGTTGTACTTTGTCAAAGTCTCTTTCTATGTCTATTGAAAGGATCATATGATTCTTCTCTTTTCTCTTAGTGATGTGATGTATCACGTTGATTGATTTGTGAGTATTAAACCACCCTTGCAACCCAGGAATAAATCCCATTTGATTGTGGTGAATAATTACTTTAATGTATTGTTGGATTCTGTTTGCTAGTGTTTTGTTTAGAATTTTTGCATCTATG
This sequence comes from Zalophus californianus, assembly GCF_009762305.2. Lineage (NCBI taxonomy): Eukaryota > Metazoa > Chordata > Mammalia > Carnivora > Otariidae > Zalophus > Zalophus californianus. Next base: position 43,631,259 of record NC_045612.1, on the reverse strand, counting down.
TTCATCAGGGATATTGACCTCTAGTTCTCTTTTTTAGTGGCGTCTTTATCTGGTTTTGGTATCAGGGTAATGCTGGCCTCATAGAATGAATTTGGAAGGTTTCCTTCCTTTTCTATTTCTTGGAATCATTTGAAAGGAATAGGTTCTAACTCTTTTTAAATGTTTGGTAGAGGGGCACCAGGGTGGCTTGGTCGGTTAAGCCTCCAACTCTTGATTTCAGCTCAGGTCATGATTTCAGAGTGTGAGTTTGAGCCCTGCATCAGGCTCCATGCTCAGTGGGGGAGTCTGCTCCAGATTATCTCTCTCACTCTGTTTCTGCTCCTCACCCCCACTTTTGCTCTCTATCTTTCTCTCTCAAACAGATAAATACATCTTTAAAAAATATGTTTGGTAGAATTCACCTGGGAAGCCATCTGGTCCTGGACTTTTGTATGTTGGGAGTTTTTTGATTACTGATCCAATTTCTTTGCTGGTTATTGGACTGTTCAAGTTTTCTATTTCTACCTGTTTCAGTTTTGGTAGTTTATATGTTTCTAGGAATTTATTCATTTCTCTAGTTGTCCAATTTGTTGGCATGTAGTTTTTCATAATATTCTTTTATAATTGTATGTATTTCTGTGGTGTTGGTTGTTATTTCTCCTCTCTCATTTGTGATTTTATTTATTTGGGTCATTTTTCTTTCCTGATAAGTCTGGCTAGAGGTTTAATCAATTTGTTGATTTTTTTCAAAGAACCAGCTCCTGGTTTCATTGATCTGTTCTATTGTTTTCTTAGTTTCTATATTGTTTATTTCTGCTCTGATGTTTATTAGGACCTTCCTTCTGCTGATTATAGGTTTGTTGTTCTTTTTCTAGCTCCTATACATGTAAGATTGGATTGGTTATTTGAGATATTTCTTGCTTTTTGATATAGGCCTGTATTGCTATAAACTTCCCTCTTAGAACTGCTTTTGTTGCATCCCAGAGGTTTTGGACCATTGTGTTTTCATTTGTTTCAATATATTTTTTTCTTTAAAATATTTTATGACTTATAAAACATAACAAGATTGGAAAAAAACATTTGTTTCCATTTTTTTAATTTCTTCTTTTATTTTCTGGTTGACTGATTCATTGTTTAGTAGCATGTTACTTAACCTCCATATATTTGTGGTCTTTCCAGATTTTGTCTTATGGTTGATTTCTAGTTTTATAACGTTGTAGTTAGAAGAGATGCATGGTATGACTTTGATCTTCTTGAATTTGTTGAGTCTTGTTTTGTGGGCTAATATATGATCCATTCTGGAGAATGTTCCATTTGTACTTGAAAAGAACGTGTATTTTGCTGTTTTAGGATGGAATGTTCTGAAGATATCTGTTAAATCCATCTGTTCTAGTGTGTCCTTCAAAGCCGTTGTTCCCTTGTTGATTTTCTGCTTAAATGATCTGTCCATTGATGTAAGTGGGATGTTTAAGTCTTCTACTATTATTGTATTATTATCAATTAGTTTCTTTATGTTTGTTATTCACTGTTTTATGTATTTGGGTGCTCCTGTTTTGGGTACTTATGTATTTAGAATTGTTATGCCTTGGGACGCCTGGGGGGCTCATCTAAGTGTCTGCCTTTGGCTCAGGTCATGATCCCAGGGTCCTGGTATCAAGTCCCTCATTAGGCTCCTTGCTCAGCTTGGAGCCTGCTTCTCCCTCTGCCTGCCATTCCCCTTGCTTGTGCTCTTTCTCTCTCTGACAAATAAACAAAATATTAAAATTTTTATGCCTTCTTGTTGGATTGTCCCCTTTATTTTGATATAGTGCTCTAATTCATCTTTTGTTACAGTCTTTCTTTTAAAGCCTAGTTTGTCTGATAGAAGTATTGCTCCTCCACCTTTCTTTTGACAAGCATTTGCATAATAAATGTTTTTCCATCCCCTCACTTTCCATCTGCAGGTATTTTTAGGTCTGAAATGAGCCTCTTGTAGGCAGCATATAGATGGGTCTTGCTTTTTTATCTATTCTGTCACCCTATGTCTTTTATTGGAACATGTAGTCCATTTAAAGTAATTATTGATAGATGTGTATTTATTGTCATTTTATTATTTGTTTTGTGATTGTTTCTGGAGATTTTCTCTGATCCTTTCTTGTCTTTCTTTCTCCCATATTTTGCTGATTTTCTTTAGTAATATATTTGGATTTCTTTCTCTTTCTCTTTCTTTCATTCCATATTTTATTAGTGGTTTTTGATTTGTGGTTATCATTAAGTTTGTATATAACCTCTTTTGCATATACCAGTCCACATTAAAGTGATGGTCGTTTAAGTTTGAACCCACTCTACTTCTCTCCTCCCTCCATTTTAGGTGTGTGTGTGTATATATATATATATATATATATATATATATATATATATATATATAGTGTTTGATATATAAATAGTGTTATATTTTATGTTTTTATTTTGGGAGTTTCTTGACTGATTTTTTACAGAAATTTTTATTTCTCTGCTTCTGTGTTTCCTACTTTTATACTGTCACTTTTGGTCTCTCTTTTCCACCATTGAGTTATTTTTATATTCCAGATTGTGCTAAGTGATTAACATGCGACTTATCATTGAATTCTCACAGGAGCACTGTAAGAGGTTTTTTTTTTTAATTTGAGTATACTTGGCACACAATGTTATGTTAGTTTCAGGTATACAACATAATGATTCAACGGCTCTCTATTTTATGTTATGATAAGCTTACCACATGTGTAGCTACTGTCACTATACAACGCTACTACCGTATCATTGACTAATATTCCCTATGCTGTGCTTTTTATTTTCTTGACTTATTCATTCCATAACTGGAAGCCTATATCTCCTACTCTCCTTCACTCATTTTACCCATCCCCCCTCTCCCTCCTCTCTGGCAACCATCAGTTTGTTTTCTGTATTTGTTGGTCTGCTCTGCTTTTTCTTTGTTTATTTATTGTTTTGTTTTTTAGATTCCACATAAAAGTGAAATCGTATGGTATTTGTCTTTGTCCGAGTTAGCAGAATACCCTCTAGGTCCAACTATGTTGTCACAAATGGTAAGATCTCATCCTTTTTATGGCTGAGTAATATTCTATTGTATGTGTCTGTCTATCTATTTATCTCTCTATGCTGGCACTGTAAGAGTTTTGTTGTTATCATCCCCATTTCACCAATGATCAAATTAAGGTAGAGAGAGGTTAAGTAACTTGCTCAAACTAACACAGCTTTAAGTGGCATAGCCATTATACAAACTCAGGTCTGCTTGATTCCAAAGCCCATGTCTCGTAATCCCAACCTCTTGGCTGCTCTCTCCTCCATCTGGGCCTGGTGTCTCTGCAAATAATTAATGATGAACTCTTCTCTACTTTTTATTTAGGGCCAGTCCATCCATATACATTTGGTGAATTCTTACTGTATGCATAGTCCTCTGCTGCTATGGGAGCATAAAGAGTAAAGAGGGTTGTTAAGAACATGCTCAGCAGAACTGAATGAATTGAATTTGTGTCAGCATCCTGGAAGAGAAGTCTTGAAGTGAGCTTATGAAGGACAAGAGGAACATAATTTAGCAGAGACAAGGAGATTTGGTGTCAGGGGCTTGGCATGGTGTTTGGAACATTGCAGGTTCTCAATACATATTTTTTGGATGCAGTGAGAGACTTGTCAGGTAAGGGCTAACCACATCATCCTTTCCACTCCCTGACAGTAAGATGAATTAAACTAACATTCACCCTCTGTGCCTAACAAGGTACACTTTCTGTCTCTTATACCCTTTGTTCCTAGCAAATGGTCAGAGTGCAAATAGCCAGGTCCTACCTGAATGGAAAGGAAGAACACTGTTGACAAAGGGCAGTGTAGAAGGAGGCTGGGTTTCAATCTCAGTTCTGTCACTTGCTAGCTTTCTGACCTTGGAAAATTCACTTAACACCTTTTTGCTTCAGTTTTCATGTATGTCAAGTGGAGATCATAGTGGTATCCACCTCAATGGGCTGTTATTAGGGTCAAGTGATATATGCATGTAGCACTGGGCCTGGCTTATAGCAGGCGCTCAAGAACTGTTGGCTATTACTATTACTTTTGTTTAGAAATGATGGCATCCAAGCAACATTCAAAAATCCTTATCTCAAAATCCTTTATAAAAGTAAAAATGCATTGAGGATACATACAGCCTAGTTCAGCTGTTTAAAACATTTTTTATTTTTAATTGAAGTATAGTTGACATACAATATTATATTAGTTTCAGGTGTACAACATAGTGATTCCACAGTTGTATGCTTTACCCAATGCTTACCATGATAAGTGTAGTTGTTATGTCACCATACAATGTTATTATAATATTATTGACACTATTTCCTATGCTGCACTTTTCGTCCCCAAGACTTATTTATTTTATAACTGGAAGTTTGTACCTTTTAATCCTCTTCACCTATTTTGCCTATTCCCCTCTGCACCTCTCATAAATACAGAGAACAAACTGGTGGTTTTCAGTTCACTTATTTTTGAAGATAAACACATACACACACATACACACACAATGTCTGACTTAATTTTAATAAAAGGCTATATAATTTGAAAGCTCTGAGTTTTGTTGTAATATGCAAAGTTACAATAGGGAAAGGGAAATGTGTGAGTTAAAATCTGAATACCAAGTAGGCACAAGATGAATGCTTGTTGTGACCTTAAAAATAAAGGATGCATTTTTTAAAACAATGAAAATAACAGTTTGGAAAATAATAGGCCTTTAGTTGAAACCACAGTTTATTTTGAAAATGATTCCCCTCAAATAAAACCTCAATAAAATTGGAGGATTGACGTAGGATCCTAGATTCCATCTCAGTAAATAATGGACAGTCTAGGGCTACTACTATCTAACCTGAGAAGAGTAATGAGACCATTCATTAGAGTCTTGAATATACTTCTGTGGTGAGTAGTAACCACTTATCTGACCTCAGCTCTCCTGATTTCACTGCTGTCATTAATACTGTCAGTGAGCAAGAATATTTTTTTGAATTTCCACAGGAAGGAGTGATTGTTACTCTTTGTAACAGGGGCCAACCTTATTCAATAGACTCAGGTGCAGAATCCATCCACTGACAATGCTAACAAACACTGATACTGTACTTGGTGCATGCTAGTCACTGTCCTAAGCAATTTACATTTATTAACACATTTAGTTTTCACAACAACCCCTTTAATTTCTTACAAGAGGAAACTGAGGCAATGAGAAGTAAAATAACTTGCTCAGTCACACAGCTAATAATGAGCTGGGATTCAAACCCACTCATTCTAGTTTCAGAGTTGTTGCTCTTAACATACTACACTATGTTGCCTCACCAAAATAGGCTAAAGAGGATTTTGCTGAATGCCTTTTTTTGGGGGGGGTGGATGGTAGAGGAGCAGAGGGAGAGGGAGGGGGAGAGAAAGAATCCTAAGCAGACTCCACGCCCAGGGCAGAGCCTGATGCAGGGCTGGATGTGGGACTCAGTCTCACGACCCTGAGATCATGACCCTGAGGTCATAACCTGAGCCAAAATCAAGAGTTGGATGCTTAACTGACTGAGCAACCCAGGCATCCCTTGCTGAATGAATGCCTTTTTAATCAGACTCAACTGCTGTCACAAATATTAAGGTATTGTGGGCTTTCAGGAAATGTGGACTGTGTTTCTTAGTGTTCTCCCTGCCTTAGAGACCTGTGTTTTTAAAAAAGAGAGCCCTAGGGTACCTGGATGGCTCTGTCAGTTGGGTGTCTGTCTTTGGTTCAGGGTCCTGGGATCGAGGCCCACATCATGTTCTCTATTCAGTGGGGAATCTCCTTCTCCCTTTCCCTCTACCCCTCCCTCATGCTCATGCTGTCTGTTTCTCTCTCAAATAAATAATAAAATTAAAAAAATTTAAAACAATTAAAAAGAGAGCCCTATAATTTGGTGGTTACTTTCATAGTGTAGAAGCCCAAGCAGTTTAGGAGTTGAGATTTTGAAGAGGAGAATAAATAGCACCATCTTCCCTACCCAAGTTCTGAAGCAGTTGAATTGTAAAGCAGAGTACAAAACATTTCCTTTATTTGACTCACTTCTTTCCCTTAGCATAATACCCTCTAGTTCCATCCACATTGTTGCAAATGGCAAGATTTCATTCTTTTTGATGGCTGAGTATGATTTCCCTCATATGTGGAATTTAAGAAACAAAACAGATGAAATTAGGGGAAGGGAAGGAAAAATAAGATGGAAACAGAGAGGAAGGCAAACCCTAAGAGACTCTTGGCTATAGGGAACAAACTGAGGATTGCTGGAGGGGAGGTGGGTTGGGGGATGGGGTAGCTGGGTGATGGGCATTAAGGAGAACACTTGAAGGAATGAGCACTGGGTGTTGTATGGAACTGATGAATCACTAAATTCTACCTTTGAAACTAATAATACAGTATACTAAATTGAATTTAAATAAAAATTTTTAAAAAATATTGCCTTTATTCCTGATAAGGTCTAGCTTGGGGGAGGTAGCTAAGTGTGAGGGCCAAATGGGCTTGCTAAATGAAATCCAGGGTTAGACAGATGTACCTGTCCAGCTATAGTAGGCACTGTAACATCACAGTAGTATCCTGCAAGGCCAGAACCTTCAATGCTGAACTGGGAGTCTGGTCCAAAATGTGCTCTCAGATAGTAGGCTGATTTGCAAAGAGGAAGGAAGGAGGAGTAAGGTCATGCCTGTTTCATGTATTCTCCCTCATTTTTACCATCCAGGTAAGCTCTCCTCTGACAGGAAGCAGTAAGTGAAGAAAGAAAAGAGAGATCAGGAATGTTCAGGCAATGCTCTTCTGGAAACTAAGAGTTGGGAAGAATGGTCTGCTCTAACACTGGGCCAAGTCCCATGATGCAGCATTTTGGGGATCCACCAGCCTCTGTAAAGGTCAGATCTCAAGGAGAGTGATAGCAGCTAGCACTCGTGCAGCTCCACCTAGGGTCATAGAACAAACTAACCACAAGTTCTACTGTTCTTGTTTTAATTTCTGCGTCCCAGAGGCCTCTTCATTCTATTACCTTTGCAAGCAATTTGGCAGTTAAAACATTTGTGTTCCAATTTTAGGTCTACTCATTCTGGGCTTGTGACTTTGGACAATTTACTTTTTAAGCCCCAGTTTTCTCATCCATAGAGTGGGTATAATAGCACATATCCCATAGGGTTGGGTCAAGAATGCAATGAAGTATAGGGCACCTGGGTGTCTCAGTTGATTAAGTGTCTGACTCTTGATCTTGTCTCAGGTCTCGATCTCAGGGTTGTGAGTTCAAGCCCTGCATTGGGCTCCATGTTGGGTGTGGAGCCTACTAAAAAAAAAGAATGCAGTGAAGCATGGAGTGTTTAAGATCATGTCTGCCCTGTCGTAAGTTCATTACTTAGTTAATGGTTTCTATGATTTCTCATACTTTTTCCTGCCTCTCTGCTTCCTGGAAACCAGTTGAAAGCCTACATCTTATCAGATATGAATTTAGGTAACCAAAGCGGCTAGCCCAGTGCCTTTTCTTCCTCTTCTAGTGTATATTGGCCTTTTTCTTCCCTGGATTCCTCTTATCACCTGTACTGGACAATTTCATATGATTGCTTAATCAATGGTATGAATTTTTGTGGTTGCTTTCTTTTTTTTTTTAAGATTTTATTTATTTATTTGAGAGAGAGAATGAGATAAAGAGAGCATGAGAGAGGGGAGGGTCAGAGGGAGAAGCAGACTCACTGCTGAGCAGGGAGCCTGATGCGGGACTCGATCCCGGGACTCCAGGATCATGACCTGAGCCGAAGTCAGTTGCTTAACCAACTGAGCCACCCAGGCGCCCTCTGTGATTGCTTTCAACTAGAATATAGTTGGACTCTTTGGGGATGGATAGGAAACTCATCTCATATTTCTCTAAAATAATACGATATATACAGCATGGTGACTATAGTTAACAATACTGTATTATATACTCAGAAGTTGTTAAAAGGATAGATCTTAAATATTCCTACCACTGGAAAAAAAAAGGTAGTTATGTGAGGTGATGGGGGTGTTAACCAACCTTACTGTGGTAATCATTTTGCAATATATAAGTGTATCAAATTGCCACATTGTATACCTTAAAATCACAGAATGTTACATGTTAATTATAGCTCAATAAAGCTAGAGAAATAAGAGAAAAATAATATGAGGTATATAAGTGCCCATAGCATATATAGTGTCTGGCACATAGTAGGAGTTCAGAGTATTTTTCTTCCTTCCATTCTTCTTCTCCTTTCTCTTCTTTTCTTTTTCTTTCTGCTCTCCCTCCTTCATATCTACTGAAGCTCCTAGTGCAGTGCTGAAGTCCCAAGAAATGTTAACTAAATAGCTGTGATCTTAAATTCAGTGTATTTTATGTGAGGTGAGGACTGACCAGAACCCTTTATTCTCTCAAAACTGGTGGTTCTTGTTTGTGAAATGCTTGCTCTTTATTTTATCCAACACGATTCCTTTCTTCCCTTGTTGACTCGGGAGAGAACCAAGCAGCAACCAAATTAGAGCCGTGTATTGGGCTAAATTGGACCCTAATAATGTGTCTGGCATCCTACTTAGGTCTCCTGTATGTATCCTTGTGTGACTGCTGTACTGTAAATAACCCAAAGGTAGGCACTGTGGTGTGTTTAGTGCTATATCCCCAGTACCCAGCACAATCCCCTATCCACAATAATTGTTCAGTAAATCTTTAGAATGACCAATTAAAGAAGCTCTGCACTATCAGAAACTCAGCTGGTTTCTTAGTAGAAATTGACATGCTGATCCTAAAATTCACATGGAATTGGGAGGAACCTGATATAGCCAAAACAATCTTTGAAAACAACAAATAAAGGATTCCCACTTTCCTATTTCAAAATTTACTAACAAACTACAGTAATCAAAATGACATATTACTAGCTTAAGGATAGATGTATAGATCAATAGAATAAAATTCAGAATCCAGAGCTAAACCCATCCATCTATGGTCAATTCATTTTCAGAAAGGGTGTTAAAACCATTCAATGGAGAGAAAGTATATTATCTCCAGCATATGGGGCTGAGACAACTGGTATCCATATACAAAGGAAAAGTTGGACTCTTACCTCTTCCATATACAAAAATTAACTCAAAATGGGTCAAAGACATATATGTAAGTGCTAAAATTACAAAATTCTTGGAAGAAACCATAGGGATAAATATTCATTACCTTGAACATGGCAATAGATTATTTGATATGACACTAAAATGAATGACAAAAGAAAAAAACAGATAAATTGGACTTCTTCAAAATTTTAAACTTTTGTGAATCAAAGGACACTATCAAGAAAGTGAAAATACACCCAACAGAATGGGAGATGTTTGTAAATCATATATCTGATAAAGGACTTTATCTAGAATATATAAAGAATATTTACAACTCAATAACAAAAGACAAGTAGGTTGGGGCACCTGGGTGGTGCAGTTGGTTAAGTGCCCAACTCTTGGTTTCAGCTCAGGTCGTGATCTCAGGGTCATGAGATTGTGCCCTGCATTGGGCACTGTGTTCAACGTGAAGTCTGCTTAAGACTCTCTCTCCCTCTTCCCCTCCCCCATGCACTCTCTCTTTCTAAAATAAATAGATAATTCTTAAAAAAAAAAGACAAGTAGGTCAAAATGGGCAAAAGATCAGAAAGAGATTCTTCCAAAGAAAAGAAACAAATGACCAATAAGTGCATGAAAAGATCCTAAACATTATTAGTCATAAAGGACATGCTAATTAAAACCAAAATGAGATACTATTTCATACCTACTAGAATAGCTATAACCAAAAAGGAAGATAGTAACAAGTGTTGGGGAGGATGTAAAGAAATTGGAACCCTCATACATTATTGGTGGGAATGTAAATTGGTATAGCCACTTTGGAAAGTATTCTGGAAATTCTTCAAAGAGTTAAACATAGAGCTACCATTTAACCCAGCAATTCCACTTCCTTTTAAGAAAGCTGAAAACGTATGTCTATGTAAAAACTTGTACATGAATATTAATATCAGCATTATTCATAATAGCCATCAGGTGGAAACAATATGAATGTCCATCAACTGATACATGGATAGGGGCACCTGGGTGGCTCAGTTGATTAAGCATCTGACTCCTTATCTCAGCTCAGGTCTTGATCTCAGGGTTGTGAGTTCAAGCCCCACACTGGGTTCCGCACTGGGTATGGAACTTACTTAAAAAAGAAAGTATTTGGGGTGCCTGGGTGGCTTAGTCAGTTAAGTGTCTGACTCTTGATTTCGGCTCAGGTCATGGTCTCAAGGTCATGAGACTGAGCCCTGTATGGGGCTCTGCACTGGGTGTGGAGCCTGCTTAAGATTCTCTCCCTCTCCCTCTGCCCCTCTCCTCCCCCACAGCTGCGTGTGCATGCACGCACGTGCATATGCACTCTCTCTCTGTCTCTTTATCTCACTCAAAAAACCCCCCGATACATGGATAAACAAAATGTGGTATATTTATATAATGGAATATTATTTGGCTATAAAAATGACTGAAGTGCATGCTATAATATGGATGAACCTTGAAAACATTATGGTAAGTGGAAGCAGCCAGACATGAAAAGCCACATATTTTATGATTCCATTTATATGCAATGTTCCGAATAAGTAAATCTATAGAGACAGAAAGTAGATTTGCATTTTCCTAGGCGCTTGCAGTGAGTGGGGGGTGATAACTGAAGCATACAGGGTTTCTTTTTTTTTAAAGTTTGTATGTATTTATTTGACAGAGAGAGAGCACAAGCAGGTGGAGTGGTGGGCAGGAGAAGGAGAAGCAAGCTCCCCGCTGAGCAGGGAGCCCGATGTGGGGCTCAATCCCAGGACCCTGGGATCATGACTTGAGCTGAAGGCAGATGCTTAACCAACTGAGCCACCCAGGTGCCCCCCCCCCTTTTTAACTTGCATCATTTTATTTAATTTTCAGAAATTTCAGATAAGAAGGTATTATTATTATTCACATCCTATAGTTAAGAAATTAAAATACTGAAAGTTAAGTAACCTGCCCAAGGTGACACAGATAGTATGAGTCAGGACTGAGATTGGTTCAGGTCAGTCTTTTTTGGTTGATGGAAATGTTCCAAAATGGATCCTGGTGTTTGTTGTACAATTCCACTAATATACTAAAAGCCATTGAATTCTACATTTTAAATGATTATGTTAGGTAAATTATATCTCAATAAGTCTGTTAGCAAACCATCAAACAAAATCTATGTTTAACTATGCTTAATAAATGATATTTATATTTATTTATTTATTCTTCCAATGAAAAAATCAGAAGCTCTGGGGTGTGGCCTCAGCTTCAGTAATTTTTAAAAGCTCCCCAGGTAACTAATGAATCGTTGAACACAACATCAAAAACTAATGATGTATTATATGTTGGCTAGTTGAACATAATTAAAAAAAAAGAAGCTCCCCAGGTAATTCAAGTATGCAAGCATGACTGAGAAACTCTTCACTAAGGGAATGAATGACTGTAATTTATGTAAACTCAGCTTAAGTGAATCAGTGAATGGATGGATGATGGAGGTCAGTCTTGCTTCTGTTGCTTGTTTGTGAAGCACAGGCATCCATAGCGTGGGGAGTATATCAGAAGGCCCAACTCTTTTTCAGGCCCCAGAAGGATGTGTAGGGTGTGACCTTGTCAACCCTTGCAGGATACACTTACCTGCACCCAGACTTCCAGGACTGCGCTGAAGAGACAGTGCATACATCTGGGGATTAGAGCTCCTTTCAGAAAAATTGCCCTGTCAACATAAAATACAATATTATTGCATTTTTGTAAAGCTTTATGAATTTCCACATACCATCTGCCTGTTATTTTTACAAGTTCCTGACTCAAGTAGGTTTGCATTTATGCTGACAGAATTTGAAGGCAAAATTGCAATATTGTTCCTCAGAATTATTATTGTGTTGTCTTCCTAGTGGTTATTTTTTATTATTTTTCTCCCAGAGAAGCCTCCCTGAATGAAACTAATGCATATAAATGAGGGCACTTAGATACCATCCTTAGAGAGCAGAAGGTGGTTAGACTGTCAAAGTTAATGAGCTAATGTATTGCTAATCAGCCCAGCTTACAACATAATTTAATAGAGATAATTGAAATATTGGATAGAATCAAGTATGTTGCATTTTGAACCATTTCTATTTTTCATTCGTTTTCATTAAACAGAAGTTAAAAGTATATGCTTGCTATCTTACTCTGGTGTTAGTTAGGCTAAAAAAGCAATCCTATTGGAACAGGTACATACAGTTTTTCACTGAAGATCTCCAAGCCCACTTTACCTCTATTGCTCAGTAAAAATTCTCTGTAGCGCACAATTAAAAAAAAATCCTAAAACCCTTAGGCCTTGTACAATCATATGTAGAGCCATGAAACCTGGGAGGTTTTCTGATCTTGAGTTTGGTGTGACCCTTTTGGAAGGTACTGAAAGATATTTACAGCACCCTGTACCCCAGGCAGAGGCCTTACAGCTATGACTGCTCTCCTTCAAATACCAGGCAGGATCCTCAGTGCTCTGTATGGCACCTGACATGATCTGAAATCCTCCTTTCTCTAGGTCACTCCTTGCGTTTTTTGCTAGGTGGTTTTATTAGCTGACATCCTCTACCCTGTTCTTGGGCACCTTTGCTCTGTTAGGCCTTTATTTCTAACACCCCTGATCTTAGGGTTCCTGTTCATTTGTGTCAGTATATCATCTTTTAATATTTATGGCACAATTTGTATCTGGTCAGTTTAAAGCTAAGGACTGCAAGGTGCAGTGGTCTTACTTATTTTCTAAAATTTTCACTTACACACAAACACACACACACACACATATACACACACACGCTTTTCTTTCTATTCAAACCTCTTAACCCTGTAGAGAAGTATCCTAAATTCATAGAGGCAACATAGAAAACCTATAGGAGATCAAAATCTTCAAAATCCTGCCCAAAGTGCTATATTTGTGACTAATACTAGCTAAAAGATAGTGTCTAATATATTGGACAATGCAACCACCGAAATGATAAAGGAAGAACATTGAGGACAGTGGTGGAATATATAGACACATAGATGTTCAGTAAATATTTTCTAATAGATTTATTCATTTCATACAAAGTTCTGACTTACTTAGTAATTCCACACAAAACAAAAAAGAAACAAAAGCAACAAAAGGCTTCCTCTCAATAGCATGTTTTGTTTGGCGGTTCAGAAAAAAATGTAGATAAGAATTACCCTAAAGGACAACAGAGCACTTTTCCTAATCAACCAAAAAAGTTTATTTTGGACAGTGGTTCTGATACTTGAGCATGCATCAGAATTGCCAAGATTTCCAAGTCCCACCTTCAGAGTTTCTGATTCACCAGGTCTAGGGTGGTGCCCGGTAACTTGTATCTCTAACACCTTCCCAGGTGATGCTGATGCTGCAGGTCATAGGGTAACTGGGACTGAGGAGTTTTATAGGACTTGGGACTTTTAGTGTTTAAAACTGAGGCAAACCAGAGTGTACTGACACAGGTCCCAGGCCAACCAGGGTGGTTGGTCATCCTACTGGTCTCGGACCAGACTTTGAGAACCATTAGTCTTGGAGGTGGGATGGTAACCAGCAAGATACCCTACATGTTCAGACAATACCAGTGTCTCATACTGTTTCAGCTCGAGATAGCCTAACTCAGTGATCACACCAATTCATAAAACAAAGAGGTACTTGAAAATTCAGTGTACATTGTCTGGTGAGCTCTCCCAACTTAATTTCTAGTCCTCTGCCCTGCCCCCCCTCCCCGACTCAAGTCTCTGGACTGAAAGGGACCTCCACTTGAGCTCTTCCCTTTCTCCAGGTGGAACCTGCTTTGAAGCAAGGAATATAGAACCACTGTGGGAGGCACTGTGAAAGAGCAGGCTCCTGGGTCAGACAGATCTGCATTTGAATCTACCACTTCTTAGCCATGCAGTGTTGCTTAAGTCGGTCAACCTTCCTGAGCTTGTTTCATGTAGAAAATGAGTAGCATAATGCCTTCCTTATAGGCATTGTTATGAGACCCGTTGTGAGAATGAAAGTGAAGGTATGAACTGAGTCATATGTATGGTACCTGGCACATAGTAGGAACAAAATAAGTGGAAGCTATAATCGTAAAAATCCTAAGGTCTGAGGCCCATTACTGGCTAGCTAAAGATCATAGCAAAAATACTAAAATAGAAAGTTCGCCCCTCCACAAAGAGTTGTAGTCACTGATATGAGGTACTTTGACTTTGTTTTGTGGCTTGAAGTGAAAGCACAGAAGAGATGTCAAAGAAGTCAGTTATGTTACAGACAGAAAATTCAAAGAGAAATAATTCTTCTGCCTACCTGGAGAGTAAGCAATGTTAATGAGTTCAGAATAATTTTAAATATTTTCAGTTAACAGATTTTTCTCTCTTTACCCACCCAAAAAACGTCAGCCATATTTTTAAGTAGGTGGTTTGTTTCCTCATCCTCACAGGCATCTAACATGTTCAGGCTCCTCTCTAACTTTGAGTGGGGCAACATTCAGTTTTCTCTCTGCACACCATTTAGGCAGCCCTGCATGTCACTTATCTGATTTTCACACATTGTATGTCTTTTTTCCCCCAACTCTTTGCTCTTATATATAATAGAAAAAAAAACTAATAACCTCAGTATTTATGTTGAGGAATGGGTAGGTTCATCAGAATGAACTTCAGGACATATTTTTACTTATAATTTTCTTTACCAACAGAATAAGAATTTGCTTACAACATGATGCTGTGCTACTCCTTTTTTCCTATGTGTTTGAATTCACACATTGAAACTGAGGAGGTTTGGACTGGAAGATTGTGTTTCCACAGCTCAGAAACTTATTCTCATCAAAATATGTTAGATTCTGTGCATGGGCAATCTGAGCTACTCTGCCTTTTTAAGGGATGGGTATCTGCCTCATTCGCACATATGATGCATGTGTTGTCACAAAAGGATTAATCATAGTTAAGATTTCTATGATGCTTACTGTGTACCAGGTACTGTTGTAACTTTTCCCTCTCAATCTTTCTTTTTCTCTCTCTCACTCTCTTTCTCTCATATCAGATTGCTGGGAACCCACTTCCAGAGCTTTCATAAACATCTTTCTAGGGTCTTTCCTTCCAAAGGCAGACTGCAACACTAGTGTACATATCTCTCTGCCCAAGAGTTACTGCTTGTGGGAGATGGGGATGGATCTTTCACACTCAGACTGGGTGCTATCCATATATATACAAGAAATGCCGTGCAGTGGGGAGTCAGGAGTAGGAAGAGAAAGGAGGTGGTGGGTTGATTTTCCCTGTGCTGCCAAAATTTTATGAACTCTGAGGAGTCCAGAAATTTTGCAAACCTAGACTTCCATGTTGTTATAAAGGTATATTTATCAAGGTAGGAGGATAGAACATATTTTATTTAACAGTTTGTTAAACTTATTTGGACATATGGTATATGGAGCTCCATTTGTACACTCGTCTCAGTTCCCCACACATGATAAGGAGTCCGGACTTGTTTAAGGCTGTGGGTACATAGGTGTACCCAGAAGGTCTGAAAATGCTACCAGTGAGGTGGGGGTAGAGGAAGAAGGGAAGGAGGACATATACCTGGCTGGGGCTAACTCATCACTGCTCCTCAAAGATACATCTGGAAAATTCCAGTGAAATAAGTGGTTTAGTACATAGATTCTTGAACCAGACTCTCTGAGTTTTAATCCTGACTCTATAACTGGTTAGCTGTATAATCTTGAGTAATTCCCTTAACTCCTGTGTTTCTCAATTTTCTCATCTGTCAAATGAGGATGATATTAGTCTATTCCATATGGTACTAAAGTACTTAAAATAATGTCTGGCATACAGTATGTACCACACAATTGTTACCTTTTAAAATTATTTCTACCTTTGGCTAGTTGGATGTGATATGAAAATATCCTGTGGGAATTCTCAGCGAGGTATCCTTAGTCATCTGATGCTTTCTCCAGTTTCCAGGAGAATATGAGCACCCTAGAAGATGAATAGAATGGAAAGAGGTATTCCTGAAATGGGCTTCTCTATAGGGTAGAAGGAGGGGAATTAGGCTAGGGGTTGTCTCTCACTCGTATTTGGCCTCAGAGAGTGGAAGGGAGGCCTGGGTGATGATCATCTGGGGTGAGTGTGTGCAGTAGGAGTCCCACAGAGGGAAGCTGTAGCCACTTGGAAGGCTGGGTAGTCACCTGCCCTATTAGAGGCTGAAGACTATGGAATGGACAGCATGGCCCTGTATTCCTGTTATCTTTTTCTACTGACTAGGGTGTCTTGAGAAGTAACTTGACAGAGGCTGTGGTAGTAGCCACATTCGAATAATATATATTCAAATAATGTGCCACTTAGACCACAGAGTAATTTCTAAGGTCCAGAGCCCATAGGCAGTAGTGGCTTCAGCCAGAGCAAACTTCTTGGTGGGAGTAATTCCTCCTAGGCAATTTTGGGACCTGAGATTGCAGAATCTTTGATCAGATAGCTGCATTAGTGAGGGATGACTGGGAAGGATTTATGGACACTTGTAAGCACCCCTGAGGATTTCTAGAAATATTTTGTAAAAGGTTGAACTTCCTGTATTCAAACATGCTTAGAGCTATTGTGATTTTGGTGATAGTGTTAATGTGATGTCATTTGTATTTTCTGGTTGGCAAGGCCCAAGTCATTTGGATTCCAGAAGGATTTTAAACAGCTGAAAGACATGGTTAGATTTGAGACTTAGGACACCCTGATATTAGTGTAGAAATGGGATAGGAGCTTTGCAGAAGTAGCAGTTAAGAAGGGGTTACAATAGTGTTCTGGTGTTAAATGAAGGACCTAACTAAGTTGGTGAAAGGAGGGGTGGGATGGAGGGGAAAAATTTAAAAGAATACTTCAGAAACACTCAATAGGATATCATGTTTATTTAGATACAGAAGATAACAAAAAAGGAGAGGTCAAAGGTGACTCTCCAGGGGAGGGAGTTTTGTGAGAGGTCAATTAAGTCATTCTCATGATGAAATCAAGTAAGAGAATAATTAAGAAATGTCTACTGAATGGGAAAATTAGGAGGTCAGTGGGCCTTTGGTGCTTTGTCTCCAGTGGTTCATCCACTCCTGATTCATATTCTTCCTTTATGTTTTTATTTACCTTGTATGCTCTTGGGTCCTCCTGGAAGTGTTACTATTTGAGTTGGCCTTCTTGCTCTGACCTTTCCTGAAACCCAACTCTTCCCAGCTAGAATTTTTCGGCCCTGGGTCCCATTTCCTTGGGACTTCCCCAGGTGAAACAAAAGTTGCTTGCCGGATTCATACTAATGTTACAGGATTTTTTCTCCTTTAGTGCCTGCAGTTCTTGATCACACCACTTTGAAGAATGAAGAGGTAGACCAGACAAAGAGTGGTGGGCAGCAAAGCAAAGTTTATTGAGCGATAGTAAAGTTTATTAAGTGATAGTACAAAGCTCCCGAAGAGGGAAGGAACCCAAGAGGGTTGCCATTGCTTTCTTTCTTTCTTTTTTTTTTTAAAGATTTTATTTACTTATTAGAGAGAGAGAGAGAGAGAGAGAGACAGCACCAGCAGGAGGGGCAGAGAGAGAGAATCTCAAGCAGACTCTACACTGAACATGGAGCCCCATGTGAGGCTTCATCCCAGGACCCTGAGATCATGATCTGAGCAAAAACCAAGAATTGGATGCTTAACCAACTATGTCATCCAGGTGCCCCACCACTGGAGTTTCTAAGTCTAGGGATTTTTATGGACTTACTGGTGGGCTGCTTTAATCTGATTAACCCTCCATGGGCCTGTTACCCAGTCAGGTTTTTGCCATCTACCTATCACATGAAAGGGTGGAGGGCTCCTTTCAGGGTAGTGTAAAATCCTTTTAAGGATGGTTTCCTTTTAGGGCAGGGGCCCCTTGTCCCTGCCTGCCTTTCTTCCAACTATCCTTCATCACTAATGGGATCATATACGTCTCTCCCAGGAATCTGAGCATTTTAAAAGGTGATTTTAAGGGTAGTTATTTAACCCAAAGGAATTAATCTCTGGTGGTAGAAGTTTCCAGTTACATGGCATAGGGGGAAGTGGCTTGTAAAGAGGATAATCAACTCTTTTACAAAAGGAAAAACAAAAACTATGAAATCATAATAGATTTACCTCACATCAAACTAAGGACGAGATGAGGTCATTTTCTATTCCTTCATTCCAGACTATTGCTGTCTCACTCTCCCTAGTTTCCTTGTCCCTGATAGAACCCCTGCTACCCAGCTTTCCCTATCCACCATACCCTAAGCACTAGCCCTCAGTGTGATTGATACAGTTTTGCTTTGGACTCCAGACCTTGTGTGCTTCACTATATTGCTTTTCTCATCTTCTGTGTGATAACTTTCCCATGATCAGCCTCCAGCCCCTTCTCAGGCCTGCTCTGTCTTCCTGCCAAGAAACTACTCTGATTTGAGGATGAATTCCAAAATGTGATAATCACCTACAAAAACAAATGAGATAAAGATGGAATAAGTGACAGTAGAAATGTGTTTACTCTTATCTGAGGCCCTTGCTTTGGGGGACAGAAGGTGCATACAATGCTAAGCAGGCTGTCAGATTGTGGGTAAGAACATTAGCCTTGGGGAGATCCTATAATCAGAGGAAAGATAATTGGGATTTGGGAAAGTGGCCAAGGGGTAAGGAAGGAATATGTGGCAGCAGACAATATAGTTTTATGTGGATGTGGGCATAGGAAATCTGACTTTAAAAATGCAAAGTTTGAGATTTCTAATCATAATAACAAGAGCAACTACTGTATGCTAAGCACTTTCCATGTATTTTATCTCATTTTCTCCTCACAACAACTTTGTAAGGTAGGTACTGATATTATCCTCATTTTAAGATAAAACAGTGGCATCTTAGAGAGGTAAATTAGCTTGCCTGAGGTCACATGGCTAGTAAGGTGTAGAGCCGGGAATGACACTCAGGCCAAACTTGTCTCCAGAAACCACACTTTAATCATTTAGTATAGACCAGGTACCATCGTGAGCACTTTACATGTACTCTACCATTTAAGCCTTACAACAGTGCTATGACATAGGTGCTATTATTATCCTAACTTTATAGGTGAGGAAACAGACACATAGAAATGATAACACTTGTCTCTTTAATAAATAGAGCCAGTGCTCTAATCCATTACTCTGTAAACACAAGCCACACCATATGAGACAAACAGGAAAATTCCAAAGCAAAGAAATGGTATAAGCTATGAAGATGAAGAATGGATCATTGATAGGCCAAGATATAAATCGTAACAGGGATGGGTGGCAGTAGATGGGTTTGTTAAGCCCCCATGTATGTTCTTGATTTAGCATCTTTTAATCAGTGAATGAGCTCTGTTAGTTAGCCAACTTGATTTTAAGGTGGATTCTAACATTCCATAGCACCTTCTGAAGAAGTTAACTAATTTAGATGGCTCACTAATATCTGCTATCAGGTCTTATGTAAAGTTCAATTTATGGCTTTGTCCATAATCTTGAAACAAAATTGCTGCCAATGAGATTTCAGCAGACATTAATCCCATAATTCCCTCTCTGTTATGGGTCCAGCTACCTCTCTCATTTCGTATATGACTGTATTTCTCATTCTACTCTAGTCCTGATGGACTTCTTGCTGTACTTTGAATACTACAAGTTCATAGCTGCCTATATGCCCAATGCCTAGGAAAATGGTTGGCACATAGTAGACACTTAAATATTTGTTGGATGATCAAAAGTTCCTGGTACATTGAAGAGATAGGATATTAAGCCCAGGTGGAGACATTTACCTTAGCTAGGAGGGATGCTGGTTCATTTATTATAACAGGAGGAAAAGAGGATAATAATAACAATACCCCAAATAGAAAATAGTTAAATAGGGCTTACAATTCCAAGAACTTTACACATATTAACTCATAAAATTTTACTCTATCAATTAGGGGTGTCTGGGTGGCTTAGTCACTTAAGTGGCCAGCTCTTGGTTTTGGCTCAGGTCATGATCTTGGGGTCCTGGGATTGGGCCTTGTGTTGGGCTGTGCACTCAATGGGGAGTCTGCTTGAGAATTCTGTCTCTCCCTCTCCCTGTCCCCTTCCCCCAGTGTGCGCGCTCTCTCTCTCTCTCTCACAAATAAATAAATAAATCTTTAAAGAAACAAGTCTATTAATTGGCTATTACTACTATCTATATATTATAAAAAAACAAAAAGCTCAATAAGGCTATATGATTTGATAAAATTCACACAGCTAGTGAGTAGTAGAGCTGGCTCTTAACTGTAAAAGGATAATATACACAGGTGTTAGGTAGGCCTTTATGTTTAGAATCAAGAAGAGGAGAGCATTTATGTCTAATAGTTTCAATTTTCTCTGTAATTTGCTGAGAGAGAGGGAGGAGGATGGCGTCAAGGGATGGAGGTTTGAGGAGAATGGAGAAAATTTGAAGTAGTCCGTGGAGGGTGGGAAATAGAATTGACCAAAGACATACATTAGGATTGCAGGTGGTGTTGAGAATATGTATGAGGATGGTGGTCATGAACACACTGTGGTCCTAGTCTTCCATGTATATGACTTTGTCTAGCAATTATTGATCACTTTGATACAGACTTGGTGAAAGTGGACAGTAGTGTTCATCCAGGATTAAGGTTTTGCCAGATGCGTGTGATGAAATGACAGAGAAGTAAGAGACTTTAGGGTATTGACAAGAATTATTGAAAATATATAACTGAGGGATCTAAATTGGATAAAAAGCAAGGTAAAGAAAGACTAGCTGATGTACCGAGAGAAAGCGAAGAAGTCAGTGAATTGGATATTCTAATGAAGTCAAAGAATAGTTGTAGTAAGAAATACTTGAACATGCAAAGTGGAAAGAACATAGGTTATGGACAGAGAACAGAATGTTGGAGTTACTGATATGGAAGATGAAGTAGGTTCAGGGATATTAGGGATGGGTGGTTAAGCTGGAGTCAAGGGGCAATTTGGAAGTCAAGGAACTAAGAAACCAGGGATTTGGAAGAGCCGTCTATATGGATATTGATGTCACTAAGAATGATGACAAGGCCTGGGTTGGGGAGGATAATGCCGAAGTTGGTAAATGAAGGAATTGCTGACAGCTATAGAAAGAGGAAGAGAGGGAGACTGGTATAGTTAGATGATGTAAGCCAAAAGAGAGGTTTACAAGAGTAGAGAGCACTAGAAAAAGCAATGGGGAGCAATGGTGACACCTGCTAAACTTCTGGCCCTGAGGTACTTGGGGTATGGGAAAATAATCAGCTCTCTTCCGAGTGCTGCAGGAGGAAGCAGTGTCTACATTCCATGATTTACCTTAGTTTCCCATATACCTAAGAGTTCTCCTCCTTGTTCTTTTCTCCCCTGATTATTTTCATATATTGACTACTGTGTGTATGTGTGTGTGTGTGTGTGACACACACACTAAACAAGACTAAGACAATCACTGATCACGTTTTAGAAAAATTCTAGTTCAGATGATAGACTCACCCAGTTAAGAAAGGGGTTTTTAGATGCTGCCTAACAGCTCTTTGGAACTCTAGGTAGAGCAGGGTTAGATGAAGAAAGTTTTCGAAAATAATCTTTAAAAGGCCTGGAGGTCCTGCAGCTCTCCTCTACCAGCCTGGAGATGTCAGAGAGCTGTAGCAAGAGCTCCATGAGTGGCTAGGAGCAGAAGTGGGCCTGCTGTGTGTGTTTCACACAAACCAGTGCCTTAAGGGGCCAGTCAGATGCTGCCTTCAGTGCAATTGCTTCACATAAGTTGTTGAAGAGTTAAATGCCTGAGAGTATTTCCTGGCTTGGTGGTGGGAAATGAAATCCTCTTATCTTTGGAAAGGCCATCATTATTCCTTTCCAGGGTGTGATGAATCAGAAGGAGGGAGAAAGGGTGGGAGAGACAGAGAGGGGGAGGAGGGAAAGAGAGAGAGAACAAGAGTGAGCTAACTTACATGTCATTCAAGCAACAGCTCTGCTCTATTTAGTCTCTTTTACATTGAGCAAGCACCAAGTCTTGGACTGTGGCTAGATCTCATCTTCAATCAAGTCTTCCTTTGGGCTTTCCTGGTTTAATTAGCTCTGGTCAGTGTAGTGACAATCTTACCTAGGAAACCAAGGGAATAGTCACTGCGCTAAACGCAGGTCTAGCAGGGAGCCAGGGCACGGACTGGCTCTTAGGTTTTTATTTATTCTCAGGACCCTTCTCTCTAAGGATTTTTGGGTTGACTTCAGAAGCAGGACATTTTATACAGTCTTTTTTAAAGATTTATTTATTTGAGAGAGAGAGAAAGAGAGAGGGAACGAGCATGAGCAGGGGCAGGGGCAGAGAGAGAGGGAGAGAGAGAATCTCAAGCAGATTCCCCACTAAGCTTGGAGCCTGACATGGGGCTCGATCTCACAACCTGAGATCATGACCTGAGCCAAAATCAAGAGTTGGACACTTAACCGACAGAGCCACCCAGGTGCCCCTACACAGTCATTTTGAAACAGATGGCATCAGGAGAGCTCTATCAAACTATAAAAGCACTGTTTATTTTTAATTATCAATAATTTTCACAAGATATGCTTAATGGACCCCTGAGCCAGGCTAATCCATACGCCATGCTGAGAGCCTTGTATAGTTTACTACTTGGCTGTATGGAATAATGGTTAAACCAGGTTAACCTAGACTTCTTGGGTCTAAGTCCTGTCCTAGCACTTACTAACCATGTGACCTCAAGAAGGATACATGGTCTCTCTAGACTTCAATTCTCTCTTTAAGATGTAATGATGATAATAGTCCTATGGGTGTGTAGTAGTTAACACAGTACCTTAGTGAGGGGTGGAGCAAGATGGCGGAGGAGTAGGAGACCTGGGTTTCGTCTGGTCCCAGGAATTCAGCTGAATAGGGATCAAACCATTCTGAACACCTACGAACTCAACAGGAGATCGAAGAAAAGAATAGCAACAACTCTCTGAACAGAAAAGTGACCAGTTTCTGGAAGGTAGGACGTGTGGAGAAGTGAATCCGAGGCGATGTTCGAGAGGATAGACGGCGGGGGAGGGGGCCTCCGTTGGCCACTTCTGGCAAGTGATAGAGCCGCGGAGCACAAAATCTGAACTTTTAGAAGTCGGCTCCGCTGAGGGACGTCGCTCCAGTGGCTAAGCGGGGAGTGGAACCCTTGTGGGACAGTGTGGTCTCAGGACCGTCAGGGTCACAGAAAGACCGGGGGTGCCTGAGTGCGGCAGAGCTCCCAGGTATCAGAATGGGGAAGCCGGCTGCAGAGACGGAGCCGAGGTGCGGGCTCTCAGCTCAGGGTTGCCATAAACTGTGATCTGTGGCCCGGTCGGGCCACTGCTCCTCCAGCAGGGACCCAATAAGCGGCAGATCCAGGGAGACTCCCCTTCCTCCCCCGGGAAGAGTGGCACAGGAGCACACCATAGGGATCTGCTGGGTTTGTAGACTCCACACTGAGTTGGGTGCCAGAGATAGAAACGCTCGGTCACAGGCCGGGTGAGCACGGAGTGCAGCCAAAGACGGGGGAGACAGGAGTGAGTGACTGCTTTTCTTTGGGGGCGCACTGAGGAGCAGGACCCCAAGTTCTCGGCTCCTGCGGGTGGAGATTGGGAGGCCGCCATTTCACTCTCGTCCTCCAAGGCTGTGCTGAAAACTTGCAGGGAACAAAAGATCCCGAGAGCAAACCCGAGCAGATTATTTAGCCCAGACTGGCAAGGATGGGGCAATTCCGCCCCCGGCAAAGACATTTGGGAACCACGGCAACAGGCCCCTCCCCCAGAAGATCAGCAAGAACAGCCAGCCAAGGTCAAGTTTACCGATCAATGAGAAGGGCAGAACTCCAGAGCTAGGGGAATACTGCACATAGAATCCATGGCTTTTTTACCATGATTCTTTAGTCTTTCAAAGTTAATTTTTTTAACTGTCTTTTTTTTTTGAATTTTTCTTTTTCCCTTTTTCAACCAACATCTTATCAATCGCTTTTTTAAGAAACATTTTTATTTTTCATTTTTAGAGTCATATTCTATCCCTTCATAGTAGTCACCCTTATTTTTGGCATATGTATATAAGTTGTTCTTTCTTTAAAATTTTGAGATACAGTTTCTTCTAACAGATCAAAATATACCCTAAATCTCTGGTGTATGGCTTTGTTCTAGTCTCCTGCCTGATCACATTCTCTCCCTTTTTTTTCCTTTTTTTTAATCCTCTTTGTTCTTTTTTCAAACAACCTCTAAACTTAACAATTCCTTTTATAAAATTTTTTATACTTTTCATCTTTACAGTCATATTCCATCCCTTCATCGTATCAACCCTTATTTTTGAACATATATGTTTTTCTTTCTTTAAAATTTTAGGAGGCATTTTCTTCTAACAGACCAAAATACACCCAAAATCTAGTGTGTGGCACTGATCTGTGCACCAGCCTGATCATATTTGATCATATTCTGTTTTTGTTTTGTTTTGTTCTCTTTTTGTTTTTATCTTTATCTTTTCTTTTTCTTTTTCTTTTTTCTTTCTTTCCCTTTCTTTTCCCCCGGCTTCAGGTCTTTTCTGATTTGTTTAGAGTATATTTTCTGGGGACGTTGTTACCCTGTTAGCATTCTGTTCTCTCATTCATCTATTCTCCTCTGGACAAAATGACAAGATGGAAAAAATCACCTCAACAAAAAGAACAAGAGGTAGTACCAACTGCCAGGGACCTACTCAATATGGACTTTAGTATGATGTCGGACCTAGAGTTCAGAATGATAATTTTAATGATACTACATGGGCTTGAAAAAAGCATGGAAGTTATAAGAGAAACCCTTTCTGGAGAAATAAAAGAACTAAAATCTAACCAAGTTGAAATCAAAAAGGCTATTAATGAGGTGCAATCAAAAATGGGGGCTCTAACTGCTAGGGTAGATGAGGCAGAAGAGAGAATCAGCGATATAGAAGACGAAATGATGGAAAATAAAGAAGCCGAGAAAAAGAGATAAACAACTACTGGATCACGAGGGCAGAATTCGAGAGATAAGTGATACCATAAGATAAAACAACATTAGAAGAATTGGGATCCCAAAAGAAGAAGAAGGAGAGAGAGGGCAGAAGGTATATTGGAGCAAATTATAGCAGAGAACTTCCCTAATTTGGGGAAGGAAACAGGCATCAAAATCCAGGAGGCACAGAGAACCCCCCTCAAAATCAGTCAAAATAGGTCAAAACCGCGACATCTGATAGTAAAACTTACGAGTCTCAGAGACAAAGAGAAAAAAATCCTGAAAGCAACTCAGGAGAAGAGATCTGTAACCTACAATGGTAGAAACATTTGACTGGCAACAGACCTATCCACAGAGACCTGGCAGGCCAGAAAGGACTGGCATGATAAATTCAGAGCACTAAATGAGTAAAATATGCAGCCAAGAATACTATATCCAGCTAGGCTGTCACTGAAAATAGGAGAGATAAAAAGCTTCCAGGACAAACAAAAACCAAAGGAATTTGCAAACACGAAACCAGCCCTACAGGAAATATTGAAAGGGGTCCTCTAAGCAAAGAGAGAGCCTAAAAGCAACATAGACCAGAAAGGAACACAGACAATATACAGTAACAGTCACCTTACAGGTAATACAATGGCACTATTCCTATCCTTCAATAGTTACCCTGAATGTAAATGGGCTAACTGCCCCAATCAAAAGGCACAGGCTATCAGATTGGATAAAAAGGCAAGACCCATTGATAGGCTGGCTGCAAGAGACTCATTTTAGACCCAAAGACACCCCCACATTGAAAGTGAGGGGGTGGAAAACCATTTACCATGCTAATGGACACCAAAAGAAAGCTGGGGTGGCAATCCTTATATCAGAAAAATTAGATTTTAAACCAAAGACTGTAATAAGAGATGAGGAAGGACACTATATCCTACTTAAAGGGTCTATCCAACAAGAAGATCTAACAATTGTAAATATCCATGCCCCTAACATGGGAGCAGCCAATTATATAAGGCAATTAATAACAAAAGCAAAGGAACACATTGACAACAATACAATAATAGTGGGGGACTTTAACACCCCCCACACTGAAATGGACAGATCATCTAAGCAAAAGATCAATAAGGAAATAAAGACTTTAAATGACACACTGGACCAAATGGACTTCACATATATATTCAGAACATTCCATCCCAAAGCAACGGAATACACATTCTTCTCTAGTGCCCATGGAACATTCTCCAGAAGAGATCACATCCTAGGTCACAAATCAGATCTCAATCGATACCAAAAGATTCGGATTATTCCCTGCATATTTTCAGACCACAATGCTTTGAAACTAGAACTCAGTCACAAGAGGAAAGTCAGAAAGAACTCAAATACATGGAGGCTAAAGAGCATCCTACTAAAGAAGGAATGGGTCAACCAGGAAATTAAAGAAGAATTAAAAAAATTTATGGAAACAAATGAAAATGAAAACACAACTGTTCAAAATCTCTGGGATGCAGCAAAGGCAGTCCTAAGAGGAAAGTATATAGCAATATAAGCCTTTCTCAAGAAACAAGAAAGGTCTCAAGTACACAACCTAACCCTACACTTAAAGGAGCTAGAGAAAAAAACAACAAATAAAGGCTAAACCCAGCAGGAGAAGAGAAATAATCAAGATCAGAGCAGAAATCAATGAAATAGAAACCAAAAGAACAGTAGAACAGATCAACAAAACAAGGAGCTGGTTCTTTGAAAGAATTAACAAGATTGATAAACCCCTGGCCAGGTTTATGAAAAAGAAAAGAGAAATGACCCAAATGAACAAAATCATGAATTAAAGAGGAGAGATCACAACCAATACCAAAGAAATACAAACAATTATAAGAACATATTATGAGCAACTATATGCCAATATATTAGATAACCTGGAAGAATTGGATGCATTCCGGGAGATGTATCAACGACCAAAATTGAACTAGGAAGAAATAGAAAACCTGAACAGACCTATAACCACTAAGGAAATTGAAGCAGTCATCAACAATCTCCCAACAAACAAAAGCCCAAGGCCAGATGGCTTCCCAGGGGAATTCTACCAAACATCTAAAGAAGAATTAATACCTATTCTTCTGAAACTCTTCCAAAAAACAGAAATGGAAGGAAAACTTCCAAACTTGTTTATGTGGCCACCATTACCTTGATCCCCAAATCAGATAAAGACCCCATCAAAAAGGAGAATTACAGACCAATATCCTTGATGAACATGGATGCAAAAATTTTCACCAAAATACTAGCCAATAGGATCCAACAGTACATTAAAAGGATTATTCACCACGACCAAGTGGGATTTATCCCTGGGCTGCAAGGTTGGTTCAACATCTACAAATCATTCAATGTGATACAATACATTAACAAAAGAAAGAACAAGAATCATATGATCCTCTCAATAGATGCAGAACAAGCATTTGACAAAGTACAGCATCCTTTCTTGATCAAAACTCTTCAGAGTATAGGGATAGAGGGTACCTACCTCAATATCATAAAAGCCATCTAGGAAAAACCTACAGCGAATATCATTCTCAATGGGGAAAAACTGAGACCTTTCCCCCTAAGGTCAGGAATGCGGCAGGGATGTCCACTCTCACCACTGCTATTCAACATAGTATTAGAAGTCCTAGCCACAGTAATCAGACAACAAAACCAAATAAAAGGCATCCAAATCGGCAAAGAGGAGGTCAAACTCTCACTGTTTGCAGATCATATGATACTATATGTGGAAAACACAAAAAACTCCACCCCAAAACTGCTAGCACTCATACAGGAATTCAGTAATGTGGCAGGATATAAAATCAATGCACAAAGATCAGTGGCATTCCTATACACCAACAAGACAGAAGAAAGAGAAATTAAGGAGTCAATCCCATTTCCAATTCCATCCAAAACCATAAGATACCTAGGAATAAATCTAACCAAAGAGGCAAAGGATCTGTACTCAGAAAACTATAAAATACTCTTGAAAGAAATTGAGGAAGACACAAAGAAATGGAAAAATGTTCCATGCTCATGGATTGGAGCAAAAAATATTGTGAAGATGTCAATGCTACCTAGATCAATCTACACATTCAATGCAATCCCCATCAAAACACTGTCCACTTTTTTCAAAGAAATGGAACAAATAATCCTAAAATTTTTATTGAACCAGAAAAGACCCCAAATAGTCAGAGGAATGTTGAAAAAGAAAAGCAAAGCTGGCGGCATCACAATGCTTCATTTCAAGCCCTATTACAAAGCTGTGATCATCAAGACAGTATGGTACTGTCACAAACACAGACACATAGATCAATGGAACAGAATAGAGAGCCCAAAAATGGACCCTCAACTCTATGGTCCACTAATCTTTGACAAAGTAGGAAAGAATGTTTAATGGAAAAAAGACAGTCTCTTCAACAAATGGTGTTGGGGAAATTGGACAGCCACATGCAGAAGAATGAACCTGGACCATTTCCTTACACCACACACAAAAATAGACTCAAAATGGTTGAAAGACCTAAATGTGAGACAGGAATCCATCAAAATCCTAAAGGAGGTCACAGGCAGCAACCTCTTTGACCTCAGCCGCAGCAACTTCTTCCTAGAAACATCGCCAAAGGCAAGGGAAGCAAGGGCAAAAATGAACTATTGGGACTTCATCAAGATAAAAAACTTTTGCACAGCAAAAGAAACAGTCAACAAACCCAAGAGACAAC
Organism: Zalophus californianus; assembly: GCF_009762305.2. NCBI lineage: Eukaryota > Metazoa > Chordata > Mammalia > Carnivora > Otariidae > Zalophus > Zalophus californianus. Next base: position 43,602,557 of record NC_045612.1, on the reverse strand, counting down.
CAACAGAATGGGAGAAAATATTTGCAAATGACATATCAGATAAAGGACTAGTATCCAAAATGTATAAAGAACTTATCAAACTCAACACCCAAAGAACAAATGATCCAATCAAGAAAGGGGCAGAGGACATGAAGAGACATTTTCCCAAAGAAGACATCCAAATGGCCAACAGGCACATTAAAAAGTGCTCAACATTGCTCAGCATCAAGGAAATCCAAATCAAATCCTCAATGAGATACCAGTTCATACCAGTGAGAATGGCTAAAATTAAGAAGTCAAGAAGCAACAGATGTTGGTGGGGATGTGGAGAAAGGGGAACCCTTAGTACACTTTTGGTGGGAATGCAAACTGGTGCAACCACTCTGGAAAACACTATGGAAGTTCCTCAAAAACTTGAAAATAGAGCTACCACATGATCCAGCAATTGCACTACTCAGTATTTACCCTAAAGATAGAAACATAGCGATCCGAAGGAGTATGTGCACCCCGATATTTATAGCAGCAATGTCCACAATAGCCAAACTATGGAAAGAGCCAAGATGTCCTTTGACAAATGAATGGATAAAGAAGAGGTGATATATATATACAATGGAATATTATGCAGCCATCAAAAAGAATGAGATCTTGCCATTTACAATGACGTGGATGGAACTGGAGGGTATTATGCTGAGTGAAATAAGTGAATCAGAGAAAGACATGTATCATATGACCTCACTGATATGAGGAATTCTTAATCTCAGGAAAAAAACTGAGGGTTGCTGGCGTGATGGGGGGTGGGAGGGATGGGGTGGCTGGGTGATAGACACTGGGGAGGGTATGTGCTATAATTTGTGCTGTGAATTGTGCAAGACTATTGAGTCACAGATCTGTACCTCTGAAACAAATAATGCAATATATGTTAAGAATAAAAAGAAGAGGAAAGCAGGAGGGGAAGAATGAAGGGGGCGGAAATCGGAGGGGGAGACGAACCACGGGAGACGATGGACTCTGAAAAACAAACTGAGGGTTCTAGAGGGGAGGAGGGTGGGAGGATTGTTTAGCCTCGTGATGGGTATTAAAGAGGGTACGTTCTGTATGGAGCACTGGGTGTTATGCAGAAACAATGAATCATGGAACACTACATCAAAAACTAATGATGTAATGTATAATGATTAACATAACAATAAAAAATTAAAGAACATAGTACCTTAGTAAATGATTAGTCAATATCAGCTCTTATTATTATTTTATTTTAAATTTAAAATTTTATGTGTATATATTCATTGAATCATCAGTATAGACAAAGATTGACTGGGTTACCCTCTAGTCCTGTTTTAAAAATATAAAGACATACACTCATATTAAATATATGTACATTTAGTAAGAGTTCTACAGAAACTGTTCAGTCTATAAATGAAAATAAATAATCATGTTTTGGTTTTTCCCATAACACTTTCTAATATATATCTGATCAAATAAAACTTGTGTAATTAGGAAGCCTATAAATATCAAAGTTGCCCATCTTCTAGATATTTCAATGGGAACTATAAATTTTTTTTCAAGCTGTAACAATATCATTAAAAGTAAATTTTAACTCTGAAGGAACACTAGAAGAATTTGAGAAATAAACCTTTTGGAAAGTAAGTGAATATCCCCTCTTCTCAGAATGATCAGTGGCCCTTTTTGAGATGAACCTGTCTGATAACAATTTGGTTAAATGTGGAGCAATTGCAAGATGTGCCTAACCCTTCCACCCAATCCCTGACTCCTCCCTCATCTTCACTTCATCTGTGATCCTATTTTTCACATTGAGTTGAAGACCAGAACAGATAAACAGCAAAAATATAAGATCAGTCTTCAATCTCCTTTCCTTCTTCTTTTCTACTCTTTTCCTCCTAAATGCCTACTTAAGGTCTCCATCGCTCTTGCTTTCCCTGGCTCTCCCTAGTAGTGCTCCCTCCATGGTTCCCTCTCTAAAAGTTTGCCTTTGTCCTTTATTCCCCTCCCCCCAACCAAATAGTTCTGTCCTATATTCTGTCCTCTGGCTGATATGATATAGTAATACATACTGTGTTGGTAGCTGATAATTTTTAAATTTTGTTTCTTATTTCCAAAATAAGATGATCACATTTTAAAAGTTTAGGGATGAAAGAAATAGAGGAAGTGTCATGAGAGCATGAAATGGGTAACCCTATGCTTATCTGTGGGTACATGGAGGGTCTGCCTGGAGAAGGGACATTTTGAACAGAAATCTGAAGGATGAATAGGAAGTATTTGGATGAAGAGGGGTATGGGTGAAGGGCATGCCAGGCAGAGAGACTATTCAAAGACTCAGAGGTGGGAAGAAGCTTGACACATAAGAGGAACTCAAAGAAGGCCAGTGTGAATGGGAACATATAGATGAGGCTGGGGAAGTAGACAGGGGCCAGATGATTTGGGCCTTATAGGCCATGATAAGGATTTTGGACTTCATCCTAAAAGTAGTAGAAAGCCATTAAATTTTTTTGAGCATTACAGTAACATGATCAGATTTGTGTTTTGAATGAAGAACTACACCTTTCTTGGTTTCAGTCAGAGCTGGTCCCAGTTTACCTGACTGTGATTCTGTTTTCTTTCCATTTGAATATGATTTTTCTCTAGAAAGGGAGAGATGGTATACTCATTAAGGAAAACTCAAGAGACAGCTATTTGATTTTGGAAATGGGTCTCTTTAAATCTCTTGTGTTTTCCTGTTAGGATCATGCCCCCACCCCTTTTAAAAAACTATTTATTTATTTAGAGAGCAAAAGAGTGAGTGAGCAGGGAAGGAACAGAGGGAGAGGGAGGGGAAGAGAATCTCAAGCAGACTCCAAGAATCTCAAGCATATTCCATGCTGAGTCTAGCGCCCCATGTAGGGCTCAGTCTCCTGACCCTGAGATCATGACCTGAGCTCACACCTATGCTTAACTCACTGAGCCACCCAGGCACCTCACTTCTAAAGCTACTGTTCTTGGAGAAGGTGACACACCAGGTCTCCTGAATCAAATTATGAAGGCTGTTCAATCAAGCCCTTATCCTATGGACTGGGTAACATCTTCTGAATCACTAAAATGACTCCTAAGTATTTCTCAGACTGAACAGGTCACCATTGGATTGCCACTGCATTCAATACTGAGAACACTCAATATCAATACTATTTTTTGGCTTTGAGGCTGAATAACACATCAAAATGGGTAATTGAATGATTTACTGTTCTTTAGGGTGGTTACATTTTATGGAGGCAGCCTAAATGGAATTAATTGTGGGCTAATTAAAGTGCTCCCTGCTTCTCACTCAAGTTCCCCCTTGGGCATTGGCTGCAATGAGTTGTGCAAGTTGCAGAAAACTGTAAATTATGACTTGGCTTAAAGAAAAACGGATTGCTTTTCTAATACTTATTGAACACTTAAAACAGATGTTTAAATCTCTACAAGTTTTAGATAATTAAAATTATAAATCTGTGCTCTTTGAACAGGAACATGAGTAGGGATCAGAGGTATAAATAGTACCATGCTGAGGTGATTCATCTTGTGGCTTCAGGTTTATTACTGTAACAAGGGCTGTCCCCAGGCAAATAGCAAAGCAGAGAAGTTTGTCTTTGCTTCCTCTTTACCTCCCAGCATCCTAGACCCCCGAGCTGCCCTATAGCTGCTCAGTACTTCCTATTGTAGGACCCATCCAATGCCCGTTATTCTCTCTGACATAAAAGGTTTATCTGTCTTATATTTCATTTTCTAAAGGCTTTGTTGGATGTACTAGTTAGGGTAATGGAACTGCAGTAACAGTTAAACTCCCAACTCTCAGGGGCTTGACACAATAGTTGATTTTTCATGCACAAAAAGTCCAAAATGGGTGCTCCTAATTGGAGGCTCTTCTCTAGGGACTCATGCTACTTTCATCTTGTGGCTCTATCATCTTAATGTGTCTGTCCCAAGGTTGACATGCTTGTCTGGGTCAAGCTGGCAGAAGAAGGAGGGGGATGGAGAATCATGTGTGTGAGGTTTTATGAGCCCGACCGGAAGTGTAGCTTGTGCTCACTGTCTATGGGCATGCCTAACTTCATTGGAGGCTTGGAGGTATACTCTAGCTGTGTGTTTCGGATGGAGAGAAAATGAGTTTGATGGATGGCCATTCAGTCTCTTGGTGACTAAAGCAAACCTGATAACTTTGTAGTAAGGAGTTAGTGGCCTACCCTCCCACTTTTGGATTTTCATTTCAAATGGAGCTTTTGGGGAAAAAAAAGATATATAGTTAGAAAACTGGTTGATGTATTAAACTGGGAACCACTATTGTTTCATTGACTTTCAGTTACATATCAAATGTCATCTGCCCAAACTTCTCTAAATCCTTGATAATGACAGAAGGAATACATTTTGTGCCACACAAAGTGCTCTCTTTCTGTCTCTCTTGCTGTATCTCTCTCTCTCTCTCTCTCTCTCACACACACACACCCACACCCACACACATGATGGGTAGTGATGATGATGATGTTGGATGTTGATTGAAAAAGTAATGAGAAGATTTTCCTGGAAATTTCCCTCTTGAATTCAGTTGGGATTTCTGCTGAGGACTACTATGATCACAATTCCAGCATTGTTTGCCACTGAAACAGTTGTTTGAATGTTTAACCATTAAGTTATTAATCTAGTAAGGAATTGGTAGCTTAAGTTGTTTTAAAGCAAAGCATCTTCTAACATTTTACATTCACTAAATGAAAGCAATAGTATATCTAGTGAAATTTCATATATAAGTTAAGATCAAGGACATCTGAAAAATGTGAACTGGCAATTTATTCAGGTTTTATATAAGAATCTATTCGAGTTTACTTGGGCAAGAATGGGAAATTAACAAATATCTCTGTTCCTTTGCTTCTTTATCAATTTATTAGGATACTGAGAACCTTAATAAAAATAAAATAAATTTATAAGCTTTATTCAGGTCTTTATTTTTAAGCAGTTGATTTCACTTAAATGGCATTTTATTTCACTTTCCAGAAACAGCCTCTGACCTTTAAACTCTCCTTGCTGGGGGCTAAGAACTTGTCTTGTCCTATGCCAATGTCATCATATACAGATACAGTGGAGACTTACCTAGTCACTTTAGGACTAAAATAATTTCTTAAAGCAATTGGAGACACATTTTTAGGAGCAAATACTGTAATACTCCTATTATTGAGCTGGTGAAATTTTAAGAGCTTGACTCACTGGAGTTGTTAAGGATGATTTTGAAGCTGTTGTCCCTTCTTGGATAAAGTAGGTTTTATATATTCCCAATTAAGAGCCTTTAAGATATGTCAGCTCTATTCTCTTTCTGGTTCCCCCCACCTTTCCACATATTAAAAGACAAAGCTATGAAAAATTTCATTCTATAGTGCTATATCTGGTTTCAGTGCACATGGAGTTCTACTTTCTCTGAATCTTCAGGTTAAGCCTATTCTGAGTATAGTGTTCAATTTTTTTTCCCTTTCACCTTTCCTCTCCACACAAACTCTGCTCTCCACTCCACCCTTCAACCAGTATCTGAAACGTAAGTTATTCTTGGCAATAATACCCTTCTTAGTGTCCTGCATCAGCAGGAACTTTGTAATATTGATTTCCTAATTTTTGTGTATAGATTACATGTGCCTTCTGCCTTCAGGAAGCTTATGTTCATTGATAGACAATATTATGGTTGAACAGACCTTTGAAAATGACTCCTTGGAATTTTTCAGTGTGAACTCCTTCCAGTGATACCAGTGTCTTTGAACAGTTATAGTGTAGTCTTCCCATCCAAGTACTAACCAGGCCCGACCCTGCTTAGCTTCCGAGATCAGACAAGATTGGGCACGTTCAGGGTGGTATGGCCGTAGACTATAGTGTAGTCTTCATGTGAGCTCTGGAGTCAGACAAGTCTCTGTTCAAATCTGGATCAGCAAGTTCTCAGCTGTGTGATTTGGGGAAAGTTATCTAATTTCTTTGAGCCTCACTTTTCTCTTTTGGAAAGAATGATGATAGTATCTATCTCATGGGTCGTTGTATGGACGAAATTAGATAATAAATGTAAAGTAGCACAATGTCTGGCACAGAATAAACACTCCATAAATATATGATACTATTATTGCCATGGTACTTATGAAAGTCCTGATCATACTGGCCCCTGACCAGGGGACTGAGAAATAGGAGATTTGCCCATGTTAAAGAGCTAAATATTCTGTCCCTCTCTCCCTACTCTTTAGTTCAGATGAGTTCAGGGGGAAATGGCATATTGTCTTATAGCAATCATCATTCTATGATTTTAGAATAGGGAAGAAATAGCAAGGATCATCTCTGGAAACTGTCCAGGGTTCCAGTGTCAAGGGAATTGATTCCTCCTTTCCACAGGCTGAAGTAGGCCAGCACCTGGGGCAAAAGGCTTGACTCGGGACTTAAAAGGTTTATTTCTAAAGTGACAAGAAATGGGAGTCCTATACTTACTGAGTGCCAAAAATTAAAAATCTCTACAAGTTTTTAAAAGTACAAATAGTGAGAGTAGAAGAGAAACAGGAGATGAAAGCAAAGGCTCAGAAGCAGAGCAGAATGTTTTTGGAGCAGGGGAGAGGGGAGCATGAGCAAGAATAAAGGGAAGGTGAGGGAGCAGAGTTGAACATTGGCTTATTTTGTGAGTTCATGGACACAGTACATGAGTCAGTTACCTGGTCTAAATGTACACAGTTGGTTGCACAGCATTTACCCAATTTTGTCACAGCTCTGCCCCTGCAAAAATACCTGGTTTCTCGCATAGTCCAGACAAACATTCCATTTTCAAAAAGTTACAAGGGCATGTTGAAAGGCAGATGTGTCTTTTGTCGATGACATCAACACTTTCATAGGTTAGGGATGTCTTTTAATTTCCTTGTTTCTATTAGTGTCCTGTTTTAGATCTACAATTTCCAAATTATTTATATAAATTCTCTTTTGAGGGGAACAAATTCTTTATGTTCATTAGTCATGGTGCAAAGTAGTCCTTCCTTTTGTTTCTCTTCATCCCCTTTTGAATGTGATTGGCTGGTTTTTGTTATTGAAAAATCCTCTTTATCTAGTGAATTTTACTTGGCAGATACCCATTCCATTGGTCAATCCACATTCAACCTGGCAATTCATTTTGAGCTTCTATTATGTGCCCAACACGGTGTTAGATGCCATGGGGGAAATAATAGAAGGAAAAACATCCCCTCAGTCTACAGAAAGCCTAAGATTTTGTTGGAGATTACTTGGAGTTGGAAAAATTTTACAGAAGTAATATAAATCTAATATAATCAAAAGCAGAGGGTTGCCTGACTGGCTCAGTTGGTGGAGCATATGGCTCTTGATCTCAGGGTCTTGAGTTTGAGCCCCACATTGGGTATAGAGATGGCTAAAATTAACAAGTCAGGGAACGACAAATGTTGGCAGGGATGTGGAGAAAGGGGAACCCTCCTACACTGTTGGGAATGCAAGCTGGTGCAACCCCTCTGGAAAACAGTATGGAGGTTCCTCAAACAGTTGAAATTAGAGCTACCATTCGATCCAGCAATTGCACTACTGGGTATTTACCCCAAAGATACAAATGTAGGGACCCGAAGGGGTACGTGCACCCCAATGTTTATAGCAGCAATGTCCACAATAGCCAAACTCTGGAAAGAGCCAAGATGTCCATTGACAGATGAATGGATAAAGAAGATGTGGTATATATACACAATGGAATATTATGCAGCCATCCAAAGGAATGAGATCTTGCCATTTGCAACGACATGGTTGGAACTGGAGGGTGTTATGCTGAGTGAAATAAGTCAATCAGAGAAAGACATGTATCATATGACCTCACTGATATGAGGAATTCTTAATCTCAGGAACAAACTGAGGGTTGCTGGAGTGATCGGGGGTGGGAGGGATGGGGTGGCTGGGTGATAGACATTGGGGAGGGTATGTGCTACGGTGAGCGCTGTGAATTGTGTAAGACTGTTGAATCACAGATCTGTACTTCTGAAACAAATAACGCAACATATTTTGTTGCGAAAAAAGTAAAAGAAGAAGATAGCAGGAGAGGAAGAATGAAGGGGAGTAAGTCAGAGGGGGAGACGAACCAGGAGAGATGATGGACTCTGAAAAACAAACTGAGGTTTCTGGAGGGGAGGGATTGGATTAGCCTGGTGATGGGTATTGAGGAGGGCACATTCTGCATGGAGCACTGGGTGTTATGCACAAACAATGAATCATGGAACAGTACACCAAAACAAATTATGTAATATATGGTGATTAACATAACAATAAAAAAATTAAAAAAAAACAAACAGGTTTCTAGAGGGGAGGAGGGTAGGGAGATGGGTTAGCCTGGTGATGGGTATTAAAGAGGGCACATTCTGCATGGAGCACTGGGTGTTATGAACAAACAATGAATCATGGAACACTACACCAAAACAAATGTTGTAATATATGGTGATTAACATAACAATAAAAAATTAAAAAAAAATCAGGAGCAGAGACTGCAAGTCTTCCAGGTCAGTGATTTCATACACTAGTATGCTCTGGAATCATCTGTGATCAGTTGAACACACAAATTCCTGATCTTCAGGGAGCCTGATGCTATAGGGTGTGGGTGGTGCCCAGGAATCTGCATTTTATCAAGATTTCTAAGTTATTTTCTTGTCCAAGGTCTGTAAACCATACTTTAGGAAGTAGTGAACTAAAAACGTCTGTGAAAATGGGAAGACACATAAGGGCTGTGGGTGACCAGGGAAGGCTTGATTGGAATTGGGAAGGGTGAGCTGAATTTGGAGAAGAGGTGTTGGGAGGAGATTTAGAAAAGGGCTACCAGAGGTGGGGATGAGAATGGGATATGTTGCAAAGACTGGCTAGTTATTCACCAGATCGGTTTTCTTTTCTTTCTAGGCACATGAACTACATTTCCTAACCTCCACACAAGGAAATATGGCCATTTAACCGAGTTCTGGCCAATGGAATGTGGGTAGAAGTTGTAGTGTCACTTTTAGTACTGGCTCATAAAATTCTCCCATGTGATCTCCCACTGTTTCTCTTCTTCCTTCTACTGGTTTGATGTTGATGCCCTGAATCAATGGAATCAACATATTAAAGCTGGCAGAGCCTCCACCAGTGTATGGATGCACAGATAACTGTGACTATCCCTCACCCGTGAGGAACATCCATTTTGGACTTTGCTTGAGTAAGACTTCTATTGTGTTAAGCTACTGAGATTTTAGGGTTTATCTGTTAAAGCTTCTAGTATAAAGTTAACATTGAAGGGGACCAGGCTGACCAAGGCAGAGAATTTCTGGGGGTAGTCATCATTGTCTTTCTCAGGATTTTTTCAGGCTCACCATTACCCGGAATTAATGCTGGACACTAGACCTATATTATAGTCCTTCAGGTCAATTGTCTTATGAATCATAATATTTTCAAGATGCTTTTGTAAATATTTCTATGTGACCTTTAATGATCAGAGATCCTAGCTGGACATTCCTTTACTCCTTAATCCCTTTACCAAGAAGGAAAAGATCTGAAAACAAACATTTTACTGCAATAGGGAGTTCAGTTTCTTTGGACCCATTAAAGCCTTCTTGGATAAGGAAAGGTAGCTGAAAGCACATTAGCATGCGTTGGGAAGGACTTAATTCATCTCCCTCCCACATCCTGCCTTTCCCCTGCTCCACACCTGCCTACTGGCTCCTGGGAAGTAGGTTGGCTGGCTGCAGTTAAATGCAAGCACCTCCTCAAGCACTTGGTAAAAAACAGCTTTGGCATAATGATGCTCCTGCTCCTACTCCATAGAAGGGAGGTGAAAAGATATTAGCAATTGACTTAGAAACTTGTGAAGGTCTTGCCATTTGAATTCCCATAATTAGTTCGTTGCTTAATTTTTCCTGGTTATGGGTGTCTTATGTATATTTTTTTCATAGAATTTGTCACTTTTATATTTGTTAATCATTTTTTTAGTAGAAAACACTAACCTTTCTCTGGGACAGGTAACATCTAGCCCTGTGTAATTCAGAGCTCATCTTGTCTGGCAACTTCTCACTCTGCCCTCTTCTTTTCAGGGATGGATGCAGCACAACCCTGCTGACTGTTAACATGCAGCAGACTTGTGATCTGGACCAATTCTGCTATTGCATGCTGTTAAAGGTATGATCTGGAGGCCACTGTCCTACCCTAAGGATTTTTCCTGACCAGAAAGATCTCTCCCTGCCTGATTGGCTTTCTAGTATTTTCCTTCTTTCTTTCTTTCTTTCTTTCTTTCTTTCTTTCTTTCTTTCTTTCTTTCTTTCTTTCTTTCTTTCTTTCTTTCTTTCTTTCTTTCTTTCTTTCTTTCTTTCTTTCTTTCTTTCTTTCTTTCTTTCTTTCTTTCTTTCTTTCTTTCTTTCTTTCTTTCTTTCTTTCTTTCTTTCTTTCTTTCTTTCTTTCTTTCTTTCTTTCTTTCTTTCTTTCTTTCTTTCAGTTCAATTAGCCAACATATAGTACATCATTAGTTTTTGATGTAGTGTTCAATGATTCATTAGTTGCATATAACACCTAGTGCTCAACAGATCACGTGCCCTCCTTAATGCCCATCACCCAATTACCCCATCCCCCCACCCCTCCCTTCTGCAACCCTCAGCTTGGTTCCAGGAGTCCAAAGTCTCTCATGGTTTTCATTATTGAGGTATCTATTTGGGGGCCCCAACATTATCTCCAGAAAGTTTCCAGTTAAGACTCAATACAAGACACAATGACAAGAGCTAGAGTAACCCATTAACCACTAACAAAAGTTAGCTTATTAGCATTGCATGAAAAATAGGACTTTGACAGAATGGTATTCAGAGTGGAAAAAAGCTGAGCAAATAGAATACTGTCTGCTTCAGTGGAATGTCCTGGTAGAGGGGAAAGAATTCCTTGGCATTTCTTGGGCCAAGTGAGACCTCTGACAACTTGGGGAAAGTGTACCTTGGACCCCACCTCAGGGAGCCTCAGAAAGGGTGTATTCTCAAGAGAATTGGAAATGGGTGGGCAGCCACAGAAATTACAGTAAGAAATGGAATTTGGAATGGGACAGAAAAGAATAGAGAATGGAGAAGGAATAAGAAGCTTGAAATGGAAAGCAAGAGCAACGATTTGAAAACTGAGATGTCAACAGATCCCTGGAGAGAAGCAGTAGAGGGAATAACAGAATAATAGACCAAGCCACATCCCTGAGAGAATAAAGGCATATTTGCTGCTCTTTTCCATCAAACCTGGCAGCTCTTACCCTCACAGTTCTCTTTTGACCCATATATGAAGCAAATATTTAATGTTACTTGTTGGTTATCTTAATATCTGTGTTGAGCCTGCTGAAGCCATTCTGCAACCAGCTGGACTGCCACTAAAGCTCATACCATTAGCCTCACAGAGCAGGACATGGCAGTGCCTAGATAAGCAATTCAGAGACAACCAGTACATCCTTCAGTGAATATCTGAGACTATAGGCACTATCACATGTAGTCAGAGATAAAAAGTACATTCCTGACTAATTCCTGTCAGTCACCATGGAATTTCTGCTGACATTTCTCTTCTCTCTAGAATTCCTTTGGCAACTGATGGTTACCATTATTAAGGAGTACTGGCAACTCACAATAAGTTTCACTGAACCTGGCCAATAAACTGGAATTGTGTTTCCTTTTGAGTTCTCGAGGCTAATAGTGATATTGCTGTTGTTGAAATATATATAATTTTTTAAAAGATTTTATTTATTTGAGAGAGAGGGAGGGAAAGAGAGCACAGAGGGAGGAGAAGAAGACTCCATGCTCAGCAGGGAGCCCAACATGGGGCTCAATCCCAGGAGCCTGAGATGACCTGAGCCGAAGGCAGCTGCTTAACCAACTGAGCCACCCCCATGCCCCGAGATATATATAATTTTTAATAAAAAAGTATAAAATATTAGTACAGGAAGAGGATGCCAATATAATGCTGCTCATTGATCCAAAGTAGCCATTACCTATAGATAATATCATTTTTAATAGCCCCATTTCCCCAGGTTAAAGATAAGCAGAGATGTATCCAAAAGGTTCATCTGTTTTCTAGACACTGAAGCCAGCTTAAGTACACAGGAACCCCAAAGACCTGTCTTTTGTCTTTACCTCAAGATCTATTTTTTTCTCCTGTTATAGTCTTTGAGTACTTTATTGACTCTTTGCCTTTGGCTTCACTCAAGCAATGAAATCTTGCACCTGGATTAGCACAAGAAATATACCTGCAGTTTATCCTCCATATTTTTTGCCAGGGTAAAAAACGTTCTTGCCTGTCAGGGGAATATAAGCAATATGCTCTTGTGTGAATACTTATTACTTGCCTGTCAGAAAAAGGTTACAGAAATTTCCCTTTGGGGAGAATGCTGTGAAGATTTTTTTCCTCCTGCCTAGTAAATTTCTTGCAGATATACCTCTCTGGGTACTACAGTTGCAATTCCCTTTGGAAGTTCACCTGGCATAAATGCACCATGGAGGCAAATTCCCATAGTGGTAAAATATTGCAAATATTTTTCTCCTGAAATGAATATAGAATGTTTTCCTACTGTGGAAGGGTTCCTGAAGTAGTGTGATATATTGATTATTTGAGTTGGAGAGTCCTGATCTTTCAGTTCACCATGTGCCACCTATAAAACATTGGGGTTGTGGGATAGGATCAACATTCTTACTGGACTCTAAGCCTATAATAGAAAGCTTTGACTGGAGTTGTTATTTTGGGCAATAGGATTTGACCTATGATATGTCTAAAATGGAGTAGTCTTACCTTGCCTGTGAGTACCAACATTCTCAGATCCCAGGCAGACATTGCATGCAAGCAAATGTACTGGTGCCCAGGACACATGGGGAGATTTTCTAGCCAGTAGTCAGTTTGGCACCTGCCCACCATTCCTTGTAAGAGTTATGCCATGAACTGCTGTCCTAGTGACTATCAGCTAAGAGGCCTTCCCCAGTTTAGCATTCAGTCATTGCTAGAGTTATTGCTAGGTCACCAGCATTGCCTCTTTGTTGTGCTTTGCCATGTTGCACATCGTTGACATCATTGTAAGTTACCGGCCCTTTCATATAGATTTATTGATATGGATAGAACAACCAGTAGAGTGTTAACCAGCAAACAAAGACCCACAACTACAGTTACACCCTAGTGAGCTAAGCTGACCTAATCCAAAGACCAGAAATAATCTCTTTAATATAGACTCTACCCTGACAGAATTGAATCAACAGTGGAAATATTAGGGCCTTAGACCCCTGCAATAATAATAATAGCTAGCATTTATTGAGTTCTTACTGTGTGCCAGGCATTGGTATCAGCAAGCAAATTTTATAAAATTTGCATCCAAAATAGTCAAATTCATAAAAACTAAGAATAAAATGGTGGTTCCAGTGGCTGGGGGAAGAGGGAAGGAGTTGCCAATCAACAGACATAAAAATTCAGTTATTCAAAGTCAATAGGTTCTAGAGATCTGCTGTACAACATTGTGCCAATAGATAACAGCACTGTATTGTACACCTAAAAAATCTGTTAATAGGGTTTACATTAATAGGGTTAATAGTGTTAATAGGGTCACATTAAGTGTTCTTACCACAATAAAATAGAATTTTAACAAGACATACGTATATAACCTTGTACAGCCATCACCTCAGTCAAGAAAATGAGCATGTCTATCAGACCAAAAAAGTTTCCTCCTGCCTCTCAAACACAGCCTTGACCCCAGGCAAACACGGATCTGCATTTGGTCACTATAGATTACTTCGCATTTTATATAGTTTTATATAAATGGAATAATGTAGTATATACCTTTTTTTCCTGGCTTATTTCACTCAGCATGTATATTTTGAGATTCATCCATGCTGCTGCATTTTTATTACTGAGTACTATTCCACTATAGGGATATACCACAGCTTGTGTATTCAAGTATAAGTCTTTGTGTATACAAAGGCTTTCATTTCTTTTGAGAGAATACCTAGAAATGGAATTGGCTGGATCATGTGGTAGGTGTATGTTTAACTTGTTAAGAAACTGCTGAAATTATGGTTTATCCATACAGTAGAACCACTCAGCAATAAAAGAATAGTAATAATAAAAATAGTATTTATTGACTTCTTACTATATTCTAGGCATTAGTACAGTAATCACCCTTTAGCCACCATTTTGCTTTCCACAGTTTCAGTTATCTGCAGTCAACTGCATTCCAGAAGCAGATGATCCTCTTTCCCACTATTGTCAGAGGTCAGTAATAGCCTAATACTATGTCACAATGCTTACATCATTTCACCTTACTTCATCTCATCGTGTAGGCAGTTTATCATTGCACATCATCATCACCATCATCAGAAGAAGAAGGATGAGTACAGCACAAAAAGATATTTTGAGAGAGACTACATTTACATAACTTTCATTAAAGTATATTGTTATAATTGTTCCATTTTATTGTTGTTGTTAATCTCTTACTGTGCCTAATTTAGAAATTAAAGTTTATCATAGGTATGTATGTATAATGGAAAAAACATAGTATATATAGAGTTTAGTACTATCTGTGGCATCCACTGAGGGGTCTTGGAATGTATCCCCTGCAGATAAGTGAGGACTGCTTCTATAAGCAAGTAGGTATTACTCACGTAATTCTCACCACAATGCAGTGAGGTGGTACTATTACTTCCCCTAGTTTATAAAGAGAAGACTGAAGCACAGAGAGGTAAATTCACTTGTTCAAGGTCACACAGCTAGTAAACCATTGGTCCTATGATTTATGATTTCCACATATCAGGAGTCTGGCTCTAGCATCAAGGCTCTTCCCCACTACATGTACTGCCTCCTTGCTGCTGTCAGAGAGGAAAGTAAAAATAGTTTTTTACATTAGGATTTTGGACTCAAGCCTCATTTTGCCCATATGGAAACATGCCTGGGTTTAGGAGTTCTTCAACTGGTTTAGAAGCATGAATACTTAGGTTCCACCATTGACTCGGTGTATGACCTTTGTAGTTCACTTGACTTCCAAGACACCATTTCCACACCTAAAACTGTGACTAATAATACTCGCCACACCTACCTAAGTTGTGAGAAGATGTGAAATAAATGTTCTTTGAAAGTGGTTCATCATTCAAAACCTGTTTTTGTTGAAATTTTCTGCCTGAAGTTTGGTGAATCTCAAATATTAGGCAGCAGTGGAGGTAAAACACAGCACAGGCTCCAAGTTAAAAGGCGGTGAAGATTAATACGAGTATAAACTAGGGAAAGGTGGAAGGGAAGCTGACCTCCAGTACACACCAAGAGGACCTAACGAACTAGAAAGCAGACTGACAGGTTAGGGTCAGAGGAATAAAGAGGGAAAGGCATGTTTGAGGGTAAGCTGCCTCTTTTCTTGTTGATCTGAGTGGTTTGCCTTTTCCTGACAGAATAACATTATTTGAAGGGAGAAGGATTAGAGGTGGAAATCAGCGTGCTTCGTGCATGAGGCTGTGAAAATGTGCAATACTCGCCATACAGAGAACTACACTTAGAGGAGCTCCCATTCTAAGACCAAACACTCAGATGAATCACTCTTTTATGCCAGAATTTTCCTACTTAGAAAATAGTCATGGCATTTGGCCCCTGTGGGAAAGGAATAGAGTCATCCAGGACCTCAGAGGAGCATCATGGAATTAGAGGAATGAACTACATTAAAAGTATTTTGTCTGACAGAAAATCACATTATATCCAAGCAGTGTTCTTCCAAGATTCATTAAGGGAAAAAAATGCTCTTTGACTCACTGGGGCACTTGGTATCCTCTATGTTCATTATAGTTTTAGTACAATAACAAAACAATAATGGTAATGTTTTCCATTCATTTCATGCTTATAATATGACAGGATATGCTAGATGCTTTATACATGTAGTTTCTCACTCTCACAACGACCTTATGAGGTAAGAACCATTATTATCCCATTTTCTAGATGAGAAAACTGACCTTCAGAGATTAGTGACTTGCTCCTTGTCATGTAGCTATTCACAAACCTTCCTAGAGGCTGTCCATCTTCTTAGAGGCTTTCCATCCTCACAGTCATTACTACTAAGTATCTAAATTTATTTTTGTTTGCATGTTTGTTTTCTTGTTTATTGTCTTTCTCCCACACCAGGATGGAAATGACATGAGGGTAAAGATTTTGTTCAATTCATCAACA
The DNA here is from genome assembly GCF_009762305.2 of Zalophus californianus. Lineage (NCBI taxonomy): Eukaryota > Metazoa > Chordata > Mammalia > Carnivora > Otariidae > Zalophus > Zalophus californianus. The sequence goes on along the minus strand of NC_045612.1, from coordinate 43,586,411 downwards.
TATGCCTTGCATTTAGAGCAGTCTGAGATGTATAGTAGATGCTCCTTGTTCATAGGTGTTGAATGAATGACAAAGTTGACAGAGGAGGAACTTAATCCCATATGTAAGTACTTCCAAAGCCTTGGATCTTTTGACTATTTCATCTGGCTACTTTCTTATCATACTTATTTTTTTCTCTTTAACTAGACTAAAATTCGAAAGTTATGGCTCTTTGTTTTTTTGCCTGTGCTCGCTTTGTCCTCAGCAGTGACAGCAAAAGCAAGTAATCAGCTGAGGCTTTTTTTTTAAACTTAATTTAACCCAAAAACCAAACCAAAACAAAACCTTGTTTCTCATAAGAAAAATTCCTCCGAGAAAAGAGAAAGAAACAGGGATATAATAAATAAAAAGGTAAAGAATCGACTATAATCTGTAGCATGGGAGAGTCAAACTCTGGGGACTTTATCTGTTGTTTGTGTGGGGGTGGGGAGGGGATTTATTTTTCCTTCTTAACAGCAGATGGCAGCACTTTTCTTAGGCTGAGGATAAGCTGAACAGAATTTACAAACCTGGTCCAGATGCTGATAGATACAGATATTTTTTAAAAGCCAAAGTTCAAAAGTTCACCTTTCCTGGAGAATGGCTAACTTCTAATTGAAATAGAGATTGAAAAACACCATCTGTTGAACATAATGTCAGTGCAGGAGATTTTCTAACAATTGCATCCCTCAACTCTGGTAACTGTTTTCAGTCTGATAGGATTTACACAATTCTATCTTAATCATATGCAGTAGAAATGTGATATGCTGGCCATTCTTGGCTTGCTTATGTAATCTCCATTCTCTGTCCTACCTTTTACAAAATTGCTAAGCTGGTTTCCATCATGGGTCTGACTAAACTGGAGCATTCTTTCTCCTTGGTGGGAGTTTTCTCTTCTTGTGGAGAGTGTTCAGAAGGTGCAGGGGAAGATATGTTTAGGTTAAAGCAGACTGGGACTGATGTTGAATACTATTAGGGCTATATGCTTTGGAATTCTTCTGTAATACCAGCCTTCATATGACTTGGCTGTATAAGAGATGGTCAGTGGTTGGTTATTTACTTGTCTGTCTCTTCACTGGTTTGAAAGCACTTTGAGAAAATGGGTCATGTCTCCATTCCTTTTCCTATCCCCAGTACCCAGCACAGGACTTGGGATATAATGGGTATTAAATTAAAGTTTGTTCTTTGGATATTTGGTTGTATTTTTCTGAAGCTTGCTCAGTAATGGGAACCCTGTTGGACTTTATACATTCTGGTCACATGATTCTGATTCAGTGCTATTTGCAGAACATAGCTAAAGAAAATGCCTGAATATACAATCCTGTGCATAAATGTGTGCAAATGTAAAGCTTTATTTGGTCAATTTTGTTCTTATTTGTTGATCTCTGAGAGCCTTGAAGGACACATTGATATACTTACATTCTCGTCATCAACATCAACTGAGATTAAATTATGCTGGACTCTGGTGTTGCAATACAGAGATACAGTACTTGTCTTTTAGGAGCTGGGATGCAAAGCAAGGCCATGCAATCATGAGGAATAGTACAATTTATCAGATTCCAAGTGCTCAGTAAACAAGGATGAACAGGAAAAACTCAGGCAACAGTATGAATTTCAGCCAAGATGTTCTGCTGCAGGCTGTAGGCAGTCTGGTTTTTTGAAACAACATGGATAATGGGAAACTTTTACTTTTACTGGAATGCTTGTTGTTGTGGAAACATAGCCATGCTGTGCTAGGTGCTGAATGTTCACCTCTCTTAAATATCTTCGATGTATAAATTAGCCCCAAAGAGACTAAAAACCTAATGGTTTATTTTTTAAAGGAATTCTTTGCTGAATCAGTTATTTTTTCATGTGTTAATAATAGGTAAAAGAACTTACCGTGAATAGCTTCATAAAGTGATTGTGATTTTAGTTTTTATAGTTAATTTTAGCCTAAGCTGGCTGAAAAGAAGTGAAAAGCTCCAAGATCAAAACCATGGTTTGATGAAAAGCAACTGTTTGATTATTTGTATAAACTACTTACAGAAGAATCATGGTTCTGAACGCAATGGAACTGTATTTGGAAGATAACAGTCATTCCCATTTTGTTTTCTTTAAAGAAATTTCCATATGTAGTATAGAAATTTGCAAATAGAAGGTAGAAAGTAAGGGTAATGCCATTTGGCGATTAAAAATATAAAGTGGATTAAACTGCATCAAAACTAAACAAGCTTTATGAACTTTAAGTGAATTATCTTTTTGAAGGGAGAAAAAGCCCTAATGATTTTTCCTGATATTTGCAAATAGCATTTGGGGGTGGTTAATGCTTAATGCATTTGCTATTGTAAGGAATTTTCTTTATGCCCCTTCCCAACACACTTTCTCACCATTCTTACCCCAGGATCTTATCCAAGATGCATTGATTTCTCTATCAGTGATTTCTTCTAAATAGCTAACTCACTCTTCAGTCCTACAAGATTAACTACATCTGCAACTGCTATGGCCAATTTCTGAAGTTTATGGTCCATTTCATAAAGTCTTGTAAATCAGCCCTTACTTCCTTTTAATTATGTCTCTCTGTAGAATGCATGTGCCAGATTGCTTCAAATTTATATGTGAGGCCAAGAACCAGACAACCTTATTATGGGATAATTGTTTGAAATCCTATTAAGGTCTTTCCATATTAAAATGGTTGAGGTTAGGAATAGCAAGTCTGACAATCAACTGTGTTGCCTTTCATTCAAGGCCTGGCACAAGACTCATTAATTCTAAGACTTCTCTGACCAACTACCTCTCCAAACATATCCACAACCCTCTCCATACCCATAGGCACACATCACCCCCCCCCACCATATCCCTTATTATTATTCTTTTATTGTATTTCTTGGCATTTAAGTAGAGTCTTAACTTTAACAATATGTCTTATGTACTTACATTCTGCATCATTATAGCACAGTAGATAATAGCTTGAGCTCTGGAGTCAGATGGTCAGAGTTTGGTGCCAGCTCTGCCATGTAATAGTAGTGTGATTTGGAGCAATTTGCTTAGTCTGTTCATGTCTCAGTTTCTTAATCTGCAAAATGGAGATGATAATAGCACTTTCCTCATAGGATTGTAAGAATTAAAAACTTTAAAATGTGTACACCATTTAGCACATACTTGGCCCATAGTACTATGTACCTAGTAGTAGTAGTAGTAGTAGTATATATATTAGCTATTTTGTTATTCTGTTTTTGGATGTTTCCCATTTCTGAATTATTTTTTAAGCCTGTTTGAAGGCAAGAAGTATGTTTTCAATATTCACATACCCCCAAGATAGTTAAATGTATGCATCAACTTGACTGGATCAGAGTATATCCAGATAGCTGTTTAAACATTATTTCTGCACGTGTCTGTGAAAGTGTTTCTGGATAAGATTAACATTTGACTTGGTGGACTCATTAAAATAGATGGCCCTCCCCAGTGTGGGTGGGCAACATTCACTGAGGGCCTAAACAGAATAGAAAGGTAGAGGAAGGAGGAATTCACCCCATTTTTCTGCCTCATTGCTTGATCTGGAACATCTCATGTTCTCCTGCCCTTGAACTAAGATTTCAACTTTTGGCTCCCCTGGTTCTCAGACCTCCAGACTTGGACTGAATTATGTCACTGGTTTTCTTGGGTCTCCAGCTTGCAGAAGGCAGATCATGAGACTCCAGCCTTCATAACTGTGTAAGCCAATTCTTCATAATAAAACTCCTGTTCTATTGAATTGGTTCTGTTTCTCTGGAGGACTATGACTAATGCACTCCCTCTGTGCCCATAGTGCTATGCATATAGGAGCTCTTATAGTATTTCCTGAAATAATGAACAAATGATTAGATCATTTTAATGATTCCAGATGTATGTATATTATGACCCCAATATAGCTGATGTGTTCAGAAAAATATTTATTTATTTTTAGCTTTTTTTTTTATTTGACAGAGAGAGAGACAATGAGAGAGGAAACACAAGCAGGGGCAGTGGGAGAGGGAGAAGCAGGCTCTCCCCTGCACAGGGAGCCCCATGCAGGGCTCGATCCCAGGACCCTGGGATCATGACCTGAGCTGAAGGCAGACACCTAATGACTGAGCCACCCAGGCACCCCCAGAAAAGTATTTATAATCAAGAAAAAAATTCAAGCAAGTGTCTTTATCAGAGGAGACAGTGGATGATTAGGAATTGGCCAGACCTCACCTGGGTTCAGATCTGGGCATGAAGAAGGTTTTGAGAAGTCTTCCTTGAAGAAGGGTAGTTTCAGAATTCAGAGAAGCCTAAAAATTGTGTCCTGAGAAGAAGTAATGGCAACTGGAGGAAAAAAATATTAGTTGTCTTCTGATGCAAGGGAAGGATTAGCTTTAAACTATATTGCCCTGGTATACAGAACTAAGACCAGTAGATGAAAATTACAGGATGGACTATTTGAGCTCAATATAAAGAAATACTTTCTAGCCACCTGGGCTGCCCAACAATGGAATGAGTAGCCTTGCAAAGTTGTTAGGCTAGATTCACAGGCAGCCACTTCCCCTTCATACTGGATAGATGCAAAGATGTCACTTCTGTGGTGGGAGCTTTGTACACAAGCAAGGTCAGTGGCAAAGCCACACTGCAAAAGTTAAGGAGAATGTCTAATCCTCCTTTCACTTCATGTTAATGGAAGATAGAGGGAGGGCAAAGGTTGTCAGTGCCATAATACTTGTCCAGGTAACATGGTATGAGGGCCCATAGAAAGGAGAGTGTGATATATTTTCTGGGCCTGGATCATTCAATATTTTGTGAATCTGAAAATCATTTAGGACAGTAATAACCAAATTTAGATTTCACAAATTAATACACCCCCCCACACACACCAAATGGATAGACTGACATAGAGCTACCAACATTTTATCTTGCCAAGTAAGGACATTAAAAACAAAACAAAACTCACTTACCATCTGCTTATATTATCATTTTATGAAAGAATTAGTATTTAAAAAGAAGGAGAATTTAACATAATCTTACAATAAAAATATTGAATGATTTTAGCATTATGAAAAACATACATTGTCCATGTTTTTCTCATTTCACCATCACGGACTGGCATGAGTTCACAAATAAGCACTTGGGAATCACTGTTCTGGCTTTAATGGTGTTCTGTGACTGTTTCAAGTAAGAGTTCTATATACCTCCCTTCCAGACTTCTTCTAATAAGATTGCTATTTTAAGCATTAATTCCTAAGAGTAACGTTTTATCCCATAGGTCCCACAGAACTCAAAGTGTAAGAAATATCTCCAGGAGTAGATAGATCTCAACCTAGTTTAGTCTTTGCTGGGGTTTGACATCATTTAGTCAGTAAGTGTGTGCTGGGGTGTCTTCCAACTACTCTAAAGACCCAGAGAGTAATATGGTGTTATATTCCTATTTCATATGCCAAATGACTAGGAATTATAGATGCTCTTAGGAAAATAACTTAATCCATGAAGAAGTGGGAATTTAGGTCTTTAATGTCTCGTAAAAGCCCTTTGAACCTGCCTGCCATAATAAGTGGGGTAAAAATTCTATTTTTCTGTAATGGATAATGTATTGTGGAAGCTCCTGGGAAAAATATTCTAAATATCTACTCTGACAAGAGAAGGACTCTTATCATTTTTAACCTTCAATTCCATTTCAGAAACATTTATATACAATTGTTACCAAGATGGAATTTGTCAATATGTGAAATCACTTTTTTGAAGCATATTATCTGCTAATGGAATCATAGAGCATTTTCTGGAGAGAAAAAAAGACTAATCTTTTGGCTGTACAGCATAGGTGGTAGGTTATCATTTGGATTAATGGTTTCTGTACTGTATTATTTTCCTTTTAAATGCTCAGGTTCTTATTTAAAAATCACATTATTCAGAAGCTCTTAGGACGCTTTCAAAATCTCCATTTTGAATATAAGGAATGTATGGTTTTTTGCCCTTGTGAAAATCCCATGTCTAGTAGGATTCCAAATGGGTATTTTACCACAGGTTAACCTGCATGTTCTGAATTGTTAAGATCCAGCAAATATGTCTGGAACATTACAAAGCTGGACAAAGCCTGCTGAGATCATAGCTTGGGGGTACTGAGAACATCCTCAGCCAAACCAACTCAACTCAGACTAATGAACAAATTCCGTTTATGACCTATAGTTTGAGAATGCTCCAGGAAGAGGCTCCTTTATATATCACTTCTCTCCTTCTCTACCACTACTGCTACCATCACCTTATTCTAGGCTCTCTTTTGGACTGTTGCAAGGGACATTTAACTGATCTCTTAACTTCCATTCTTGTCCACACACAATCCCCACAGCATTTACCGTGATCTTAAAACTTAAATAAGATCCTAACACTCTCTTGCATAAAATTCTTCTTAAATGGCTTCCCATTGGGGCGCCTGAGTGGCTCAGTCGTTAAGCGTCTGCCTTTGGCTCAGGTCCTGATCCCAGGGTCCTGGGATCGAGCCCCATGTCGGGCTCCCTGCTCCGCAGGAAGCCTGCTTCTCCCTCTCCCACTCCCCCTGCTTGTGTTCCCTCTCTCGCTGTCCTTCTCTGTGTCAAATAAATAAATAAAATCTTAAAAAAAAAAAGAAAACAAGAATATCCACCTACAGTTTCTTTAAAAAAAATGGCTTCCCATTGCACACAGAATAAAATGCAGACTCCTAACTATTGCCTACAAGGCCTCGCATGATCTGGCCCCTGCCTACTTCTATATTAGTGCATTTTTTTTCAATTATTCAACAAATATTTATGAGTCCCTGTCATGTTCAAGGTGAACAAAACAGATAAAAATCCCTGCCCGGACATGTTGGTTTCTCAGCCAGACAATAAACAAGACAAAAAGGTAAAATAGATAGTAGGTTAGTAGGTTACATAGAGTGAGTGCTATGGAGAAAAATAAGGCAGGGGAGAGGAATAGGGGCAGGCAATTTGAAACAATCTGGGTCTTGGCATGAAAGAGATGGTACACTCAGACTGGATACTTTGAGGAGTGTTTCCTAAAGGGACTATTTACAAAGCTATGGGCAAGATAGAGGTAAATCATAAAGGATAGTGTACCATAGGATTCAGTTATTACCCCTCAGACTTGATGGGTCAAAAGGATGGAGAAGTCACCAGAATAAGGAGAGACGGAGGATTGTATGGAGAAGTCTTCTGACAAACACTGTGATCTCAGATAAAGGGAATAAGCTACCCCTAGATGATTCTGGGGTAGGGAGGGAATTGGGTAAATAAATATCCCAACTCTCCTTCTCTTTCAGATCTTCTGGCCTTCCACTGGCCAGACATAATAGGAAGCCTGAATAGTAGGGGAGCCCATTGATGTCAGTCCTGAAGAGAGGAGCAGAGAACAGCATGAAGAAATGCGGAGAGTCTAGAGGACAAGTAGAACATATAGAGTATAAGTTTGCAATTTTAAATAGGGTGGTCATGGAAGACCTCAATAAAAATGGAAATGTATGTACACGACAATACACATATTTTAAAAACATATTTCTTAAAGATTCATAGTATCACATTAAAATTCTTGGCTGTGGAGATAGGGGATGGGAATTCAGATAAAAGGAAATAACTAAATAAGTAAACAAATAAATAAAACTATTGACCAATTATGGTAACGTACCATGAACTAAGGAATATGACTAACTCAACTATCTACCTCAAAGTAAAATACACACAGAGTGAAAGGTTCCCAGGACTGGGGCTGAGGTATGTATAGCATCCTTGGAAATTCTTTTTTTTTTTAATTTTTTAAAGATTTTTATTTATTTATTGAGAGAGAGAGAATGGTAGAGAGAGAGCATGAGAGGGAGGAAGGTCAGAGGGAGAAGCAGACTCCCCGCTGAGCAGGGAGCCCGATGAAGGACTCAATCCCAGGACTCCAGGATCATGACCTGAGCCGAAGGCAGTCGCTTAACCAACTGAGCCACCCAGGCGCCCAACATCCTTGGAAGTTCTAATGCCACCTTCCCATACATCTACTTTTGAATGCTTAGCACTACTTTAAAACAATGTTCTTCTGCTTCTTTACTCTACCACTAGTAGCCACTTCAGAAATCTGTAAATGTGTCAAGCTAATGGTAGCTTACTGAAATTTTCTTGCCCAACAGAATCCAAAGTAATAGAATGTGGCATCTGCCCTTCATACTGCAGGATTTTCTGTCTCCTTGGATTTTCCCCCAGTGCATCTGTTTATGTTCAAGCTCAGATCTTTCTGCCAGAAGTTGGTACTTGTCTCAGTCACAAATTCTCAATTATGTGCTCAGCTAGAGTTGACTATGGAAGAATTGGCTTCCGTCTTCACAAGCCCATTAAACCTTTCGCATAGGGCTAAGTAAAATGCCTCAGTTTTTCAGGTTCTTTTCACTGCTCTTGTCTTACCTTTATCTTTATTTTCTTCCTGTAGTCCTCCTGGGGTCAGTCTACTGGCTTGAATTTTCATTTTTCCACCTTGCTCAACCCCTGATATATGTTTTTTTTTTAATTTTTTATTGTTATGTTAATCACCATATATTACATAATTTGTTTTGGTGTAGTGTTCCATGATTCATTGTTTGTTCATAACACCCAGTGCTCCATGCAGAACGTGCCCTCCTCAATACCCATCACCAGGCTAACCCATCCCCCCTCCCTCCTCCCCTCCAGAAACCTCAGTTTGTTTCTCAGAGTCCATCATCTCTCCTGGTTCGTCTCCCCCTCTGACTTACTCCCCTTCATTCTTCCTCTCCTGCTATCTTCTTCCTTTTCTAACCCCTGATATATGTGACCTTCTGGTGCTAGTTGACCCACTGCTTCTAACTTTTTGAACACTGTGCACCTTCTATTGCCTTTGAGCCTGACTCCATCTTGTTTGGCTTGTTCTGACTTGAAGCTTTGCTCTAACCTTTTGTTTCTGGTTCCCTAAACTTACTCCAATTCTGGAATGCTCACACCAGCCCCTGCCTTGGGCACTGGGTCCCAAGTCCCTCCCCAGGACTGCCTCATTCTTGTGCCAATTCCCTTTCTTCTGTCTCAGACTTACCTCGGCTCTCCTGATCCTGGATCCTACATTTGCACCCATGACTCAATGCCATATATAATCCTCAGAGCTGACAATCTCATAGACCTCTCCCCACTTGCCCTGACTGGCCACCACCAAAAACAGCCAAGGACAGAAGTCTGTATTTTGAAGGGGTTTAAGCACCATTTTGTGAGCTGTTGGGAGGAAGACATGGGATGTGACCTCTTAGCCTAGATGGACAATATTGCCACTTACCAAATGGAAAATAATAACAATAATTACTAAGAAGGAATTTTTTATGAGTGCTTAGTGCCCCAGGGGCCAAAAGCCCTTGCTGTCACATGGGAATCAGAGAAAGCAGAGGATTTGGCTGTGAAAGGTTTTAAAGGGTCATGTCACACTTATAGTTCCCATTCTGAGCATGGTCAAGGAGAAAGAGAGCTGCGTTGATTTTCATAATGAAAAATGCATTTTTTTCTATTGTGGGGGCAGTAATGGGGGCAGGGCAATGATTAAAAGGAAAATCAATTAGTTAAGAATCTTAGAGAGTTAATAGAATATGTCAATTGAAGTCCTCTAGATAGCATGTTTTTTCTTGATATGTTAGATTTACAGTTCCAGAACTCACATTGGCATTAATGAGGATTTCACATGTAACTTTCCAGCAAATCCAAAGGAGTACTAATTCTTTACACCTGGATGGTGCTCTGAGAAATCCTTTCTCCCCCTTAGCTTTTCATAATGCAATGGATAATAAAAAGCACAAATTTGGAAATTGTCCATCCAAATGACATGTTACAACAAAGACAATGTGTTTGTGAGAAGTTCCTTGCTTCTAAGACAGAAGAGGCATTGAAACCAGCCTTGTTATTATTAGCTGCTGTTCAGAGAAAAGGTGTTATGTAAATTTAAGGCACAGTCTTGTCATTTCCCATTATTATCACTATATGTTGTTGAATTTGTTAAATTATGTTGATTATTGGTCTACAGGAAATGATAGCAGTTATCTGCGTCTAGGGATAAAAGAGGTATTGGCTACTATCTTATTTTCTAGTCCACATGGAGAGAGAATGATTTATTTTAATATTCTAAAAAAAGCCAACCCAAAAGGCTCTCTTACTACCTTGGGAGTGAGTAGGGAAAATATGAACCAAAGGTGAAAATTGGAAGGAGACAGATTTCAGGTCAATATAATGAAAAGTTTTTAAGGTATTAGATCTGCTTCTAAATAGATTGGGCTCCTTTGGTAGGGAGTGAGTCTTCTGTCAGTGAAAATATTCAAATATGTTAGGGAAATTGTGCAAGGGATTTCTGTATCAGCTTATACGGATAATTCACTCAACTGGGTTTTTTTTTAAACAATATTTCAAAGTATTAGGAGGAAAGAAATAAAATTTTTAGTTTTAAGAGGTGATTATGAAATGTTCAAGAACCTCAGAACCATAATACATCTCTCCCTTTTTAAAAACTTTCTGGGCGCCTGGGTGGCTCAGATGGTTAAGTGTCTGCCTTCGGCTCAGGTCATGATCCCGGAGTTCTGGGATCGAGTCCCGCGTCGGGGTCCCTGCTCCTTGGGAGCCTGCTTCTCCCTCTGCCTCTCTCTCTCTCTCTGTGTGTGTGTGTGTCTCATGAATAAATAAATAAAATCTTTAAAAAATAAAAAATAAAATTAAAAACTTTTTAATTTTGAAATGATTACAGATTCCTATAAATTACAAAAGTAGTACAGAGAAGTATCATTTGTCCTTCACCCAGTTTCCCTCAGTATTTACATTCTCCATAACTGTAGAACAATATCATAACCAGGATATTGACATGGTACTTTTATTAAAAAATTGTACTTCCCTTAAATAGTCTGAGGTTCCCAGAGAATTTTTTCTGCCTTTTTTTCTGTATATATTATTAAATCATATTTTCATGAATGGGAACTGTGTTAGAACTCAGTGTATGTATAAGGGATGGTTGAAGAAACATACCTGTAATCTAAAATGCTCTACATATCCCCCACTTATGTCTTTTTATTTCAGCCTCATAACTATTAGGTATAACAAAATTCAATGACTTGGTCATTATCACAAAGCTAGTAATAAGTGAGGTTGCAGAGCAAGAATTCAAACCCAGGTCTGGCTGACTGCACATCTCAGATTTTGTGGAGGCACTTCTGTATCTGCTAATTTGTAAATGGCATGATGGTTAACAGGCTTCTTTAGACAGACCTTGAGTGTTAAGTTATAAGTGGAAAGGAAACCACCCTCTCTGCCAAATTGATTACACATAGTAGTAAAAGTTTAAAGCCAGGATCCCAAGAAAGCATTTAAAAATTGTCCTTTGTTTATTGAAAATACAAGGATGCCCAGGTGCAGAAGGGGCTTTACTATATACGATGGCAGCTTATGTTGGGTTATGCCTATTATAGAAGAAATATGTTAATAGTCTTTTTTTAAACTTTTATTTTGAGATAACTATAGATTCATATGTAGTTGTAAGAACTAATATAGTGAGATCGTGTGTATCTTTTACCCAGTTTCCCCCAAAGATATCTTGCAAAACTTCAGTATAATAGTGTATAATATATATATAATACACATATATTATGTGTAGTACTATAATACAATAAATAGTACAACCAGGAAATTCACACGGATATATCAATCTTACTAAGATTTCATTAGTTTGATATGCACTCATTTGTGTGTGTTTGCATATATTTAGTTCTATGTAATTTTATTGCTTATGTAGATTCTTGTGACCACCACCAAAATGAAGTTATGGAACAGTTCCAGCAGTACAGGGCTCTCTTGTGCCACCCTTTTATAGTCACAGCCATCTCTCCTGCTCCCCCTTCCTAACTCCTGACAACCACTGCTCTGTTCTCCATCTCCATAATTTTGTCATTTTAAGAATGTTATATAAATTGAATCATACAGTATGTAACCTTTTGAAATTGGCTTTTTTACTCAGCACAATTCCCTGGAGATTCATCCAAGTTGTTTTGTATATCAATAGTTTGTCGTCCCCCCCCCCCGCCACCTTGTTTGCTTTTCCTTTTTTTTGGCTGAGTAGCATTCCAGTTTGTTTAACCATTCCTCTATTTAAGGACATCCGGGTTGTTTCCAATTTTTGACTATTACAATTAAAGCCGCTATAAACATTCATGTACAGGCTTATATGTGAATGTAAGTCTTTATTTCTCTTGAATAAATGGCCAGGAGTGCGTGCAAATTCTTGGTCAGATGTTATTTGCATGTTTAATTTTTTAAGACTCTGTTAAACTCTTTTATAGAGTGTCTGTACCATTTACATTAACAGTCTTATATTGAGTGGTCACTTATTTCATGCTATGCTCCAGGTCCTAAGTACTTAATGTGCATCATCTCATTAAATCCTTATTAAAAAATGCTTCCGTTTTAACATATGAGGAAATTGAGGCCCAGAGAGATTAAGTAATGTTTTCAAAGTCACACTGCTGGGAAGTTGCAGAGCTGGACTTCAATCCAAGCCAATCAGATGCTAGAGCCTGTATGTACTCTTATTTTGTTTTATTTTTTTAAGATTTTATTTTATTTATTTGTCAGAGAGAAAGAGAGAGAGTACAAGCAGGGGGGAGTGGCAGGCAGAGGGAGAAGCAGCCTCCCCAATGAGGAAGGAGCCCGATGTGGGACTCGATCCCGGGACCCTGGGATCTTGACCTGAGCTGAAGGCAGACACTTAACCGACTGAGCCACCCAGGCGTCCCTGTTTGTACTCTTAAAAATGATACCATCCTACTTACTCCATTGGAAAAGGGCTCCAAATAAAGCAGATGGTAAGTTTTTCAATTTGTCATACAGCAAATAAGTAATATAGCATACTTCTTAGAAAGTATTGGTTCGACATTTAGGCTTAAAAACCTCTACTCTGATGACTCAGAGAAAAGCTGGAGAAGCAGTTTATAAGTTTGTAGGAACATGATGATTCTGCTTTGGTTGAGTTAGAATTTATACTCCGAGTGGTTTGGCTGTGGTAGAGTGGGAAGTACAGTAGACATGCAATAGAACACCTGAGCTCATCCTCTGGATTTCTTACTGACTAGATGTGTGATCTTGAGCAAGTGACAACCTCCCTGAGACTCAAGTATGTCCTTATCTGTGAAATGGGGCTACAAACCCATTTCTCACAGGGATTTTTGTAAAGATTAGATGAGCCAGTGGATGTGAATGCCCTTTAAATGCTCTAAAACACTGTATAATTGTAAGGGTACTTGTTATTACCTGAAATTATAATAACGGCATTGCAGATGTAATGTACAGTCTCTGTTGCAAGTACTCAGCTCTGAAAATGAAGGCAACTAGAAACAGTATGTAAATGAATAGGAGTGGCTAAGTGCCAATAAAACTTTATTTATAAAAACAGGTGGCAGATTTGACCCATGGGCCATTGTTTATCAACTTCCAATTTAAATAATTTCTTTAGATAGTGTTCAGTTTCTCTTAAATAAAAATGCTGTGTCAGTTAACCTTTCCTTACTTTTTTTCATAAGATGGTGTCTGAGTATATGAGGAGAGGGCTTGTAGAACCTCTTGGTGTTGTTAAAAAGAGAACAGCAAACCAAGACTTAATTGCAGTTTCAACCTCTCCAGGAGTAGGAGTTTAAGTCAGCCAATCTGGAATTTTCTGGCCAGCACCAATGAGGTAATTTAACAGGGGCCCTCTCTATCCCCCAAAGCAAGATGAAGTAATCCACCTAGTAAGACCCCTCCCTCTTCCCCCTAAGGGAAGGTAAACTTTCCTGAAACAATCTTTTCTTTTCCTTTGCTAATAACTTCTTGCCCCAGCCTCCTTCTATAAAAACCTTTCTATTTTGTACATCTCCTCTGAGCATCTTTCTACTTGCTGGGTGGATGCTGCCCCATTTACTAATTGCTTAATAAAACCAATTAGATCTTCAGATTTACTTGGTTGAATTTTGTTTTTTTAACAGTGTAGGTAGAAGATGGGGGTTCTTAGATTCATGTGCTCTGGTTCTGGTGGCTGACTGATATCCCTTGTCTCCTGTTTACTGCTTGCTCCACTGGTGTTTACAGTGGAAGGTTACGGTTTCACCAATTATAATTTGACTCCCTTTTCTTGGTTTGGTCAGGGCCTGGAAATGTGTCCTGTTTGCCTCTGCTTCCTCTCAGCCTCTATTGTTTATAATCTCTGAGTGTCTGCCAGGTCTTCCATCTAGCCCACTGGCAAGTCTCTGGAGTGGACTCATTTCTTTGCCATGACAGATCCAATGGCTCTTATCTCAGTGCCCATCGTCCTGGAAACTGAAGGCAATTGGGAAAAACAAAACTTCAGTCTCTCTGCCTGACCAAAGAGACTTTGATGTATCTATAGGGAAGTATGTGAAGTAACCACTCATAGTTTCAGTTGGGGAGTAGTGTTACCCTTACTTACCTTACTGTACTTCTCTCTGTAGACTCATGTCTATCTTGTCTTTCTCTCACCTACTTCCTTTCATGATTTCCCAGGACTGGAAAGGCGGAGATGTTCTTTTACCTCTACTAGATTGTATCCTGCTTCTAACATAGAGTTGGCCTAGCCCTTACGAGGAAATGGATTATTTCTCTAGGGCACTGTGTGATCGGGATCCTTAAAACTTAACCCTTGATTTGCTAAAGGAAGAGCTAAAGGAATTTGGAAAAAAAAAAAAATATATATATATGAATTCATTCTAGCAAGAAATGAAAAAGAGACATGTAGGTAGTAGTAAAAGTCTTATCAGTTACACTATTATTATTGTCATAAGACAAAAGCCCGGATGACTTTGCATGTTAGAAATGAATATTGCCCTGTCTTTCTCTTTTCATTGTCATAAATGCTAATGTCTCTATCATCCATTCATTCTTACCCTCTCACCAAATGATTGCCTCAGTCAGACTAAGGTGTAAGTTAAGTACTCAAGAAGGCAAAAGAGAAAAGCATAATAATAATTTTCAAACTATTACTTCTTTTAAATTTTTTTTGCCTCTCAGAATAGTTGATCTGACTGAATGGCAGTAAAATATAGTGATCAAAAGCACAGGCTTTAGAGTCATACATACTGGTTTTAAGTCTCAATTTCATTACGAGACGTTAAACAACTTCTAAATGTCTTAGTTTTCCATACTGTAAAATGCAGGTAACAGTCATTAGTGAAGGTAAAATAGGATGGAACAGGTAAAGTGCTTTGCAACAGTAAGTAATCAATAAATAGCAGTGATTTCTTTTATTGTTTGCAACAACAGTACACCTATTGAACAAATGAGCTAGATTCTATATCTGGGTCACTATCTCAAGATCTGGTCTCAGTGTGGGCACCTGGGTGGCTCAGTTGGTTAAGCGACTGCCTTCGGCTCAGGTCATGATCCTCGAGTCCCGGGATCGAGTCCCACGTCGGGCTCCCTGCTCAGCAGGGAGTCTGCTTCTCCCTCTGACCCTCCCCCCTCTCATGCTCTCTCTCTCTCTCATTCTCTCTCTCAAATAAATAAATAAATAAAATCTTTAAAAAAATTAAAAAAAATCTGGTCTCAGTGTGTCAGCTGAAATTCATTTCTTCTAGGAGAAATGTGGGAGAAATTGTGCAAGTATCAATTTGCATGTAAGACTTGAGGTAGTTGGGAGAAAAGAGAAAAAGGAGTTTTCTCACTTTTTCTTTTTTCAAAAACTCACACTATCTGCCAGGAGGGTAGAACGGGCAAACTGGAAGTAGAAAAGAAAGGAAGAGGAGACATTACAGAGTGGCTTTCCCCTGGAATCAATCCAGAGCACAGTTATATACTTCTCCCACAACATTTTCCCTGCATCCCGGTACCACAACAATTAGAGAAGACCACTGTGATTTTTGCTCAAAATCAAAGGAAACTGGAGGCTCTTGACCACATGAAGTCCAGGCAGGATAGTTGCACAGGGCTCTTCCATGGAAATGGGGAGGGGGCATATAAATGAAGGGAATGTTTGATGTTGTTTTCCAAAGAACTCTTTGCCCAGGGAGAGATTTGACATATGTCAGGAAAGCAGAAAATCATCTTGATTTGATCTGTTGCATTACTTGTGTGTCTTGAAAGGTAAAGGAATAATTGGCTGTAAAAGATTGGGCTCTGATGAAAGTTTGTACTTATGTACTGCTTTGCTTCTGTCTTTGATACTGAGCATTATTTCACAATAGGCAAAAAATAGTGTCTGCATTTTTTTTCTTGCACCCAACACCTTTATCTTCATTAAAATTGTCTCTGAATACTGTGAAGTGAGGCTCATCTCTCCTGCTCCTTGAGGTAGGGGAAAAATAGTAAGACCTGGAAGAAATGGGAGGTGAAATGTCAAGTACCTAAGGTATTCCTGTCTAACCTTGGGCAGAGGCCAACTACTGAACACAAAAGGTAATAAGGCAAACTCTAGAATGTGTTTTTATAATGGGATGGCTTACAAGCCACGCTGACAGTGGGCTGTACTCTCACAGCTCTATTTATAGCTCCCCCCCAAATGCTACAGAACAACAAGTATTCTGACAAGTTGGAATGCTAATAGATTATGCAAAAGCAAATCAATAAAAACCCCTTTCAAAATGTCTATCTTCCTCCAATAATTAGGAAATAGGAGAGTGGGTGTTCTTTTTCATATCTAATGAAATTTAGGGATCAGGAGGTTTGGTAGGGATGAAATAAATGCCTTTTGACCTGATCTGTAGAATAGGGGGGCTTTAGTTAGATTTAGAGGCTCCAGTCAATATTTCATATTTATACAATTCTGGTCAGTTCTTTTATGCCCTCTAGTTCCTGTGGTTGGATAGTCTTTGAGACCAGCTCTCTCTGTATCATGGTCTTGAAATTTAGAGTGTTGCGTGTTCCAGCCAACAACAGAGCAACTGCTTCCTGGCTCTTTAAACATGATTGGTTTATTTTTCCTCAGTGATTTTTTATTTAGGAAAAGCTATTCACTGTATAGACAGATGGGACCATACTAGATACATAAGGGTGTCTAATAATTAGGGACAGCTGCTTCAGGTAAATGCAGTTTGCAGATGGCAAAGGAACACCAGATTACATTAATTTTCCCAAAATAACTTTTTTCAAAGGCTTATAACAGAGCAGAATCTTCTGTTGTTTTCTGGAAACAATGATAATGCAAAGAGTAATGAGAGTAATGGGCTTGGGTAGTGTCTCTCCTTGCTTTCCCCCCAAACTGTGATTGCAGTCTTGGATGATTTTGAAGGATAGTCCAGAAGGCAAAACACATCTAAATGGAAGAGGCAATCTGCTTGTTTATTCTGGTTCCTATTAACTAGCACCATGTTTTATGCACTTCCTGCACAAAAACATGGCATAGCACCTAAAATGAGGCCAACCTGGTAGACCATGAAGTGTATTTTCAGTTATCTCTTACTCTGACTTTAGCCTGGCACAATTGAGGGGTCTCAAGAAAGTCCTGAGGCCTGAGTTCTAATCTCAGCTCAGTCACAACTTATTGTGTGACCAGGGGCAAAGCGGTCTCTAGGTTTCTATTTATTCATCTTTCAAATGGAGCAAGGTGAGTTCACAGAGTTATATTGAGGATGCAGTTAGTTAATACAAATGATATGAAGAAAATATGTAAACCTTTAAAAAAAAAACATTGTATAACTCAGTTATTTTTAGTGGTCCATTCAGTCCTGGAGACAGCTTCCTTACTAAACAAATCCCTGTTTATGTTTCCAAAAATCCTAAATGCCATTTGCAGGAACAGATTTTACTCTGGTCACTCCATTTGTTGGCTAGCCCTGAGCATGTTGCATGCTCTATATTAAGTGACACTTGCCTCCAGGTTTTCTTATAAGCATTGTTCTGGTCTCTTTCTGATATGTTCTGCCTTTTTACCATTAGAACAATGCATCTCAAAGTGTGGTCCTTATATCACCTTCACCAGAATCACCTTTAAAAGGTAAGTTCCTAGGCCAGGGCCACAAGATCCACATCAAGAAGGTCTGATGAAGACTTATGCAATCTAAATTTTCACAGTAAAGTTCGAGATCTACAATGTTAAGCTTGCCTAGGGCAGAGGTGAACTAGTAAACACATCACTTTTCCCCTTTATCTGTCCTAGTCTAATCAGTGTCTAGCAAACATGGACAGCTAATTTGTACATGTTATTACATACTTTCACCCCTAATTTCTCACAAATGTGGGTTACCATTCTGTGCAAACTTGCATAGTTGTAGTAAAGGGGTAGGATATGGGGCTAATTTTGTTAAGCGCCCAACTCTTGATTTCGGCTCAGGGCATGATCTCATAGTTGTAAGATCAAGCCCCGTGTCAGGCTCCATGCTGGGTGTGGAGCCTGCTTAGGATTCTCTCTCTCCACCTCTCCCTCTGCTCCTCCCCCCCCAGTGTACGCACTCTCTCTATAAATGAATGAATGAATGAATAAATAAGTGGGATAAAATTGTGTGATCCTTTTCCTCAGATTGGCACATGCAAGTAGGAGTCTTATTTTTTCTCTTTTGCTGTATGCCCTCGGAGCCATTTTTGATCTATGGAGTCAGAGTCAGAGTCAGGCAGGCTTGCATCAGGAAGATTCCAAGCCTTTTCACCACAGCTCCCAAAGCAGTGTTCCTCAAAGTATGTGTAGTCCCTGGAGCAGCAGCATCAGTATCACCTGGGAATTTGTTAGAAATGCAAACTCACAGTATCCTCCTTTCCATTAGACCTACTGAATCAAACTGGAGTGTGCTTAGCAATCCACGTTTTGACAAGTCCTATAGGGGATTCTGATGCAGGCTGAAGTTTGAAAGCCACTGCCCTCAAGCATTTTCTACCCCAAACTGCATTATCTCTAAACCTTTAAGCAGCTGGAAAGGTAAAGGAAAAATTGATTTGAGCAGGAAAATATGGGCATGGCAGTGAAATGAATTACTCAATTGTAAAGGTCTTGTTTAGGGTATTTGTGCTTAGGGATATCAGATCCTTAAACAGCAACTCTCCTGAAAGTGGCTAGAAATACTGTACACAAACACAATTACAACACTCAACCGTATATGTATGTATATGCATGTAAATATGTATGTATGCAAATATGCATATATGTATATAATTACATATTTAATTAAATGATTAAATTGATTAAATTAAAATAATCTTTAGAAAAGAACAGAGTATAGCATTATCAGCAATGAAATTGAATCAGTAATCAAAAAAGTCCCTCCCCAAAAAGTCCAGGACCAGACAGCTTTTTCTAGATATGTCTCCTGAGGCAAGGGAAACAAAAACAAAAAAACTATGGGACTACATCAAAATAAAAAAGCTTCTGCACAGTGAAGGAAACAATCCACAGAACTAAAAGTCAACCTACTGAATGGGAGAAGATATGGGCAAATGACATATCTGATAAAGGTTTAGTATCCAAAATATATAAAGAACTTATACAACTCAACACTGAAACCAAAACAATCCAATTTTAAAAATTGGCAGAAGATGTGAACAGGCATCCAAAGAGGATATCCAGATAGCCAACAGACAAAGGAAAAGATGCTCATCATCATTCATCATTACAGAAGTGCAAATTAAACTAAATGAGATGTCACCCCACACCTGTCAGAATGGCTAAAATCAACAACACAAGAAATAACAGGTGTTGGCAAGGATGTGGAGAAAGGGGAACACTCTTGCTCTGTTGGTGGGAATGCAAACTTGTACAGCCACTGTGGAAAACAGTATGGACTTTCCTCAGAAAGTTAAAAGTAGAAGTACCCAACAATCCAGCAGTTACCCTATTAGGTATTTACCCAAAGAAAACAAAATACTAATTCAAAGGGATACATGCACCCCTATGTTTATAGTAGCATTATCTACAATAGCCAAATTATGGAAACAGCCCAAGTGTCCAATAATTGCTGAATGGATAAAGATGTGGTACATATAAACAATGGAATATTACTCAGCCATAAAAAGAAATCCTGTCATTTGCAATGACATGGATTAAGCTAGAGTATAAGGCTAAGCAAAATAAGTCAGAGAAAGACAAATACCGTATAATCTCACTCAAAAGTGGAATTTAACAAACAAACAAAAAAAAAACAAGAAAAGGAAAAGAGAGAGGGAGAGACAAGCCAAGAAACAGACTCTTAACTGTAGAGAACAAACTGATGGTTACCAAAGGAGAGGTGGGGGGGATGGGTTAAATAGGTGATAGGGATTAAGGAGTGAACTTATGATGAGTACTGAGTAATATACAGAATTGTTGAATCACTATATTGCATACCTGAAACTAATATAAATTCTATGTTAGCTATACTGGAATTAAAATTAAAAAAAAGAAAAAGGAAAAAAAGAGAAAAGAACAGAAAAAGAGTAAAGACCTTTGAGCAGTAATAAAATCTTAGCAAGAGCAATTGATAAAAAATTGCAGGTAAGTGAACAAATTTGAAATACATACCAATCAGCAGGTCCAGATGATATGCATTCTGGGGTCTTGAGGGAATTCACTAATGATTTCACTAAGCCACTGACAACTGGAAAACCTAAGAAAACCCACTTGGGTATGCACCACTTTTTGCCTTGTCAGCATTCTGCATAATGAGGTTATTCTGGCAGGTGTATTCACTAGGCCCTGTCTGCCCTCCATCTCCCTCCCATCAAGAAAAGAATAGATTCAATTTCTAGGTATAGCTGATATCAGACTTAACAGAATATACTTTTTTTTAAAGTCCTTTTTATAAATGGATCATCCTCAGCACTGCATGCTGTAATTCAAACCCCTGGCATGTAACACATGACAAATGTTGCTCCCAAGGCCTACACAGGGCAGCTGGGCCTATGTGGCCTTCAGCAGCTTGTGCTGAGATTTACTAGTTTACAGTCTAGTGGGAGGAATGGGGAGGGGAAGCTAGGAGCTTTTCCACAGAAAGGGAGTTTAAGAGCAAGGCAAATTATACCCTGATGTTGTTTTCTCCTCTTGCATGTTCTGAGACTAAAACATGGAGAGGCTGAAGTAGCTGAAGGGATATTGGCTAGAGATGTAAGGTCTTCAGGGATGAATGAAAGTCTCTGATTCCTCCCGCTTCTGGAGACTAAAGGGTTGGGCTGGGTTGATTGCTTGGTCAGACCTAAGGCTTAGGAATCCAAGATACAAGTTGGGACCATTCCTTATACAAACCAGGTAGTGTCCCCACAATACATTAATAGGTCACACTCCTGACCCTAGCCATATGCTGTATCCTTATTGACATCCAGTCACTTGAGAAGTTACCGGGAACAAGGGTAGATGTTTCTATGCAATCCCATCCTGGGGAAAAAGAACTCCAAATGCATTTTCTTCATGGACAGCACAGATGTTTTGTGGTGATGAATGATTCTAGGGAATTTTGGATAGGGATTTGGTGTGTTAATGTTCTTTTCCTTGATATATTTACATATTCTTAACTAGCTTTTCTCATATTTTAATGAAATCTAGGCCTTTCTCAGCTCATTCTGATGTGCTGTTTCAACCTCTTATATAACTTTATGGACCCATACCAAAAAAAGTGGAAACAAGACCATGTGTACTTAGATTGTCATATGTCAGAGGTGGTAGGGCATTAATGGAATGATTACTGATCTAGGGGTTGTTTATTATCCTAGGACTATCATTATCTAGCTTGATCATCTTGGGGTCATCCTTTTCCCCTTACTTGTCCTCAGTTTTCTCATGTATAAAGTGTAGGCATTGGATGACATGACCTCTAATATCTACTTCCATTTCTAAAATTCTGTGACTTTTGCGTAAGGGATCCTTAATGTATGTGATTCTATCAATTGTTTTGTTGACTCTTTAAGAAAAACACTTTATGTCCATGGTAGATAAGTTTGTCATTTTGCCAAGACATGACACCGAATTTCATAGATGAGGCTGGAGTGTGGGAGAGTTGCTTAACTAGTGAGTGCATCTAACCAACTACCTAGCACCTTCCTCTAAACAGGGTTCGATTTTTCTCTACTTATTAGTTTCATGAGGGAAATTAGATACAGTGGTGAATCTGGAAACATAATCCTTGTTTACATGAAGGGCCTATTAGATAGTATACATGAGACCAAATGTCACTGCATATGAAGCCGATTTGATCTTGCATTCTTTGTACTTCAATTTCCTCATCTGTTAAATATGGATAATAGGGATACCTGGGTAGCTTAGTTGGTTGAACATTTGCCTTTGGCTGAGGTCGTGATCTCAGAGTCCTGGGATCAAGTCTCACATCAGGCTCCTTGCTCAGCGGGAAGCCTGCTTCTCCCTCTGCCTGCTGCTCCACCTGTCATGCTCTCTTTCTCTCACAAATAAATAAATGAAATCTTTAAAAAAATAAATAAATATGGATGCATTGATCAAAGGCTTATTTCTCTCTCATGCAAGGATGATATGGAGAAGAAAGGAGACAGCATACCAGTTTTTACCTACTTCAGCCTTTAAATGGCACATTACTTCTGCTCATAGTTCAATTGGTCAGAACCATCCACAAGGTCTACCCTAACTACAAAGGAGACTGGGAAATGTAACAGAGTAAATGGACTATTTGGTGGGCACCAATAGTTTCTGCCACTAGTCCCTGAGAAGATTAAAGGGATTATTCTTTTCCTCTCATAGAGTCCTGGGATTGAGCCCCACTCCCTCTGCTTGTGTTCCCTCTCTCTCTGTGTCTCTCTCTGTCAAATACAATCTAAAAAAAAAAAAAAAAAAACATTTCTGGTATTCATCACTTTTTTTCATTCATCCAAGTATCTGTCTGGTATCATAGTCCTTTTGCCTGAAGAAATTCCTTTAATATTTCTTGTGCTACAGGTCTGGGGGCATTGAATTCTCTCAGCTCTTGTCTGAAGATGTCTTTATTTCTTCTTAACTTTTGAAAGATATTTTCACTGGGCATAGGCTTATGAGCTGACATCTTTCTTTCAGTACTTTAAAGATACCACCCCATTATCTTCTGGTTTGCATAGTGCTTATAGTGTTTGAAACACCAATACAACATTCTCAAATCAATCTGAATATATAGCAGTCACATTCACAGTAGACACCTTTCCCCTTCATTATGTCTCTTAATGTGGTTATATCAAAGCATTTACATATTAAGATATATATTATTTTATTATTAATTACTGTCCCTTTCTTTCTCCCTTATATTACAGTTAAAGCATCACAATTTTTTTCAAGTTATGTTTATAGGAGACTTATATTACCTATGAATTTCACTTTGGAATATTAACGTGAACATTACAAATATTTGTTAGAAAAAAAGGATGTCTAATAACTTGTTGCTGTCTTAGACAAAAAACTATTAACTCAGGAAAATTGACTTTTAGTTTTCCCTCCCCCATTTGATTTGATCGGTTTCTTGGCTCTTATTAACCCTCATTAATAATGGCCACTTCTGATTTGTATTTTCCCGATAATGAGTGGTGTTGAACATCTTTTTCATGTGTCTGTTGGCCGTCTGAGTGTCTTCTTTGGAACAATGTCTAT
Source organism: Zalophus californianus (assembly GCF_009762305.2). NCBI lineage: Eukaryota > Metazoa > Chordata > Mammalia > Carnivora > Otariidae > Zalophus > Zalophus californianus. The sequence continues at coordinate 43,562,924 of NC_045612.1, read as the reverse complement.
TCATGTCTTCTACCCATTTCTTCCCTGGATTATTTGTTTTTTAGGTGTTGAGTTTTATAAGTTCTTTTTTTATTTGAGGGAGAGAGAGAGAAGGGGGGAGGGGCAGAGAGAAGAGAGAGTCCCAAGCAGATTTCATGGCAAGTGTGGAGCTCAATGCAGGGCTCCATCCCACAACCCTGAGATCATGACCTGAGCCAAAACCAAGAGTCAGATGCTCAACCAATTGCACCACCCAGGCACCACTATAGGTTCTTCATGTATTTTGGATATTAGCCCTTTATCAGAAATGTCATTTGCAAATATTTTCTCCCATTCAGGAGATTGCCTTTTAGTTTTGTCAATTGTTTCCTTTGCTATGCAGTAACTTTTTATTTTGATGAAGTCCCAATAGATTTTTTTTTTTTTGCTTTTGTTTCCCTTGTCTCATACTATAATGAGATATACCTCACACCAGTCACAATGGCTAAAATTAACACAGGAAACAACAGGTGTTGGCAAGGATTCAGAGAAAGGGGAACCTTCTTACACTGTTGGTGGGAATACAAACTGGTGCAGCCACTCTGGAAAACAATTACAATTTGGAGGTTTCCCAAAAAGTTAAAAATAGAACTACCCTAAATCCAGCAATTGCACTATGAGGTATTTACGGAGTATACCCAAGTACTAATTTGAAGGGATACAGGCTCTCTGATGTTTATAGCAGCATTATCAACAAACAATAGCCAAATTATGGAAACAGCCCAAGTGTCCATTGACTGATGATCAGATAAAGAAGATATGGTATTTATATACAATGGAATACTACTCAGCCATAAAAAGAATGAAATTTTGCTATTTGCAATGATGTGGATGGAGCTAGAGAGTATTATGCTAAGCAAATAAGTCAGTTAGAGAAAGACAAATACAATACAATTTCACTCATATGTGGAATTTAAGAAACAAAACAAACATAGGGGGAAAGAGAGAGGCAAACCAAGAAACAGACTCTTAGCTATAGAGAGCAAACTGATGGTTACCAGATGGGAGGTGGGTGAGGGGAATGGGTGAAATAGGTGATGGGGATTAAGGAGTGCACTTGTCGTGATGAGCACTGAGTGTTGTATGTTAAGTGTTGGATCACTAAATTCTACACCTGAAACTAATATTACACTGTACATTTATTAACTGGAATTTAAATAAAAACTTAGAAAACGAACAAACAATGGCCACTTCTGGATTGGTATTATATTTTCCAAATTTTCTATAGTGAACAAACATTACTTTCGTAATCAGGAACTTTAAAAAAAGACAAAATAAGGAAAAACAAGATAAAAACAAAGAATTTCCCCAAGTCATATTCATAAGGCTTTGTAGGTGACAGATATTTTGGATAATTTATTTTATATGAGGTATTAGGGGTCAATAATGACTTAATGTACCATATTCAATCTTCCCTCCAAACAAACATTTCAAAACATTTGTGAGTAGAAAATGTCTTTGAGTTTTAAGTACCTGCTTTGAGAATTTTAGGTACTATAGGGAGATATTCTAAGGTAGGTGATATTTTGGAAGCTCTATAGTTATTTACTGCTGCACAACAGATTTCCCCCAAATTTAGCAACTTAAAACATTAAACACTTATTACCCCCAATATCCAAGGGTCAGAATTCAGGAGTGGCTTAGTTGGGTTGTTCTGACTCTGATCCCTTTTGAAATTTTAGTCAAGCTGTCATCCAGGGATGCATTCGCCTGAAAGTTTGACTGAGGCTAAAGGATATACTTTTAAGCTCACTCCTATGGTTGTTAATAGGAGCCTTCAATTCTTCACCATGTTGGCCTTTCTATAGGACTGCTCACAACATGGCAACAGGAGAGAGAGAGAGAGAGAAAGACAGAGAGAAGTGTTCTGGCTAAGTAGAATAGAGGATGGGTAACATGTGATGTGATTTGGGAGTCAGGGGAGGGACAATTTGGTACCTACAGAGCTTCCTGGAAGGACTCACCTTAGGAAGCAGCATGAGAGAAATGGGGGAGGCGAGCAGTGGGTCCTGGAGGGTGCCAAATGCGAAGAGAGTTGTGAGTACAGAAAGGTTAGGTGACAGCCAAAGACAACCCAATTCATTTTACAATTTTGCTGAGGACCTGGTGAGTGGGTGCTGTGTGTTTTCATCGATAAAGAAAGCCCTTTAGTCTTTCTTGCTGTAGAATGTATTGCAGAAGTGACTCATTTAGACAATGATTTTGGAAAAAAATTTTTCCCTTCAACCTCAAAGCATGCATGTTTCACACAGCTAAATGCTGGGCACTTTTTTCTTGTGCTTTCCAAAGCTATTCCTCTCCTTAGTTGGTGGTGAGTACCAAATGGGCATTTCTCAAAGTACTCAGCCATCTTATCTTCCATAGGAGTATTTGGTATGCACCCCCCCCCACACACACAAAGCATTTTCAGTGGGAGCAGATGGTGTGGTGGGATGAAAATTATTCCTTAATAAGAAGGAGGGATTTTCACATAATTCTTACAGATCTGTGTGGTTTCCTTTAGACTGTTTAGTGCAGCCTTGGCTTTCAGGGTCAGGTACGTCAGGTGCTAAGGAAATCCCCATTTCCAATCAAGCACCGTAAAGCAGCCCCTGTAAGCTATGAGCACAAATCCCATGGATACTCAGGCTCTTGTCAGACACTAAATATGATGTGAAAAAAATCCATGCTAAATGTAGAATTTTCATGTAGATCTGAATTTGCCTTTCACTTTCCCATCTACTCTGTGCTACTGCTTTAAAGTGATTTCTGACAGGAGGCCAGTCTAGAAAAACAATACCAAGTGCATAAACAAACCCCAAACCCCTCATTAAGCTATTAGCACTGTAATAGAGCTCATTATTTTTCACCTTCCAATTATTGACTTTTTAAATTAGAGAATATGCTCAAAGTTGAACTGTACCCAGTACTTTCTGCAGAACTTCAAGCCAATTTTGCTATATTAAAATTTTACTTTGTGCCAGAAAGCTTGGAGAAACCAAAGTGGCTTTAAAGGAATTTTCACTCCTTCTATTGTGTGTTCTTTTTCAGATTCACATAACATTCACATTTTTGTGACAAGATTTGCTTGCTGTATTAATGGCTAAGAAGTTATCAGAACTCAAAATTACCTCTCCTTAATCTAGAGACCTCAGACAGTATTCAAAGAATAGTGACAAATGAGGGACGCTTGGGTGGCTCAGTCGTTAAGCATCTGCCTTCAGCTCAGGTCATGATCCCAGAGTCCTGGGATCAAGCCCCGCATCGGGCTCCCTGCTCAGCAGGAAACCTGCTTCTCCCTCTCCCACTCCCCCTGCTTGTGTTCCCTCTCTTGCTATATCTCTCTCTGTCAAATAAATAAATGAAATCTTTAAAAAAATTTTAAAAAAGAATAGTGACAAATGAGTGTAACATGTTTTTAACCAGCAACACAGGTGATTCTGATACACTCTTAAGTTTGAGCACCCCTGATTATGTTTTCAAAATCTTGGAAAATTCACTTCAGTGAATTTAATCTGTGGAATAATGAAAATAGTGAACATAGATGGAATGAACGGAATTTACTAAGTGGAAAAGATATATATTTCAATCTTAAAGCATCTGTGGAAAATATTTTATCTGCATATTAAATGAATCACAGGACTCCAAAATGGTTATTAAGCTCAGATTCCTGATTCCAGCAGGTAAATGCTTAAATCATCAAAGGGCAGCTGATAATGATGATAATAATAATAATAACACCAACAGTGGGGTGCCTGGGTGGCTCAGTCGGTTAAGCGGCTGCCTTCGGCTCAGGTCATGATCCCAGAGTCCTGGGATCGAGTCCCGCATTGGGCTCCTTGCTCAGCAGAGAGCCTGCTTCTCCCTCTCCCTCTGCCTGCCTGCCACTCCCCCGCTTGTGCTCTCTCTCTCTCACTATCTCCCTCTCTCTGTGTCAAATAAATAAAAATGTTTAAAAAAAATAATAACACCAACAGTAAATGACATCAATAGATAATACATGGCCTCTATTTTCATGGGACTTCTACAAAACAAAGAATGCAGATGTTAAACGAATCATATGTAGGATGAGAGTTATAAAAGAAAGTATGAGGTGCTATGGGAAGTCCGGCATGGGGTCCTAATCTCATTCGAGGGGTATTGGGGAAGACCTGCCTGAGGAAGATATCTCTAACATGAGCCCTAAAAACAGAGGATAACCAAAGGGAATGGGAGAAGAGTGTTGCAGGCGGAGGAAATGGCATGTTCAAAGGTACACAATAGAAGTGAAAAATGTAGTATGGCTGGAGCAGAGCAAGGCAAAAAGTAGATAGAAAGAGGTCTGCTAGTATGTTCCCTGAGAATCTTTTCAAATCATTGTGTATCCCTCTCCTTGGAATAGTCTTCCACCAGAACATGGCTGCCTCCTCTTCACCATTCAGAACCCACCACCAATATCACCTCCACATCAAGGCCTTTCTTGACCACCTTGACAATGTCTTTCTATCACTTTTCACTCTATCATGTTCTTCACTATATTCATCAGTAAATGGAACTATCTTAGATGAAGGAAGACAGGTACTTCCTTGTTTATTACCTGTCTTCCTTCACTAGAACATAAGCCCATTGAAGGTAGGCACCATGTCTGTGTCGTTCGACAATGCATCTCCACGGCCTAGAATAGCACTTGGTAAAGAAAAAAGTATAATTGATATTTGGTAATTGATATTCAATTAGTGATTGGCCACTTCTAGTCATATTGGCCAAGTGCAGATGCTCAAACCAATGCCCCATGGCTTTGTATAGCTCCTCAAAGCTTCAGATACAACCAAGAACCAAATATAAAGAGAAAAAAATACCACCTAGAATGGAATGATTTTGTGATTAGAATTGCCTATGTAGTTTTCAATACATAAAATTATATAGCAAAGTAGAGACATGTGACAAATTTTAAAACACCAGTTAGAACAGTATTTTATTTTAAGATTTCGTTTGAGAGAGAGAGAGTGTGTGTGTGAGAGAGAGAGCAAAAGTGGGGTGAGAGGCAGAGGGAGAAGCAGACTCCCCACTGAGCAGGGAGCCCAGTGCAGGGCTCGATCCCAGGACTCTGGGATCATGACCTGAGCCGAAGGCAGATGTTTAACTGACTGAGCCACCCAGGTGCCCCTAGAACAGTATTTTAATGACCGTAGTAAAATATTTAAATTGTGCTTTGTGTGTAAGATTTAGATTCATCATGGCCCTTCATTAATGATACTGGCGAATTCTCATTCTTACTCTTGCTTAAGCTATTATCCTTGGTCTAAGTCCAATCTCCTTGTCTTCTTAGGGACTGTGCCAAATATTGCAATATACAACTCCTTAATTGCATCCAGTGACATTTCACCTACTATCCCCATATTTTTTCAGAGGTCAATTCATAGGGAGATTGTTATAATTTGTTATAAGTTGCTCTACACAGAAGCATGTTGGTTGCTACCCAGAATCTGAAACTCTTCTAAGTGATGATGTCAGCAAGGATTTACTAAGCATATACCATGTATCCAACTTAGTTCCAGAATCTAGAGAAAGAGAGTTCCCTTTTCAAATTGCAGTGAGTTAATGAGCCACAAGTAAAGTAAAGCAACCTTTTGTAAGCTTGATCTATACTCTGTATTCTAGGCTTGGACAGTTCTAAAGGAGGTCCCTAAGGCTTCACATCAGCCAGTTTTCTACATTTTAATGCTCTTTTCAGCTGGTCTCTTCCTTCCTATGGTTTGACATACCATCCTTCCTCCACTAGTGGCTTTTATTCTGGATAACTGATCACACCTGGACATTTTCAGAAAGACCAGGGAAACAGCTTTGTTCAGTCACCTGCTCTCAGCTTTTTCTCCTCATTTATCTGAGGGCCATCATGTTCTTTGGTCCCTCTTTCTTACTTTGTGTGATCTGAGAATGTTTTCCTGTTACCTTTTATGTCTTATATTATTTCTTTTTACTCCTTCTTAGGGATCTAACCTGGTTTCCCTTTTTTGTGGCTTTCCTTTTTCCCTTTCAGGTCACTATATTGCTCTGGGTTTTAGCCACCTTGGCATCTGGTTACCTTGTAAAACAGCCCTGAAATTTGATATCAGAGTGAAATTATTTCACTGTGGATCTTTTAGGTCTCATTAAAACTAATTTCTAAATAAATTCTCATATAGCCACCTAAGAGCTAGGTTAGTACATGAAAATATCCTTTCTGTTTTTCTTAGGAGCATTTTATCTAGAGCCACTGTTTTAAGAGGGAAGAGAAATGAGGCAAGCTTATATAGTCCTGTCTTAGCACAGGTTGCCATAACAAATACCATAGACTGGGTGGCTTAAACAACAGACATTTATTTCTCACAGTTCTAGAGGCTGGAAATCCAAGATTAGGGTGCCAGCATGGTCAGATTCTGGTGAGAGCATTCTTCCTGGCTTGCAGAAGGCCACCTACTCACTGTTTCCTCATGTGGTATAGTCATTAAGCATAAAGACTTTGGAGCCAAATTACCTTGCTTTGTCTCCCAGGTGGCATTTCCTAGCTGCAAATCTTTGGACAAATTATTCAATACCTTTGTGCCTCAGTTTCTTCATGTGTAAAATGAATATAATAATAGCACTTACCTCATAGGTTGTTGTGCATTTTAAATGAGTTAAACATATGAATTTCTTAGAACAATGTCTGGCATATAGTTGCTCAATAATGATTGTCATTATTGATATAACCACTGTAATTGTTAATGTGGTCTCTGTTCTAACTTTGCATTGATTCTGGTCTGTTCTTGCCTTAGAAGGTGCAAGTGTGAGGTTATCCATCTTCTCCCAACCCCAGAATATTAGGTGAGCACCTGAGATAGAAATGGAGTTTGTCTCATCCCCCTGTGTGAGCCTGGCTGAGGTTCTGGTCAAGTAAGCAGGAATCTTAAAGGAGTTTCAGAGTCTGGAATTTGACTCAGTGTGGAGGGTTAGTGATTACCTAATGCTATGGTCTGAATGTTTGTGTCCCCTGCCAAATTCATATGTTCAAACCTTAAGCCCAATGTGATGGTATTAGGAGGTGTGGCCTTTGGGAGGTGATTAGGTCATGAGGGCAGAGCCCTCACAAATGGGATTAGTGCCCTTATAAAAGAGGCCTGAGAGAGATAGTTCATCCCTTCCACAATATGAGGACACAACAAAAAGTTTGTGACCCAGAAGAGAGCCCTCACTCAGCTATTCCAGCACTGTGATCTTGGGCTTCCAGCCTCCAGAACTGTAATAAATTTATGTTGTTCATGAGCCACCCAGTCTGAGGTATTTTGTTATAGCAGCCCACATGGACTAAGACACCAAAGGAGGTCTGAAGTAGGAATAGCCAGAGATTAAAATCTTAAAGCATGGGAAGTACAGTTCTATCTTCTGAGGGGTAAATGGAGGCACACAAACAAAAAAGAAAGTCAAAAGGATTAGAAGCTGGTTGACATTGGAAAACAGCTAAGAGCAAAAGCCCAAGATGGAACATGAATCCAGAAGGGATTTCAGAATCATTTCTGTGAGTAGGCTGAAGGGCTTAAGCTAGTTTATTTTTATTATGTTCAGTTAGCCACCATATAGTACAACATTAGTTTTTGATGCAGTGTTCAGTGATTCATTAGTTGCGTATAACACCCAGTGCTCATCACAACATGTGCCCTCCTTAATACCCATCACTCTGCTTCCCCATTCCCCAGCCCCCTCCCTTCTGAAACCCTCAGTTTGTTTCCAGGAGTCCATAGTCTCTCATGGTTTGTCTCCCTCTCTGATTTCTTCCCCTTCACCTTTCCCTCCCTTCCCCTATAGTCCTCCCTGCTATTCCTTATGTTCTACATACGAGTGAAACCATATGATAATTGTCTTTCTCTGCTTGACTTATTTTACCTTAGCATAGTACCCTTCAGTTCCATCCATGTTGATGCAAATGGTGGGTATTCATCCTTTCTGATGGCTGAGTAATATTCCATTGAATATATGGACCACATCTTTATCCATTCATCTGTTGAAGGGCATCTCGGCTCCTTCCACAGTTTGGCTATTGTGGACATTGCTGCTCTGAACATTGGGGTGCATGTGCCCCTTCTTTTCACTACATCTGTATCTTTGGGGTAAATACCTAGTAGTGCAATTGCTGGGTCATAGAGTAGCTCTATTTTTAACTTTTTGAGGAAACTCCATACTGTTTTCCAAAGTGGCTGTACCAACTTGCATTCCCACTAACAGTATAAGAGGGTTCCCCTTTCTCCATATCCTCTCCAACATTTGTTGTTTCCTGCCTTGTTAATTTTTGCCATTCTAACCGGTGGTAAGGTGGTATCTCACTGTGGTTTTGATTTGAATTTCCCTGATGGCTAGTGATGTTATACATTTTTTCATATGTCTGTTAGCCATTTGTATGTCTTCTTTGGAGAAGTGTCTGTTCATGTCTCCTGCCCATTTTTTGACTGGATTATTCGTTTTTGTTTTTTGTGGAGGTGTTGAGTTTGAGAAGTTCTTTGTAGATCTTGGATACTAGCCCTTTATCTGTAATGGCATTTGCAAATATCTTCTCCCATTCCATGGGTTGCCTCTTAGTTTTATTGACTGTTTCCTTTGCTGTGCAGAAACTTTTTATCTTTTTTTCTTTTTAATTTTTTATTGTTATGTTAATCACCATATATTACATCATTAGGTTTTGGTGCAGTGTTCCATGATTCATTGTTTGAGAAACTTTTTATCTTGATGAAATCCCAAAAGTTCATTTTTGCTTTTGTTTCCCTTTCCTTTGGAGACGTGTCTTGAAAGAAGTTGCTATGGCTGATTTTGAAGAGGTTATTCCCTGTGCTCTCCTCTACGATTTTGATGGATTCCTGTCTCACATTGAGGTCTTTCATCCATTTTGAGTTTATCTTTGTGTATGGTGTTAGGGAATGGTCGAGTTTCATTCTTCTGTATATAGCTGTCCAATTTTCCCAGCACGGTTTATTGAAGAGACTGTCTTTTCTCCATTGGATATTTTTTCCTGATTTGTCAAAGATTAGTTGACCATAGAGTTGAGGGTCCATTTCTGGGCTCTCTATTCTGTTCCATTTGATCTATGGATCTGTTTTTGTGCCAATACTGTGCTGTCTTGGTGATCACAGCTTTGTAATATAGCTTGAAGTCAGGCAACATGATGTCCCCAGCTTTGTTTTTCTTTTTCAATATTCCCTTGGTGATTTGGGGTCTTTTCTGGTTCCATACAAATTTTAGGATTGTTTGTTCCAGCTCTTTGAAAAATGTCAGTGGTATTTTAATAGGGATGGCACTAAAAGTGTAGATTGCTCTGGGAGGCATAGACATTTTAACAATGTTTATTCTTCCAATCTATGAGCATGGAATGTTTGTCCATGTTTTTGTGTCTTCCTCAATTTCTTTCATTAGTGTTCTGTAGTTTCTAGAGTATGGATTCTTTACGTCTTTGGTTAGGTTTATTCCTAGGTATCTTATGGGTTTTGGTGCTATTGTAAATGGAACAATTCCTTAATTTCTCTTTCTATAGTTACATTGTTAGTGAATAGAAATGCAACTGATTTCTGTGCATTGATTTTGTATCCTGCCACATTGCTGAATTGCTGTATGAGTTCTAGCAATTTTGGGGTGGAGTCTTTTGGGTTTTCCATGTAAAGTATCATGTCTTCTGCAAAGAGAGATATTTTGACTTCTTCTTTGCCAATTTGAATGCATTTTATTACTTTTTGCTGTCTGATTGCTGAGGTTAGGACATCTAGTACTGTGTTGAACAATAATGGTGAGAGTGGGCATCCCTGTCGTGTTCCTGACCTTAAGGGAAAATGTCTCAGTTTTTCCCCACTGAGAATGATATTCGCTGTGGGCTTTTCAGAAATGGCTTTTATGATACTGAGGTATGTTCCCTCTATACGTACACTCTGAAAAGTTTTAATCAGGAAAGGGTGCTGTATTTTGTCAAATGTTTTTTCTGCATCAACTGAGAGGATCATATGGTTCTTGTATTTTTCTTTTATTAATGTGCTCTATCACATTGATTGATTTGCGAATGTTGAACCACCCTTGCATCCCAGGAATAAATCCCACCTGCTCATGATGGATTACCCTCTTAATGTACTGTTGGATCCTAATGGCTTGGATCTTGAGTATTTTAGCATCCATGTTCATCAGGGATATTGGTCTGTAATTCTCCTTTTTCATGGGGTCTTTGCCTGGTTTTGGGATCAGGGTAAAGCTGGCCTCATAGAACGAATTTGGAAGTTTCCCTTCCATTCCTATTTTTTGAAACAAGTTCATTAAAATAGGTATATTTCTTCTTTAAATGTTTGGTAGAATTCCCCTGGGAAGCCATCTGACCCTAGACTCATTTTTCTGGGAGGTTTTTGATTACTGCTTCAATTTCTTTACTGGTTATTGGTCTATTCAGATTGTCAGTTTCTTCCTTTTTCAGTCTTGGTAGTTTATAAGTTTCCAGGAAGGCATCCATTTCTTCCAGGTTGCTTAATTTGTTGCCATATAGTGGCTGAGAATAATTTCTAATAATTGTTTCTATTTCCTTGGTGTTAGTCGTGATCTCTTCCCTTCATTCATGATTTTATTGATTTGGGTACTTTCCCTTTTCTTTTGGATAAGTCTTAAGCTAGTTTTAATTGATTCTGGCTTCCTGAGTGAGCTGGTCTTATTCAGAGGCCCAGGATCAAGGCGAACAGAAGCAGATGTTGAGTTCCTTCAAGGATGGGGCCAGTTGCAGCAGTGACTATTCTCACTTATGTTCTGATACTACTTATTGTCAGACATTAAAGGCATTAAATCCAAACTCAAGTTTCCTTCAATAAGTAGGCATTGGTCATTTGAAGATAGACTTTCCTATGAAATTGAGAATTATACATTTCTTGAGATCTGCTTTAGTAAAAATATATGTGACGAGACCAGTATTTTCTAGGGAAAGATACTTATGTTGCCATTTTCAAATCAATGTCCCATTCAGCTTGTTGGGAAGTAACCTTTCATTTTAAACTTAAAAATCAAAACAAAGAGGTCCCCTTCTCCCTCTTCAATTGGCACAAAAGCTATAAATCTTGCACTAGAAACTTTCTCTTGACTAGAAGTACTGGCTTACTTCTGTTTAAGGAAATTTGATATTTTAAAAAATGCGTTGTAAAATAAAGCAGTTATGGGGAGAAGGGCAAAGCAAATAGATGACAAGCCCCAAAAGAAATGTAGTATATTGACAACACTAATAAACTGCTTCTACCAAGGAAAGACCAGAGGGAGAGGAATGGGTTTTCAAAAAGCCTACTTTTTAAACTTTGAACTTCCCCTGTTGCTTTTCCCAACAACCCATCTCTTTGAACACTGCTCCTCAGCAAGGCCAATGATCAGTAAGTCAGTCAAATGATAATAGTTCTTTACTGCAGCTTATAGTGGTTTCAAAGTACATTCTACATGCACGTTGGCCAGTTATAGGACATGGATCTTATCAGTTAATTCTGGTGTTACTGGAACTCACTACTAAGCAGAATTAAGTTGGCTGACTCACTCCTACGACTATCCCAGCCCTCACTTGATCATTTCTCCTTCACTTTTATCCTGGGCCAAGTTTACAGCTGTTTCCCTCTCAGCTGCTGTTGACTCTGATGAAGCAAGCTCTGTTTTTGCTCCACCCCTAGTGCAAGATCAAACCTGCTCTCTGTACAGCCATCCAAACTCCAGCTGAGTGAAGCCTCCTTAGTGCCTTAGTCCTAGGAACCTTCTCTAATAGGCCCTATTCCTGTGCATATATAGCTCAATGAGCTATCCTATTCCTGCCCTTGGGCTTTCACACCAGCCCCAAAGGTAGTTTCCTATAAAGATTTGTAATATCTGCTCACTCATATTCTTATCCTTTCTCTCCTTCACAGTCTTACAGCTTTTATATAACTTTCTGCCATTGACATTTTCTTCAGAGTGACACATGTCCAGGCAGAGGATCACATCTGGATAAATAATATGGGTAGTGGTTATGAGATCTGGCTATAAAGTTAAATCATTCATTTATTCGACAAATGCCTTTTTATAGAGACTATAACTCATTTTTGTATTTATTTTTATGATGGTTTATTTAACAATTAGGTAATTTTTGTAGTTTTTATTTTGGGTTAATTATAGATTCAGGTGTAGTTGGAAGAAAGAATACATGGAGATCCTGGGCGCCCTTTACCCTATTTCCCCCAGTGATAATATCTTGAGAAATTATACTGCAATCTCACAGGCTATTGACATTGATTCTGTCAAGATAAAGAGCAGTTTCATCACCACAAGGATCCCTCCTGTTGCCCTTTTATAGTCATACTCATCTCTCTGTGGAGATGTGTGGGCCTTTTATAGCCATACAGCTCCCTGTCCCTGACCCCTGGCAACCATGAATTTCTTCTCTGTATCTATAATTTTGTTATTTCAAGAATATAACATAAATTGAATCATATAGTGTGTAACCTTTTGACTTTTTCACAGCATAATTCATTGTAAATTCATCTTGGTTGCTATGTGTATCAATTGTCTGTTCCTTTTTATTGCTGAGTATTATTCTGTGGTAGAAGTGTACCACGATTTGTTTAACCATTCACACATTGAGGGACATTTTGGGTTGTTCCCATTTTTTTGGTTATTACAAATAAAGCTGCTGTTATGGGCTGGATTATGTTCCCCCAAATTGCATGTGTTGAGGCCCCAACCCCTAGTACCTCAGAATAGAACTGTATATGGTGATAAGGTCTTTAATGAGGTAATTAAGTAAAAATGAGGCTGCTAGGGTATAGCTCTAATCCAATATGCCTGGTGTCCTTATAAGAGAAAGAAGAGACACCATGGGCATGTGTACATAGAGGGATGAGGCTCGAACATTTGAAGAAGCAGCAAGAGGCTGGCTATAAGCAAGCCACAGGGAGAAGCCTCAGAGGAAACCAACCCTGTCAACACCTTGATCTCTGACTTCCATCCTCCTGAACTGTGAGAAAATAAATTTCTGTTGTTTAAGCCATCTAGTCTGTGGTATTTTGTTATGGCAGCCTGAACAAACTAATGCAGGCTGCTGTGAACATTTGTGTACAGGTTTTTGTGTCAACATAACCTTCATTCTCTGGGATAAATTTCCCAAGAGTGCTATGGCTGGGTCATATGATAGTTGCATGTTTAGTTTTATAAGAAGCTGCCAAACTGTTTTCTAAAGTGGCTTACTGTTTTACATGCCCACCAGCAATGGTATGGTATTTAGTGATACCGTTTCCCAGTATGCTCACCAGGATTTGATATCATCACTATTTTTTATTTTCTGATAGGTGTGTAATGATATCTCACTGTAGTTTTAATTTCCATTTTCATGATGGCTAATGTATTATACATCGCTTTTTAAAGATTTTATTTATTTATTTGAGAGAGAGGGAGATAGAGCGAGAGCATGAGCGGGGAGAAGGGCAGAGGGAGAGGGAGAAGCAGACTCCCAGCTGAGCAGGGAGCCTGACATGGGGCTCTATCCCAGGACCCCGAGATCATGACCTGAGCCAAAGGCAGATGCTTAACTGACTGAGCCACCCAGTCGCCCCTGATATTGTACATTGTTTTATGTGTATATTTGCCATCTTGCATCCTCTCTGGTGAAGTGTGCGCTCATGTCTTTTGTTAATTTTCTAAATGGATGGTTTGCATTTTTTTTATTATTACTATGTTATGTTAATCACCACACATTACATCATTACTTTTTGATGTAGCGTTCCATGATTCATTGTTTGCGTATAACACCCAGTGCTCCATGCAGAACGTGCCCTCCTTAATACCCATCACCAGGCCAACCCATCCTCCTACCCCCTCCCCTCTAGAACCCTCAGTTTGTTTTTCAGAGTCCATCGTCTCTCATGGTTCGTCTCCCCCTCTAACTCCCCCCCTTCATTTTTCCCCTCCTTTTTATTGCTAAGTTTTTTTAGAGTTCTTTAAATAGTCTAGATACTAGTCCTTTGTGGTATATATAGCTTACAAATATTTTCTCCAGTTCTCCAGCTCATTTTATTCATCCTTTTAATAGTCTTTTACAGAGCAAAATTTTTAATTTTGAGTAGGTCCAGTTGAAATTGGATTGTGTATGTGTTCTTGTATGAGTTTTAGTAGTTTGTGTCTTTCATCTATGTTATCAAATTTTTAGGTAGAGTTGTTCGTAGAACTTCCTTATCCTTTTCATGGATGCCACTTTATTAGTTGTTTTCTTTTTTTTTTTATTATGTTATGTTAATCACCATACATTACATCATTAGTTTTTGATGTAGTGTTCCATGATTCATTGTTTGCATATAACATCCAGTGCTCCATTCATTACGTGCCCTCTTTAATACCCATCACCAGGCTAACCCATCCCCCATCCCCCTACCCCCTCCCCTGATTTTTGTTTTTCTGTTTATCTTTGCTTACATTTTAATAGGTTACTTGACCAATTTTTTGAAGAATCTATCTTGATTTATTTATAGTTTTTAAGTACATTGCTTTATATAACTTTCTTAGTGGTTGCATCTAGGCATTATAATATATATATACATAACATATCACAGTTTACTAGTATTGACACATTACTACTTTGAGTGAGGTATAGAAAACTTACTGCTATTTAGGTTTATTTTATCTTCCTCTTTTTAAAGTGTAATTGTTTTGGGGTGGAGTCTTTTGGGTTTTCCACATACAGTACCATATCATCTGCAAAGAGTGAGAGTTTGACTTCCTCTTTGCCGATTTGGATGCCTTTGATTTCTTTTTGTTGTCTGATTGCTGTGGCTAGGACTTCTAATACTATGTTGAATAGCAGTGGTGAGAGTGGACATCCCTGCCGCGTTCCTGACCTTAGGGGAAAAGCTCTCAGCTTTTCCCCATTGAGAATGATATTCGCTGTAGGTTTTTCATAGATGGCTTTTATGATATTGAGGTATGTACCCTTTATCCCTATACTCTGAAGAGTTTTGATCAAGAAAGGATGTTGTACTTTGTCAAATGCTTTTTCTGCATCTATTGAGAGGATCATATGATTCTTGCTCTTTCTTTTGTTAATGTATTGTATCACGTTGATTGATTTGCGGATGTTGAACCAGCCTTGCAGCCCAGAAATAAATCCCAATTGGTCATGGTGAATAATCCTTTTAATGTACTGTTGGATCCTATTGGCTAGTATTTTGGTGAGAATTTTTGCATCCATGTTCATCAAGGATATTGGTCTGTAATTCTCTTTTTTGATGGGGTCTTTGTCTGGTTTTGGGATCAAGGTAATGCTGGCCTCATAAAATGAGTTTGGAAGTTTCCCTTCCATTTCTATTTTTTGGAACAGTTTCAGGAGAATAGGTATTAATTCTTCTTGAAATGTCTGATAGAATTCCCCTGGGAAGCCATCTGGCCCTGGGCTTTTGTTTCTTGGGAGATTTTTGATGACTGTTTCAATTTCCTTAGTGGTTATAGGTCTGTTCAGGTTTTCTATTTCTTCCTGGTTCAATTTTGGTAGTTGATACATCTCTAGGAATGCACCCATTTCTTCCAGGTTATCTAATTTGCTGGCATAGAGTTGCTCATAATATGTTCTTATAATTGTTTGTATTTCTTTGGTGTTGGTTGTGATCTCTCCTCTTTCATTCATGATTTTGTTCATTTGGGTCATTTCTCTTTTCTTTTTGATCAGTCTGGCCAGGGGTTTATCAATCTTGTTAATTCTTTCAAAGAACCAGCTCCTAGTTTCGTTGATCTGTTTTACTGTTCTTTTGGTTTCTATTTCATTGATTTCTGCTCTGATCTTGATTATTTCTCTTCTTCTGCTGGGTTTAGGCTTTATTTGCTGTTCTTTCTCCAGCTCCTTTAGGTGTAGGGTTAGGTTGTGTATTTGAGACCTTTCTTGTTTCTTGAGAAAGGCTTGTATTGCTATATACTTTCCTCTCAAGACTGCCTTTGCTGTATCCCAAAGATTTTGAACAGTTGTGTTTTCATTTTCATTGGTTTCCATGAATTTTTTTAATTCTTCTTTAATCTCTTGGTTGACCCATTCATTCTTTAGTAGGATGCTCTTTAGCCTCCATGTATTTGAGTTCTTTCCGACTTTCTTCTTGTGTTTGAGTTCTAGTTTCAAAGCATTGTGGTCTGAAAATATGCAGGGAATGATCCCAATCTTTTGGTACCGATTGAGACCTGATTTGTGACCTAGGATGTGATCAATTCTGGAGAATGTTCCATGGGCACTAGAGAAGAATGTGTATTCCGTTGCTTTGGGATGGTATGTTCTGAATATGTCTGTGAAGTCCATTTGGTCCAGTGTGTCATTTAAAGTCTTTATTTCCTTGTTGATCTTTTGCTTAGATGATCTGTCCATTTCAGTCAGGGGGGTGTTAAAGTCCCCCACTATTATTGTATTGTTGTCAATGAGTTTCTTTGCTTTTGTTATTAATTGCCTTATATAATTGGCTGCTCCCATGTTCGGGGCATAGATATTTACAATTGTTAGATCTTCTTGTTGGATAGACCCTTTAAGTAGGATATAGTGTCCTTCCTCATCTCTTATTACAGTCTTTGTTTTAAAATCTAGTTTATCTGATATAAGGATTGCCACCCCAGCTTTCTTTTGGTGTCCATTAGCATGGTAAATGGTTTTCCACCCCTTCACTTTCAATCTGGGGGTGTCTTTGGATCTAAAATGAGTCTCTTGCAGACAGCATATCGATGGGTCTTGTTTTTTAATCCAATCTGATAGCCTGTGTCTTTTGATTGGGGCATTGAGCCCATTTACATTCAGGGTAACTATTGAAAGGTATGAATTTAGTGCCATTGTATTACCTGTAAGGTGACTGTTAACTGTCTTTTGTCTGTGTTCGTTTCTGTTCTTTGCTGCTTTTAGGTTCTCTCTTTGCTTAGAGGACCCCTCTCAATATTTCTTGGAGGGCTGGTTTCGTGTTTGCAAATTCCTTTAGTTTTTGTTTGTTCTGGAAGCTTTTTATCTCTCCTTCTATTTTCACTGATAGCCTAGCTGGATATAGTATTCTTGGCTGCATATTTTTCTCGTTTAGTGCTCTGAAGATATCTTGCCAGTCCTTTCTGGCCTGCCAGGTCTCTGCAGATAGGTCTGTTGCCAATCTAATGTTTCTACCATTGTAAGTTACATATCTCTTCTCCCGAGCTGCTTTCAAGATTTTCTCTTTGTCTCTGAGACTCGTAAGTTTTACTATTAGATGTCGGGGTGTTGACCTATTATTATTGATTTTGAGAGGGGTTCTCTGTGCCTCCTGGATTTTAATGCCTGTTTCCTTCCTCACATTAGGGAAGTTCTCTGCTATTATTTGCTCCAATATACCTTCTGCCCCCCTCTCTCTCTCTTCTTCTTCTGGGATCCCAATTATTCTAATGTTGTTTCGTCTTATCGTATCGCTTATCTCTCGAATTCTGCCCTCGTGATCCTGTAATTGTTTCTCTTTCTTTTTCTCAGTCTCTTTATTTTCCATCATTTGGTCTTCTATATCGCTGATTCTCTCTTCTGCCTCATTTATCCTAGCAGTTAATGCCCCCATTTTTGATTGAACCTCATCAATAGCCTTTTTGATTTCGATTTGGTTAAATTTTAGTTCTTTTATTTCTCCAGAAAGGGTTTCTCTAATAACTTCCACGCTTTTTTCAAGCCCAGCTAGTATCTTTAAAGCCATGATTCTGAACTCTAGGTCCGGCTAAAATTAACAAGTCAGGGAACGACAGATTTTGGCGGGGATGTGGAGAAAGGGGAACCCTTCTACACTGTTGGTGGGAATGCAAGCTGGTGCCACCACTCTGGAAAACAGTATGGAGGTTCCTCAAACAGTTGAAATTAGAGCTACCCTTCGATCCAGCAATTGCACTACTGGGTATTTACCACAAAGATACAAATGTAGGGACCCGAAGGGGTACGTGTACCCCAATGTTTATAGCAGCAATGTCCACAATAGCCAAACTGTGGAAAGAGCCAAGATGCCCATCGACAGATGAATGTATAAAGAAGAGGTGGTATATATACAGAATGGAATATTATGCAGCCTTCAAAAGGAATGAAATCTTGCCATTTGCAACGATGTGGATGGAACTGGAGGGTGTTATGCTGAGTGAAATAAGTCAATCAGAGAAAGACATGTATCACATGACCTCACTGATATGAGGAATTCTTAATCTCAGGAAACAAACTGAGTGTTACTGGAGTGGTTGGGGGTGGGAGGGATGGGATGTCTGGGTGATAGACATTGGAGGGTATGTGCTACGGTGAGTGCTGTGAGTTGTGCAAGACTGTTGAATCACAGATCTGTACTTCTGAAAGAAATAATGCAACATATTTTAAGAAAAAAAAAGAAGATAACAGGAGAGGAAGAAAAGGGGAGTATGTCAGAGGGGGAGACGAACCATGAGAGATGATGGACTCTGAAAAACAAACTGAGGGTTCTAGAGGGGAGGGGGGTAGGGGGATGGGTTAGCCTGGTGATGGGTATTGAGGAGGGCACGTTTTGCATGGAGCACTGGGTGTTATGAACAAACAATGAATCATGGAACACTGCACCAAAAACTAATGATGTAATATATGGTGATTAACATAACAATAAAAAAATTAAAAAAAATAAATAAAGTGTAATTGTTTTCAGGATGCCTGCGTGGCTCAGTCAGTTAAGCATCTGCCTTCGGCTCAGGTCATGGTCCCAGGGTCCTGGGATCGAGTCCTACGTCAGGCTCCTTGTTCAGCAGGGAGTCTGCTTCTCCCTCTGCCTGCTGCTCCCCCTGCTTGAACACTCTTTCTCTCTCTGACAAATAAAATAAAAATCTTAAAAAAATATAATTGTTTTCTCACAAGTTATACTTTGAGCAGCGTATCAGCTGATGTTATAATTTTGCTTCAACTATCAAATATAATTTAATAAATTCATGAGAAATAGAATAGTCTATTATATTTATCCTTATTTTCACTCCTTCCAAAGCTCTTCTTTCTTTTCTGAAATTCCAAGTCTTCTTCTATTATCATTTCCATTCTGTTTAAAGAATTCCATTTAGCCTTTCTTTAAGAGTGTATTTGTTAATGACACATTCTCTCAGTTTTCCTTTGGGAGTGTATTTTCCCTTCATTCCTGAAAGATATTTTTGCTGTATATAGAATTTGCAGTTAACAATTCTTTTCTTTCAGTATTTGAAAAATGCTGCACCACTTCCTTCTGGCCTCCTATGTTTCTGATGAGAAGTCTCCCATCATTTGAATTGTTCTTCCCCTATAGGTAATGTGTCATTTCTTTCTGGCTGCTTTCAAGATTCTTTCTTTGTCTTTTGTTTATAGAAATGTAGTTACAATGTCAGCATGGAAATTTTTTTTTATTTATCCTGTTTGGGATTTGTTCAGTTTCTTGAACTCATAGGTTTATGTTTCTTGTTCTTTGTGGGGTTTTTTTCCCCCAAAATTGGGAAGTTTTTGGCTTTTAAAAAATATGTATTCAATTCTACTCTCTCATTCCTCTGATTTTGTGATTACAGTGATATGGATGTTAGCTCTTTTGTCTGATAGACCCCAGTGCTATTCATTTTTTCATTCTATTTTCACTTTGTTGCTTAGATGAGATAAATTTTACTGGTTTGTCCCCAAGTTTACTGGTTCTATCCTCTGTTATTTCCACTCTATTTTTGAGCTCTTCAGTGAGTTTTTTGTTATTATTGTATTCACTTCTATGATTTCCATTTGGTTCTTTTATATAACATATATTACTTTTCTGAGATGTTCTATGTTTTCATTTGTTGCAGATAATTTATTTAACCATTCTTATGATGGTTGCTTTAAAATCCTTTTCAGATATTTCCAACATCTGATTTATCTCAATGTTGGCATTTGTTGATTGTATTTTCTCATTCATGGTAATGATTTTCTTAGTGCTTAGTATGAGAAGTGATTTTCTTTTCTATCCTAGACATTTTGGATATTACAAGACTCAATTCTATTTAATATATTTTTAAGCAGATGATTCCCTGGTGCGGTGTAGCATAAGATTTGTGTGGGGGTATACTTTCAGTTTCCCACTTGGCCCTGCTGATAACACCTGGCAAAAGTGGATTCCTAACTCACACTGCTTCATTGCAGATGGCTGGTGTGGAAGATCAGCAACCTGCTTGGCCCTGCTGACACTTTCCAATGAAAGTAGGACACTAACTTTGTCATTGCCTCCATGTGGGGGTGGAAGATAAGCTCCCTGCTGGGCCCCACTGCCCCCATTGCAGGAAGAAATAAGCTGATTTACACTGCTTTGTTGTTGCAGGATGCAGGGAAGAACATAAGTCCCATCGGGCCCTAATGACACCAGTGGAAGAATTAGAGAAAGTAGAATGCTAACTAACCTTGCCTACCATTGCCTCATTCCATCTCATTAAGGCCAGGTAGGTATTGAGGCTCAGTTGCTCACTGGGCTCTGCTGAAACCAGGGGAAGTAGGAAGTGGAATGCTAACTAGCTATACTTCACATCACTTCATTTAGTCTTAATTGCTGCCATGTGTGTGGGTAGGTTCAGCCTCCTAATGGATATTGCTGGCACCAGGGTTAAGGTATGGAAGAGTGCTTACTAGCCTCAAGTTGCAGAACCTCCTTCTGTCCTATTGATGTTGGGTGTGGGTGAAAGCTTAGCCCTCTACTGGACCCCAGTGACATCAACCTGGCAGGAGAATCAGAGAAGCACCTGCTTCCCCTGGGAAGGGGAACAGCTCTTTGTTCAGCTCACCAACACCACTAGGTCAGGGAAATCAAATTTGCCTGCTTCTCCCATGTAAGACATGGAAGATTCACTCTCCCATCTGTTCATACCAACACCACTGGGAGAGGGAATCAGAGTCCTTCATTTTTACCATTATGAAACTTAGTCTAGTAGGAGAGAGACTAAATAAAGAAGTAAACTCCAGTATATAAATGTCACTGTGACATGGGTTATAAAGGAAGAGCACATTATCACTTGAGAAAAAATAGGCTTTTTTGAGGAAGTGACATTTAAGACCTCGAAGGATGAGAAGGAGCCAATAATGTGAAGGTGGAGGGGAAAGTGTTCTTAGGAGAAGAAACAGCAAGTGAGATGGCACGGTGGTAGGAAAGAACTTGAATGTTCAAGAAAGAGAATGCAAATCCAGTGTATAGAGAAATCCAGGTGTCTAAGTAGTGAGAAGGTAAGGCTAGAGAGTTAGCATTACCTGATCATGCAAGATCATGAGGGCTACATTAAGGATTTAGGATTTTTCTTTTTTTTAAATTTAATTTTATTATGGTTTGTCTCCCTCTCTGGTTTCATCTTGTTTCATTTTTTCCTCCCTTCCCCTATGATCCTCTGTCTTGTTTCTCAAATTCCTCATATCAGTGAGATCATATGATTCTTGTCTTTCTCTGATTGACTTATTTTGCTTAGCATAATACCCTCTAGCTCCATCCATGTCATTGCAAATGGCAAGAATATTTTTGATGGCTGCATAATATTCCATTGTATATATATACCACCTCTTCTTTATCCATTCATCTGTTGATGGACATCTTGGCTCTTTCCATAGTTTGGCTATTGTGGACATTGCTGCTGTAAACATTGGGGTGCACGTACCCCTTCAGATCACTACATTTGTATCTTTGGGGTAAGTACCCAGTAGTGCAATTGTTTGGTTGTAAGGTAGCTCTATTTTCAACTTTTTGAGGGACCTCCATATCGTTTTCCAGAGTGGCTGCACCAGCTTGCATACCCACCAACAGTGTAGGAGGGTTCCCCTTTCTCCACATCCTTGCCAACATCTGTTTTTTCTTGATTTGTTAATTTTAGCCATTCTGACTGGTGTGAGGTGGTATCTCATTGAGGTTTTGATTTGTATTTCCCTGATGCCGAGTGATGTTGAACACTTTTTAATGTGTCTGCTGACCATTTGGATGTCTTCTTGGCAGAAATGTCTGTTCATGTCTTCTCCCCATTTCTTGATTGGATCATTTGTTCTTTGAGTGTTGAGTTTACTAAGTGCTTTATAGATCTTGCATACCAGCCCTTTTTCTGATATGTCATTTGCAAATATCTTCTCCCATTCTGTCAGTTGTCTTTTGGTTTTGTTGACTGTTTCCTTTGCTGTGCAAAAGCTTTTTATCTTGATGTAGTCCCAATAGTTCATTTTTACCCTTGCTTCCCTTGACTTTTGCGATGTGTCTAGGAAGAAGTTGCTGTGGCTGAGGTCAAAGAGGTGGCTGCCTGTGTTCTTCTCTAGGATTTTGATGGATTCCTGTCTCACGTTTAGGTCTTTCATCCATTTTGAGTCTATTTTTGTGTGTGGTGTAAGGAAATGGTCCAGTTTCATTCTTCTGCATGTGGCTGTCCAATTTTCCCAACACCATTTGTTGAAGAGACTGTCTTTTGGCCATTGGACATTCTTTCCTGCTTTGTCGAAGATTAGTTGACCATAGAGTTGAGGGTCCATTTCTGGGCTCTCTATTCTGTTCCATTGATCTATGTGTCTGTTTTTGTGCCAGTACCATACTGTCTTGATGATGACAGCTTTGTAATCGAACTTGAAGTCTGGAATTGTGATGCCACCAGCTTTGCTTTTCTTTTTCAACATTCCTCTGGGTATTCAGTGTCTTTTCTGGTTCTATACAAATTTTAGGATTATTTCTTTCATTTCTTTGAAAAAAGTGGATGGTATTTTGATAGGGATTGCATTAAATGTGTAGATTGCTCTAGGAAGCCTAGAAATTTTCACAATATTTGTTCTTTCAATCCATGAGCATGGAACATTTTTCCATTTCTTTGAGTTGTCCTCAATATCTTTCATGAGTATTCTTTTTTTAAAAGATTTTATTTATTTATTTATTAGAGAAAGAGAAATAGAGAAATAGCATGAGAGAAGAGAAGGTCAGAGGGAGAAGCAGGCTCCCCTCTGAGCCGAGAGCCTGATGCAGGACTCAATCCCAGGACTCCAGGATCATGACCTGAGCTGAAGGCAGTCGCTTAACCAACTGAGCCACCCAGGTGCCCTTTAATGAGTATTCTATAGTTTTCTGAGTACAGATTTCTTGCCTCTTTGGTTAGGTTTATTCCTAGGTATCTTATGGTTTTGGGTGTAATTGTAAATGGGATCGACTCCTTAATTTCTCCTTCTTCTGTCTTGTTGTTGTTGTATAGAAATACAACTGATTTCTGTGCATTGATTTTATATCCTGCCACTTGACTGAGTTTCTGTATGAGTTCTAGCCGTTTTGGGGTGGCGTCTTTTGGGTTTTCCACATAAAGTATCATATCATCTGCAAAGAGTGAGAGTTTGACTCTTCTTTGCTGATTTGGATGCCTTTTATTTCTTTTTGTTGTCTGATTGCTGAGGCTGGGACTTCTAGTATTATGTTGAATAGCAGTGGTGATAGTGGACATCCCTGCTGCGTTCCTGACCTTAGGGGAAAAGCTGAGAGCTTTTCCCCATTGAGAATGATATTCGCTGTGTGTTTTTCATAGATGGCTTTTATGTTATTGAGGTAAGTACCCTCTATCTCTACACTGTGAAGAGTTTTAATCAAGAAAGGATGCTGTACTTCGTCAAATGCTTTTTCTGCATCTATTAAGAGGATCATATGGTTCTTGTTCTTTCTTTTATAAATGTATTGTATCACATTGAATCATTTGCAGATGTTAAACCAACCTTGCAGCCCTGGAATAAAACCCAACTGGTCATGGTGAATAATCCTTTTAGTACTGTTGGATCCTACTGGCTAGTATTTTGGTGAGAATTTTTGCATCCATGTACAACAGGGATATTGGTGTGTAATTCTCATTTTTTTTTAATTTTATTATGTTATGTTAGTCACCATACAATACATCATTAGTTTTTGATGTGGTGATCCACGATCCATTGTTTTCATATAACACCCAGGGCTCCATGCAGTACGTGCCCTCCTTAATACTGCTTTTTGATGGGGTCTTTGTCTGGTTTTGGGATCAAGGTAATGGTGGCCTCATAAAATGAGTTTGGAAGTTTTCCTTCCATTTCTATTTTTTGGAACAGTTTCAGAAGAATAGGTATTAATTCTTCTTTAAATGTTTGATAGAATTCCTCTGGGAAGCCATCTGGCCCTGGGCTCTTGTTTGTTGGGAGATTTTGATTACTGCCTCAATTTCCTTACTAATTATGGGTCTGTTCAGGTTTTGTCTTTCTTCCTGGGTCAGTTTTGGTAGTTTATACGTTTCTAGGAATGCATACATTTCTTCCAGATTGTCTAATTTGCTGGCATATAGTTGCTCATAATATGCTCTTATAATTGTTTATATTTCTTTGGTGTTGGTTGTGATCTCTCCTCTTTCATTCATGATTTTGTTGATTTGGGTCATTTCTCTTTTCTTTTCATAAGTCTGGCCAGAGGTTTATCATTCTTATTAATTCTTTCAAAGAACCAGCTCCTAGATTCG
The DNA here is from genome assembly GCF_009762305.2 of Zalophus californianus. Classification (NCBI taxonomy): domain Eukaryota; kingdom Metazoa; phylum Chordata; class Mammalia; order Carnivora; family Otariidae; genus Zalophus; species Zalophus californianus. The sequence goes on along the minus strand of NC_045612.1, from coordinate 43,538,510 downwards.
TTGATCTGTTCACTTGTTCTTTTGGTTTCTATTTCATTGATTTCTGCTCTGATATTTATTATTTCTCTTCTCCTGCTGGGTTTAGGCTTTATTTGCTGTTCTTTCTCCAGCTCCTTTAGGTGTAGGGTGAGGTTGTGTATTTGAGACCTTTCTTGTTTCTTGAGAAAGGCTTGTATTGCTATATACTTTCCTCTTAGGACTGCCTTTGCTGCATCCCAAAGACTTTGAACAGTTGTGTTTTCATTTTCATTTGTTTCCATGAATTTTTTTAATTCTTCTTTAATACCCTGGTTGACCCATTCATTCTTTAGTAGGATGCTCTTTAGCCTCCATGTATTTTTTTTTAAAGATTTATTTATTTATTTTGAGAGAGTGAGAATGAGAGGGAGAGAGAGAGTACATGAGAGCGGGGAGGGTTAGAGGGAGAAGCAGGCTCCTCGCTGAGCAGGGAGCCCGATGCGGGACTCGATCCTGGGATTCCAGGATCATGACCTGAGCCGAAGGCAGTTGCTTAACCAACTGAGCCACCCAGGCACCGTAGCCTCCATGTATTTGAGTTCTTTCCGACTTTCCTCTTGTGACTGTGTTCTGGTTTGAAAGCACTGTGATCCAAAAATATGCAGGGAATGATCCCAGTCTTTTGATACCGGTTGAGATCTGATTTGTGACCTAGGATGTGATCTCTTCTGGAGAATGTTCCATGGGCACTAGAGAAGAATGTGTATTCTGTTCCTTTGGGATGGAATGTTCTGAATATATCTGTGAAGTCCATTTGGTCCAGTGTATCATTTAAAGTGTTTATTTCCTTGTTGATCTTTTGCTTAGATGATCTGTCTATTTCAGTGTGGGGGGTGTTAAAGTCCCCCAGTATTATTGTTTTGTTGTGGATGTGTTTCTTTGATTTTGTTATTAATTGGCTTATATAATTGGCTGCTCTCATGTTAGGGGTATAGATATTTACAATTGTTAGATCTTCTTGTTGGATAGACCCTTTAAATAGGATATAGTGTCCTTCCTCATCTCTTATTATAGTGTTTGGTTTAAAATCTAATTTGTCTGATATAAGGCTTTCCACCCCATCTATCTTTTGATGTCTATTAGCATGGTAAATTGTTTTCCACCCGCCCACTTTCAATCTGGGGCTGTCTTTGGGTCTAATATGGGTCTCTTGCAGGCAGAATATTGATGGGTCTTGTTTTTTTATCCAATTTGATACTCTGTCTTTTGATTGTGGCATTTAGCCCATTTACATTCAGGGTAACTATTGAAAGGTATGAATTTAGTTCCATTGTGTTTCCTGTAAGGTTACTGTTACTGTATAAGGGATTTAGGATTTTTGTTCTAAGTCTAAAGTGAAGGAATTGAAGTGTTTTAAGAAGGGTGGGGATGTGTTTTGAGTTAACGATTAACAAAAGATCTCCCTGGTTGCTGTGTAAAGACTACATTAGAAGGGAAGAACAGAACAGGGAGACCAGTTAGGAGGCTGCAGTAGAAATCAAGATGAGAGATGATTAAAGTTCTAACAGGCCTTTAGTGTGAAGATAGAGAAGTGGAAGTAATTAAAATAAAAGGCACACCTTATTTGTCAATGGGGAATGTGTTTCTAGAAATTAGATAATTTAACTGCATCACCATTATATTAACTCATTATAGCACAGTCCCTGTGGGAGAGTGACTATATTTCCCAGTATCAACATACAAGTAGGGTTTTATTGACTTCTCAGTTTACTTTCTTTGTATTGTTTTTTAAAGCTTTTATTTATTTATTTGAGAGAGAGCGAGTGAGAGAGAGCAAGTGCACAAGTGGGGGGAGGGGCAGAGGGAGAGGTAGAAGCTGACACCCCATTGAATGGGGAGCCTGACGTGAGGCTTGATCCTAGGATTCTGAGATCATGACCTGAGCTGAAGGCAGATGCTTAACTGACTGAGCCACCCAGGTGCCCCTACTTTCTCTGTATTATTTGTAGTAATTCTAATATAGCAATGTAGCTAGTCATAGAAATGAACCCAAATCCACAGAAGAGTGCACCTCTTTAAGCTGAAAACACACTTGTGTGTGATATAACCATTAAAATAATCCCATGTTAGCTTGTCTTTGGAAAACAACAAGACTGTTTTCCGGGGATCAAAAGATCTGTGGTAAGGAGGGAAAAAAGAAAGCAGGATGATAGAACACTGCTTAGCTCAGAATAAGTCCTCAATATATATGAGTTGAAGATGAATGGATAAAAAAGATGTGGTCCATATATACAGTGGAATATTACTCAGCCATCAGAAAGGATGAATACCCAAATTTTACATCACCATGGTTGGGACTGGAGATTATGCTAAGTGAGATAAGTCAAGCAGAGAAAGTCAATTACCGTATGGTTTCACTTATTTGTGGAACATGAGAAATGGCATGGAGGACATTAGGAGAAGGAAAGGAAAAATGAAGGGGGGGAAATTGGAGGGAGAGATGAACCATGAGAGACTATAGACTCTGAGAAACAAACAGGTTTTAGAGGGGAGGGGGGAGGGGGAATTGGTTAGCTCGGTGATGGGAATGAAGGAGGGCACGTACTGCATGGAGCACTGGGTGTTATATGAAAACAATGGATCGTGGGTCACCACATCAAAAACTAACGATGTATTATATGGTGACTAACATAACATAATAAAATTAAAAAATAAATAAATAAATAAATATGAGTTGATATTAGACTAAACTTAATTCAATTTATTTTAGTGAAAATGCCTGTATTTTAAAAGCTTACTTCAAATGACAGGAGTGATTTAGAAATCCATAAATATTAGAGCAGGCTTTTTTCTTTGTCTTGTAGTTAATTATTTATTTTATGAAAGCGTGTTTGCATATATAATTAACAGCTTGATACATAAGCTGGGCATTAGAGAAATTTTAATTTAACATTTTATAAGCCAAACACTGCCTGAAATTCAATCAAAATGACACTATGGTTTTTTTATTATTATGTTATGTTAATCACCATACATTACATCATTAGTTTTTGATGTAGTGTTCCATGATTCATTGTTTGTGTATAACACCCAGTGCTCCATGCAGAACGTGCTCTCTTTAATACCCATCACCAGGCTAACACATCCTCCCACCCACCTCCCCTCTGGAACCCTCAGTTTGTTTTTCAGAGTCCATAGTCTCTCATGGTTCATCTCCCCCTCTGATATCCCGCCCTTCATTCTTCCCCTCCTGCTATCTTCTCCTTCTTCTTTTTTTTTTTTTAACATATAATGTATTATTTCCTTCAGAGGTACAGATCTGTGATTCAACAGACTTGCACAATTCACAGCGCTCACCATAGCACATACCCTCCCCAATGTCTATCACCCAGCCACCCCATCCCTCCCACCCCCCACCACTCCAGCCACCCTCAGTTTGTTTCCTGAGATTAAGAATTCCTCATATCAGTGAGGTCATATGATACATGTCTTTCTCTGATTGACTTATTTCACTCAGCAAAATACCCTCCAGTTCCATCCACGTCGTTGCAAATGGCAAGATTTTATTCTTTTTGATGGCTGCATAATATTCCATTGTATATCTATACCACATCTTCTTTATCCATTCATCTGTCGATGGATATCTTGGCTCGTTCCACAGTTTGGCTATTGTGGACATTGCTGCTATAAACATTGGGGTGCACATAACCCTTCGGATCCCTACATTTGTATTTTTGGGGTAAATAGCCAGTAGTGCAATTGCTAGATCGTATGGTAGCTCTATTTTCAACTTTTTGAAGAACCTCCATACTGTTTTCCAGAGTGGCTGCACCAGCTTGCATTCCCACCAACAGTGTAGTATTGTATTTCTTTGGTGTTGGTTGTGATCTCTCCTCTTTCATTCATGATTTTGTTGATTTGGGTCATTTCTCTTTTCTTTTTGATAAGTCTTTCCAGTGGTTTATCAATCTTGTTAATTCTTTCAAAGAACCAGCTCCTTGTTTTGTTGATCTGTTCTACTGTTCTTTTGGTTTCTATTTCATTGATTTCTGCTCTGATCTTTATTTCTCTTCTCCTGCTGGGTTTGGGCTTTATTTCCTGTTCCCTTTCCAGCTCCTTTAGGTGTAGGGTTGGGTTGTGTATTTGAGACCTTTCTTGCTTCTTGAGAAAGGCTTGTATTGCTATATGCTTTCCTCTTAGGACTGCCTTTGCTGTATCCCAAAGATATTGAACAGTTGTGTTTTCATTTTCATTGGTTTCCATGAAATTTTTTAATTCTTCTTTAATTCCCTGGTTGACCCATTCATTCTTTAGTAGGATGCTCTTTAGCCTCCATGTATTTGAGTTCTTTCCGACTTTCCTCTTGTGACTGAGTTCTAGTTTCAAAGCAGTGTGGTCTGAAAATATGCAGGGAATGATCCCAATCTTTTGGTACTGGTTGAGACCTGGTTTGTGATGTAGGATGTGATCTCTTCTGGAGAATGTTCCATGGGCACTAGAGAAGAATGTGTATTCTGTTGCTTTGGGATGGAATGTTCTGAATATATCTGTGAAGTCCATTTGGTCCAGTGTGTCATTTAAAGTGTTTATTTCCTTGTTGATCTTTTGCTTAGCTGATCTGTCCATTTCAGTGAGAGGGGTGTTAAAGTCCCCCACTATTATTGTATTGCCGTCGATGTGTTCCTTTGCTTTTGTTATTAATTGCCTTATATAATTGGCTGCTCTCATTTTAGGGGCATAGATATTTACAATTGTTAGATCTTCTTGTTGGATAGACTCTTTAAAAATGATATAGTGTCCTTCCTCTTCTCTTATTACAGTCTTTGGTTTAAGGTCTAACTTGTCTGATATAAGGATTGCCACCCCAGCTTTCTTTTGGTGTCCATTAGCATGGTAAATGGTTTTCCACCCCTTCACTTTCAATGTGGGGGTGTCTTTGGGTCTAAAATGAGTCTCTTGCAGATAGCATATCGATGGGTCTTGTTTTTAATCCAATCTGATAACCTGGGTGTTTTGATTGGGGAATTTAGCCCATTTACATTCAGGGTAACTATTGAAAGATATGAATTTAGTGCCATTGTATTGCCTGTAAGGTGACTGTTACTGTATATTGTCTGTGTTCCTTTCTGGTCTATACTGCTTTTAGGCTCTCTCTTTGCTTAGAGGACCCCTTTCAATATTTCTTGTCGGGCTGGTTTTGTGTTTGCAAATTCCTTTGGTTTTTGTTTGTCCTGGAAGCTTTTTATCCCTCCTTCTATTTTCAATGACAGCCTAGCTGCATATAGTATTCTTGGCTGCATATTTTTCTCAATTAGTGCTCTGAAGATATCATGTTAGTCCTTTCTGGCCTGCCAGGTCTCTGGATAGGTCTGTTGCCAATCTAATTTTTCTACCATTGTAGATTACAGATCTCTTCTCCCAAGCCACTTTCAGGATTTTCTCTTTGTCTCTGAGACTCATAAGTTTTACTATTAGATGTCGGGGTGTTGACCTATTTTTATTGATTTTGAGAGGGTTTCTCTGTGCCTCCTGGATTTTGATGCCTGTTTCCTTCCCCAAATTAGGGAAGTTCTCTGTTATAATTTGCTCCAATATACCTTCTGCCCCTCTCTCTCTTTCTTTTTCTTCTGGGATCCCAATTATTCTAACGTTGTTTGTCTTATGATATCGCTTATCTCTCGAATTCTGCCCTCATGATCTAGTAGTTGTTTATCTCTCTTTTTCTCAACCTCTTTATTCTCCATCATTAGGTCTTCTATATCACTGATTCGTTCTTCTGCCTCATTTATCCCAGCAGTTAGCACCCCCGTTTTTGATTGCACCTCATTAATAGCCTTTTTGATTTCGACTTGGTTAGATTTTAGTTCTTTTATTTCTCCAGAAAGGGTTTTTCTAATAACTTCCATGCTTTTTTCAAGGCCAGCTAGTATCTTTAAAATCATGCTTCTGAACTCTAGGACCGACATCATACTTATGTCCTTATTGAGTAGGTCCCTGGCAGTTGGTATTACCTCTTGTTCTTTTTGTTGAGGTGACTTTTTCCATCTTGTCATTTTGTCCAGAGGAGAATAGATGAATGAGAGAACAGAATGCTAACAGGGTAAGAACATCCCTAGAAAATATACTCTAAACAAATCAGAAAAGACCTGAAACCAGGGAAAAGGAAGGGAAAGAAAGGGAAAAAAGAAAAAGTAAAGATAAAAACAAACAAAAACAGAACAAAACAAAAAAAACCACAATATGATCAAATATGATCAGGCTGGTGCATAGATCAGTGCCACACACTAGATTTTGGGTGCATTTTGGTCTGTTAGAAGAGAGTGCCTTCCAAAATTTTAAAGGAAGAAAATCTTATATATGTACAAAAATAAGAGTTGATAGGATGAAGGGATGGAATATGACTGTAAAGATGAGAATTATAAAAAAGTTTATAAACGGAATTGATAAGAAGTTTGAAAAAAGAATGAAGAGGATTTAAAAAAAAAGAAAAGAAAAGCGAGAGAATGTGATCAGGCAGGAGACTAGAACAAAGCCATACACTAGAGATTTAGGGTATATTTTGATCTTTTAGAAGAAACTGTATCTCAAAATTTTAAAGAGAGAACAACTTATATATATATACATATATATATATATATATATATATATATATATATATATGCCAAAAATAAGGGTAACTACTATGAAGGGATAGAATATGACTCTAAAAATGAAAAATAAAAATGTTTTCTTAAAAAAGGTATTAAGAAGATGGTCTAAAAAGGGAAAAAAATTTAAAAAAAAAGTTAAAAAAATTAACTTTGAAAGACTAAAGAATCATGGTAAAAAAGCCATGGATTCTATGTGCAGTATTCCCCTAGCTCTGGAGTTCTGCCTTTGTCATTGATTGGTAAACCTGGTCCTGGCTGGCTGTTCTTGCTGATCTTCTGGGGGAGGGGCCTGTTGCTGTGGTTCCCAAATGTCTTTGCCGGAGGCGGAATTGCCCCGCCCTTGTCGGTCCGGGCCAAGTAATCTGCTCAGGTTTGCTCTCGGGATCTTTTGTTCCCTGCAAGCTCTCGTTACAGCTTTGGAGGACGAGAGTGAAAATGGAGGCCTCCCAATCTCTGCCCTGGAGGAGCTGAGAACTCGGGGCCCCACTCCTCAGTGAGCCCCCAGAGAAAAGCAGTGAATTACTCCCGTCTCTCTGGTCTCTGGCCGCACTCCATGCTCACCAGCCTGTGACCACGTGTTTCTATCTCTGGCACAAGACCCCGTGTGGAGTCTCCAAACCCAGCAGATCCCTGCACTGCGCTCCTGCGCCACTCCTACCGGGGGAGGAAGGTGAGTCTCCCTGGATCTGCCGCTTGTTGGGTCCCTGCTGGAGGAGCAGTGGCCCGATTGTGCCACGGATCACGGTTTATGGCAACCCTGAGCTGAGAGCCCGCTCCTCGGCTCCTTCTCTGCAGCTGGCTTCCCCGCTCCAATACCTGGGAGCTCTGCTGCACTCAGGCACCCCCGGCCTTTCTGTGACCCCGAGGGTCCTGAGACCACACTGTCCCAGGGAGGGATCCAGCCCCTCTTAGCCACTGGAGCGACGTCCCTCAGCGGAGCCGACTTCTAAAAGTTCAGATTTTGAGCTCCGCGGCTCTATCACTTGCCAGAAGCGGCCGACGGAGGCCCCCTCCCCTGCCGTCTATCCTCCCGAATATCGCCTCGGATTCACTTCTCCGCACGTCCTACCTTCCAGAAAGTGGTCGCTTTTCTGTTCAGAGCGTTATTGCTATTCTTTTCTTCAATCTCCTGTTGAGTTCGTAGGTGTTCAGAATGGTTTGATCCCTATTCAGCTGAATTCCTGGGACCAGACGAAATCCAGGTCTCCTACTCCTCTGCCTTCTTGCTCTGCCACTCTTTATGTATTCTTGATACTCTTTCTTGGTTGTATGTACTGTAAGTACTGTTTTCCAGTCTGTAGCATATATTTTTCACTTTCTCTAAGTGGTATTTTGATGAATTTTATTATAGTGAAAATTACCATCTTTTTAGTGTCTTGTTAAAAATATTCCAATGGGTAAAATATTTTCATGTATATTTTCTACAAATAGTTTTACAGTTTATTTTTGACCTCAGAATCCTTAATCCATCTGAATTTGTTTTCTAGATGGGGTGTGAGGCAGAAGCCAATTTCATCTTTTTCCATATGGCAGCCATTTTCCCAGCTTCATTTATTGAACAACTCCTACTTTCTCTACTGAGCAGATGTGCAATCTCTGTGTTATATCAAAGTTTCATTCATGGGTGGGTCTGTTCCTTCTATCCCATTGATCACTTTATCTATCTCTTCTCCAATGCTACACTGCTTTAATTATTACAGCTTTATAATAATTCCTAATATCTGGTAGGGCAAGTGCCCTAAACCTGTTCTTCATCTTCATTTGTCTTCAATATAAATTTTACAATCATTAAATCATATGAAAACACTTAAACTGTAAGTTGAAATTTCATTGAATTTATTTCTAGATAGATTTGGGGAAGACCAACATTTTTTTAAAAAGATTTATTTATTTGAGAGAGAGAGAGCATGAGCTGGGGGAGGGGCAGAGGGAGAGAAAGAGAGAGAGAATCTCAAGTAGACTCCCCACTGAGTGCATACAGCCAGACATGGGACTCGATCCCACAACCCTGAATCATGAGGTGAGCCGGTCAAGAGCCAGATGCTCAACTGACTGAGCCACCCAGGTACCCCCAAAACCAACATCTTTAAGATATTAAATATTCCTATCAATAATAAAGCATATTTAATTTATTTAGATCTCAAAAAATATATATTTATAACACTTTATAATTTTCCCTGTAGATGTCTTGTGCATATTTTATTAGGTTTATTCTCAGAAACTTGGTATTTCTGATACTATTATAAACTGTGTCTTCTCTTTCAATAAATTTTTAATGATCTGTTGTTGGTGAATAGAAATGCAAAATACTCTTGTATATTAATTTTATATGAAGCCACTTTGCTAAACTCTTATTTCTAATGACGTGAAGGTATATTATTTGAATTTTCTAAAGAAATGATTGCATCATCTACAAATAATCACAATTTTGTTTTTTTCCTTTCCAATCCTTGTATATATTGTTTTATTACACTGGATAGGACTTCAAGTGTAATAATGAATAAAAGTGGCCATAGTGGGTTTCCTTGTCTCATTCCTGATTTTAATGAGACTGCTTCCAATGTGTGCTCATTTAAGGTAATGCTAACTTTAGGATTATTTTACAAATGCTTTTTATCTGGTTACAAAATCTCTTCTATTTCTAATTAAAAAGAGTTGTATTTTTGTCATAAATGGGGTTTAAATTTGATAAAAGACTTTTCATATCTACTAAAATGATAATGTGCTTTTCCATAAAAATCTGTTAATATAGGGGCACCTGGGTGGCTCAGTTGGTTTAGTGGCTAACTCTTGGTTTCAGCTCAGGTCTTGATATCAAAGTCGTGATCTCAGAGTTGTGAGACTGAGCCCTTCATCCGGCTCCACGCTCAGTGGGGAGTCTGCTTGGGATTCTTTCTCTCCCTCTCCCTCTGCCTCTCCCTCTGCTTGCTCTCTCTCTCTCTCTCTAAAATAAATAAATAAATCTTTTAAAAAATCTGTTAATATAGTAAGCTGTATTTATGGGTTTCCTAATATTAAACCATCCTTGCATAATGGGATAAATTCAATCTTTTCTATATACTATTGGGTTTGATTTGCTAATATTTTGGTAGGAGTTTTGCATCTGTATTCATAAGTTAATACAATCCATAATCTTCATTTCTCAAAATTTGTTTTTGTTCTGTTGTCAGGGTATACTTGTCTTGCAGAATAGATTGAGTAATATTCCCTCTTTTTCTATTATTTGAAAGTGGTTGTATCAAATTTGAGCTATCCCTTTCTTGAAAGTTTGGTAGAACTTGTTTATAAAATAGACTTGATCTAGTGTTTCCTTTGCTGGAAGATTTTAATTGCTGTATCTTTAAAGTAGTTATAAGATGATTTAAGACTTTTAAATTTCTTTTTGAGTGAGTTCTGGTAAGTTACATTTTCTAGGGATTTGTCCATTTCTCCAAAGTTTTCAAAAGTGTTGGCCTTCAGTGTTGATGACATTGTTTTATTATCTTTCAAAATACTATTATTTGTAGTTATGCCCTCTCTTTTCATTCATGTATTTTGTGTCTTCTCTCTTTTTCCCCCTTGATCAATCTGAATAGAATTTTGTTTATTTTGTTACTTTTCTTCCAAAGAGATGATCCACTGGTTTTGTATATTTAGGTTTTTTTTTAAATTTCCTTAGTTTCCAGTCTTACATTTATTATATCTTTCCTTGTATTTTCATTGGGCTTATTCTCTTGGGTTTTTTAAAAAAAGATTTTATTTATTTTTTTATTTTAGAGAGAGAAAAAGAGAGAGAGAGTGGGCAGAGGGGCACAGGGAAAGGGAGAGAATCTCAAGCAGACTCCCTGCTGAATGTGGGTCCTGATGCGGGGCTTGATCTCATGACCCTGAGATCATGACTTGATCCAAAACCAAGAGTCAGATGCTTAACTGACTAAGCCACCCAGGCACCCCTCTCTTGGGTTTTTTAAAAATAGTTTCTTAAGATTGATAATTATCTCATTTTTTTTTTTTTACTTTCTTTTTATTATAGGTATTTAAGGCTATGATTCTTCCTCAAAATACTGCTTTTATTACACCCTGGAAGTTTTGTTATATAATATTTTCGTTATATTCAATTCTAGGTTTCCATTGAATATTTGGCCACTAGGGCCCAAGTGACTGAGCTGCTTGCTTTGCAGCCTGACCATGATGGAGACTCTTCTAATGCTCTGAGCCTCACTCAAAGTTGACAGAATTATTAGTTAGTTGGTACATGAGTCCAATGAGCTCATTCAAATATGGTATAGGTTGCCACTAAATTACAAAGAAGTCCCCAAGTATTGTTCCTCTTTATTTAGTGGTAGGCGCTGTGAGATGCAGAAACTTATTTTTTTCATTGGAGAGGATACCCCAGGATATCTCTGGCCAGTGGACCTCTAGAAACTTCACTGAGGTAGCAGGCTCCTGATTTTCATGGATTTTGTCTTCCTACTACCAAGGCATCTGAAGTTCCTGCTCACCATATCCCTATCAACATGATGTCATCAATAATAGTGTACTAACTAGCATGATGTCCTGTGGGATAATCGAGGTTCCAGCGTTCTAAATTATGACCCCCAAATTGATATATCCCTTTAGTAAAATAGTGTCAATCTAAGAGTAGTACCTATTAGATTAGGAAAAATTGCTTCTGGTCTTTCCTGCTGAGCAGTACAGGGGTAAATAATCATTTTCCAGATTGATAACTGCATACCAGGTGCTGGGGACTATGTTGATTTGCTCCAGTCTCTTTAAGAGACTACATCTAGAATAGCAGCTGCAAATTGGAGTTTCTCACTGATTAAGCTGTAGATAATTCACTGTCAGTCTCTAAGACCTGAGTCTTCAGCAAAGGCAAGTAAACCACTTAAATGGGAAGTGATAGGAATCACAATCCCTGCACACATCTTTGGTATCACTACTCTTTGTGCTTCTCCCAGGAATATAGTATTAACTCTTGGTTTATTCTTTTGGTGGAGAAGGGAGTTTCATAGGCCTTCACTTGGTCCTTCTCTCTGTAATAGCCCTTGCTTTACAGGTTGGGGAGCCAATGTGGGGATTTGGCAATTGCCAAGTGTTAATTCCAATTTATGCATTTGGGGACTGGAGAAATAGCCACATGATTGGTTTACAGACCTACTGAGCCCACTGTGAGATGGCTAGAATTTCATTTTGTCATCCAATTCCTATATAAGCCCCTGCTTATAGGCACTAGTAGGACATAGCGATGTTTTGGATCCCCTGGGCTTAGCATAACTTAGACCAATGTCCAGTGATCCCTAAAGGTTTTAGGTATTTCTCTTTCCCTGGTATACAGTTATCCTGGTAAATGACTACAGGTTCCTTTTGGTAAATCTAGGAAGACAGATGTACAGTACATACTCATGATGGTATTATAGGATCCTCCCTAAAGGGGGCTTTTGTTCTGAGAATAATCTCAGGTTTGGGAATTGGATAAGGGACCATGTTATATGCATGCAGTAGGAATTTAGTAGGTTGCTCATCTATCTCAGTCCAAGAGCCTCATTAATAACTAAGTACTATCTTAAGTCCTATGCAGGTCAAGCCATTCTGAATAATATTCTTGCTCTGCTGCTTATTACAGTAAGCATACTCACCTTGCCTCTGGTGGTTAAGTGTTGCTGGTCACTATCCACCATTCTTTGATGCCATCATTCCCACTGAAATAAGGCAGTCCGTTTCAGTGGTAGAACTCCCACCTTCATCTCCAAACTGCAGAGGACGGCCACTATAGTGGTTACTTTAAATCCTTTTTTGGGGGGAAAATATTACACATAGTAAGAAAAGTGCATAAAACAAAAATGTACAGCTTAGTGAATTATGATAAAGTGAACATTTGTAGAACAATCATGCAAATTACAAAATAGAGGAATGCCTATACCCAGATATCGTCTGCATGCCACTTTGCAGTCAAATAACTCTGCCTTTCACCAAACTATAACTATTATCCTACTTTTTATGGTAAGCATTACAGTACATTTTCCTTAAACACATAATATTATTTGACCTGTTTTTGAACCTTGCTTGAAAGAAGTGTATATTGGAAGTTTACCTTAAATGGGAGTATATATTATTTTATCTGGTTTCTTTTGCTCATCATTATAGTTGTGAGATTTATCCAAGTTGTCACATGTTCATTTTGATTGTTGTATAGTATTCATTCTATGAATGTACTACAATTTATACATTCTGTTGAAAAACATCTGGGTTATTTTCAGTTTAGTGCTATTACAAAAATGTTGTAATGAACATTCTTTTGTTTTGTCACTTGATGCACATATGCATGCTTTTCTGTTGGACATATACTCAGAAGCAGAATTGTTACCCTCCCTTCTATTTTCCCATATCTTTGCCTCTCCATGCTTCTTTCTTGGTATTTTCTTCAAAACTATATTTTGGTTTACAAAGTCTCTCTTCCTCTACATCTAATCTCTATTTAATTCAACCACTAATTCTTAATGTCAGTTATTGCATTTTTTTTCACTTCTACAATTTCTATTTTTAAAAGTTTGTTTTGTGTTTTTCTGCCCCTGATCTGTTTAAATTTTCAATCATTTCCTTTATCTTTATAAGCTGACAAACAGTTATTTTAAAATCTACATCTCAAAATTGCAATATCTGGAGTCCCATGGGTCTTTCTCTATGCCTTGTTTTTCTTCTATTTCTTGTTCAAGTTGCCTGCTTTGGTTTATCTTTCATGTATTCCAGATACTACATTAAAACATTTGTTTTTCGAAATAATGTAAAACTTGAAATAATGTTATATTCCAGAAATGGAGTATTTTCTGTTACTTCTGCCAGGTACCTGGGAACACTAGCAATCTGGGACCATCTTAATGCAATATTAAGATTGAGATTTTTCCGGGTCACCACAATGACTCAGAGCTGAGCTGCAGTCTATGTATGAATGCTCACCACTTTCAAGTCTCCCATCAAATGTTATGCTCTTAATAAGGAATACTATAGGCACATTTAAAATTTCATCTTGCTCCAGACCCTAGCACTCCCTGTCCCTCTTATTTTACTCCAATAGTACTATCACTTTCTAGCATAGTATATAATTTACTTTAAAAATATATATATTTATTATTTTCTGTGTCCTTCTACTAGAATGTAAGGCATTCTATGAAGGCATGGGGTTTTACTTATGTTTACTGTAATATTTACTCAATAAGTATTTGTTGAATGTTTGCATGGTACCAAATATTGTATCAGCATTCACCTATAAGAAACAGAACCACTCTGGCTCTTTTAAGCAACAAATGGTTTAATATAGGCAATCACGGCTTACAAAGTTCTTGGCTAGAGAAGTGAGTTCTAGGCTGGTTTCCCCCAATCAGCACTGTCAAATTGTCCCATCAGGGGTACTGCTAACTCTGCTACATTCAGAAAGGTGAGAAGTGACAGTACTTCTGAGGAGTGAGGAGGCCTGGCCTGGAACTTTAAAGTTGACATAAGACCATGTTGCCATATCTTGCAATCCAGAAATAAGGAATTTACTGCCATATTACAACTAGCCTTCAATATTCGCAAATCTAGTGATTGGACGCTGGAATGGTGCTGTAGCAAGACCTAGTGTTTCCAGATCTTGCTTTTGATGATTAGCAATGGCCAAAGTAGCAGGAAGATGTCCCTGCCTCACTTAAAATTTGCATCTAGAACCCTGGAATTTCTAGTCTTCTAGTATCTATTACAGGCAAAGACACTAGGAGAAGATGGGAATGGATGCTGTGTGCCAATTTATTGTATCTACTACATCAAACAAAGCAGGGTGTGTGTATATTATATTTAACTATCATACTCTTATTCAGACATCACTTCTTTTGCAAAAAAAAGGAGTAGAGCTTATTATTATGCAAAGCTAGTATAGTTAAAGAATGCCTTCCTTCCCTAAATTGCTTTAACACCTCTGGAAGATTCTTTATGCAAAGATGCATTTCTTGTTCTCCCTATTGTGAAATTAGAGTTGAAACCAACTGATAGCAATTGCACTTCCCCCACCTGTTTATGAAAGTGATTATTTGTTAGCAGAGGCATGTTAAGAGGAGAGGGCAGTGGGAGCATCTGCCTTGTGAGATTTTATCACTAACATTATTTAGAAATAATGGTACATGGTGATGATAAAAAGCAAACTGTTTTTTAGTCAATTTTATTATTTTTTTAAAATTCTCTACAGAAAATATACCCCTTATTATCTGTACCTGGGACAGTTGCTCCACTGCCCCATCCTTGTTATATCACTGTTTGTTAGTATTATTAAAGTTATTTTTACTTAGAGTAAGAGATTTTCATCTCGCTCCCTAGGTAAACTCTACAAAACACACTGAAAAACAAAATTGTGAGATGTGAAGTTAGAGGACTGATATTAAAAGCATAGATGTGGAACAGTGATTCTCCACTATGGCTGTACATTAGAAAATTCTGGGGAGCTTTTAAAAAAATGCTGATCCCTGGGTTGCACCACCATATATTCTGATTAATGTCTGGGCTGAGGCCTGAGCCCGGGTACTTTTTGAAAGCTTCTCCAGTGATTCTAATGTGCAATCAGTTGTGAACTACTTTTTTTCTTACTAGTAAAACACTTGTGAGGTGTATTTTAAGCTATAAGTATGGTTGTTTGTAGATGCGGGAAGGGGAGCATTCTGTTGCTGTGCATTAAGTAACCAAAGCTTCCTAGAGGAAGTAGCCTTGATACATGGTATAAGGTAGAGCAGCAGGAAAGAGGCTAACATGGCAGCTTCAGTCCAGGTTTGGAATTGGATGGTGATAAGAAAGCAAACTTTTATTGTAAGGGAAGAAACTAACTGGGAAAGAGGGATAGCAATTTTGGAGGGATTTGGAAATCCCTGATTTGTGGCAACATTCTTAGGTTATATATCTATCACATGATCAAGGCAATGGATTCTATTAATCCACTAGTATTCCCGGGAGTGGAACCCATCTGGAGCTCTTTCAAAAGTTGAGTGGCAGGGCCAGACTTGTATCTAGGTCAGTGGTTATCAATCTTGGATGTACTTTAGGATTACTTGGGGAGCTGTAAAAAATATTGGTACCCAGGCCCCAACTCTCACAGATTCAGATTTAATCAATACGGAATGGGATCCGGGAAATTTATATTTCCTGTTTTTGTTTTAGTTTTGTTTTATGTCATTTAAAAAATCTCTTCAGGAGGTCCAGTGCATGCATAGGGTTGAGAACAATTGACTTAGATGGATCACAAAGCTTTGCAAGGATGTCTGCCCCAAAGAGATCTTCTACGTGTTTTTCACAATATCGTCCTCCTTTTTTCTATGTGTTCTATGAGCATCAGACTTCCCTGACAACCATATCCAGACCCCAATAATCCTTCCCTCTGGTGCTAATTTAGTATTCTCTGAAGGATTTGTCACTGCTTGACATGAGTATATATGTCATAACCAGTCTAATTCTCAACATCTCCAGGGCTGCCACTCTGGTCTAAGTGAATATCATCTCCTGGTTGGGTTTCTGCTTCTGCCTTTTCACCCCTTACTGTCTATCTCCAATACAGCCATTGAGTGACTTTTAAGATGCATGTCAGATCAAACCAAGAGAGACTATGGACTCAGAAAGAAACTGAAGGTTCTAGGGGAGAGGGGGGTGGGGGGATGGGTTAGACTGGTAATGGGTATTAAAGAGGGCACGTACTGCATGGAGCACTGGGTGTTATATGTAAACAATGAATCATAGAACACTACATCAAAAACAAATGATGTAGGGGGCAGAGCAAGATGGCAGAGGAGTAGGAGACCTGGATTTCCTCTGGTCTCAGGAATTTAGCTGAATAGGGATCAAACCATTCTGAACACCGACGAACTCAACAGGAGATCGAAGAAAAGAATAGCAACAACCCTCTGAACAGAAAAGTGACCACTTACTGGAAGGTAGGACGTGCGTAGAAGTGAATCTGAGGCGATATTCGAGAGGATAGACGGCGGGGGAGGGGGCCTCCGTCGGCCGCTTCTGGCAAGTGATAGAGCCGCGGAGCACAAAATCGGAACTCTTAGAAGTCGGCTCCGCTGAGGGACGTCGCTCCAGTGGCTAAGCGGGGGGTGGAAACCTCGCGGGACAGTGTGGTCTCAGGACCCTCGGGGTCACAGAAAGACCAGGATTGCCTGAGTGTGGCAGAGCTCCCAGGTATCAGAGTGGGGAAGCTGGCTGCAGAGACGGAGCCGAGGCGTGGGCTCTCAGCTCAGGGTGGCCATAAACTGTGATCTGCGGCCCAGTCGGGCCACTGCTCCTCCAGCAGGGACCCAGTAAGCGGCAGATCCGGGGAGACTCCCCTTCCTCCTCCGGGAAGAGCGGCACAGGAGCACACCGCAGGGATCTGCTGGGTTTGGAGACTCCACACTGAGTTGGGTGCCAGAGATAGAAACGCTCGGTCACAGGCCGGGTGAGCACGGAGTGCAGCCAAAGACGGGGGAGACAGGAGTGAGTGACTGCTTTTCTTTGGGGGCGCACTGAGGAGCAGGGCCCCGATTTCTCGGCTCCTGCGAGTGGAGATTGGGAGGCCGCCATTTCACTCTTGTCCTCCAAGGCTGTGCCGAAAGCTTGCAGGGAACAAAAGATCCCGAGAGCAAACCCGAGCAGATTATTTAGCCCAGACTGGCAAGGATGGGGCAATTCCGCCCCCGGCAAAGACATTTGGGAACCACGGCAACAGGGCCCCTCCCCCAGAAGATCAGCAAGAACAGCCAGCCAAGGCCAAGTTTACCGATCAATGAGAAGGGCAGAACTCCAGAGCTAGGGGAATACTGCACATAGAATCCATGGCTTTTTTACCATGATTCTTTAGTCTTTCAAAGTTAATTTTTTTAACTGTCTTTTTTTTTTGAATTTTTCTTTTTCCCTTTTTCAACCAACATCTTATCAATCGCTTTTTTAAGAAACATTTTTATTTTTCATTTTTAGAGTCATATTCTATCCCTTCATAGTAGTCACCCTTATTTTTGGCATATGTATATAAGTTGTTCTTTCTTTAAAATTTTGAGATACAGTTTCTTCTAACAGATCAAAATATACCCTAAATCTCTGGTGTATGGCTTTGTTCTAGTCTCCTGCCTGATCACATTCTCTCCCTTTTTTTTCCTTTTTTTTAATCCTCTTCGTTCTTTTTTCAAACAACCTCTAAACTTAACAATTCCTTTTATAAAATTTTTTATACTTTTCATCTTTACAGTCATATTCCATCCCTTCATCGTATCAACCCTTATTTTTGAACATATATGTTTTTCTTTCTTTAAAATTTTAGGAGGCATTTTCTTCTAACAGACCAAAATACACCCAAAATCTAGTGTGTGGCACTGATCTGTGCACCAGCCTGATCATATTTGATCATATTCTGTTTTTGTTTTGTTTTGTTCTCTTTTTGTTTTTATCTTTATCTTTTCTTTTTCTTTTTCTTTTTTCTTTCTTTCCCTTTCTTTTCCCCCGGCTTCAGGTCTTTTCTGATTTGTTTAGAGTATATTTTCTGGGGACGTTGTTACCCTGTTAGCATTCTGTTCTCTCATTCATCTATTCTCCTCTGGACAAAATGACAAGATGGAAAAAATCACCTCAACAAAAAGAACAAGCGGTAGTACCAACTGCCAGGGACCTACTCAATATGGACTTTAGTACGATGTCGGACCTAGAGTTCAGAATGATAATTTTAATGATACTACATGGGCTTGAAAAAAGCATGGAAGTTATAAGAGAAACCCTTTCTGGAGAAATAAAAGAACTAAAATCTAACCAAGTTGAAATCAAAAAGGCTATTAATGAGGTGCAATCAAAAATGGGGGCTCTAACTGCTAGGGTAGATGAGGCAGAAGAGAGAATCAGCGATATAGAAGACGAAATGATGGAAAATAAAGAAGCCGAGAAAAAGAGATAAACAACTACTGGATCACGAGGGCAGAATTCGAGAGATAAGTGATACCATAAGATAAAACAACATTAGAAGAATTGGGATCCCAAAAGAAGAAGAAGGAGAGAGAGGGCAGAAGGTATATTGGAGCAAATTATAGCAGAGAACTTCCCTAATTTGGGGAAGGAAACAGGCATCAAAATCCAGGAGGCACAGAGAACCCCCCTCAAAATCAGTCAAAATAGGTCAAAACCGCAACATCTGATAGTAAAACTTACGAGTCTCAGAGACAAAGAGAAAATCCTGAAAGCAACTCAGGAGAAGAGATCTGTAACCTACAATGGTAGAAACATTTGACTGGCAACAGACCTATCCACAGAGACCTGGCAGGCCAGAAAGGACTGGCATGATATATTCAGAGCACTAAATGAGAAAAATATGCAGCCAAGAATACTATATCCAGCTAGGCTGTCACTGAAAATAGGAGAGATAAAAAGCTTCCAGGACAAACAAAAACCAAAGGAATTTGCAAACACGAAACCAGCCCTACCGGAAATATTGAAAGGGGTCCTCTAAGCAAAGAGAGAACCTAAAAGCAACATAGACCAGAAAGGAACACAGACAATATACAGTAACAGTCACCTTACAGGCAATACAATGGCACAATTCCTATCCTTCAACAGTTACCCTGAATGTAAATGGGCTAAATGCCCCAATCAAAGGGCACAGGCTATCAGATTGGATAAAAAGGCAAGACCCATTGATATGCTGGCTGCAAGAGACTCATTTTAGACCCAAAGACACCCCCACGTTGAAAGTGAAGGGGTGGAAAACCATTTACCATGCTAATGGACACCAAAAGAAAGCTGGGGTGGCAATCCTTATATCAGACAAACTAGATTTTAAACCAAAGACTGTAATAAGAGATGAGGAAGGACACTATATCCTACTTAAAGGGTCTATCCAACAAGAAGATCTAACAATTGTAAATATCCATGCCCCTAACATGGGAGCAGCCAATTATATAAGGCAATTAATAACAAAAGCAAAGGAACACATTGACAACAATACAATAATAGTGGGGGACTTTAACACCCCCCACACTGAAATGGACAGATCATCTAAGCAAAAGATCAATAAGGAAATAAAGACTTTAAATGACACACTGGACCAAATGGACTTCACATATATATTCAGAACATTCCATCCCAAAGCAACGGAATACACATTCTTCTCTAGTGCCCATGGAACATTCTCCAGAAGAGATCACATCCTAGGTCACAAATCAGATCTCAATCGATACCAAAAGATTCGGATTATTCCCTGCATATTTTCAGACCACAATGCTTTGAAACTAGAACTCAGTCACAAGAGGAAAGTCAGAAAGAACTCAAATACATGGAGGCTAAAGAGCATCCTACTAAAGAAGGAATGGGTCAACCAGGAAATTAAAGAAGAATTAAAAAAATTTATGGAAACAAATGAAAATGAAAACACAACTGTTCAAAATCTCTGGGATGCAGCAAAGGCAGTCCTAAGAGGAAAGTATATAGCAATATAAGCCTTTCTCAAGAAACAAGAAAGGTCTCAAGTACACAACCTAACCCTACACTTAAAGGAGCTAGAGAAAAAAACAACAAATAAAGGCTAAACCCAGCAGGAGAAGAGAAATAATCAAGATCAGAGCAGAAATCAATGAAATAGAAACCAAAAGAACAATAGAACAGATCAACAAAACTAGGAGCTGGTTCTTTGAAAGAATTAACAAGATTGATAAACCCCTGGCCAGATTTATGAAAAAGAAAAGAGAAATGACCCAAATGAACAAAATCATGAATTAAAGAGGAGAGATCACAACCAATACCAAAGAAATACAAACAATTATAAGAACATATTATGAGCAACTATATGCCAGTATATTAGATAACCTGGAAGAAATGGATGCATTCCGGGAGATGTATCAATGACCAAAACTGAACTAGGAAGAAATAGAAAACCTGAACAGACCTATAACCACTAAGGAAATTGAAGCAGTCATCAAAAATCTCCCAACAACCAAAAGCCCAAGGCCAGATGGCTTCCCAGGGGAATTCTACCAAACATCTAAAGAAGAATTAATACCTATTCTTCTGAAACTCTTCCAAAAAACAGAAATGGAAGGAAAACTTCCAAACTTGTTTTATGAGGCCACCATTACCTTGATCCCCAAATCAGACAAAGACCCCATCAAAAAGGAGAATTACAGACCAATATCCTTGATGAACATGGATGCAAAAATTCTCACCAAAATACTAGCCAATAGGATCCAACAGTACATTAAAAGGATTATTCACCACGACCAAGTGGGATTTATCCCTGGGCTGCAAGGTTGGTTCAACATCTACAAATCATTCAATGTGATACAATACATTAACAAAAGAAAGAACAAGAATCATATGATCCTCTCAATAGAAGCAGAACAAGCATTTGACAAGGTACAGCATCCTTTCTTGATCAAAACTCTTCAGAGTATAGGGATAGAGGGTACCTACCTCAATATCATAAAAGCCATCTAGGAAAAACCTACAGCGAATATCATTCTCAATGTGGAAAAACTGAGACCTTTCCCCCTAAGGTCAGGAATGCGGCAGGGATATCCACTCTCACCACTGCTATTCAACATATTATTAGAAGTCCTAGCCACAGTAATCAGACAACAAAACAAAAGGCATCGAAATCGGCAAAGAGGAAGTCAAACTCTAACTGTTTGCAGATCATATGATACTATATGTGGAAAACCCAAAAGACTCCACCCCAAAACTGCTAGCACTCATACAGGAATTCAGTAAAGTGGCAGGATATAAAATCAATGAACAAAAATCAGTGGCATTCCTATACACCAACAAGACAGAAGAAAGAGAAATTAAGGAGTCAATCCCATTTCCAATTCCATCCAAAACCATAAGATACCTAGGAATAAATCTAACCAAAGAGGCAAAGGATCTGTACTCAGAAAACTATAAAATACTCTTGAAAGAAATTGAGGAAGACACAAAGAAATGGAAAAAATGTTCCATGCTCATGGATTGGAAGAAAAAATATTGTGAAGATGTCAATGCTACCTAGATCAATCTACACATTCAATGCAATCCCCATCAAAACACTGTCCACTTTTTTCAAAGAAATGGAACAAATAATCCTAAAATTTGTATGGAACCAGAAAAGACCCCAAATAGCCAGAGGAATGTTGAAAAAGAAAAGCAAAGCTGGCGGCATCACAATGCTTCATTTCAAGCCCTATTACAAAGCTGTGATCATGAAGACAGTATGGTACTGTCACAAAAACAGACACATATATCAATGGACAGAATAGAGAGCTGAGAAATGGGCCCTCAACTCTGTGGTCCACTAATCTTTGACAAAGTAGGAAAGAATGTCCAATGGATAAAAGACAGTCTCTTCAACAAATGGTGTTGGGAAAATTGGACAGCCACATGCAGAAGAATGAAACTGGACCATTTCCTTACACCACACACAAAAATAGACTCCAAATGGTTGAAGGACATAAACGTGAGGCAGGAGTCCATCAGAATCCTAAAGGAGAACAGAGGCATCAACATCTTCGACCTCAGCCGCAGCAACTTCTTCCTAGAAACATCGCCAAAGGCAAGGGAAGCAAGGGCAAAAATGAACTATTGGGATTTCATCAAGATAAAAAGCTTTTGCAGGGCGCCTGGGTGGCTCAGTTGGTTAAGCGACTGCCTTCGGCTCAGGTCATGATCCTGGAGTCCCAGGATCAAGTCCCGCATTGGGCTTCCTGCTCGGCGAGGAGCCTGCTTCTCCCTCTGACCCTCTCCCCTCTCATGTACTCTCTCTCTCTCATTCTCGCTCTCTCAAATAAATAAATCTTTAAAAATAAAAAGCTTTTGCACAGCAAAAGAAACAGTCCACAAAACCAAAAGACATCCGACAGAATGGGAGAACATATTTGCAAATGACATATCAGATAAAGGGCTAATATCCAAAATCTATAAAGAACTTATCCAACGCAACACCCAAAGAACAAATGATCCAATCAAGAAATGGGCAGAAGCCATGAACAGACATTTTTCCAAAGAAGACATCGAAATGGCCAATAGACACATGAAAAAATGCTCAACATCGCTCGGCATCAGGGAAATCCAAATCAAAACCTCAATGAGATACCACCTCACACCCGTCAGAATGGCTAAAATTAACAAGTCAGAAAACGACAGATGTTGGCGTGGATGCGAAGAAAGGGGAACCCTCCTACACTTTTGTTGGGAATGCAAGCTGGTGTAACCACTCTGGAAAACAGTATGGAGGTTCCTCAAAACGTTGATAATAGAGCTACCATATGATCCAGCAATTGCACTACTGGGTATTTAACACAGTTACAAATGTAGGGATCCGAAGGCGTACATGCACCCCGATGTTTATAGCAGCAATGTGCACAATAGCCAAACTGTAGAAAGAGCTAAGATGTCCATCCACAGATGGATGGATAAAGAAGATTTGGTATATATACACAATGGAATATTATGCAGCCATCAAAAGGAATGAGATCTTGGCATTTGCAACGACATGGATGGAACTGGAGGGTGTTATGCTGAGTGAAATGACTCAATCAGAGAAAGACATGTATCATATGACCTCACTGATATGAGGAATTCTTAATCTCAGGAATCAAACTGAGGGTTGCTGGAGTGGTGGGGGCGTGGGAGGGATGGGGTGGCTGGGTGATAGACATTGGGGCGGGTATGTGCTACAATGAGCGCTGTGAATTGTGCAAGTTTGTTGAATCTCAGACCTGTACCTCTGAAACAAATAATGCAATATATGTTAAGAAAAAAATAGAAGAAGAAGATAGCAGGAGGGGAAGAATGAAGGGGAGTAAATCAGATGGGGAGACGAACCATGAAAGACGTTGGATTCTGAAAAACAAACTGAGGGTTCTAGAGGAGGGGGTGTGGGGATGGGTTAGCCTGGTGATGGGTATTAAAGAGGGCACGTTCTGCGTGGAGCACTGGGTGTTATGCACAAACAATGAATCATGGAACACTACATCAAAAAAATACTAATGATGTAATGTATGGTGAGTAACATAACAAATAATAAAATAAAATAAAATAAATAAAATAGAATAAAATAAAATAAATAAAATAAAATAAAATAAAATAAATAAAATAAAATAAAATAAATAAAATAAATAAAATAAAATAATAAAATAAAATAAAAAGATGCATGTCAGATCATGTCCCTGCTCTGCTTGGAAACCTGCCAGTGGATTTCCATCTCACTGGAATTGAGAGGGAAATTCCTTACTATGACCTACAGGGTCCTACATGATCCTTACCTCTCTGAGATTCTATTACTGTCCCCCTCATTAACACTGTTCCAGTCAAACTGGCCTCCTTGCTCTTCTCTGAATATAGCAGGCATACTCCCATGTGACAGTCTTTGCACTTGCTCTCTTCTTTGCCTGGGATGATCTTCCCCCAGATATCTGTATAGACCTTTCCACTTTGAATACCTTATTTAAAATTGCAACTTTCCTTGCCTACCCCATACAACCTATTCCCTTGTTACTGCTTTATCTCTCTTCATATCACTTATTAAAGTCTGACATGTTATGTTTTATATTTATATATACCTGTTTACTTTTTAGGGTCTATGTCTCTTCATTAGGATATAAAACCCATGAGGAAATAGAATTTTGTCTACTTTGCTTAGTGCTAATCCCTGGAACCTAGAAGTGTGCCTGCCACATAGTAGATGATCCACAAATATTTTGTTGTTTGAATAAAAAAACCAAAGACATTGGGTTTTAACTTCACTATGCAAATGTGTTTTCTTTTCTCATTGTAAGAAAAAGAAATAACAGTGACTATCTATCTGCCAATATGATAGGTACTTTTCACATGATATATTATTTATCCTCAAAATATATCTAATAAAGTAGGTATGATTAGTATTATACCCATTTTACAGATGTGGAACTGAGGCACAGTGAAACTACTTTGCCCAAGGTCATATAGCTTATAAGTACTGGTACTGCTAGATTTTGAATCCAAGTTTATCTGACTTCCAGGTTCATATTATTGTTGTAAATGACCACCCCCCTCAAACTCATTCTTGGAAATGAGTTTACCAAGTTAATTCTTACTTTAATGATCTTGGGGGAGGGCAAAGAGGTGGCCGTCAAAGACAGAAAGGAGAAATAGAAGGCTGATTGGCTGATAGCTTCAGTGGAACAGTTAAGGACAGCAAGCTCTGGAGGGTACAGACACTTGCAGGGAAGGGCCAGAGTTAGGAGTGTCACCAAACAATCTTCTTCACTGTTGGACTGACCTTTTGGCTTGGCATTAAGGCATTGGCTTATATCCTAGGAGCAATGTAGAGACATCCCACACCCTTTAATAAGAGTTAAAGTGTTTAGAACCATTAAAGAGACTACAGATATTGTTCCTTACACCTGCACTAGGTTTCACGTGCTCATATTCTCCTTCTCCCCACATCCTAGTTGTGCTTGACCTTACAAGGTGAAAAAGCTTGTGGCAATGGCTGTAACAGTCCACCTTCTCTCATCTAGTCTCACCTAGCGGCAGGGATGAGACCTTTGGAGTTCCTAAGCACTAAAATTATGGCTGCCCCCCAAAACTCCAAACCAAGAGAGCTGGGACCCTCTTAACCACTGAGTTGTCTATACCTACAACAAAGCCTGGTACTTAAGTATTTATTGAATGACAACACTGTATATTAATTATACTTGAATTAAAAAAATAAAAAAACCTCCAAACCTTAAAATAATTGAAAGTTTTTAAAGTTCTAATTTTTCTCCCATATGACTAAATTGATGCTTTCCCCCCTTTATTCATCAAATATCAACATCTTTCAGAACTTGTTCTTCTTGGTAAGGGAGTGAATGAGTATAGCTAATTTGTTGGTGCCATAAGTAGTGCTTTGTGTTCCTTTGGATAAATAGAGAGCAAAGATCCAAGGGGCTAGAGCAAAGGGAAGGTCAAGTTTGAAGGGTGGGAGGAGAAGGGGAAAGGTTTCAAGTGTGGAGTGCTGCTGAAGAAAAGAAGGACCAGCTGAAGTGACTAAATGGGGAACCTTGGGCAGCCAGAGGGGTAACCCGAGCTTCTGGGGAGATAGGTAGCAAAATGAAGGAGGAGCAGGATCAAACTGACCATTTTTATTAAACATTTGCCCACCTGGGTAGTGATGCAAATAGGTGAGCTGTGGCATGGTGACTGGTACTGCAGAGAGGGGTTAAATAGGACCTTTGTCTAATCTCTGTTTCTGTGCCAACCCAGAACAACAGGGAGACAAAACTGTGACCTTGTAAGGGGCTCGATCCATAGCTCCCATTACACCACTGATTCCTGGCCCTCACCCTTGCCCATTCTTTACACCTAGCTAGGCATGAAGTGAGAGTTTCCTGCTCATCAAGGCCCTTAGGGGTTAAGAGCAAAGTGTACAGGCAAACTAGAGTAAACAGGGAGGGAGAGGCAAGCCCTTAGTGAATTGTTATCAAATAACAAATTAAATAAGGAAAACCTGTAAAATCAATAAACCTCAAAAAACAAAACTTAAAATATTTGGATTTCTAAATTCTCTTTTAATCAATGGTAACAATTTTGAGAACTCATTCCTTATTCTATCAGGCAGTACATGCTCAATTTTGTTGGAAGTATATTCTCATCTGATCTATATTCTACAACATTGACATTTCTCTTTTCATTCATTCTTAAGCCTATTTTGAGTAAAGACTGCCAACTGTGTCGTATTAGCAGTGGCTGTGAAATGGACTATTTTCCACTAGTGGCTAGGATGATACCAGAATATGGAATATACAGCTAGTTTTAGAAATTCAATTTGCAGTAGATATGTATGAATAATTTATGTGTCCTTATGTTATAACATAATAATTAAGGTACCATTGATTTATTATAAAAAGTTAAAGTATGTTTAATGATACCACTTTGTGCGTTTAAAATTAAAATATAAATCAAAGGTATCATTAAAAATAATTTCACATTACTGTATATTTCAAAGTCCATGGGTTATTTTATTCCAATGCTTCTAATCTCTTAATTCAGCTGAAAAAAAAGAGATGACTAAGAAGTGACATGATAAATAATTTAAAGCATAACACTTTTATGCCATAATCCTGACAAGATAAGTGAAAGATGATCTAGAGTGGCAGAGGTTCTAAATTGCCGAAAAAGTATTAGCATTCTTGTATGAAGTTTTGGCACATGAAAGAAAAAGTTCTGTTTATTGTCACGTTCTTATTGAAAGATTTAGAAAGATTCAAAATTGATAATGGGTTTGTTGATCTGGAGTGGATTCATACCATCACTGTTGTGTCTAGAGCTTGTGACCACAACAAGGAAAAGAGAAACAAATTTGAGTCCTGGTCATCACATAAGGAGATTGACTCAGAGGACTTGAAAATGGATGTCTGTGATGATTCATGATGGAATGGCAACACTAGGAGGAAGAGAAAGAAAAATATCAAGATCCAGATCCATTCTTCTATGAAAGAATGTATTTTATGTTAGCCCAGCATTTTCACTAAATGTGTCTGATTATTTTTAGCTTATTAACTGATACTATAATAGTAGCTCGTTAGTATTTATCTCCAAGGCATTCTAAATGCTTTGCAGGCACATTCTTATTATTCTGTACCATATCCTTGTCAGGTGACAATATTTGCCACCCCCACTTCCCAAGGCAATTTAAGAGGGAGAAAAACAGAGATACCAAATGAGGAACAGATGAATAGCAGAACCAGGATTTAAAACCACCGCAGCAATAACAGAAAGATGTCTTAGATTTTCTGATTCTTACCCTAGTATGTTCTGCCTGGAGCTTTGCTGCATTGCTTCAATGTGTATGGTCTAAAATAACCAGCATGCCGGGGCAGCTGGGTGGCTCAGTCAGTTGAGCATCTAACTCTTGATTTTGACTCAGGTCATAATCTCAGGGTGGTGGGATGGAGCCCTGTGTCGGGCTCCATGCTCAGCATAGATCTGCTTGAGAGTCTTTCTCTCCCTTTCCTTCAGCCCCTCCCCCTGTGCTCGCTCTCTCTCTCAAATAAGTAAATAAATAAATGAAATCTTTAAAATAACCAGCATGCAGTGAAAGTCCAACAACGTGAAATTTCATTTTTTGGAAGTTAGTGATGTTTTTGACAACTCTGAGTTTTCTTTGGTACCTTCATGAGAAGTAAATACAGCTACCCAGATCTCTAAGATGTTGTCTTATATTTTAAGTAATAATTCATATTGGAGTGAGGTATTGGGCTATGTGTTGGGTGCAGTTCTTATTGGAGGCTTTCAATGAATCCTGGTATTTTTAACTTGAGCTGCCTGTCCAAGGTGGACACTTTTAGAGAGTAGGTGTTTATTATGGACTGAATGCTTGTGCCCCCCCATTCATATGTTGAAATCTGAACCCCCAATATGATGGTATTAAGAGGTGGAGACTTTGGGAGGTAATTAGGTCATAAGAGTAGAGCCCTTATTAGTAAGATTAGTGCATTTATAAGAAGAAACACCGGAGAACTTGCTTCCTTTCTCTTTCTCTCTCCATCATGTGAAGATAGGAGGAGGCCGGGAAGAAGACCATCACTTAGAATCCAGTAATGCTGACACCCTGATTTCAGACTTCCAGCCTCCAGAATTGTGAGAAATATATATTTCTTTGTTTTTTAAAGATTTTATTTATTTATTTGACAGAGAGAGACACAGCGAGAGAGGGAACACAAGCAGGGGGAGTGGGAGAGGGAGAAGCAGGCTTCCCGCGGAGCAGGGAGCCCGATGCAGGGCTTGATCCCAGGACTCTGGGATCATGCCTGAGCCTAAGGCAGACGCTTAAAGACTGAGTGACCCAGGCGCCCCGAGAAATATATATTTCTTGTTTAAACTACCTAGTCTATGGTATTTTTGTTATAAGCAGCCTGAAATGACTAAGACAGGGTTTTTTTGGTCTTTTTGTTTTTTAATTAATTAATTAGTTAATTAATTAATATAAATTAATTCTATTTTATTATTTTGTAATATATACCTACATGTTGCCAGTTTGACTTAATATTAACTGATAATGGTACAATCAAGTTACTGTTTTTTTCATTTTTTTCATTTAAATCCAATTAATTAACATATAATATATTATTGGTTTGAGAGGTAGAGGTCAGTGATTCATCAGTCTTATATAATAGCCAGTACTCATTACATCAAGTGCTCTCCTTAATGTCTATCATGCAGTTACCCCATTCCCCTACTTCCCTCCCCTCCAGCAACCCTCAGTTTGTTTCCTATGATTAAGAGTCTCTTATGGTTTGTCTCCCTTTCTGGTTTTGTCTTGTTTTATTTTTTCCTCCCTTCCCTTATGATCCTCTGTTTCGTTTCTTAAATTCCACATATGAGTGAGATCATATGATAATTGTCTTTCTCTGATTGACTTATTTCACTTAGCATAATACCCTCTAGTTCCATCCACATTGTTTCAAATGGCAAAATTTCATTTTCCATTCATCTCTTGATGGATATCTTGGTTCTTTCCATAGTTTGGCTATTGTGGACATTGATGCTATAAACATTGGGGTGCATGTATCCCTTCGGATCACTACATTTGTATCTTTGGGGTAAATACCCAGTAGTGCAATTGCTGGGTAGTATGGTAGCTCTATTTTCAACTTTTTGAGGAACTTCCATACTGTTTTCCAGAGTGGCTGCACCAGCTTGCATTCCCACCAACAGTGTAGGAGGGTTCCCCTTTCTCTGCATCCCCGCCAACATCTGTCATTTCCTGACTTGTTAATTTTAGCCGTTCTGACCGGTGTGAGGTGGTATCTCATTGAGGTTTTGATTTGGATTTCCCTGACGCTGAGTGATGTTGAGCACTTTTTCATGTGTCTGTTGGCCATTTGGATGTCTTCTTTGGGAAAATGTCTGTTCATGTCTTCTGCCCATTTCTTGATTGGATCATTTGTTCTTTGGGTGTTGAGTTTGATAAGTTCTTTATAGATTTTGGATACTAGCCCTTTACCTGATATGTCATTTGCAAATATCTTCTCCCATTCTGTTGGTTATCTTTTGGTTTTGTTGACTGTTTCCTTTGCTGTGCAAAAGCTTTTTATCTTGATGAAGTCCCAATAGTTCATTATTGCCCTTGCTTCCCTTGCCTTTGGCGATGTTTCTAGGAAGACGTTGCTGCAGCTGAGGTCGAAGAGGTTGCTGCCTGTCTTCTCCTCTAGGATTTTGATGGATTCCTGTCTCGCATTTAGGTCTTTCATCCATTTTGAGTCTATTTTTGTGTATGGTGTAAGAAAATGGTCCAGTTTCATTCTTCTGCCTGTGGTTGCCCAGTTTTCCCAACACCATTTGTTGAAGAGACTGTCTTTTTTCCATTGGATAGTCTTTCCTGCTTTGTTGAAGGTTAATTGACTGTAGCATTGAGAGTCCATTTCTGGGATCTCTACTCTGTTCCATTGATCCATGTGTCTGGTTTTGTGCCAGTACCATACTGTCTTGATGATTACGGCTTTGTAATAGAGTTTGAAGTCTGGAATTGTGATGCCACCAGTGTTGGTTTTCTTTTTGGACATTCTTTTGAATATTCAGCATCTTTTCTGGTCCATACAAATTTTAGGATTATTTGTTCCAGCTCTGTGAAAAAAGTTGATGGTATTTTGCTGGGGATTGCATTGAATGTGTAGATTGCTCTAGGTAGCATAGACATTTTAACAATATTTGTTCTTCCAATCCATGAGTGTGTTTTTCCATTTTTTTGTGTCTTCCTCAATTTCTTTCATGAGTGTTCTATAGTTTTCTGAGTACAGATCCTTTGCCTCTTTGGTTAGATTTATTTCTAGATATCTTATGGTTTTGGGTACAGTTGTAAATGGAATCAACTCCTTAATTTCTCTTTCTTCTGTCTCATTGTTAGTGTATAGAAATGCAACTGATTTCTGTGCATTGATTTTATATCCTGACACTTTCCTGAATTCCTGTATGAGTTCCAGCAATTTTGAGGTGGAGTCTTTTGGGTTTTCCACATAGAATATCATGTCATCTGTAAAGAGTGAGAGTTTGACTTAAGATAGGGTTTTGAAATTTTGTTAAAGGATCTTTGTCTTTAAGTTTTGAGCAGATTACTAGGCCATGACATGCAGTAATAGGGCTAATCCTGGTGTTTTTTCTTGTTCTACAACAATACTTTGTAGTAAAACATGATTCTTATTGTGCTAAAATATCAGCTATGGGTATGGCTGAGGAAAATGACGTTCTGGTTGATTCAGCATTCTGGTTAATAAAAAGTTATCATGCATATGCTAGTTTTCAAATCCTGAGACAGCAGTACCATATACTTGACAGTAAAGTGATGTTGAAGATACTTAAATTTTTCTCTGATCTAAAATACACTACAGAATCATATGATATCACTAGGGCATCTTAATAAATAAAGGAGTTTTCCTAGTGCCACAAATGAGCTGAAGTGACAGCTGAGAGTTTTGGTTGCTAGACTGCTGTGTAAGAATGTTTATCTAGAAACACACAACAATAATTACCTTATGGAGGTCCCTTTAAGACTGGCCCCAACCTCAGTGCTTAAAAGTACTCATATCAAAATCAGAAACCTTAACCTACAGCATTGCTATTTGAATTACAACTCCAATTTAAAGCATCATTATAGAGACAGTATTGGCTCCTGATGTAGCAAAACCATTTTCGTAAGTGTCGGAGGTGCTTCTTTAAGCTCTAGATTGTTGTGGGGTTTTTTGTTTTGTTTTGTTTTGTTTTGTTTTGTTTTGTTTTGTTTTGTTCTATGATGGGGATTTTCTTTTATTATAATGCAGAGGATTTTCTTCTTTTAGTAATAAAAAACTAAATTCCAATCAATTGATTTAGAAGGCTGTTTTTAACTGACTTTACCCTTTCTGGCAAATGTGCTGATGCTTAGTGATATCAGACTTTCCTTTGACAAGGGGATTCTTGGTGATTATAAAAATAAATAAATACTGACTTCCTTTCTTTGAGGGTGACAGAGGTTTTTCAGTCTAGGCTTATTTTTTTCCTGTTCTCTTTGAAACCCAAGCTGATGGAAGAGTTTCTTTCTTCTCTAAAGAATAAACCAAAGGTAAAGGGATTTAGGTGAAATGTAAGGAGAAAATTCCTGACAATATAGTAAAACATGGGAGCTAGTTTTATCAAAGAAAGCTGTTGCATATTAGGGAAGGCTCTCCTCCCCACCAAGAAGTCAATCAAGGCTTGAGGTGGGAGAGGGGAGAGCCAGTGCAGTGGTGATCCCTGCCTGTACCCACCTTCTGATACTTGATCTTGCTGCTTGCCCATTTTAGGCTTCAGTAGGGAGATGGAGATAAAGCAAGGAGGAGGATAATGAGAGAAAAGAAGGTGACACATACTACCTCCTTATGACTCTGGGTTTTGAAGTCCCAATACCTATGAAGCTCTGTCTTTCTCATTGAGTTAAATACAAGCTTCTCAGCCTGATATTTGAGGCTCTCCACAATTTGGCTCCAATCCATTGTTCTAGGTTTTTCTCTCACTCATCCTTTGTAGGGACACTGGGGCAAAAGCCACATTGGATGGTCCCCTTTTGTCATAAAATGCACTACAAATTTTTGCTATCACTTGCTTGTGCTTAGACTTCCTGGCTCTCCTGCTATTTCACTGAACTTGAATCCTACCACTTTCTGCCTCACTCAGTCCTGGACGCACTGATCTCTTTGCTGCTCTTCTTTGCTGAGCATGATCCTGCTTCATGGCCTTTGCACTTCCTATTCCTTCTGCTTTGAACACTCTGTCTGATGGGCATGTTCCCTTATCTCCTTTAAGACATTCCTCAAATCTTGATTTTTCCCTAAAACTAGTCCTGTCCAAATTTAACTGGATCAGACCATGGCACAATTTATGCTCAGGACAGTGTTGAAAACAATAAAGAATTCAACCCAACAGTGGATCATAACAAAGTATGATACCAAACAAATCATATAGCCTGATAGAGAGGTCAGGGAAAGACCCAAAGAAAGCCCTGCTAAAACCATAGTTATCCCAGTCTGATTGTGTGCATGGCCAGGTGTTTGTCCTCTGAGGAATGACACCAAGCAAGAAAAGACAAAAACAAGCCCCAGAGAGTGAGGAGGGGAATCATTGTCCAGAGTTGCTATATCACCTAAAATCTTCAATTTGCAACCTAAAATTATAAGGTGTGCACCAAAAGTGTGACACTATACAAGAAGGAGAAAAAAATAATATCCAGGCAACAGAAACTGTCTGAGAGGGCCAAGATGTCCGATTTAACAAAGACTTCAAAGAAGTCGTTATAAATATGTTTTAATAATTAAACTATGCTTAAAGAAGTAAAATAAGTTATGATAGAAATAATCAAATAGAGAATATCGGGGCACCTGGGTGGCTCAGTTGGTTAAGCATCTGCCTTTGGATCAGGTCATGATCTCAGGGTCCTGGGATTGAACCCTGCTTTGGGTTCCATGCTCAGTGGGGAGTCTGCTTGAGATTCTCTCTCTCGCTCTCTCCCTCTGTCCCTCCCACTCATGCTGTCTCTCAAACAAGTCAATAAAATCTTTTAAAAAATAGAGAATATCAATAAAGAGATAGAAATTATTTTTTAAAAAGAACCAAATAGAAATTCTGGAGTTGAAAAGTACAATAACCAAAATGAAAAATTTGTTAGAAGAACCCAACAGTAGATTGGAACTGGCAGAAGAAAGAATCAATGAACTTGAAAATAGATAGTTAGATATTAATATCTGAAGGACAGAGGAAAAATTGATACAAAAGAATAGGGCCTTCCTTGGTGAAAAATGGGACACCATTAAAACACACTAAATTATGTATAATGGGAATACCTGAAGGAGAGGAGAGAAAGGAGCAGAAAAAACAGTTGTGGAAATCATGGATGAAAATTTCCCTTATTTGCTGGAAAAAAGTAATCTACATATCCAAGAAGTTCAGTAAACTATAAAGGATAAACACCAAGAGATCCATGTGTAGACACATCATAGTAAAGATGTTGAAAGTCAACAAAGAGAAAAATCCTAAAAGCAGTAAGAGATAAATGACCCATCACATACAAGAGAACCCTAATAAAATAAACAGATAATTTCTTTTAGAAACAATGGATGCCAGAAGGCAGTGGGATGGCATACTCAACGTACTGAAAGAAAAAAGGAACTATCAATGAAGAATCCATATCCAGCAAAACTAGCTCTCAAACTTAAGGCAAAATAAAAACATTCTCAGGTGAAATAATGGGAAAAATTATTACAAGAAGACCCATTTCATAAGAAATACTAATTGAGATTCTTCACTATGAAAGCAAATGTCCCCACAAAGTAATTTCAATCCACATGAAAAATACAACACCAGTAAAGTTAATTATATAATTATAAAAGACAATATAAAGCAATATTTTTCTTTATTCTCTTCACTTATTTAAAAAGCAATTGTATAAAATAATACATAACCTGGGATGCCTGGGTGGCTCAGATGGTTGGGCATCTGCCTTCAGCTCAGGTCATGATCTCCAGGTCCTGGGATCAAGCCCCACATCAGGCTCCTGGCTGGCTCAGCAGGGAGCCAGCTTCTCCCTCTCCCTCTGCCTCTACCCCTGCTTGTGTGCTCTCTTTGTCTCTCTCTCTCTCAAAAGGATGAATAAAATCTAAAAATATAAAATTTAAAATAAAATAATACATATCCACATATATGTATACATATGTATACATGTATATATTCATAAATACATTATGTATAATTGTGCTGCTAGGCTTATAACATATAGAAATGCAATTTATTTGACAATAACAGCACAAATTCGGTGGGTGGGAACAATGTTATATTAGAGTAAGGAAATGGCACCAGATAATAATTCGTATCTACAGGAGAAAATGAAGAGAACCAGAAATGGTAAATAAGTTTAATAATATACACTCTATAAATATATATTTGCTTTCCTTCTCAGCTTCTTTAGAAGACATAAAATTGTATAAAGTAATAATTATAATGCATTCTTTTGAGTTTGTGACATATATGTAATATATATAATAATAATAGTATAAAAATGAAAAAGAGGGCACCCAGGTATATAGGAGTAACATTTCTATTTATCACTGGGATTAAGTTAATATAAATCTGAAGTAGAAAGTATGTACAGATGTTCCATTATTTATACAATCCATGTCCTGATGATAATTAGGTTCTTTATGATCAAAACAAATACTTTTTAGGTGAAAATAATAGATAAACATAGTGAATATTTTTAAGTGTAAAGGGAGTTGACTTAGTTATTGCTGCAGTAATGCTTCATGACAAAAACCCACAAAGTATCAGTGTCATATAACAATAAACATTTGTGTTTCTTGTTCACAGGTTTGTAAGTCAACAAGTCAAATTGGGTTCAACTGATCTCATTTGGGCTTGCCCGGGCTTAGTCTCATGATGTGGGCTGGTTTCAGGTTTGCTGGTATATCTCATCATTCTCTTTGGACCAGAAGCTACCCAGGACTACTGCTGGGTGGCAGAAGCATGAGAAGCCAAGCCATTAGTATCAACTCTGTTACTAATCCTTTGGTCAAAGTAAGTCACAGGACCAACCCCAGTGGAGTAGGGAAATATGCTCCTCATACCATAGTGATGGGTATCCAAAGTCACAAGGTAAAGGGTGTGAATGGACAATTAATAACAGAGGGTGTGACAAATTCCAATGTACTACATAATACATGATAAAACATAAATTTGTGTCTCACTTCACATTGCCGATTGATCATTCACTCTTCCAAAAAGCAACCACTGTTGCCAATTTCTGGAGTATTCACTCAGAAATATCTTTTTTATATATGAGTATGTATACAGTGAATCAGTTCATATTAGCAGTTTCAACAGATATTGCTATAGTGTTCTCCAAAGTGGTTACACTAGTTTATACTCTAGCTAACCAAATGAAAGGGTCTGTTTCTTCACATGCTTGCCAATATTGTGTGCTATGGAACAGTTATTCTTTGCCATTATGGTTTAATTTGCAGTTATTTCCCCATGTATAGATGTCCATTTGCATTTTTAACCATGTAGTATCTGTTTATATCCTTTGCCTATTTTTGGGGGGGTGATTTTTTTTCTAATTGGTTTGTAAGAGCCCTTTAGATATTAATGAAGTTATCCCTTTGAGTTGCAATTTTTCTCCCAGTTTATAGTTTGTCTTTTGATTTAAAAAAAATTTAAAAAGATTTATTTATTTTAGAGAGAGAGAGAGCACGAGTGTGCAGAAGCAGGGGGAGGGGCAGAGCGAGAGGGAGAGAGATTCCTCAAGCAGACTCCATGCTGAGCATGGAGCCTGACACAGGGCTTGCTCCCAGGACCCTGAGATTATGACCTGAGCCGAAATTAAGAGTTGGCTTTACCGACTGAGCCACCCAGGCACCCTGTCTTTTGACTTTGCTTATGTTGCTTTTTTTTCTTTGCAGAAATGTTTAATTTGTATGTAGTAAAATTTATCAGTATCTTTCCTTATAGTTTATGGGTTTTGAATTTTTCTTAGAAAGGTGCTCCCACCTGAGAAGGTCCATTCCTTGAGATTTTGATTTAACAGATCTGGGATATGGTACCAGGACTTTTTAACAAGATGCTAACTAATAATTTTGGCCATCAGCCAGTTCTAGGAACATGGATGAAATAAGATTAAGTATGTAAAGCATCTGGTATGTAGTAGACACTCAATAACTATTTGTTCTCTTGTCTCACCTTACTATCCTAACAGGCAACTTTGAAATTTGCCTTGGGCAAAAAGAATAAAGTTCAACTTACTTTTTGGTTATTTTTTTTTGCAAAGCTACTTATTTCAATTGTTAACTTCTTAAAGACTTTTGCTTTCAATAAATGGTTATCAGCTATTCTCACCATTCATCAGTGAATATACATTGAGTGCCCACAATGTACCAAACTCTGTAAAGTTCTGTTGTTTTTTAAAAAGATTTTATTTATTTGACACAGAGAGAGAGAGCACAAGCAGGGAGAGTGGCAGGCAGAGGGAGAGGGAGAAGTGGGCTCTTTGCTCAAGCAAGGAGCCCAGCGTGGGGCTCGATCCTAGGACCCTGGGATCATGATCCAAGCCAAAGGCAGACACCGACTGAGCCACCCAGGCACCCCTGTAAGGTTCTGTTCTTAATATTACTAGGAAGATGATGAAACTAACCCTACCCTAGTGGAACATGGGAATTGATTACCTCTTTAGCAGTAGTGACTGACTTGTATTAAACCATGCCCACATTCTCACCCATATCTTTGGGGAACCGAGGCCAGTTTTGCAAAAAGGTCATCTGTAGGTAGGAATACTAACCATAGTTTGATGTGTAATCCATAGTCATGAAATAGATTGGGCCTTGGGGCACCTGGGTGGCTCAGTCGTTAGGTGTCTGCCTTCGGCTCAGGTCATGATCTCAGGGTCCTGGGATCGAGCCCCGCATCGGGCTCCCTGCTCCGTGGGAAGCCTGCTTCTCCCTCTCCCACTGCCTCTGCTTGTGTTCTCTCTCTCGCTGTGTCTCTCTCTGTCAAATAAATAAATAAAATCTTAAAAAAAAAAGAAATAGATTGGGCCTAGTTGTCTTAAACAGATATGACTCGAGCCTTGTTATTTGGTGCTTGTCATGACAATGGTGATGCCAGATCTCATTATTAGCTCCTTGGGTGATTACACTCACTGCCCTTTTTCCTTTCTTGGGCTAGGCAGAATTGAAAGATTTTCTTGAAAATACTTCTCGATTGTTAATATGTATATGAAATCACCCAAGGTTCTTGTTAAAGTAAGATTCTGATTTAATAGCTCAGGGAGTGGGGCCTAAGATTCTGCATTCTAACAAGCTCCCAGGTGATGCCCCAATGTTGCTGGCCCATGGATCACACTTTGAGGAACAAAGTCCTAGACCATCAAGTTTCACTGAATTGTTTTTGAGAGGTCACTGGTTCCTTCCTCATTTCCTTGGCCTCTAGTTCCTGTTTGGACTTTTTGTTCTTACATTCCTCAAATTCTTTGAGATCTCCTCATTTAACCATAAACCAGACCAGTAGAAATAGCCAAACAAGCTGCCCTCTTGATGGGTACCAAGAGCCATTTCCCTATCCAAAGGAAATCCGCTGATATGCCATGTCCCCTTAAGTTCCCAGTTATAGAAAGTCTTCTTACAATCTCTGGGGAAGGGTGATGTTACTGAGTAAGGTTGGCAAGCCTAGTTAGTCATTTATCACACTGGAAGGCCAACCATTGTCATCAGCAGAGAGGACTGGAAGAATGGTAGGTACACAGGAGAGTACGTTTTGATGGGATGGGAGGAGCAGAACTTGGATATTAAAGGCACAGGGGGTGTGGGGTGTGTTAGAGTGAAGTTGGGTCGAATTGGGTATAGAAAGATGGTGAAAGGAGGAATCAACAGGACAGGAAGATAGAGTTTTGTTTTTTTGTTTGTTATGTTTTGTTTTTAATGTGTTGTTTACATTTTGTGTTCACAATTTGCCAAAGGATATTATTGACTGCTATCCTCAATGAGCTCCCTTCACTGACTGCTAGCTCCTTAACACCCTAATGTAAGCGAGAGACCTCATAGTTTGGCCAAAAGGCCTCACCCATGAGAGCCCAGTTGCTCAGCTCAGGCCCAGGGTCTGAGGGCTTGATGCTTTTCTAAAGGTTAGACTGGAGGCGCCAGGCACCCAACCAGGTAGGTGAGACTTGAGATGGTGTTCTTTTTAACCCTGCGTTGCTGCCCTCACTAGCTGGTTGGAAGCATATGGCATTGAATATGAGTAACATTAATGTAGGTCGGGCTGTCAGCTGGAAGTGGTGATGTGGACTGTGCAGGGCAAGCACGCAGGCAAAGGGAAGTTTACATGAACTTCCTAGCAAAGAGGAACACAGAATTGGCTGTTTAGTCCCTTTCAGAAGAATGGGCTTTTATCTGAAAATAAGAGCTGTTACAAAACAAGCAGAAACTGTAGGACATTTCTCCTGTTTCAAAAATATAGTCCCCTCCCCCCTCCCCTCCTTCCCTGCCGTGCATATAAACAACAAAACCCTGGGAGGGAAACTTGGTGTTGGTTTGCGTTGAAAGGACTTTTCCTTCTACAGCTGGCATCTCTTGATTCCCCAACTTAACCTCAATAGCAGCAATAATTTTTCAGGGTGGGGTTTCGTGGGATATGATGGTTGAGATGGTCCACAGGGAAAAAAAGAATGCATAAACTTTACAGGAGAGGTGAGGGAGGGACCACGACTTTAAGTGTACACAGGCTCGAGGGCTTTAAAAACCCAGTGGATGATGGGCCGAAGCTAAGTGGCCAAGGAAGTGGGCCGGGAGGGCGCGGGTGCAGGCACAGAGTTCTCAGTTGCTCCCTCTCGGTCCATGTCTCCGTCTCTGGCTCATTCATTCTCTGTAGCTAACGCAGAGCAATGGAACAGCCTCAGAAGAACAGCTGGAGAAAGCTCAGAGAAAGACAAATAGGAGCCCAGCTCCGCAGCAAATGCTTGAGCACAGCGCTCAGCTGACCCGTTAAATGAGCAATCCTGTTAAGTGCGTTAATCAGCAAGGAGCCCATGAGCCCAGCGGAACGCTCTGGGAGATACCTGGAATAGAAACGGGACTCTTCCTCTGCTGCAATTCAGACCTTGTCGGTTTCTGAGTCGCAGTCCCTCTTCCCTATCACTCTTAAAGAAAGGAGCTCCTGGGCTCTGTGACCTTGGAGAGCAGGTGGTCAGGATCATTTCTGGAGAGCCTCAGGCACGCAGCATGAGCAATCACAGCCCAGGTTCTATCTCCAAGCTTCTCCTGGGGTCCCAGAATCCTCCTGCTCACTGTATCATTGTCAGGGCTGGAGAACCCTGAAACTTAGGGATCTCTAATGTGGGAGGGGTGGAAAGGATTTTCTGGGACTGGGAAGCTCGCATTATGAATACAATTAGCGGGCCTGTGTTTTTAAGACCATTCAGTTCTGGCCTGGGGTGGGGGGAACCAAGCAGGTAAACTCCTGGTTGAGCTAGATACCTATTCAGTGGGTGGAGCTAGGGATCAGGATGGCTGAAAAACTTTGCTAGGTGGCTTTCCACGCCTGCACTCAGTTCAGCGCGCGCCGCAATCCTGTATGCCGGCCTACTCCGGTACGGGCACTAGACGGCGCTGCCGGGACGCGCTTTCCTTCTCCCAGGAAAGGTAAGAGGGAAGTGCTTTTTTTTTTTTTTTCTTCCAGCCAGGGGATGCGGGACTCGGGGTTGGCAGTCTTTCCCAGTCTCCCTCCCCTCCCCGCGCTCCAAATCTAAAGGGGTGTGGAAGAGGAGGAGGAGCAGCTGCAACCCTTTTCCGTGACGCGCCTGAACGGTTCTCCCTAATCCCCACCTCCTCCCCGGTGCAATCAGTCAGCCCGGAGGCACCAAACTGTTAGCGACGGAGACGCAGCTCTAGGTGATTTCCACTACCTTCCTACCCCCACTCTAGGCATTATTTTGGAGGCAGCAGGAGCCGTGGCAGGATGTGAGGCGAACCTGGAGCGCACTTCCCGGGCGCTGCTCCCTCTTTGGAGCTAGGGGGGACTGTGTAGGCTTTTGCGCACAGGCTGGAGAGGGTTTCCAGGGAAAGCCTGGAGCCGCGAACAGGCGGGAGAGAGGTGAGCAGGCAGAGTTCGCACCTGGCCCTGCGCGGCAGTCTGGGTGGTAGGGCTGCTGCCCTTTAGGGCGTGCGTGCTTCTTGAGAAGAGTGAGAGCCACAGGCTGAGGCACTTGCATCCCTCGGTGTACCATTTGGCCAAGACAAGGTGCGGCTGGAGAACCGCTGCTCCGAAGCAAAGTCGCGAAGGAAGAGGCTGAGAGGCAGGCGACTTAGAAGAGTATGGTCACGGAGCCAAGAGGTGGCACCTGACGGTCTAGCGAAGGGGAAGAGTAATTTAGGAACCCTTTTTAGCCTCTCTCTGTCCAGCTCCCCCTAAAGTCTACGAAAGCTCTGCTGAACTCTAGAAATCTTCCTTGGGTTAGGAGAAGTTTCCTAGCATCCTCTTTGGCTAGCCAGGACAGGGAGTGGAGAAAACAGGCGGGGCTGCTCTGTCCGCTGCTCCGGAAGACATCGTTTCCTCCGAGCAGCCTCCAGCTCTGATCGCCTCTGGGCAGCCTCCCCTTTCGCCCAGGAAGCTCGAGGCCCCGCACCTTGGAACTCAGCTCTTCATCTCGCCCTGGACCCATTGCCCCAGACATGGAACTGCATGCGTGAGCCCTGCTGGACGTCGCCTGCTGTTGTGCGAGACTCAGACAGGTAATGCCCGTTTGCATAACCGGACGGTTGGCTGGCGAGGAGAGAACGTGCTAGGCTCTCAGGTGACAGGAGAGAGCAGGCAGGCTGCGACCAACAGAGGCTCTACCTCTCCTTCAGCCCTAGTCCTCGTTCCTGGAAACACTTGCCAGTTTTCTTTCTCTTCCTTCACCTCTCCCAGAAAGTTTAGGGACCGGAACTCCCAAGGCCAGGGGCTCTTTGGCTAGAAGGAGCGCTCGCTGCCTGCCAGTGCAGGCGAGCTGGTGCGTTGCATTTCTGCGGCCGGATTTTTGTGATCTTTGCAGCTGGTGCGTGGACTCTGTAGCCTGGAAAGCACTTTCCTGCTGGGTTCTTCTCTCTGATTCTGCCCACATTTTGGCCTGCAGCCAGGAGAGCAACCCGCGCAGGAATAGGGCTCAAGGCGACTCCTAGGCGAAGCAGAGAGGGCTTCCCCAGCAATGAGCTCCTGCTCTTGGGGATTCCCAGCGAGCAGGGGACAAGAGGGAGCTCTGGTGATCTGAGACCATCTCTGCCCGCCGGCCTGCCTGCCTTGAAAACCCAAAGGGACCCCAGCTCAGACTTTGGGATGCCCCGTCTCCTCTCCCCACAAGAATCCCTGCTCCCCCTTGAGCCAGTTTCTCAGGTTGAGTGCTCCTCTCCCAACCATTGCCCAGGGGAGAGGACCGACCTGCGCTGAGCAGTGCTTCAGACTTTTTGAGAAGGAACCCTGGAGAAGGAGAGGGTGAGGAGGGACAACCACCCAGTGTGACCTGCCTTGTCGATCTGGGCCCGAGATTGGAGCAACGAACTTGATTTGACTTACTATCAGATGTCTAAGAAAAATGCTTTGGCAAAGAAACCTGGCAAAGGAAGTGTGTGTTATAATAATTCTCCATTCTAGGGATTTCTCCTGGTTCCTGCAGCCACTCCCCTCCCCATCTCTGGGACCCAGGGGCCCGGGAGGGAAACATTAGTAAACAGGTATTTAAGGTTTTCTCTATGCCACCCACAAAAGTTGTGGCTGGGCTGAAGTGCTGGAAAAGTACCTTTCTTCTGAAAGCTACTTTGGGCCCTATTACTGGTGGGTTTTTTTTGGGGGGAGTGTCTTCAGGAATAATTTACCCCCACCAGTACATTCAATCTCACCTTCTGTAGACTTCCAAGAAGAAATCCTTTTCTCTCTTCCTGGCCAGGAGAGCCAAGTTGTGGATTACTGAACAGGTGGCACAGCTAGGCATCAGACCCCAGTTAAGGAAGGAGGGAAGAAGGAAAGGACATGTCCCCAAGGTTTTGCAAGTTCAGCAGGCATGTACTGCTTAAGAAGGCTACCTCCATTACAGCCCCCCCCTCCCCCGGGAAGGAAGGAGTTAAGTGTCCAGAACAGGTGTGGGGACTGGGGGCCACTTCCCCACTGACAACCCCCTTAGGCTCTCCCTGAGGAGTTGGGTGAAGTGTCCTGCCAGTGCAATGCTGCACTACTGGGCTCTTTCCCAATAGGGTAGGAGGCACTTAAGCTTCTGCAGGTCTTGCACCTCAGAACACGTGTTTTGTTTTTGTTTTGTTTTTTGTTTTGTTTTCAGTGCTCCTTACTTACCCAGACAGGAATTAGGCAACTACCCTTGTGCCTAGGAAGAGTGAAAATCCCAGGTGTACTTCAGCCAGAGGCTTCGGGGGAAATCTCTACCTGCTCCCATTTCACCCTTTCTACCCCTCCTCCAAGGATTAACCCTTACTAGGGCCACTACTATTTGAGGGCCCCGCGGTGTCTGGACCCGATGGGGTGGCTCCAGCTCTGAGCTGCTGACGTATCATGTGAGCTTCCAATTTGGGGGCTGCCTTGGGCTAGACAGCCTGCAATTACCAGTGGTGGAAGCAGATGATTTAAATAGAGAGCATTTACGTGTGGGTAAAAGGCTTTGGCACTAGAGGCTCCTGGTTCGCCCACTCTAGCTCCAGCTGGCCAGAAGGAGGGGCGAGTGGCACCAAAGCTTCCTCCGTTAGACAGCAGAGCCATGGCTGCTTCTGCTTCTGCCTGATAGTCCAAGGGCAGGCCTTCAGAGCAGTAAGTCTGGGGATTTAAGTGAGGCTTTGCAGTATGGTCTCTGCTGCCCTCACAGATATCTGGGTAGTCCTCACTCAGGTTAAGCAATGGGCCATTTTCAGTTTCTGTGGGACTACTACTGCTAGGACCTCTCTATGTAGAGGCTAAAGGCACTGATAAAGCATAGGGGATTTAGGGGTTCCCCTGGACTGTGGCTTTTACAGGTAAAGTCAGGTCTGAGTCTTGATTTACAAATTAATTTCTTGAGACATGGCTATTTAATTGAGTAGAACTTTCTTGAGCATCAGTAATTGGTGATACTGTCCAAACAAGCATATGCTGCTTGCCAGGGTGAATGGATGGTGTGGCTACCTGGAGAATATCCCAAATTACCCACCTGATACATGTTGCCACAGGTGCAAAGCCATTGAAGTTTTGCTTAGCCTTAGGAAGACATACACCGGAGTCCAGCCTTATAAAGGAGATGACTTTTGAAGTGACTCTTCCAGTTTTGTTTAAAACAATAAACTTCATGTTATCAATCATATTGGGTTGCATAGTTCACTGAAGTGGCTCAGGGCAAAGCATTTGCCATTTGAGAAGGGGAAAAG